>NC_045960.1:42639732-43243965 GCF_010909765.2 Amblyraja radiata | reverse complement strand
AGCAGGCAAGCGAGCTTTGAAATAAACCTTGCGACCCCCCCCCTCTGTCTCCCTCCCCCCTCCTCTCTCTCTCCTCCCTCTCGCTCTCCCTCACCCCCCCTCCCTCCCCTCCACCCCACCCCCTTCCCGTCACCCCTCTCCTCCCATCTCTCTCCCCCTCCCTCTGTCTTTCCCCATTCTCTCTCTGCCCTCACTCTCTACCACCCCCCCCTCCCTCTGTAGACGCGCCTGCGAGTTGGGGGCTATGCGTCAGTGGATAGAGCGGTTATGGGGTAAAAGGAGCAAATTAATAATGTTAATATAATATCAAGGGGGGTAGTTAGCGTTTTGTGCGGGGGGGGATAGTTAGTGTGTGTGACGCCGCATGCCACCCCCCCCCCCCCACTTCCCCCGCAACCACACATTGGGGGAACAGACCCAACGGGTGTGCACTTGGTCTAGTAGATTATAAAGTTATTCATTAGCTAGTTCTTTCTATAAAATCAATCCAATTCCAACTTACTATTATTAACTGATCACTATGTACTTTTTCGAAATCTCTCTTTTTGTTTTTCTGTAAAGGCAACTTGGGGAGAGAAACAGAATTGCTGGGTCCAATGGTTGTCGTTTCTTCTTTTGGTAGCTCACATCTGAATAGAAAGAAATTACAATGAGGCGTCTAAGAAAATGAACATTGTAGTAAAATAATTTTGCTATTGCAGCGAATTGTGGATGCCGCCTAGACCATCAAACAAACCAATCTCCCTTCCATTGACTCCATTTATACCTCACGCTGCAGCATAATCAAGGACAAGTCGCACCCTAGCCAATCTCTCTTCTCCCCTCTGGCAAAAAGGTATAGAAGTGTAAAAATGCACACTTCCAGATTCAGCGAGTTTCTTCCCAGCTGTTATCAGGCAACTGAACCATTCAACCACAACTAGAGAGTAGTCCTGAACTAATATCAACCTCATTGGTGATCCTCGGACAATCTTTGATACTGGCTTTATCTTGCACTAAATGTTTTTCTTTATCATGTATCTGTACTGTGAATGGTTCGATTGTAATCACATATTGGCTTTCCACTGACTGGTTAGCACGCAACAAAGGCTTTTCACTGTATCTTGGTTCACATGACAATAAACTAAACTATTAGATTATTGAGGCAGTTAATAATAACCCTAAACATCTCCATGGCTGTGCTCTGATTTACCACCCGTTGTTTGTCGTCAATCTATTTTATAGCTATTTTAAAAGTTCAAAAGATCAATCTTTTTACATCTTTGCTCCCCTTCTCTCCACCAAATTCCAATTACATTATTGCACCGTTGCCAATGTTTGCACATCATTTTTGCTAGTATGGAGCAACCAAACTGTCCCCTGCACTCCAAGAATAATCTAATCAAGCTACTGTGCATGTAGCATCAAAAAAATCAGCCTGGTGAAAATGAAATATAATACTTTGCTTTACTTTTCTAAAAAGAAAACAAAGCCTTATTAACCTGCATACTTTTTATTCACCTGGATTCCAAGATCCTGCTGCCATCCCACCAGTTAAGTGCTTTTCAAAATTGAATATGGCCTCATTATTTTTCTAAAAACAAATGCATATATTTGATAAAGACCAGAAAAAACATTCCTGACATAGTGGAAGAGTAATCACGTTTCCCTTTCTGGCCTCTGCCTACTTAACCTATTTAAATGCTTTCAATAAAATTGTGGAGACTGGAGATCTCATAATTCAAAATCATTTGAACAATATAGAAGCTTGGTGCCATGAATACATACTCAAGGCCTATTGCCATCCATACCTTTTGCTGCCAGGACGAATACTAAAGATGGGATAGATAGCAGCAGTCGACAGCAAGCCTGAAAGATAAAGATGGTCATTTTCAAAACACAGGTACCTGACCAAATAATAGTGTAATCATAAAAAACAATACTTTCATTTCAGTAGTCACAATTATAAAGAATTTGTCTTAATTTAAATTAGGCTTTTTAAATTAAATTTGAAAGAAAAGTTTATGCTTCAATTAAAAATAAACTTCATTTTTTCCAACTTACTAGAGACACTATATTTTGTACACTTCTATCTTTGACATAATCCAAAAGTTCTGCATTAGCATTCAGAAAATTATTCCATTAATTAGTTTCCTCTCGTTGACTTAAACATCTGTTCTCTCTTATGATAATCTTCTTGCTGTTTTTTTTTTGCTTTAAGCTACTAGGTTGTCTCAGTTCTCAGTTCTAATGAAGTTCTAAATCAGAAATATAAATGTCTGCAAATTTCAGCATTTTCAGGTTTCCTGCAACTGTTTAATTATGCCAGACAAAGAAAACAGATGCTGGAATCTTGAACAAAATAAAAAATGGGTGAAAGAATTCAGTAAGTCAGGTAGCATTTGAGCGAAATGGACTGATAATATTTTGTGTTGGGACCCTAGTTCAGACTGAAGAAGTGTCCTACACAAAATGTTATCTGTTTATTTCCCTCCACAGATGCTGCTTGGCCTGCTGAGCTCATCCAGCACTTAATTCTTTGCTTGATTATGCCACCTAGATTGTCTTCCTTCATAGCCCCATTTCTTGTTGTGTTTACAAACAATGTTAAAAGCTTATCCAGAAACTAAAGCCCATCTTACTATACCAATTATGAATCCATCCTCAATTTTACTCTGAATAGAGGTATGGAATTTTGGGTGGTGCCATCTACATATTGTACCCATGCATTTTCTCTAATGGCTCACAACCACAATACTTAGACACCAGTGAGACCACACCTGGAGTATTGTGTGCAGTTTTGGTTCCCTAATTTGAGAAAGGACATTCTTGCTATTGAGGGAGTACAGCGTAGGTTTACAAGGTTAATTCCCGGGATGGCGGGACTGTCTTATGCTAAAAGAATGGAGCGACTGGGCTTGTGTACTCTGGAGTTTAGAAGGATGAGAGAGGATCTTATTGAAACATATAAGATTATTAAGGGTTTGGACATGCTAGAGGCAGGAAACATGTTCCCGATGTTGGGGGAGTCCAGAACCAGGGGCCAGTTTAAGAAGGGGCAATCCATTTAGAACGGAGACGAGGAAACATTTTTTCTCACAGAGAATTTTGAGTCTGTGGAATTCTCTGCCTCAGAGGGCGGTGGAGGCCAGTTCTCTGGATACTTTCAAGAGAGAGCTAGATAAAGCTCTTAAAGATAGCGGAGTCAGGGTATATGGGGAGAAGGCATGAACGGGGTACTGATTGGGGATGATCAGCCATGATCACATTGAATGGCAGCGCTGGCTTGAAGGGCCGAATGGCCTACTCCTGCACCTATTGTCTATTGTCATTTGCTTTGTTTCTGAAATGTGCATTATTCACTCGATGTCTTGGCAAGCAATTATGTAGAGTATAAATTTATTCTCATTAAATAAGATAAGAAATATTAACACTGATTCCACGATCGCATGAAAAAAAAAATCACCTTTATTTTTTTCAGTATTTCCAAGCGATCTTTCATCTTCTTGCTCCAAACTGGTATTTTTTTCATTCTTAAGATACAAGATAAAATAGTGACAAAGCAATAGTTTTTTTAAGTCTATCCTATTTGAACATGCTCAGGTGTAAAATTTATGAATGGAATCAGCATATGATAATATGAAAGGTACATTCCATGTACAAACTCCAATTCTAATACATCTCTTGATAATTCTTTAAACGATTTAAAAAAAAAAGTGAAATTGTCTAAATCTAACAACATACTGCACCCACTTCTGACAGTCAAATAGACCCATGGTAGATGCATCTTATCAGAATGCATTACAGCTTGGCTTGAAAATTGCTCTTTTCAAGATCTCAAGAAATTGCAGAGAATTGTGGATGAAGCCCAACCATACAAACCAGCTACTACATCTACACTTCAAACTGCCTGGTGAAGGAAGCCAACACAATTGTTTATCCTAACCTAAATTGCAAGATTAGATAATCTGTAGGTAATCTTCCCAGCAAGTGTCTTTCAGCAATATACCATTCTAATATACAATTGAAAGGTGGAAGGAGGATTCAGCCACAAGGCTCTGATTCCTCCAGGACCAAGCTTTCTAATTTTCTGGAGAAAGACCATCTCTACAATTAAGATTGGGATTTCATATTTAGCTCACCAATAAGCTGGTTTAGTAAACAATGCTTTACAAGTCCCAAGTGCAACCAAGACAGTTTGTAGTTCTAAATCTTCAATAGCAGTAGGGCACTCTTTTTAATCACACTCACAATTTTTTATTTTGAATACAATGGCGTTTTACTATCACGCATGCACTGCACAGTAAAATTCTTGCACATGTCATCATATTTTGGCACCATTTACAAAAGAAGAAAAATCCAAAGCACATGTTGGATGGACTGGAGCGACCCCGAGTACTGGTGTGTCCCCGATCTAGGTGAGCCGAAGTAAGCCCCAGAGTGCTGCAGCACCTCCTCGGTAGACTTCGACCAACTCGGCCCGCCAACTGACAATGTTCCTCTCCTCACAGAGGGCACTGCCTGCAGCCGACCTTGAAGGCGCTGGAGGAAATACCCCGGTCCATCTCCTAGCGGCCCACTCATCGTGTCCTCTGCTCTCCTTGACCATCCAGTTTTTGGTGGCTTCCGAGCTTCGCCTGCAGATAGCGGCCCACCAGTTTCTTCTTTGCAGCGGCAAACCAGGCCTGCTGCCACACGTGGCTGAGGACAGCCTGCCGGGTCTATTCTTGTTTGGTGCTACAGTGCATCCCAGGAGCTCTTTGCCATCTCGGCAGCGTATCCGGTGAGCGTTCTGCTGCTGTGTGGTGGGTTTCAAGTGTTAAGTGATGTCTTTCAAGGTTTCTTTATTTACAGCTTGCAGTTGTTACATATCCAGGAAAAAAGAAGCCCAATCCTGTCACACTAAAAGATCTAAAAGAACTACACAGGCTTTCCATAGAAGACTTAGATCCTTTATTTGTCATTCAGACCTTTCGGTCTGAACAAAATGTCGTTGCCTGCAGCCATACATGTAATAATAAACAACAAAACACACAATAAACACAAATTAACATCCACCACAGTGAATTCACCAGGCACCTCCTCACTGTGATGGAGGCAAAGATCTTAGGGTTACTGTCTCTTCCCTCCTCTTCTCCCTCTGCACTGAGGCGATACCCCACCGGGCGATGGCAAGTCAGTCCTGCGGCTCACCGACCTCCGCGAACGGGCCGGTTCAAGCTCCGCGGCCCGGGGTGGTCGAAGCTGCCGCCCTCCAGTCCAGCGGACGCAGCTGTTGCCGCGGGAGCTCCGGAAAACAGGCACCAGCCTGTGACCTGCGAGCTCCTGACGATGTTGTCCACTGGCCCGCGGCCGAGCCCCGGATTCAGATCGCTGCCTCAGCTACCGGAGCACCGTCTCAGCCCCGCGCCGGGCCGCCTCAGCTACCGGAGCACCGTCTCAGCCCTGCGCCGGGCTGCCACAGCTACCGGAGCACCGTCTGAGCCCCGCGCCGGGCCGCCTCAGCCACCGGAGTGCCGTCCCAGCCCCGAGCCGTGCCGCTCCCACGGGAGCGCCATCCCAGCCCCGCGCCGGGCCGCCCTCACCGAAGCGCCGAGTTGTGCCACTGCCACCGGAGCGTCTCAGCCCCGCGCCAGGCCGCCCTCACTGGAGCGCCGAGTCGTGCCGCTGCCCGAACGCCGCCACAGCTCGAAGGCGGCCAGCCTCGCGTTGGTGAGTCCTGGCTGGCTCTACCTCCGGAGCCTCGAGGTCGGTCGCAGGTTGGAGGCCGCCAGCTCCGCCATTAGGCCTCAGCGCAGACGGAGGCAGAGAAGGGGGATACGACAAGAAAAAGTCGCATTCCTCCGAAGGGAGAGACAGAAATCCCTGTTTCAGCCCCCCCCCCCCCCCAACACAACCTAATAACCAAAAATTTTACTAAACAAGACAAAAAAAACAACACAAAAAAGTAAAAACAGACAGACTGCAGGCGAGCCGCAGCCATTCAACAGCGCCGCCACTTCCGGAAGAATCCATAGAAAATAGGTGCAGGAGGATGCCATTTGGCGCTTCGAGCCTGCACTGCCATTCATTGTGATCATGGCTGATCATCCACAATCAGTAACCCATGCCTGCCTTCTCCCCATATCCCTTGATTCCGCTAGCCCCTAGAGATCTATCTAACTCTTTTAAATTCATCTTGTGAATTGGCCTCTACTGCCTTCTGTGGCAGAGAATTCCACAAATTCACAACTCTCTGGGTTAAAAAGTTTTTTCTCATCTCAGTTTTAAATGGCCTCCCCTTTATTCTTATTCTGTGGGCCCTGGTTCTGGACACCCCAACATTGGGAACATTTTTCCTGCACTAGCTTGTCCAGCCCATTTATAAGTTTCTATAAGATCCAATCTCATCCTTCTAAATTCCAGTGAATTCAAGACCAGTCTTTCCTCATATGACAGATCCGCCATCCTGGGGATTAACCTCGTGAACCTATGCTGCACTGCCCCAATAGCAAGGATGTCCTTCCTCAAATTAGAAGACCAAAACTGCACACAATACTCCAGATGTGGTTTCACCAGGGCCCTGTACAACTGCAGGACCTCTTTACTCCTTTACTCAAATCCTCGTGTTATGAAGGCCAACATGCCATTAGTTTTCTTCAATGCCTGCTGTGGGGTGGGAGATTGCAACCTTCACGTGGTCCGTCCTGTTTCGACGAATGCAATCAACCTGGCATGAACAATCAAATAAGATCAAATAGAACAAGTTGTCCTACAACTTTAGGCTGTGCACGCCATACGCAAGAAGAAGAAGAATTCCTGCTGTACCTGCATGTTTGCTTTCAGTGACTGGTGTAGAAGGGCACTCGGGTCTCGTTGCACTTTCCATTTTCTAATCTGACACCATTGAGATAATAATCTGCCTCCTTGTTCTTGCCACCAAAGTGGATAACCTCACTTTTATCTACATTAAACTGCATCTGCCATGCATCTGCCCACTCACTCAATCTGTCCAAGTCACACTGCAACCTACTAGCATCCTCTTCGCAATTCACACTGCCACCCAGCTTTGTGTCATCTGGAAATTTGCTAATATAATATACTTTCTTATATATACACAAGACTATCAACCTCTGTGGCGTTTCTAGACACAAAAAGTTAGAATAACGTTTTGGGTTAAGACCCTTCTCTGTGGCGCTTCTTACTAGCTCAAAACCAAAACCAATCACCCGTGTTGTGTCCCTTCCGAATTGGTCCTGATCCTCGGGGGTCTTTTGGCATCACCTTAGTCTTAATAAGGGGCTGTTGTTCACAAATTTGATAGTAGCTGGACTCTGGTTATTCGTGGTCACTTCAGCAATTCATTGCAAACCCCTAATAATAGCCAGATGGTTGTTGGGAAGAAGCCGTTTCTCAACCTGATCATCTGTTTTCAGATTCCTATTCCTTCTACCCGATGGCAAGATTGAAACGAGAGTGTGGCTAGGCTATTCCTGCGTTCCTGGGCATTCGAGATCCCAAACCAAGCTATAATGCAACCAGTCAAATACTCTCCAACATACACCTGTATATTACACCATATTATACCCAAGAGTGTTTGTCAACATAGTGAATCACCTCAATTTTATAAGGAAGTAGAGGCTTGATGGGCTTTCTTTATGATCTAGGACAGATCTTCAGATATCCATGCCTAAGAACTTGAAGCTGTTGACTTTCACCACCAAATGACTCGTCAATGAAGACAGGTTTGTGGTTTCTCGGCCTTCTTCCAAAGTCAACAATCAGCTCATACGTTTTACTGACGTTGAGAACAGGGATGCTGTTGTGGCACCATTTAATCAGACGATATAGTTGATGTCATTACCTGTAATTCACCCATTGGTGATGTTGTCGACAAATTTAAAGGTGCTATGTCCGGCTACACAGACATGGGTATAGAGTGAGTAGAGCAGGGGACTTAGCTCACAGACTAGGGTTGCCACTGTGCTGATGGTTATCGAGGAGAAAGTGTTGTTGCCAATTTGTATCGATTGTGTTCTGTTCCTACGGAAGTAGAGGGTCCAGTTGCAAAGTGGTGCACAGAGACCCAGTCCCCCAAGCTTAGTTACAAGTTTGGAGGGGACAATGGTGTTGACTATGAACAAAGCCCTAATTTTCTATGTATTTATATTGTCCAAGGAGTTCATTGAAGAGTGGAGAGCCAGAGATCACAGCCTCCATTAATCTATTGTGTACAGTATACAGTATGCAAATTGTATTGGGTCCAGGTTCTTGCCAATGTGATAGCTGGCATGTGCCATAACCAACATCTCAAAGCACTTCATCACCATGGATGTTAGTGCCTCCGGTTTGGTGGTCATTGAAGCACGTCACTTGCCCTTCTTGGGCATCATTATTATTGATGCTCCATTAAAGCAGGTGGGAATCTCAAACCTCAGTAATGAGGTTGAAGATACAATATAAAATAAACCAAAATTTCCCAATGCTTAAAAGTTAAGTAAATCTAAACATGTGATGCTTAAACCATAACTTACATATGCTACACCCTTAGTTTAGTTTCATCCTAAATGTTGAATGAAGCAAACCAAATTACCAGGGATAACAATTTAACCCACACACATATATAGCCATATAACAATTACAGCACGGAAACAGGCCATCTCGGCCCTTCTTGTCCGTGCCGAACACTTACTCTCACCTCGTCTCATCTACCTGCACTCAGACCATAACCCTCCATTCCTTTCCCGTCCATATACCTATCCAATTTATTTTTAAATGATAAAATCGAACCCGCCTCCACCACTTCCACTGGAAGCTCATTCCACACAGCTACCACTCTCTGAGTAAAGATGTTCCCCCCCATGTTACCCCTAAACTTTTGTCCCTTAATTCTCAAATCATGTCCTCTTGTTTGAATCTTCCCTACTCTCAATGGAAAAAGCTTATCCACGTCAACTCTGTCTATCCCTCTCATAATTTTAAAGACCTCTATCAAGTCCCCCCTTAACCTTCTGCGCTCCAAAGAATAAAGACCTAACTTGTTCAACCTTTCTCTGTAACTTAGGTGCTGAAACCCAGGCAACATTCTAGTAAATCTCCTCTGTACTCTCTCTATTTCGTTGGCATCTTTCCTATAATTTGGCGACCAAAATTGTACATCATACTCCAGAATTGGCCTCACCAATGCCTTGTACAATTTTAACATTACATCCCAACTTCTATACTCAATGCTCTGATTTATAAAGGCCAGCACACCAAAAGCTTTCTTTACCACCCTATCTACATGAGATTCCGCCTTCAGGGAACTATGCAGTTATTCCTAGATCCCTCTGTTCAACTGCATTCTTCAATTCGCTACCATTTACCATGTACGTCCTATTTTGATTTGTCCTGCCAAGATGTAGCACCTCACACTTATCAGCATTAAACTCCATCTGCCATCTTTCAGCCCACTCTTCCAAATGGCCTAAATCTCTCTGTAGACTTTGAAAATCTACTTCATTATCCACAACACTACCTATCTTAGTATCATCTGCATACTTACTAATCCAATTTACCACACCATCATCCAGATCATTGATGTATATGACAAACAACAGTGGACCCAACACAGATCCCTGAGGCACCCCACTACTCACCGGCCTCCAACCTGACAAACAGTTATCCACCATTACTCTCTGGTATCTCCCATTCAGCCACTGTTGAATCCATCTTGCTACTCCACTATTAATACCCAACAATTGAACCTTCTGAACCAACCTTCCATGTGGAACCTTGTCAAAGGCCTAACTGAAGTCCATATAGACAACATCCACTTTACCCTCATCAATTTCCTTAGTAACCTCTTCAAAAAATTCAAGAAGATTAGCCAGACATGACCTTCCAGGCACAATTCCATGTTGACTGTTCCTAATCAGACCCTGTTTATCCAGATGATTATATATATTATCTCTAAGTATCCTTTCCATTAATTTGCCCACCACTGACGTCAAACTAACAGGTCTATAATTGGTAGGTTTACTCTTAGAACCCTTTTTAAACAATGGAACAACATCCGTGGTACGCCAATCTTCCGGCACCATTCGTTTCTAATGACATTTGAAATATTTCTGTCATAGCCCCTGCTATTTCTACACTAACTTCCCTCAATGTCCTAGGGAATATCCTGTCAGGACCTGGAGACTTATCCACTTTCATATTTTTCAAAAGTGTCAGTACTTCCTCTTCTTTGATCCTCATAGTTTCCATAGCTACCCTACTTGTTTCCCTTACCTCACATATCCTTCTACTTGGTGAATACCGAAGAAAATAAATTGTTCAATATCTCCCCCATCTCTTTTGGCTCTGCAGATAGCTGTCCACTCTGACTCTCAACCGAACAGGGACATAAAGATTCTGTACTCTTAAAATTTCACCTTTAAATGTCCTTCATTTCTCTTCTACATCCTTCCCATAAAACAAAATGTCCCAATTCACTCCTTTTAAATCCTTTCGCATCTCCTCAAAGTTAGCCTTTCTCCAATCAAAAATCTCAACCCTTGGTCCAGTTCTGACCTACTCCATAATTATATTGAAACTAATGGTATTGTGATCACTGGACCCAAAGTGCTCCCCAACACATACCTCCGCCACCTGACCTGTCTCATTTCCTAACAGGAGGTCCAGCACTGCCCCTTCTCTAGTAGGCACCTCTATGTACTGCTGCAAAAAACTATCCTGCACACATTTTACAAACTCCAAACCATCCAGCCCTTTTACAGAATGTGTTTCCCAGTCTATGTGTGGAAAATTAAAATCTCCCACAATCACTAACTTGTGCTTACTACTAATATCTGCTATCTCCTTACATATTTGCTCTTCCAATTCTCACTCCCCAATAGGCGGCCTATAATACACCCCTATAAGTGTTGCTACACCTTTCCCATTTCTCAGTTCCACCCAAATAGCCTCCGTAGACGAGCCCTCTAATCTATCATCTCTGGTTTTGGTGACATGGTACACAGGAACATAGTTAATGAATATAAACACTTTTGACTCACACCATTCTGTACGCACAAACAGGATACCTACAAAAGCAAGAACTCAGTGATTATGAAATAACAAACATATATTCTAGAAATAATTAAGTGCAGGCAAATGTGATACAATATCTAATACAGGCTCTATCTTACTTCTGCCGTTGAATCTTTCTGTTGCAATGACTTCTCCATGGTTGCAAATGTTGAATAATTGGATTGTTTCACTTCGATTCTCTGAAGTACCACCTTCAATTCTTTAGTAAGCAAAACATTGACTAAATGTGCAGTTAAGTGTGTAGATTTTTCAACTTTTCCTCGTTTGGCTTTCATACTAGAAGCGTTGTCATTGATCTTCTCATTCAATTTATTGCTGTAATCACCTGTCAGAAGTTTGTTAAGATTGGACTCGTCTTTGTCGTTACTCTCCCTTCGTTGGCTTACGCCATCAGATGAAAGCGATTTGTTGTTAGTTTCTGGAAGACTCTTTTTGAAGCAAGGCTGGGATTTTCTACCAGTAGAAAAGAAAGCTGCTCCTTTTTGAATTCTAGGTCTTTGCTGTACCTTCAAACCATTTATCCTTGAACTAAAAGTAAGTGTTTTGGCCATGGTTCCGTAATGCACACTATCTTTCAGAATGGTCCGTTTTGAAGTAGCGTTCGATTTGACTTTATCTATTTGTGATTCCTTTGAAGCGAATGGAACTTTAGAAATGGAAACAATTGACATTCTTTCTTTTGTTCCTATCTTTCCCTTTGCTTGATATTTTACGCTCTCCATTTCAGATTGTTGAGTTGGAGCAACCGACTTAGGAAGCTTATTGTGATTGATTAATTTTCTCTCAAGAGGGGTGAGATACGACTGCTTTTCCATCCTGTAAAAAGACTTTGGAGACATTACAGACTCGCATGGACAGTCCTTTTCATTAGAAGTCAGTCTGGAGGTTTTCTGTGAATCATCTTGATGTTCATTAATAGACAAATTGTCTGAAGCACAATTGATGATATTTTCTTTATAATTACTATCACTTTGAGAATGTATTAACTTTGAGGTTGTTAACTTAGGCGAGGTAATTTTTAATGAACAGTCAACATCATCAAACTTAAGTATTCTTTTTCTTCCCGCTGTTCCTGATATTGGAGTGTTGATGGGGGTGTAATCTTGCCTTTTAAATACAGATAAACACACAAATTAGTTGTTTACAGCTAAACATTTCCCCAGACCGGCAAGTTATATTTTTGGAGGACCAGGAAATCAAGAAGCAAGAGTTACTCCAGGGAGTTACTCCAGTTCGAACGAGTGATTCTGCGTTGATTTTCAGCGGTCGCGGCGAGTGGACAGCAATGGCGGCCAAATCTCCCACCATACAAAGAGAGGGAGAAAGTGGCCGACGCCGACCATTTGCAGTGGCAGTGCGCGTGTGCAGGGCAGCACATGCGCACAATCACGGCCGATGATGTGCTGGCCAAAGATCCTCGCTATAGGATCTTTGGTGCTGGCTGTGGTTGTGCGCATGTGTAAGGCGGCCGGCCGTGCCGGCGGACGAGGAGCGGGCGGAGACCCGAGACATGGACACGGGTAGCGAGCGGAGACGGAGAGAGAAAGATAGAGAGGGGGCCCGCTCAGGTGTCCCGGGTGCTTGCCAAGCCGGGCAAAATGGCATGGCTTTTAGGTTGCCCGGTGGGACTGTGGGTTGCCATTGGCACCCGGGCAACTGCTAATTTTGAGCCCTGAATGTGCTAAGTTCTGTTCTTAAACAACAAGTTCTGGACGATGAAGGATTGCAAACTTTATTTTGTGAAGTTGAAGCAATTTTAAATGATTGACCCATTACTAGGAGTTTTGATGATCCAAATGACCTGGAAGCACTTACACCAAATCATATTCTTCTGTTGAAGACTATTCCAATGCTGCCACCTGGGCTCTTTGTGAAAGATTTATATGAGACGCAGATGGAGACAAGTACAATATACGGCAGATCTTTTTTGGAAAAGGTGGACACAAGAATATTTGCCTCTAATTCAAGAATGACAATGACGGTTGAAAGTAAGAAGAAATTTAATTTCAGGTGATATCGTTTTGGTGGTTGATTCTACTGCACCACTAGGTTCTTGGTTGATGGCAAAGATACTGGAGATCATGCCAGACGTTAAGAGTTTGGTGCAGACAGTACGACTTCAGACTAAGAACAACGTCTTGGTAAGACCGATAACCAAGATATGTCTGCTTTTAGAAGGCGAAGGTGAAGATGGAAGAATCGCTAAAGAAGTCTGAATGCTAATGTATAATGCTTATTTATTTTATTTTTGGAGATATGTTAAGCTTTTATAGCTCCTTTTTTAATGTTTATTGGTAATTGCCTCGTTATATACAGAACAATTAGGGGCTGGTATGTAGGAGCCATTAAGCTTAAGTCAGTATTATCATGTCTGATATTTTTAGTTTTAGTTTTTATCTGCCTGTACTTTTGTAGGTGGGATTTGATACGTAGTAGGGGTGTGTTCTTTTGTTAGTGTCTAATCAGATTAGAAGTTTCAGTTTGGTGTCGGACAATGAGGGGGAAACAGTTTTCTACCATGATCATGACACACATGTTACGAGACGACATACCTTTATAAGAAGCTTTTATGTGATTTATATGATGTGAATGGAACAGCAATTATGAACGGAAAGTTACGAGTTATTTCTTTGTTTTGTATTACTTCAATAAAAAAGCAATCAATCAAGAAACGACATCTGGAAGATTCATCTTTGCTCTCTTATGTGTGTCGTAAGTGCGTTAGGCTATACCTTCAAATCATCTCTGACTGTATGACTGAAAATGTTTTAAAAACTGCCATTATATTGATCTTACTTCATAACTATAAAAGATAGTGAAAATCCCATCAAAGTGATCACCCTCTTCATAGTCTGAGTTCAACCATAGAGCCTTACCTGATGATCCCCCAGGAATATCCATTCCTAGTCTTTCCAGGTGAGACAAAGGTTCACATACACCGCCTCTAAACTCATCTACTCCAGTGTTGTCCCCACCTCCTCTTTCTCTCTCCCCTTCTCTTCCCTATGCCTTACCTGGACTCAAACCAATTTCTTCCCCTGCAATCTGTTTCTCTTGCACTTTACCTCTGCCCCAAAGGAGATCCCGACGATCCAAGAACATGAATCTCTCGCCAATGCACAAGCTCCTCAGCCATGCATTCACTGTCCCATCTTCCTTTTGGCACGTGGCACCAAGCAAATCCATAGGTTATAGCTCTTGAGGTCCAGGTTTTTAACCTGCTGCTTAACTCCCTATATTCACTTTGTGGAACCTCATCCCTTTTTCTAGCAATGTTGTTTGTACCAATGAGGGCACACACCTCTGGTAACTCACTCTCCCTTAATAATGTTCTGAAACCGCTCAGGCATCCCACATGCAGGCACTTGGGAATCAACAAACCATTTTGGAGTCTTGTTTGCAGCCACAGAATCTCCCATTTGTCCTTTACTTGAAAGGAAAGATAGCAAGAGGCTTGAATGGAGGATAAATACTGGCTAGCCTGTATCTGTGCAGTACTCCCAATGTAAAGAAAACACAGCTTACCCATCACCTTTAGAAGAACTAAGTTTCCTCTTTTTTGGATTGTATTTAGACATTTTCCTCTTGAACTGAAAGAAATTGAAAACTAATGATTAATTACATAATCAAAAGCAGCTGGAGCGAAAGAAGTAACAAGCACAATTATATTATGTATAGTAACATTCAATGTGACTGGGTATCATCTATATTTCTAGAAATACTTTATTTATATTGACAAATTTTTACTGCCTACTTTTAAGTCAAATGCATCTGTTGGACAGAAAGAATATAAACATTAAACATTTGTAATGGACATCAAAATCAATATGGAAATAAAATGATCAAGATCAATGTGATCATGTTAAAAGCAGTTAAAGGTGATTTAAAAAAAATTTTAGGAAATATTTGAATCATTATTTTGCTTCAGTATTCACAACAGGATACATCCTATGAAAATTGATGCCGAATCATTATGGGACTAAGAATTACAAAATCATGTAATAAATTAGATAATGGTGCCAAATAATAACAAATCCCCAGGACTGGGTGGATTATCTCTCGATTCATTTCTTTAGAAAATTTGTGTATATACCTCTTGTTCAGTCAAAGTAAGAGGAAACCAAGAAAATATCTATAGTCAACATTTCCTGTTGTTGACCTGTACTAGAATTGAAAAGAAAAACTCAGAAATCATACATGCTATAAGTTGCAAAGACGACAGAGTAATTGATGGGAGAGAACAAAGCAAATGTTTGTGATATGATGGAGACCAATGGGCCTGTCCCACTTACGCGATTTTTTCATCGACTGCCGGCACTGGTCTTAGATCGCTGCAGGTCGCCGAAAATGTTCAACATGTTGAAAATCCAGCGGCGACCAGAACAAGGTACAACTCTTTAGGCTGATGAGGAGACTACTCATGACCATACAGGCAATACCCCGTCGACATGTCGTGGGATGAAGCCTGTATGATTGTGAGTAGTTGCCCAAAGAGTCGTACCTTGTTCTGGTCGCCGCTGGATTTTCAACAAGTTGAAAATTTTCGGCGACCTGTAACGATCTATGACAGGTGCCAGCAGTCGCCAAAAAAGTCGCGTAAGTGGGACAAGCTCATAAGAGTTTTTGACCTTTCGCTGGAACCACTCAACTGAACAAAGCTGGACATCAAAAGTGATGTATTAGGGAAAATTGACATGTCCAAATACAACAAAGATTGCATGGATGTTAAATGACCAGGAGGAATAATGCAATGTAATTTGCGAGTTTTTTTTACAGTTGTTCCAAGATTGTAACCTGGTAAAAGATTTAAACATGAGATACCAGAAAAGATCACAGAATGAAAAGGTAACAATATTCAAAACTTTAATATAAAGTATGGGGAATAGGACTAAAGTTCCATCAGGTCTTTCTCAGTCTAATGATTCAGTAAAAAAAACACAATCCAAGTTTGTCCAAACTCCCTGAGCTAACATCCTCTGATAAAGGCAGCACTCTCTCAAAAGCCTCCCCATCCTTCCAGTAAAGAGGCAACTAGAATGGCACACAATACTCTAAAAGCAGCCTAACTAAAGTTTTATAAAGGTACAAGACTTCCTGACTTTTATACTCACTGCCCTGTCTGATGAAGGCAAGCATATTATACACCTTTATTAACCATTATTTACTTTTTTTGCTACTTTCAGGGAGCTACGGACATGGACACCAAGTTGCTGTTAAAGGTCCTGCCATTAACTGTATAGTTTCCCATTAAAATTGGCATTTCAAAATATAACATCTCACACTTTTCCAGATTAAACAATCTGCAATGATCTATATCCTGCCGTATTCTTTGACATCTTTCACTGTCCATATTTTCAGTCAATCACAAATTGAGGTCACAGCACTGATTCCTGCAGAGCACCACCAGTCACAGACCTACAGCCTGAAATAACACCCTTCCACCACCACCAAGTCTTCTGTAAGCCATTTTTAGTAATTTACCAAGTCACCATGGTTGCCACACACCTTAATCTGGATAAACCTATCATGAGGGACATTGTCAAATGCTTTACTGAAATACATGACAACCTCCATTGCCATGACCACATAAATCATGGTCATCTCCTCAAAAATACTCAAGTTTGTAAGACATGACCCACCCAGAGTAAAACCATGTAGACTATCCCCAATTAGCCATTTCCTTCCAAATGCAAATAAATCCTAACCCCAAATCTCCAAATGCTTCCTTACCTTTGATTTGAGGCTCATCCACCTATAATGTCCTGGATCATCCCAATTTCCCTTCTTAAAAAATATATATTTGTCAAGTATATAGAAGGAACTGCAGATGCTGATTTACAAAAACAGACACAAGTAGCCAGGATCCCCACCTGAAATGTCACCTATCCATGTTCTCTAGAGATGCTGCCTGACTAGCTGAATTACTCCAGCACTTTATGTCAATCTTTGTGAAGGCCCATTCAGAAATTGAAACAGAAAATGCTGATGATGCACAGCCAGTCAGTCAACATCTGCCGAAAGTTTTTGTTAACTATTCTGACATGGTGGAATGAAACATTTTTTGTGTGCTATCCAGTCAAAGAACACACTATACATGAATCCAATCAAGCAGTCCAAAGTGCACATAGACATTAATGTCCCACTTAGGCGATTTTTTAGGCAACTACAGGCGACTAGTTTGTTGCCACATGTTCGCCGGGAGTAGTCTCAGTCGTATAAAAATTGGTAGCATCTTTCTGGTCGGCGCTAAATTTTCAACATGTTGAAAAATTTTCGGCGATAGTGGGTTTGACGCCAATGAGCGTAGCTTGACTTCTCCTGACAAATGTACTGTCGTGGGTTGTCCTCGGTTTTTCGGCGACCTGCTACGACTATGACAGTCGCTGACAGTTACCTAATAAAAATCGCCAAGTGGGACAGGCCCATAAAGGGTACAGATTAAAAACACTTCATTAGAACTAGAAATAAGAGATGACAATTTAGTTTCGTTTTAAATTGCTGACAGATTCAGGGAGAATGGATTGGAAAAATGGGAATCTGATAGGGCGAGGCCAGGGTTGCCCACGTGGGGCACAATCTAATAAGGTACAAGTTTCGGATGAGGACATGGACAGTTCTTCATGAAGTGTAGAGGGTAACCGAAATGATCGCGGTAAATTCCCTGACAAGGTTACCCACGAGCTCCATTAACAGCTATCCTTCAAGTTCACTAATCTATAAAATGCAAATATTGGAAATCGGAAATAAAAATAAAATTATGTGAATACGCGAGAGGTCTGGCAGCGCCTAAATAAAGATAAATAAAGTTAGCATTGCACGTCCTGGACTCTTCATCTGTATCCTAAAGATGCTTTGTGTGACTATTCCAACAGGTTACACTTAATTTAAAATTTCCACCTGCAGTATGCTAAAAGACGGCCAAAAATGCAGTGATGGATGGGAGGACGTGTGAGGCGCGCCTCAGGAGGCTGCAGGTCTCCCGCCCAACACTTCACCCAATCGCTGCAGCGGGCGGCCCAGCGGGGAAAGCAAAGCACCTCAGCCCTCACCTCACCCACAACAGCCTGAGCTCCTCTCTCCGTCCGCAGTTCACCGGGCTCACCCTTCCTTGACGTCCCCTCCCTCTCCTCAGGTCACCAGGCTCCTCCTGGGGCTTCACTTCCTCAACGCTTCTCTCCGTGGGTCACTGGGTTCACCCCGTCCTCGGTGCCCTCTCTCTCAGGTCACCAGGCTCCTTCTCCTGGGGCTTAGCGCCTCTCTTCTCAGGGCACTGGGTTCACGCCATCCTCAGGACACGGGGCTTATGTTGCATTCGGCGCCTTTCTCTCTGCTCGGGTTACCGGGCTCACCCAGGCCTTGTCGCTTCTCTCCTCGGGTCACCGTGTTCGTCGTCTCTCTCTCTCTCCCTTCAGGTCACCAGGCTCACACCGCCCTTGGCGCCTCTATCTCTGCCCACCCCCCCAGTTGCCCGCTCTTCTCCACGTTCCTGTCCCGGGTTGCCCGCTCTCTTCTGCCCACTCCTGTCCCCGGGTTGCCCGCTCCTGTCCCCGGGTTGCCCGCTCCTGTCCCCGGGTTGCCCGCTCTCTTCTGTCCGCTGTCCCCGGGTTGCCCGCTCTCTTCTGTCCGCTGTCCCCGGGTTGCCCGCTCCTGTCCCCGGGTTGCCCGCTCTCTTCTGTCCGCTGTCCCCGGGTTTTTCCCGCTCCGGGCCTGGATCGATCTCTCGCGCTGGCAGTTGGCGCGTTCAAGCCGCGCGCCTTCCGCGTGGACCCGCCCCCGGGCCCCGCTGACTGGCCCAGAGATCCTATAGCAGCTCCGCTCTATAATCTTTGAGCTATAGGAGCTTTGGACCAAAGATGCTCCGGAAAAAGATCTTTGCTTTGGACTGGCCCAGCCAGCCTCTTTTCTCCCCTCCCCTGATGTTACACATTTTGTTTCGTTTAATAATCTGATATTGGATGGGGAAATTGTTGAATTAGGATGAGACTAATGTATTACAAAAATAAAACAAATGGAAAAAGAACGGTCAGGTTTTAGAGAAATATTGTGATTTGAGTTGAGAAAGAAATAATTATTGAGACAATTGCACAAGAGAAAACGAGAAGATGTGTGACGTGCATTTTAAACTCTGCTCTCTTGAATACAAATAAGACTAAAAAAGACAATGCAATTGTTTCAGATTACGAAGGACAAGATAGACACAAAACCGCTGGGGGCTTGGGGTGTAACAGCGGGACAGGCGGCAGCTCTGACAGAGGGGAGAGAGAAACGAGAGATAATAGAACAAATGAATGAAAGAAATGCAAAAAAGTTACAAATGAAAAACATCTTGAAAAGTTACAAAGAAATGAAAGATATGCGAAAAAGAAACAAATAAATGAAAGATATGCTAAAACGGAACAAAGAAATGAAAAATATGCATAAACAGTAATGACTATTTGAGTGAGGGTTACAGCTTTCTTCCCTTTGCGGGGATGTTCCTACATCTCCCAGGCTCCTGTGGGCGGTCACGTGGCTCGCCATCCACTTCCTGGTCACCCTGTGTAACGACAGCTGGCGCTTGCTGTGCTGCGGTAGAAATGGTTTATTATTTCACCAGCAATGGTGAGTACTCGATGGTTTGACCATTGTCAGTATATCTGCGTCTCTCACGGTCGGCAGAAGCGGCTCAGAAATGTTTTGTTGTGGCCCCCAATGGCGAGTGGGAGCTCAGCACTGAACACGGCCTAATGCTGGTGGAGGTTAAAGTAACTGGAATTGAATCTTTACATAGTTGTTTTATTGTTTTTTGTGTCTGTAGGAAGTTAAACAATAGACTCGAGGTAAACTGGCAAGATTTTGTACTTTTTGTTAGGTTTATTATTGCCACGTGCAGCGAGTTAAATCTATGTTTTGCATGCTATCCAATGTTCAGATAATATTGTTTGTGTGTATGTGTGTGTGTATATATATATATATATACACACACACACATATATATATCAAAATCATCTACAATAGGGAGAACAAAGAGGAAGATAGAAAGTGTAGAACATAATTTCTATGCACAATAGTTCCATAGACAAAATTACAAAGTCCACAATGGGGTAGAAGTGAATCGGACAGTACCCTAGTTTGTAGAAGCACTAAAGAAACCTGATAACAGAGAGTAAACTGTTCCTGAGTCTGGTGGTGCACGCTTTGAAGCTTCTTTAACTTTTGCCTGATAGGCTCAAGAGAAGAAGGAATGACTGGGGTGGAACAGGTCTTTGATTATGTTGGCTGCTTTTCTGAGGCAGCGTGAAGTAGAGATGGAGTTGATGTATTCAAATATTTGAACACCTCAATTATTTTCTACTGATTAATCAAATCTTGAGACCTATGCTGTAATAGGTAATGAGTTATACCTTTTGGTTGGAACTCCACTTCAATGCTGCCAGGAATATAAGGGATATAGAAATAGAAAGTATAAAACAAACTGCTGGAGGAACTTGGGGGGGGAATCAACGTCAGTGGAGGGAAAGATATTGCGATTTGTGAACCAAAAAGGAGTGAGGGATGATAAGCCAGCTAGGAGGGGCGGAGTTGATGGACAAAGGCAGATGGAAGCAGACAACGAAAAAAGGACACACACAGTGCCGGAGTTAATCACCAGGTCAGGCAACTCCGGAGAACATGGATAGGCACCTTTCTGGGTCAGGACCCTTCAGGCTGATTGGGGGTGGGGGGTGATTTGATACCAATGATTGGACAAAGGCCAGAGATGAAAAGAGAGAAGGTGAGAGTGAAAGGATTGAAGAGTTGTGAATTATGCAAGATGCTGCCTGACCCATTGACCTACTCCAGCACTTTGTATCTTCTTTTGTAAACCAGCATCTGCACTTCCTTGCTTCAACAAGAAAAAAAAGTGGCGAAGGATGAAGTTGGAGAGACTCGCTGGAGGGTGATGAGTGGGAACATAAAGGTTACCAGTGCTGGAATCTGATGAGTAAGGAAGATGATAATAGGAATTATTCAAGGGAGTAAAAGGTAGATGGAACCAGATAGGGGAGAGGATCCAGTGTGTGAGAAGTATTTGAATGGATAGGACTAAGACAAAAATGGCAAATGGGTTGGGGAGTGGGCATTGGAAAATAATCAAAAGCGGGAGAGCCAGAGGAGTTGAAAAGGGAAGAAAGGAGGGGAAGGAAGCACAGGGGAAGGGTGATCACAAATTGAAAAATAAATATGTTGAATGTAAGTAAGTTTATTGGCCAAGTATTCACATACAAGGAATTTGCCTTGGTGCTCCACCCACAAGTAACAACATGACATACAGTGACAGTTACGAATGACTCAGAAAACACTAACCATTAATAATAATAAGACATTAATGATAAAACACCATTGATCAAGCATGTGAACCAACAAAATACCAGATCAAAGGGAGGCTACAGATTTTTGGCTGTTGAGTAGAGCAACTACTCATGGATAAAAACTGTTTTTATGTCTGGCTGTGGCAGCTTTGACAGTCCGGAGTCGCCTTCCAGAGGGAAGTAATTCAAAGAGTTTGTGGCCAGGGTGAGAGGGGTCAGAGATGATCTTGCCCGCTCGCTTCCTGGCCCTTGCAGTGTACAGTTCATCAATGGAGGGAAGGTTGCAGCCAATAATCTTCTCTGCTGATCGGCCGATTCGCTGCAGCCTCCAGGTGTCGTGCTTGGTGGCTGAGCCAAACCAGACCATGATGGAGAAGGTGAGAACAGACTCTACGATGGCCGTGTAGAATTGGACCATCATTGCCTGTGGCAGATTGTGCTTCCTCAGTTGCCGCAGGAAGTACATCCTCTGTTGTGCCTTTTTGACTGTGGAGTCGATGGTAGCCCCCACTTAAGGTCCTTGAAGATGATGGTTCCCAGGAACTTAAAAGGCTCCACAGATGTGACTGTGGTGTTGTTGATGGTGAGTGGGGTGAGGGGAGGGGGAGCTCTCCTAAAGTCTACAATCAATTCCACTGTCTTAAGAGCATTGAGCTCTAGGTTGTTGCTATGGCACCAGGACGCCAGCTGTGACACTTCCTGTCTGTAGGCAGATTCCTCCCCATCCTGGATCAGTCCAATCAGGGTCGTGTCATCCGCAAACTTGAGAAGCTTGACAGGAGTTAGTGAAGGTACAGTCATTGGTGTAGAGAGAGTAGCGGAGAGGGGTGAGTATGCCGCCCTGCAGTACTCCTATGCTAACCCTATGTTTGCAGGTCCGAGATGTTCTTTCCCAGCCTCACATGCTGCTTCCTGTCTGTCAGGAAGTTGGTGATCCACTGACAAAGGGGTTCAGGCACAGTCAACTCGAAAAGTTTGGAGTGTAGTAGCTCTGGTACAATGGTGTTGAATGCAGAGCTAAAATCAACAAACGGCATCCTCGCATATGTGTAGGTGCTGTAGGATGAAATGCTGGTGCTGTAGGATGAAATGCAGGCCCAGGTTGACTGCATCATCCACAGATCTATTGGCCCGATATGCAAACTGCAGAGGGTCCAGCAGGGAGTTTGTGATATTTTTCAGCTTAGCCAGCACAAGCATTTCGAATGTTCCGGGTCCTTTACCCAGAGGACATAGTTTTAAGGCGAGGGGAAAAGATTTCACAGGAATCTGAGGGATAACCTTTTCACTCAGAGGGTGATGGGTATATGGAACAAGCTACCAGAAGTAGTAGTTGAGGCAGGTACTATAACAACATTTTAAAATACATTTGTACGGGTGCATAGATAGGAAAGGTTTAGCGGGATATGGGCTAAACGTTGGCATGTGGAACTAGCATAGATGGGGCATCTGGGGAGATGGGATATGGGGAGAAGGCAGGCACAGGCTATTGATAGGGGACGATCAGCCATGATCACAATGAATGGCGGTGCTGGCCCGAATGGCCTCCTCCTGCACCTATTTTCTATGTTTCTATGTTTTTTGGTCAACATTGACAAATTGTGCTGAAGGGCTGCATTAACCCGTGACTCAGTGACATTACTATTGAGTTGTACTCTATATTGTGCTATTTTTTTAATTTATGATGTGCATCACCCTGGCAGAGGGGAAGTCTGAAGGCCAGAGTTGAAATGGCATGCAGGTGAGAGCTTGGGATGGCCATTGTAGACCAAGCGCAGGTGTTCTGCGTAACTATTCTGTCCTTGATCTTGCCGAAGTAGAGGAATACATTTGTGTAGGTAGGTGTTAAGTTGCTGGAAGGTATTTTGGTTAAGATGGCTGTAAACAAAACAGTCTGAAACCTGTGCTTACCTTCATGGAGTCATAAAGGATGGAAACATTTAAGTCAAGAGTGTTTTATTGTCATATGTCCTAGGTAGAAGAATAAAATTCTTACTTGCTGCTGCACAATAGAATAGGGTGAAATGAGTGTATGGCCAGGGTGGTGTGGGTCTCTGATGATGTTGGCTGCCATTTTGAGGCAAGGCCTCCGGTAAATCCCTTCGATGGTGGGGAGGTCAGAGCCGGTGATGGACTGGGCAGTGTTCATAACTGAGAAGTCTGAGAAGGTCTCGACCCGAAATGTCAACCATTCCTTCTCTCCAGAGATGCTGCCTATCCTGCTGAGTTACGCCAGCATTTTGTCTAACTTTTGTTTAAACCAGCATCTGCTGTTCCTTCCTACACCCTTTGGCCCATTTGGTCCACATCAAAATCAAGCACTGTTTTAGAATAATCCCATGTATTAATCAACTACTAACCAAAGTACCTTTCCACCATTCATCTAAATATAATGGGCAATTTACAGTGTTTAATTAATAGACTAATCTGCATGTCTTTGTAATATGGAAGAAAACTGAAGTACCTGGAGGAAACCCACTAACCACAGGGAAAATCTGCAAATTCCACACAGATAGCATAGGAGGCCGGAATTAAACCTGGGCCATTGTGTCTCTGAGGCTGCAGCTTTCCACTGTGCTGCCTTGCGGCCGTTGTAGAAAATCAAAGAATAACCTCTAGTAAAGACACAACAAGCTGGAGTAACCAACAGGTGAGGCAGCATCTCTGGAGAACATGGTAGGTGACATTTCTGGATGGAACCTTTCTTCAGACATTGTGGTAGGGCGATCAGCAAGAAAGTTGCAAGGGCCAGACAAAGCCTGGTAAGTAATTGGTTGACACAATGTTGGAGTAACTCAGCGGGTCGGGCAGCATCTCTGGAGAAAAGGAATAGGTGACGTTTTGGGTCGAGACCCTTCTTCAGCACGTATTGAGCAAAATGGTTGGCTAGTCTACGATTGGTTTCACTGTTATGCAGGAGGCCACATCAGGAACACCAGATGCTGTAGATGAGGTTAGAGGAGTACATAATACCATATAAAGTTTCCAGAATTGGCATTTCTTTCACATGCCTCATTCAAGTCTTTATTGGCCTGTTACCTGGGAGTCCAAAAGTTCAATCCTTTTTGAATCTTAAAAAAAAAAAAAGACTTTGGGTAATCTAAATCTTTAGGTTCAATGCCCACAAAGATTCACCTGGTTTGGACATTAGAGGAAGATGTGTTCTCACTCATATCTTGTAGATTTGCTGAAATGTCCTTGCTGGTGGACAGTGGAGCATGACAGCTCTTTGCATACTTGATAAAGATCAAATATCATCAAATAAAATCTTTCAACTCTTTCAAATCTCTTTTTTCCACGTAAATCTATCAGTATTTCAGCCTGGTAATTTTCTGCTTGTTTGACCTGTTGTATTTGAGTTTGATTGTATTCATGTACGATATTATCTGAAAATGGCAAAGTGCTGGAGTAACTCAGTGGATCAAGCAGCATCTCTGGAAGGTACACAAAAATGCTGGAGAAACTCAGCGGGTGCAGCAACATCTATGGAGCGAAGGAAATAGGCAACGTTTTGGGCCGAAACCCCTCTGGAAAGCATGGATAGGTGATGTTTTGAGTCGGGTCCCTTCTTCAGTCAGATTGTATGCTGTAGGGAAGCTTTTAATCTTTTGAAATTAGTATGTATGACAGTTATCTGCGATTATTATTATTTTTTTTTTCTGATTTTCATTTTTAGTACTACATAAATTACCATTTTGTAGTGGCCCCCAGGGACTGCCACAATTTAACGATTTTCTACTTTGTTGCAGTGGAATCTTCACCATATACAATATACATGGGAAAAGATAAATATGAAAGTAAGTAACCACTTTTTTTCTCTTCATTGCTAATGCATACAAGCTTAATCGCACTATCCAAGAGAAATTTTAGGTCTAAAATTTTAGGTGCTAGAAAATACATTATTGTTGAGAGGCTGGTTGGTTTTTGGAATAGCCTGCCATTGTAGGTTTAAGAATGGACAAGAAGTCTGGGTATTGAGGCCAAGTTTGATAAGTATCTCTTATGGGCCTGTCCCACTTAGGCGACTTTTTAGGCGACTGCAGGAGACTATGTAGTCGCCACATGTTCGCGGGTGGTTGCCGGGGAGCCGCCTTCATGGTTGTGAGGAGTTCCCGCATTCTGGGAACTAGTCGCGGCCTCATTATGGTCACCGTGAATTTTTCATCATGTTGAAAAATTAGCGGCGACTAGAATGAAGCCGCCATGGAGAGTAGCGAGAATTTTCGAGCTGTAGGTGGGTCGGCAGGAGGTCCTAGTGGGTTGCCAGGAGGTCGAAGGTTCGCAGAGGTTCTTGTAGGTTGGAGCCGGTGCTGACCGGTGAATTGGGGGGAAAAAAGGCAAGCAGTAGCTTTCAGAATTAAGGATAACCAACCGGTAATGTTAAATGTCCGCTGAGCTTCACGGCCGTGTATCTCTGGCTTCTTAAAAGTTGTCTCCACTCCTCCCTCCCGCCCCCCCCCCCTCCCGCCCCCCCCCCTCCCCTCTTTTAAAGGACTTAACGTACACCATGATTTAGCCATCTTTTTACAGCGCCAACCTTCCTGTTCATCGCGGTGTGTGTCTGTATCACCTTGGCTTTGCATCGTGTGAATTTTTTAGGCGGGGGACGCTGTTTAAAAAATTCACACGGGCTGGTGAAGGAAGCGGTGTGGGTGTGTGTGGGTCCGTCCGTCTTCGACTCTGACAGTCGCTGTTCCAGTTCCCGGTTTTTCAGGCGATAGCTGGCAACTAACTTGACAGTCGCTGGCAGTCCGCTGAAAAATCGCCTAAGTGGGGCAGGCCCTTTAAGCCTCGAAGGTACACTGAATAGATCAATTGGCTATCATTTTGATCTATTCAGATCAAATCAGCTGCATTTTGAGAAGCTTTAGTGTATTGTGGACTTTTGCCTTAGATTAATTGAGATTGAACACCAATACCTAATGATAGAGGGTGATGAATTATTTCAGAATTTAGAGATTCATGTGAGTGTATCCGATAGTAATCGCCAATTCGCAAGACTTGTCTCTAATTTTTAAATTGCATTTAAGGAAATTGTCTGAATCAAGTTGATGCCGAATAAGTGAGCTGTTTTAAATATTTAATTTCTACAATTTATGTAATCTGTTATTTTAAATTTAGATGAGGACCTAATCAAGTATGGATGGCCAGAAGATGTATGGTATGCTACAGTTAATATAGTTTTGTTGTCCTTTTGCTTATTTCTTTCCAAATTAAGAATCAATCGTAATACAATATTTTACATCTGCTGATTAAATCCTTTGTTTGCATTTAATATTTGCAACTCCAATTTGTAAAATGCATTATTTGTTTTGGTTACTGCTGTATTTTCAATTTCTTTCCTCTTTTTAGGTTTCATGTAGATAAATTATCTTCAGCTCATGTATACCTTCGATTATACAAGGTATGGGCAGAACTAAATACCTTTTTTAAAGTAACTTGCTTTTAATAGATGCTTTTAAATTATCTGGTAGAATATGTATGTTGCTCTAATTTTGAGATATTACGATTTACATTTTACAATATCATTGTGTTGAATGAATTTCAAGTTTTAGATTGAATTGTATTTTCTGTTGCATGTTTTATCACAGGCTTATTATCCGGTGGTCTATGTTTAAATTGCTGATCTTGCAATGTGGGGAGCTATAATCAGTTTTAATCCTAGGGTCATGGAAAAAGACAGAATGGAACCGGACCCTTCAGCTCACGAAGTCTGGGCTATCATCACGCATCCATTTTTCTTTTCACTAATTCTACCTTAACACACGTTATTGTTGCCACATTCCCATCAATTGCCTCTTATATTCTACCTCTCGCCACACACTAGAGGCTGAGCATTTCCATTGAACCCAGGGTGCCAGAGCTGAGAGGAGTGGCTCTCTTACTGGTGCCACTGTGTCGACAGGTCTTTACATAATAAAGAGAAATGGCAATCCTGTTTTTAATTTATATCTGTTAATGCTGGATAATCACCTGAATACAGGAACAGAAGCAAAAAGAAAGTAGTAGGTCATTTGGTCCCTCGAGCTTGCTATTCAGTATGATTAAATCTCACCTGTCGCAGGCTTCAACTTCTCTTCTGTACCCATTTCCCGATCTTTGAAAAATGTATCTACCCCCTCTTTAAATAGCTCCAATTACTCTGTCTTCACGACCTCATGGGATAGAGAATCCAGAGGTTCACGCATACCGTAAGAAGTATAGACTCAAATAATATTTTAACAGTGTGTACTGTGTATGAGCAAAGATGTTGGACTCCATTGCTGTAGTTCTTAATTTCAATATCTCTTGACATTTCCAAACTTGAGGAATGGCCTTTTGGCTTAGCGATCTAAGAATGATTAAAACACAGGGAGTCATATCCAGCTGGGATTATGCTTTAACATGAAGAGTAGAATTGGGAAAATAAGAATATATTTATAACATTAATTGCAACTTTTTAATATAAGAATTTATGGACTATTAAGAAGTATTCTAAGTCAATTGCTGCAGTTTAATCATGTAAATATGTCATTGCGCAATACATCAAAGGGATAATTTCATTTGAACAATGACAGTAATGCAGTTTATAAAAAACTTTTATTTACATATTCTGCTTTAGAATCTATTGAACTTTACTGAAGCTTTTTGAAGAATAAAAACAAAATATAATTTTTTTTATTTTTGTCTCTTAGGGGCAAATGATTGATTCCATCCCAAAGGAAGTACTAATTGACTGCGCTCAGCTAGTTAAAGCTAATAGCATTCAAGGTAATGATTAAATGGGAATTATCTCATTACAAAATCAAATATTTTATTTTGTATATTCATCTTATGGGAATGCCATCACCTGCAAGGCCAGATTTATTAATTGTCACTAATTGCCCTTGAGAAGGCAGTGGTGAACATTTTTTGTAGACAGCTATAGCCTTTCTGGAGCAAATACTCCCACAGTATAGTCGAGGAGGGAGTTCCAGGATTTTGTCCCTGTGACATTGAAGGAACAGTGATATATTTCCCAAGTCAGGTTAATGTGTGACTTGAAGAGAAGCTTAAAAGTGGTGGTATTGGCCTGTGCATCCAGCCCCTCTGTTTCTTGCTGGTTAAAATTAAATTGGATGCTGGTGAGGCCACATTTCTGGCATTGTGTTCAGTTCTGTGCACCATGTTATAGGAAAGATGTTGTCAAGCTGGAAAGGGTACAGAGAAGATTTATGAGAATGTTGCCAGGACACAAGGCCCTGAGCTATAGAGGGAGGTTGAGCAGGCTAGGACTCCATCCCTTGGAGCGCAGGAGGATGATCTTAGAGGTGTACAAAATCACGACAGGAATAGATCTGGTTGACGCACAGAATCTCTTGCCAAGAATAGGGGAATTGAGAACCAGAGGACATAGGTCTGATGGCTAACCTTTTCACACAAAGGATGGTGAGTGTATGGAATGAGCTACCGGAGGAGGTTGTTGAAGGAGATACTATTGCACGTTTAAGAAACATTTAGACAGGTACATGGATAGGATAGGTTTTGAGGGATATGGGTCAAATGCAGGCAGGTGGGACAAGTGTAGATGGGACAGTTTGGTCAGTTTGGCCAAAAGGCCTGTTTTCATGCCGTATGACTCTAACTATGCTGAATTTTTTTTTTATGGAAATGCTCAGCCGCATCTGTAGGATGGGAAATAGAATCAACATTTCTGTTTAAAGACTTCGTCAGAACTAGGAAAGGGAGAATATGTTAGTTTTAAAGAGGGTGGGGAAAGATGGGTGGGACAGAGGTAATATCTCATTGTGAGAAATTAGGGTTTCCATGGTGATAAGCTACAGACAAGTTCATTCAATGAGGACAATGAGAGAGGGAGAAGGTTTGGCTGTGCTAATGCAGAGTGAAAGAGACATTGTTAAAATGAGTGACCTACAGCAGAACAGACCAGTTTTTACAGAAAAGGTAAGTTATCTGAAGTTGTAAAGTTTGGTATTGGTCTATTAATTGCTCAAATGGAAAATGTGGTGCTGTTCTTCAGCTTTACATTAAGTCTCATTAGAAAATTGCAGAAGGCTAGATAAAGAATTAGATGGGGAATTAAAACCTCTGAGTCGCAATGCATACGCTCCCCAAAGTGTTCACTCAATTGCTGTTTAGTTTGTATATCCTTTTTCCCCACACATATCTTACCACAACCTCTCATATTGCAAATTAACACATATCCCTCTCTTTCCAAGTTCTCCTGAAAGGTCACAGATCAGAAACGATGACTGTTTCTTTTTCTACAGATGCTGACTGTCGCAAGTTTTGCCAACATTCATTAAAAATAGTTATGGATTTCTGGGTATTGAGGGAAACAAGTTCTGAGGAGCAATATCATCACTATATATGTATTCTATTTAATCTATGAGCTTTATGTGAACTGTAAATTCTATTGCACCCTTGTAGCGGCACCTAGTGGTGGGGCTGGGAAGTCAGAACCCTTGTCATTGGTCGGCACTGTCACGTGACCGCGGGGGTTCGTTCGTGAGCTTTTAGTTCGTTATTAGCACTCCTCCCATTGACAGGAGCTTTGTCCGTTAGCTAGACTGGGTATGCGGTTTTACGGGTTTCTGTTTGTTTTTTGTCATTAAAAACCATTTCGCTCAACCTGCCTGGTCAGTAAACTAATCTGAATAGTGCTGGAGAATGGTATTGAGAAGCAGGATCAGCTACGGTCTCGACAAACGGCGATGCATGCTCAAAGGGCATTAACCTATTTCTGGTCCTATTTCCATATCCTCACCGAAGAACATTGGTTCATAAATTCATGTGATAGGAGCAGAATTAGGCCATTTGGCCTAGTCTACACCATTCAATCATGGCTGATCTATCTTTCCCTCTGAACCCCATCCTCTTGTCTTCTCCCCATAACCCCTGATACTAATCAAGAATCTATCTCAGCGTTAAAAATATCCTATGACTTGGCCTCTGCAGCCTTCTGAGGTGAAGCAGATGGTGGTCAATTAGTTTGGTGGTCATTGCTAAGTTAGATTATTTGTTTATTTTTGTAAAGCTATATTTTGGGAGGCAGGTTTAAACATAATGAAAATGATTTTTTTTTGTGTTAAATTTAGTATGCCTGTTTAACCTGGATGGCTGGCTCAACTAGCTACACTTCCCAAAATCGACACTATCCTTTTAAACTTTATTAGGTATATTGCCATTCTTAAAATAATATTATTAAAACATCTAAATCGCAGCAACGCACTCTCTTCATCAACCTGGAAGTTCTTCATAAATAAACCTTTATTATAGCAAAGACCATATCTAATGTTATCATTAATTGGTCATTGAATGAAAGGGAATGGCAAGTTATAAGAACTGGGTGGGGACATGAGATTAGATCTATTGCCATGGTGGATTAATATTGGAAGGGGAATATTGCAATTCATTTGTATTGATAGGATAATCTGTCTTTCAATCATTCTTTGTCAAATATTTCTTCCTTTATAGTTTGATGATAATTGTTCTGAATCACAGAAATGGTTAAGCTTTTGATCAATTGTAAAGATGATCTCTTGCTAAAATATAAATGATATTATTGCTGTTTGCCTTTTGATACATATCATTGCTTACATTTTGTTTTATTAGGAAGCAAAATGAACAATATAAATGTTGTGTACACTCCGTGGTCTAATCTAAAGAAGACTGGTGATATGGATGTGGGACAAATAGGATTTCACAGGCAAAAAGAGGTAAATATGACACAGAACCAAGAGGAGCAATACTAAACCCATGGTTGACTGTTCACTTATGAGTGGTTTCATTTAAATAAATAGTAAACAGAAATGTAACTGCTGTGAAGATATTTATGTTCTGAAATAAGGAATTGTTCCATTGAATTATTTATTTTGTGTCTACTGTACTTAAATAGAAATAAAATTTCAGCTTAACTCTTCGTGGAATAGTAGTTGAATTGTGATTTAATTGGCTGGGTATATTCAATACATCAATTGATTTTTGGATATGTGAGGATCAAGATAGAAGGCAGAAGGGCTTACTCTAATTTCAATGGAGTAATTATTTTTAATTATGCAATTTAATTTTTATCACTTAGGTAAAGGTAATTGCAGTAGAGACAAAGATAAATGAAATTTTAAACCGATTGGAGAAGACCAAAGATGAAAGATTTCCAGATTTGGCAGCTGAAAAGGGATCTAGAGACCGCGACGAGCAAAATGAAAGAAAGGCGCAAGTTCAAGAAATGAAGCGAAAGGAGAGGGAGGAGATAAAAAGGAGAAAAGAAATGGAAGACCTTAGGTTTGTGTGGACATAGTGGTCAAGCACTCATGTTGTCTTTATGTAATTATACTTGGAGGAATTGTTCCTTTGCATGCAATCATCATTGAATCGGCATAATGCAATGGCTGAAACAGAGATATAACCATTAACAGTATCTCTGGGGAAATAATGGATGCAGTATTGTAGCTAGTAAATATAAGATTATAGGGAGGCTTAATACCAATATAAGATTTGGATCAGATTCAGAATGAAATTCTTAGTTGGCATGAAGCTCATGGTAAACAATAAGTACAATGAAAATCAAAATAGGGTAAAAAGGAAGTTACATGAGAGCAAAGGTTGCAGGCTTTTTTTAACTGCAAAATTTAAAGTATCTGAATTGTGTTGTATGTGAATGCAGTCATTCAGAATAAAATTGAAATTGTAACTTGGCAGATACAACAACAGAAATATAGGTAAACTTTAGACATGTTTAGTTATTTTTCAGGAAAGAAAGTATCAAAATAGATAATGTATAAAGGCTTATAAATGGGGGCATTTTCTGGCTGGCTGCCAGTAATTAGTGGAGTTCCGCAAGGGTTGGTGCTGGGGCCGCTACTCCACGGTGTATATTAATGATTTAAAGGCTTTGTGACAAAGTTTGCGGATGATACGAAAATAGGTGGAAGGGCAGGTTGTGTAGGGGGAGCAGGGACTCTGCAGAAGGACTTGGGCAGGTTGGGAGAGTGGGCAGATGGAATATAGTGTAGGAAAGTGTGGAGTCATGCGTTTTGATAGTAGGAATAAAGGCGTAGACTTTTCTAAATGGGGTGAGAATCCAGACATTGGAGGTACAAAGGGACTTGGGGAGTGCTGGTTCAAGATTCTCAAAAAGTCGAATCGGTAATAAAGAAAGCAAACTCAACGCTAGCATTTATTTCAAGAGGGCTTGTATACAAAAACAGGGGTGCAATGTTGGAGCTCTATAAAGCGCATTTGGAATATTGTGAGCAATTTTGTGCACCATATCTGAGGAATGATCTGCTATATATTGCTACGGTTGAACACTGAATCTGGAAGAAAAAGATAGTTAGATAGATAGAGAGATAGAGAGATAGAGAGATAGAGAGATAGAGAGATAGAGAGATAGATAGATAGATAGATAGATAGATAGATAGATAGATAGATAGATAGATAGATGATATAGATAGATAGATGATATAGATAGATAGATGATATAGATAGATAGATGATATAGATAGATAGATGATATATAGATAGATAGATGATATATAGATAGATATATATATATATACATATACATATACATATACATATACATATATATATATATATATATACCGTGTGCCGTTAGGAGGCAGTTAGGCCAGGTGCAAAGGCATTGTGAGGTCAGCAGCTGGGCAACCTTCATTTTTTTTTAAATGTCAGTTTGGTGATAAATTTTAGTAAATATCTCGGGAAATAATCGATCAAATTTATAGATTGGATTTTTGAAATCATAAGGAAATTTACTACCAGAAGATGTAAAAATTTCACTGTTATTGTAACGTCAGCAACTGGGCAGCGGTCAGATTTTTAAAAAAAAGGTCAGATCGGTCAACAATTTTAATTAAAAAAGTCAGGAAAGTAATGTACCAAAGGTACAGAGGAGTGGATTTCTAAACTCGCAAGATTATATTTTATCTATATCTGTTGCAGATTTCAAGTAGATACCAGTCATGGGTCACGAAAGTTAAATTCCAGACACATTTTTGATGCTCGGCCCACGGCCTAATAGCTTAAAATAACTGGAAGTGAACTGGGATAAAGGTATCATCTGTATATACATTTTGTTCAGGAGTCTGAATATTTTGATTTTACTCTTGGACATGAAATGGGGTAAACTATTGATTTTTAAAAATATACCATGTGTGAAAAAATAAACCTAATATTGTCATTTGGTCATTAAGAATAAAAAAAGGATATTGGAGTGGGGACTGATGATGGTTTGTGATGCTTGATCACTAGCTCTAACTTTGAGTTGAAAAAATATGTTTAATCTGTTTTGTATTAACTCCCTAGGTGCTATTCTACCCTTATGAAATCTGAAAAAATGAGTAGCAATCAGGTAAGGTCAATTAATTGGGCGTTAAAGATTACCGTATTAAACCATAGCCCAAAAATAATTTGGGTCTCTTATTGTTCATTTGGTCAAAATGAATGTACTTTAATTTTTGCATACAACTCATTCATTTGTCAAAGATCATGTTTTTAAAACTGCAAAAAGGGCAAAATCTGCTATATGTTGCTACGGTTGAACACTGAATCTGTTAGAAAAAGATAGAAATGTATTTATATATTGGGCTATATCTTGTTCAAACCAGCCACTATTTTCACATTGTGCGGCCTCGCAGGTCCTAATGAGGTTGTTTACTGGGCCTTGGGCAGTAGGTTTTGAGGTGCCTCTGCTCATAAATGCCTTATAAGACCACTAGGGGCACTGCATTGAAGGTGCCTCTGCCTTTAGCCTACAGCCTTTGTAGCCGACTGCCTATAGCCTGTCCATTTTTTCCCTTTTTTATATTTTAATTTGTCTAAACTGTTTGTTTTGGGGTTACTTTAGCTTTTCTATGTGGGGGAGGGGGGAAACCGTTTCTTAATCGCTTCCTGGTGGGGATGCGACAATTTCTCCGAGTCCTGACGTCGGAGAGCCAACATCCCGGCGAGCGGGCCTGAGATGTGTGCTGCCTGTAGCAGCGACTGCGGAGGGCTCCGACCATGGGTGAACATCTAGGAAGAGACTGACTTTGGTGCCTTCCCGCACAGTGGGAAACTTTTGATTCTGCTGTGTGGGGATGTTTTATGTTTAACTCTATCGTGTGGTGTGTTCTGTATTTTATTGTATTGTGATCACATTTCACTGTGCCATCTGGCACTTGTGACAAATAAATATATCTTGTATCTTGTAATATATCTTGTATAAAAACAATTTGATGTTTCCTGTCACAGATACTTAAAAAACATTCAAGAGGTTGAAGTAACTTTAAAATAATAAATTTGTATAACACCTTTTTAGTTCTAAAAAATAGTTCAGACCATTAAAACTAAGTAAGTAAAAAAGAATAATTGCACTTTTTTTCTGGTGGAACATTCCAATTTATGCACTTTCACATTATTTGAAATTAAGGTGCTGGCTGCAAAATGCATCAGTCTCCTTGTGTTAAGTCCATTTGTGTTGAGTTCCTGGACCTGATGCTAGGTCCAGTGGTGGAATAAAAGGTCTGATGCTGCGGCAGATGCAGATCAAACTCCTTCCTGATTTCCTCATTGCAATGGGAGTTTGGATGAGGCTGAGCTATATATAACAGACAGCTGGCAATTCCAAAGACAGTAGCTGGCATGATTTGAATGATCTGGTCGAGTCCTTTTCAGTTGATCTCATAGATTTGTAGCTGATAAATTAGCCCCTTTTTAAAAGTAGCTATGTGGCAGATAATTTGTACATGTAGCGAAGTCCAACAAGCAGCCATGCAAATGATCGGAAAATCTTAAGGATACAAGAAACTGCAGATGCTGGAATCTTGAGCAAAAATTAAAAAGGGTGGAGGAACTCAGCAGGTCAAGCAGCATTGATGTAGTGAATGGATAGACAACATTTCAGGTTGAGACCCTTCAGACTGATCATAAAATTGTTAATTGAGGGATTAATGTTGATAGGAACAATGGAGAAAGTGCAGTCTCACAGTCAACCACTTTAGTTTAGGTTATTGTCATGTACCGAGGTACAGTGAAAAACTTTTGCATGCTATCCAGTCAGCAGTAAGACAATACATGATTACAATTGATCGATTTAATGTAACTTAGATTGTGTGCGAGAATTTCTTGAGTGGCGTGAGTTGGAAAGAATAGTGATGATGCTTAAGAAGGAACTGCAGATGCTGGAAAATCGAAGGTAGACAAAAGTGCTGGAGAAACTCAGCGGGTGCAGCACCATCTATGGAGCGAAGGAAATAGGCAATGTTTCGGGCCAAAACCCTTCTTCAGACTGATGTAGGGTGGAGCGAGGGGGGCGGGGAGAAGAAAGGAAAAGGGAAAAGGAGGAGCCCGAGGGCTCGGGGAGAGCTGAGAAGGGGAGGAGACAGCAAGGGCTACCGGAAATTGGAGAATTCAATGTTTATGCCGCAAGGGTGCAGACTGCCCAAGCGGAATATGAGGTGCTGCTCCTCCAATATCCGGTGGTGCTCACTCTGGCCATGGAGGAGGTCCAGGACAGAGAGGTCGGATTCGGAATGGGAGGGGGAGTTGAAGTGCTGAGCCACCGGGAGATCAGGTTGATTAATGCGGACCAAGCGGAGGTGTTCGGCGAAACGATCGCCAAGCCTACGCTTGCTCTCACCGATGTAGATCAGCTGACTTCTAGAGCAGCGGATGCAATAGATGAGGTTGGAGGAGATGCAGGTGAACCTCTGTCACACCTGGAACAACTGCTTGGGTCCTTGAATGGAATCGAGGGGGGAGGTAAAGCGACAAGTGTAGCATCTCTTGCGGTTGCAAGGGAAAGTGCCCGGGGAGGGGGTGGTGCGGGAGGGAAGGGAAGAATTGACCAGGGAGTTACAGAGGGAGCGGTCTTTGCGGAAAGCAGACGGGGGGAAGATGTGGTGAGTGGTGGGGTCACGTTGAAGGTGGTGAAAATGACGGAGAACTTTTATATCCATAATGAGGACAATGCTTGCGTCATTTAAGGAATGAAAATTGTCCCAGATATTAATTTTTTCCTTTCCCATATCCATTGAATTATATAGTGTGCAATTGTCCTGCGGTTAATAATGTTGGAGTGCTGCTACACTTACTATTTCCCGAAAGGCCTGTTTCAGCACTGTATAACTAATCTAAACTAAAAACTCTGCACCATTGGCGGAGGGAAATGGACAGACACAGTTTTGAATTAAGACCCTTTAGACTGATCACATTTAATTTTCCTTTGTCTATTTTCATCCACAAATGCTGCTTGACCTGCTGAGTTCCTCCAGCACTTTGTATTTTGCTCAAGATTCCAGCATCTGCAGTCTTTTGTTTCCATTAACTTGCAAGGATTCTTTAAGGCTATCGCAACCAATTATCATGTAGGACAATTTGATCAATACCATGGAAGATAATAGATGAATGCCCATGTATAGGAAGGAACTGCAGATACTGGTTTACACCGAAGATGGACACAAAATGCTGGAGCAACTCAGCAGAGCAGGACCGGCACCTTCCTCTCATCCAACAATGAACCATTGTACTTCCTTGATCATCATCTGCTTTGATCTGTTCTTTTCACATCTCACAAGTTCTTTGTACCCTTCCATATCTAGTTTCCCTCACTCCCGATTTTCAGTCTGAAGAAGGGTCTCGACCTGAAACGTCACCCATTTCTTCTCTCCAGAGATGCTGCCTGTCCCGCTGAGTTACAATACTTCAGCATTTTGTCTCCATCTTCAATGCCCATGTATAATTGGCCAACATTGAAACAGCTGGGCAGATCTTATAATACACACGTAATACATGTGTTGTGGTAGTACAAAAGAGAAAAAACACAGAATGTAGACTTGGAATTGAGATTTGTAGGAATATAACGATTACAACTGATGGCAGGAGAGAATCTGAACGTGATAGCTTGCAAAAAGTCACCTCCAGTGCCAGCCAGACCTCAATGTCGGGAACCCAAATTACATTTCCTTATCACTTTATCATTTCAAGTGTTTCTTCTGCTCATTTCTGCCACTTGAACCTGCAAACTGAAATTAAAGTAGAAAATTAATTTGCAATGACCTGTGTAAAGAAAATAATTTCTCTGATTTTTCTTTCTTTCTAGGACTGTGGTTACGACTCTGATGATTTCATGTAAAGTCCACTAACTGCTAAAAGATAGACATTTTAAATTGGAGGATTTTCAGGCCTGCCAAAATCCCTTTTGCTTTTGACATCTGCTTGAGGGACAAGTATCTTTTTGGAGTATCAAGATGTTTGCCTTGTCCTGTGATCTTCTAAGAGGAAAATGAAACTTGTAAGCATTTGTTCCATTCAATTGAATTTCAAATGGGCAAACTCAATTTTGATGAGCTTGGAATGTATGGATGCTTATTTAGGAGAATGGCTTATTGCTGGAAACACTTTTGCTGGAATTTTTAAATACCTAAAACATGAACTATTAAAATAATGAAGTCTCATTCAAGAAAAATGTCAATTTTTGGGGGGCAATGTCCACAAGATATTTTGTACTGGGCACAAAGCTAAAGTGAAATGTTTTCTTTGAGGAAGTCTCTGATCTTCTACTTGATTATGCTTAATAGTCAAATAGGTACAATGCTGAACGTAACCTACTGAAATCATACTGCATTTATGTAAAAAGTATAAATGTACCATTAATTATAAATATCAGGATATGAAAAAGAATGTGTCCTATAGCTGAAATGTTCATCTGTCATTGATTAATCGATATTGGTTAACTTGATGGCTTTCAATATTTTACTTAAATGTATGCTTTTCTAAGTTACTGAGGAATGAATATTCTCCGGACTAACGCTTCTTGTCATAGAATCAGTACATTTGATGCATGCGCTCTTCCCCTCCACAGTAGAAGACTTATTGTGGCAAGACTGCACCTGATCGTCATCCTATGATATAACCATGTGTTACATGGTACATACGTTGCATCTTATTTTAACTCTTGTTCTGTTGAACCTAACTCAGGGCTAACGGTTATAAGAATGATCACCCAAAACAAAACTATTTTGAGATGTATTTGATCTTTCCTGGTGTTAATTGGTTGTTGGGTTTCTTCCACAAAATTCCAGCTGCTTTTCATGGATGTTTTGTGATTCAATAAATCATAGAGAAACCCTAGCCCAATTTCTTTGGGGGGCATTAAGGCTCTACATAGGATTTTGCGTACATGTAAGATTTGACATGCAGTAGTTTGTGTTCCAATACTTAACAGAATATCCATAACTATTGCATAGTGGTCATATTGATTCCTAGTATTTTCACCACACAACTGCAATGTCTTTAGAGCCATAATTTACACTTTTTTGAAATCATGTATGGTTTTACATAGTCTAATTATGGTCAGGTCTACTGGCCATGGATGAACAAGTTGAACAATGTTTACATGCCTACTAGAAAGACAAACAAGTCTCTTGTTGATGCCAGACTATTGCCAGTGCATATTTATACATTAAGCCAACTTTTATTGTAAAACATGGAACAAAATTTTTTTAATTGTAGAACCTATTTGAAACCAGCATTGTCATAAGGTGTTGCAAAATCTTTTGTTTATTTAGGTTACTGTCCAAGATTGTTTTCTTCCTTCATCTGTAATTATCTGTTGGAGAATCTAATCCGCCATTTCAATCTCCCTTGCCCTTTTCAACAGCCTTCACCACGCTAACTATCTTCAATAAGCTGTCCACTGATATTTCTGGCTATTTCTTAAGGAAGAGGATTCATGGTCTTGACGATACAGTCTCAAACATCCCTTCATCCATGTTTCCCCATACCTGCAAACCTATTTCAGGTACTTTACAACACAACCATCTTTCTAAACTCTAACTGTTCAGTCTTAATTCGCTCTGTAAGCTTGTGCACCACTATGGTTGATGGTTGTCCTCCTCCACTTTTAATAATGCCTTTATCTTTCTTCTTGGTTGCCTGTTCTTTATGGGTCTCATTTGTCAGCTCAAAGAAGTCAAGTCAAGAGAGTTTATTGTCATGTGTCCCTGATAGGACAATGAAATTCAAGCATTGCTTCAGCACAACAGAACATAGTGGGCATTGACTACAAAACAGATCAGTGTGTCCATATACCATTATATACGTAAATACACACATTAATAAATAAACTGATAAAAGTGCAAATAAACAGATAATGGGCTATTAATGTTCAGAGTTTTGTCTGCCAAGTTTAATAGCCTGATGGCTGTGGGGAAGTAGCTATTCCTGAACCTGGTTGTTGTATCTATGTGGCCTGGATGGTGTGGGTCCTTGATGATATTGCCAGCCTTTTTGAGGCAGCGACTGCGATAGATCCCCTCGATGGAAGAGGTCAGAGCCGATGATGGACTGGGCAGTGTTTACTACTTTTTGTAGTCTTTTCCTCTCCAGGGCGCTCAAGTTGCCGATCCAAGCCACGATGCAACCGGTCAGCATGCTCTCTACTGTGCACCTGTAGAAGTTAGAGAGAGTCCTCCTTGACAAACCGACTTTCCGTAATCTTCTCAGGAAGTAGAGGCGCTGATGTGCTTTCTTAATAATTGCATCAGTGTTCTCGGACCAGGAAAGATCTTCAGAGATGTGCACGCCCAGGAATTTGAAGCTCTTGACCCTTTTAACCATCGACCCGTTGATATAAACGGGACTGTGGGTCCCCATCCTATTCCTTCCAAAGTCCACAATCAGTTCCTTTGTTTTGCTGGTGTTGAGGGCCAGGTTATTGTGCTGGCACCATATGGACAGTCGCTCGATCTCTCTTCTATATTCTGACTCCTCCCCATCAGTGATACGTCCCACAACAGTGATGTCGTCAGCGAACTTGATGATGGAGTTCGCACTTTGACCGGCTACGCAGTCATGAGTATAGAGCGAGTACAGCAGGTGGCTGAGCACGCAGCCTTGAGGTGCTCCCATGCTGATTGTTACCGAGTCTGACACATTTCCACCTATATGGACAGACTGGTCTGTGAATGAGGAAGTTGAGGATCCAATGGCAGAGTGATGCGCAGAGACCCAGTTCTGCGAGTTTGGTAACCAGCTTGAAGGGGATGAAATGCCGAGCTGTAATCAATGAATAACAGCCTGACATATAAGTTTTTGTTGTCCAAGTGGTCCAGAGCGGAGTGGAGAGCCAGCGAGATCGCATCCACCGTTGATCTGTTGTGGCGGTAAGCGAACTGCAGTGGGTCCAGGTTTTTGTCGAGGTAGGGGTTGATTTGCGCCATGATCAACCTCTCAAAGCACTTCATCACCACAGGCGTTAGTGCCACTGGTCGATAGTCATTGAGGCATGTCACCTTACTCTTCTTGGGCACTGGTATTATTGATGCCCTTTTGAAGCAGGTGGGAACCTCGGACCTCAGAAGTGAGACGTTGAAAATGTCTGTAAAAACTCCAGCCAGTTGGTCCGCACAGGTTTTTAGAACACGACCGGGTATACCATCAGGTCCAGGCGCTTTCGAGGGTTCACCCCTCTGAAGGATTTCCTGACGTCGGCCTCTGACTGAGGCTGAAATACCATCACAGCGAATGGGGGCTCGGGAAGGCACATCGGTGTTCTCCCAATCAAAGTGTGCGTAAAACGCATTGAGCTCGTCAGGGAGTGATGTTTCGCCGACATTCGAGCTGCCTCCTGGTTTCGCCTTGTAGGGGGTGATTGCATTCAGGCCCCGCCACAGCTGCCAAACATCTATCTCATCCTCCAGTTTGGAGCAGAAGTCCCTTTTGACCTTTTTGATGGCCTTACCAAGGTCGTATTTGGACTTCTTGTAGACCATTGTATCATCAGACATGAATGCCTGGTGTCTGGTCTTCAGAAGAGTGCGGATCTCAAAGTTTATGCAAGGCTTCTGATTGCGAAACACTTGGAAGGTTTTGGTGGGGATGCAGTCCTCCACACATTTCTTAATGTAGTCTGTAACGACTGTGGCGTATTCGTTCAAGTCCGAGTCCTTGAACATTGTCCAGTCTACAGACTCCAAACAGTCCTGTGGTTGTTCCTCTGCCCCCCCCCCCCTCCCCCCTAAACCCCCCCCCCCCTCGACCAGCTCTGTACTGTCCTCACCTCTGGGGGTGTGCTCTTTAATTGCTGCCTGTAGGCAGGAAGAAGCAGCACCGCGGTATGGTCGGATTTACCGAAGTGAGGGCGAGGGATAGAGCAATAGGCATTCTTGATGGTGGTGTTGCAGTGGTCGAGGGTGTTTGGTCCTCTGGTGTAGCAGGAGACATGTTGGTGGAAGTTAGGGAGTGATTTATTTAGGTTTGCCTTATTGAAGTCCCCAGCAATGGTGGTAAATGCCTCGGGGTAAGACGTCTGGTGTTTGTTGACCACGGCGTGCAGCTCCTCCAGTGCTGGGGTGGGATGTAAACCGCGGTCAAGATGATGGAGGTGAATTCCCTCGGAAGGTAGAAGGGGCTGCACTGCACCGCCAGATGTTCGAGGTGCGGAGAGCAGGAGTTAGATAGGACTGCCACGTCTGAACAACACTCAGAGTTGACCAAGAGGCAGACGCCCCCTCCTCTCCCTTTCCCAGATGCCAGTGTACGGTCCATATGGTGGATGGAGAACCCTTCAGGCTGGACCGCTGAGTCTGGGGAGCTGGGGGTGAGCCATGTCTCTGTGAAACAGAACACAGAGCATTCCCTCAGCTCCCTTTGATAAAGCAGCCATGCCCTTAAGTCCTCCACTTTGTTTTCAAGGGACTGTACATTGGCCAGTAGGATAGTAGGGAGAGGGGGCCGAAATCCCCTGCACTTCAGTCTGACCTGAAGTCCCGCCCGTCGGCCACGTTTCCGGACACAATGAAAGCTTCCCCTTTGTTTCCAGGTACTGTGTTTACTGTACCTGCTGTTTCTGCGAACCTGCGCTGGAACGGGGATTCCTTCACAGATGGCAGCTCTCGCTCCGGGACGAACGGGGGTTCCCTCAAAGTCGGTAGCTGCAGCTCCAGCTCCGTTGTTCCTGGAGGATCCAGCCCGTCGGCTCTGGAGGTCATCCCGGGGTTTCCAGGTACAGTACCTGCGTTCCTCCATCGGGTCGGGTGATTTCCAGCCAAGGTGGGAACGTTTAAAGTCCGGGACTCCTGCAGCTGTGGGAGATCGCGAAATTGCGAGAGCCTTGAGGTGCTCAAGCAGCTTGTCCGAAATGGCACCGATTTCTGTCTTCCTGAACCAGGTGAGTTGTTGGAAGTTGTAATTGAGCCTTTTATGTTCTGGAGTTCCGCAAAAGTCGCCGCAGGCAGGCGCCATCTTGAGAAGATCTGGCACACTGGATTAGCCATCCAACAGATTTAGTTAGATCCTATTATATGCAGTTAAGAGTCACTCACGGGATTGTTCTCAAGATCAAACACATTTTCTTTGCAATAAACTCTACTAAAATCTATTTACACTATCAGTTTCAGTATCTCACAGCAGGGGCCAAGAAAATTACTCATTTTGCAAAAATTGTGGTATAGAAACATGGAAAATAGGTGGAAACATTGTGGTATAGACACATGGAAAATCGAGCCATTCAATATGATCATGGCTGATTATCCAAAATCAATAGCCATGTTTTAATTTGAAGAAACCAAAACACTTCAAGTAAAAGAAAGTTTGAAGGTATGGTTAGAATGCTTTTTCTATAGATTAAGATCTCAAACTGAATACTATCCAGAGAAGTTCAAGTTTAAAACTAACAGTAAAAGTCATCCCTCTGTCCCTTTCCTATACTCTGTTACTTTCGTCAACACACCATTAGGCATGTATGAACTCTTCACTGTAATTATATGGCCATTGCACCAACTTTGGAATCAGTTTGAATATTTTTTTTAATACATTGGAATTATAGAACAATATTTCTTACAAATAGCAAGTTACCCAAATAATTCATCATAAAATGGAAAAGAAATAACCTGAGTTTGGTTTATTGAAAACCAGAGTTAATATCGTTTTCTTTTGCAGGTTTAACAAAATATTTCCAAATATCTAGTGACATTTCAGTAATTCATTATTCATTTTGAGAGTGTATATGGCCAAATACTAATCAAGCATTACTTTATCAGAAAGAGCAGTCCATGTCACCCAATATGGACGAGAAAATGAGAGTAGTCCACCCAGCTCCTTGAATCTGCCCCAATATTCAATATGATCATTAGGTGACCTGCCGACCTGCCCCAGGCCTCAACAGGCCCCAGTTTCTGCATATTTTTCCATTTGCATCTCAGTTTTAAACACAGCCCCTTAAAACTATGTCCCATTGTTTGACACCTCCCACTAGTGGAAACAATTTGACGTATATCTTGAAATGCCCCCTTACAATTTTATGTTTCAATAAGATCACTCCGCATTTTCCTAAGCTTCCTAAGTTGAATTTAAAAATTCAACTAATTTGGCTGTTTGCAATAGATCAACTCTCTCATCCCAAGATCTATTCTCGTGAATCTCTTCTGGACTGCTTCAAATGCTGGTATGTCCGTTTTAAATAAGCAGACCAAAATTACACACAATGCTCCAAATGCAGCTTAGGAGCAGCCCCAGCAACACCTTGTACAATTGTACCCATACACTTATTTCAGTCTGAAGATGGGTTCTGACCCTGAACTTCACATATTCACGTTCTCCATAGATGCTGCCTGACATGCTGAGTTACTCCAGCACCTTGTCTTTTTTCTGTAAACCAGCACCTGCATTTCATTGTGTCTCCACTTACTTCACTAATTTGCAATCTCTTTCCATTTAGATATTGATCTGCCTTTTGTTTCCTCCCACCAAAGTTCACAACCTTGCATGTTCCTACATTAGACTATTTACCAAGTATGTGTTTCCCCATTCAACCTATTTATCAGTCACAATATCCTCAAGGCAGCACTTTTTTCACCTCATCAGCAAACTTGGATACCTTGCCTCTTCCTCCAAATCACAAACAAATGGTAGACAATTAAGGACCAAGGACCAGCCCTTTGGGCATTCTACTAGATACATCTGTCCAGTCTGTAAAATACACTTTTATTCATACTTTCTGCCCTCTTTGTGATAACCACTCTTCAGTCTGTTCACAAACTTCCCCCAATACTCTAAGCATTCGTATACTAGTCTTTTCTGTGATATTTTTATAAAATGCCTCTGCAAATACTCTCGGGTCCTGACCCGAAACATCACCCATCTATGTTCTCCAGAGATGCTGCCTGACCTGAGTTACTCCAGCACTGTGTTGTTTTGTAAACCAATATCTGTAGTTCATTGTATCTGCATAACACCCACACATTGCCCCTATCGACACTGCTTGTTATATCCTCTAAGACCTGTTTGAAATTTGCCAAGTGATATCCCTTTCATAAAATCACACTTACCTGGTTTGATTATATTGCTTTTTGTAGCAACTAGTTATTTCTTACTTATAGATTCCAACAGCATTACCACTGACAAGTCCTCACCGCTAACAGTCCAGAGGCAAAAGTCAACTAAAAATGGAGCTAACTACATAAATGCTCCTAACTCCCCAAATATTTACCACGACATACTTGGCACAAGAAGTATGATGGAATGCTCTCCACGTGTCTGGATCTGTGTGACTCCAGCAACGATCAAAAAGCTTGACACCCCTCCCCATCACGGATAAAGCCACCACTTGATTGCGAACACAATGCTTTAAATGTTCATCTCTACTGTCATTGCACTGTAGCTGTACTGTGTTAACTATAAAACACACAACAGTAGCTCACCAAGACTACTACAACTTAACCTTCCAACTTTGCAGCCTCTTAGCAGGACAAGAAAAGCAGGCACCTAGGAAGCTTCCTCCTATAATTTACACCTAAGCCATCCGAGTTCTGGTATTCCCTACTCAATAGCACCTTGATGGTGTCTCACCAGAATGTTTCAAGAAGGCAATCTATGCCAACATCTCACTGGCAGTTACAATGTTTTCCCACAGAGCCTCAGCAGGGGTCATGGTTCAGATTTCCTCTGGTACCAGAAGCACTTTCAAATATACAGAAATAATATTTTATTTAGAGTGGAGGTTCAAGCCATATGAGATTCTATATAGATTGCCTTGAGCAATATCACACCAGGAGACCCATGGAGAAGAAAATTCCCAGTGACAGCAACTTTAGGATGTTTATGTTCAACTGTGTACTCCACCAGTCTCTCAATTTTCCTTCATTCAGAGTGAATGCTGATAGCTTCATTGTCTACATCATAAATTCTGGCTTTTTCTACAGTTAGAAGATTTTATTAAAATGCAAATTTCTAAATTTTATATATATTACTTTTTATTTTATTGGTTGATCTTTATAACACTGTATGGAATTGTTAGGTTTATGCTAATAATCATGTTAATAAGTTTGTAATATATTTCTTGTCAAACTCATGTACAAAGCATCCAGAAAAAGGAAAATCAAATCATTATTGATCACAGAAATTTGTTAATATAAAGTGCCGTTAATCTCTTGACTGCAACTTGTTATGTTGTGTGCTCAACCCTGCACATCGAACCATCCATTCCTATTTATTACCATGATTTGCTTGCCATCTCGAACTTTTGGCTTGATTCAAACTGATTATCTTCCAAAGCCAGTGCAGCTTATGTGAAGTTGAGCAGGAATGCTGCAATGAGGATTATTGGAATTCACATGTTGTACACAGAACATACAAATGTTTTTACATTTATTTTCACTTGGGTTTTATGCACTGTGTTCAAATACTTCCCAATTCTTTGATGACTGTTTATAATTATTCGATTTTCTTCTACATAGCATGTCTCACACTTTTCATAAATCTTGGAAATAACACATTCTTTCAGATGTTGTCAATTTGACGTAAAAATAAATTTGGATTTGCAATTCTAAGTGTCCAAAAGATGATTGCAATTGTATTTATTGATGGATTCCCACCATTCAATAGGATCATTAGGTGATCCCAATGACCCTCTGGACGGCACTGTGGTGCAGCGGTAGAGTTACTGCTTTGCAGCACCAGAGACCCGGGTTTGATCCTGACTACGGGTGCCGTCAGTACAAAGTTTGTACGTACTCCCTTTTGTCGGGGTGCTCTAATTTCCTCCCATATTCCAAAGACATACAGGTTTGTAGGTTAATTGGCTTTGTTAAAAATTGTCCCTAGTGTGTAGGCAAAAACTAATGTATGGGTGATCAATGGTCGGCATGGACATGGTGGGCTGAAGGGCCACGCTGTATCTAAACTAAAAACTTGGCTAACATAGTCCAAACCAATACAGACTTTGTTTAACGGTTACATATTAAATATCCAGGTTTCCAGGGACCCAGTTACCAAAGTAGCTGGGATCCTCCTTTATCGGTTACATATTAACATTGCCTCTAATTATTTATTTATATTTGTAGATAGAAAAATAAAGAAAGAAAGAAATTAGAAAAATAGGATAAACTATCAATAATACAACTACGGAGATAGGTCCGTAGGTCAGAGAACATAACTATTCATCTAGTCCTGGGTTCACAGATAGAAGAGATATTAGGAAAATTCTATTTAATTTTGTTTTAGAATAATGCAGTCTATGTAGAACTTTAAATTGTATTAAAGAATGTCTGGCATTTAACGAACATTGGTGTATATGTTGTAGGCTTTCGTCCCAAATATCTTTAGTTATGGGTTGAGCTAATTCCTTTTCCCATGCTAGTCTATATAATTCCATCGACGGATTCTCACTGTCTAAAAAAGTATTATAAATGTAAGATATTAATTTGACTGTGTTAGGGTGTTTATTCAAACATTCATCCAGAATCTCTGGTTTTCTAGTTCTGTATTCTCGTGTTTGTGTTTTTCTCCAATTATTTCAATTTTTCTACTTTATGTTCATACATAGCTAGCCGGGCCTTTTTTTGTGATGATGTCAGGGCGATCATCTTTCCACGTATAACTGCCTTCATAGCATCCCACAGTATTACAGGATCCACATCCCTGTTATCATTCTCTTCTATGTATCTTTTCAATCTTCCCTTATTTGTTCCACATTTGCCTTACCATTCAAAATACCCATATTGAGCCTCCAAACAGTATTTCTCTTTCTACTATTCAGGTGTACTGTCAAGCTGATTGCACTGTGATCAGATACATCTGGCACCCCGATTTTACCCCGATAGCACCCCTCTGTGATCCTGTGGCTTTCACCCGTATTCATTAAAAAGTAGTCAATCCTGGAGTAGACTGAATGAGATACTGAATAGTGTGTTTCGTCCCTTTCCAAAGGGTGAAGTTCTCTCCAAACATCAATTAGGCCCATTTCCTGCACTGATGTGTTAATAAACTTGGTCAGATGCATCTTGGTTTTTTTTTTAGGCTTGTTGTATACAAATTATGATTCATGACCACATTGAAGTCCCCTCCACATATCAAAATTCCTTCAGTCTCTAAAGCAATAATGTCAAACAGAGTTTTGAAAAAACATTTGGTACTCTCTGGGGGGGCATATACATTAATCAGTGTCACTACTTTTTTCCAGCTTTCCTTTAACTAATACATACCTTCCCTCTTTGTCCCTGACTTCTTTATGGCTTTCAAATTGGATTGCATTTGTGATAAGGATAGCCACTCTCCTCTTTTGGCTAGTTTTATAGGAACTATAAAATGCATTTCTAAAGCCAAAGCGTTTTAATTTCTCATGTTCTTGTTGAGGCAGGTGGGTTTCTTGTAAGAAATAGTACCTGAGCCCTTTCCTTTTTCAGTTTAGCCAGGACCTTGCTCCTTTTCACTGGATTATTCATCCCATTTACATTGAGTGACACCAATTTAATAGTATTACGTGACATTTAATTTACCTAATCCTGTATTACATTCATAAATCTCCAGATAACTTGGAACTGTGCATGTCTGGACATGTGCCAAATAAAGAAAATTTAAAAAAAGAGAAAACAGTTGACTTCCAAGTACGGATGATTCCTTGCCACCCTGAGCCCCAGTTGGCAGGTAGAGGGGGAAACCTCCTGCCTCCTCTAATTGATCTGTGCTCTGGAAAATAAGCAGTTATCAAATTGTCAGAGTTGCTCTCAGATAGATAATATTGCAAGTTTGTTCTTCATGAGCTTCAGCCCAACACTGCCTGCCCTATGCACACCTTTTAAGATCCACTAACCTCAAATGTCCATCAGTAGATAAGTTAAGACCATGGGTGCTTATTAGGCTAACATCACTCTGGTTTCAAAAATCTGGACTAACTCAATGGGTCAGGCAGCATCACTGGAAAAAAAGGAATAGGTGACGTTTCGGGTCGAGACCCTTCTTCAGACTGAAGAAGCCACTGAATTACTCCAGCTTTTTGAAACCAGACTGAGAAAGTCTGAAGAATGGTCTCAACACGAAACGTCCCCCATTCCTTTTTTCCAGAGATTCTCTCTGACCCACTGAGTTACTCCAGGTTTTTGTCTCTATCTTTGGTTTAAACCAGCATCTGCATTTCCTTTTTGTATCACTCTGGTTTCTGCAGCCTTATCTACCACAGGTTCTCTGGTGTCTGAAGAACAAATATTATACTACTTAAATAAAACACTGATATTTGTGAGCATGTTGCTTTCACATTATTTATTTATTGTTGAAAGGTTCAGATTAGAGACCATTTTAGTTCACTATTGAAGATTTTGTTGAAACTGCCAAGGTTGAATTCAATGAAAGATCTAATGCAAGAACATGTTCAAGAGTCTCTGTGTCTTAGGTAATAACCACAAAGTCAATAAATGGTAATCTGGCATGTACAGGGTATAGGTGCATGGATGTGTTTTTATGAATATGATTAAGTATCTTTGCTCTTTTTAAACCTATTTTTTCAATGAGATCTGAAGCATGCAGTCAGTAGAGTCTTATTAAGTGGGCATCAGAGCTATGAACATTCCTAAAACGTAGTTTGCTGAGAACATGCAGTGCAGATGCCCCCAAAAACTTTGCACGATACATTCCTGGCGAATCTGCGCCCAAATAGTTGAGTAGATGAGCTTCACATATGCACTGGTAGAAATCATAATCGTAGTATTGAGGTTGTAGTAATATTAAGTTTCTGCTGGTGGCAGTCTTGAGGTTATAAAATTTGTCTTAATATTTTCACTGTCTCAGTAATGACAAATTTCACAGTAGGGTACTATTTCTGACGAGATCAAATATACATGATTTAAGTTCTTTTTTAAAACATTTTGTTTGAATCTCCAAGATTTTAAAAATTGTGACAATAATAGTTCAAGTGACAATTAAGATGAAAGGTTCAGAATAATTTTGGGGCATGATTCAGGAGGAGAATTCAATATTGCAAAACTATTTGAACAAAATCTTTGTATTTCATATCCGTGGTTTCCTTTTGTTCTCGTTGTCAATGTGATTTACACAATGGCTGCATGTCATTTGTTTTAATGATTGGTAAATATAATAGCAGATGGTTGCAATTTGCACTTTAGCAAGTGCCTTTTTGTGTAATAAATATAAGCAGGAAGAAAAGAAATCATGATACACGAATTGGAAGCAAGACACTTAGCTCCTCAAACCTGCTTCTTCAATTAATAAGACCTTGGTAACTTTTTACTTCCTTGCTTCAAGAATCTAACTATTTGTTTTATAAATATTCAAACCCTCTGCTGATCAATGTGATTCTCTCCACTAATACATTGCAATTAACCCATGGAAGCATACAAACAAAACAAGTTGTTAAGTCCGTTCATCACCAATGTTCCTTTAGTTGCTCATACATCCTGAACATGTTGATTCTCTGCTCTTTCCCGTTGGACATTTATTCAGCCTTTTATTAACCTGACTGTCAATGCGGAGGATTGCATGATTCCCAAGTGTAGTATGGCTGCAACACCTTTTCTTTCTCTAACTGTAAGAAAAGCTACCTTGTAAACTGCCAATTGAGCATTCTCAAACTAAAGGAAATTACATTTTTAAAGACCATTTAAAACAAATAGAATATAATAGATCACAGCTCTGCAGGGTAGGACTAAACAGTATTCCAGTGTATTTACTAAACTAAGACCCTGCTACAGTGCTACTATCAACTTCTTTTGAGAGAGTTTGTCTGATAAAGATGTTCAATCTTGATACACATGCCCCAGTCAGCATCAATGAAGTGGAGATGGTTGAGAGCATCAATATCCGAGATACCACCAATGATTTGTCCTGATCTAATCACATTAGACTCACAGAAGAATCACATTGACTCTACTGCCTAGAAAGCACACCAATGCCTTTATTTCCTCAGAAGATTAAGAAAATTTGGCATGTCTCCAATGACTCTTACCAATTTGTACAGATGTACTATAGAAAACAACCCAGGAACATAAAGCACATGAACAGGCCCTTTGGTTTACAATGCCCGTGCCAATCATGATGCCAGGTTTATCTAATCTTCCCTGCCAATACGTCATCCATATCCCTCCATTCCCTGCATAGCCACGTGCCCATCTTGAATCCCACTATCAGATCTGTCTCCACATTCCATCATGCAAACCAGCCTTTGAGCCATCTTCAATTCTTGCTGCTTCAGAAAAGCAGCCAACATAATGAAGGACCACTTGCAGTCCAGTCGTTCCTCCTCTCTTCCCTCAGGCAGAAGATACAAAAGCTTGAAAGCATATTCCGCCAGACTCCGGAACAGCTTTCTTGCTTTTATCAGACTTGAACAGAGCTCCCATGTTAAGGGTGTAGTCCTAATCTCCCAACCTGTCTCATTGCAGCCTTGCACTTTTTAAAATCTGTTCTTTTGTAGTTGTAACTATATTCTGCTCTCTGGTTATTTTCCTCCATGCACTACGTGCTGTACATGTCTATGATTTGATTGTAAGTGTACAATATGACTAGGTAGCATGCTACACAAAGATTTTCACTATGTTTCAGTATATATTCATTGCCTGCATCATCATCTTGTGCCACATGGCTTACAGTTTTTTTCCAGGCCTCCCGGTTTCTGTACCAACTAGGACCAGCTTCACAAGTCTCAGCTCTCCTATTCTTATCTATTGTCTTTTCATCTCTGGCCTTTGTCCAATCACATGCCTATCAAATCCCCCTCACCTGTATCCACCTATCACTTCCTTGGCTTTGTCTTGCCGCACCTCTCTTCCAGCCCACTTTTATTCACCCCACAGTCTGAAAATGAGTCCCGATCCAAAACATCACCTATCCATATTCTCCAAAGATGCATCCTGTCCCGCTGAGTTACTCCAGCACTTAGAGCATTCAGAAAGTATTCAGACACCTTCACTTTTCCACATTTTGTTACGTTACAGCCTTATTCTAAAATGGATTCAATTAATTGTTTTAATCATTAATCTACACACAATACCCAAGAATAAAAAAGTGAAAACAGGTGTTTAGAAATTTTTGCAAAGTAATTAAAAATAAATAACTGAAATATCATATTTACATAAGCATTCACACTCTGCTCAGTACTTTGTTGAGGCACCTTTAACAGCAATTGCAGCCTCAAGTCTTCTTGGGTAAGATGCTACAAGCTTGGCACACCTGTATTTGGGTAATTTCGCCCATTCTCTGCAAATCCTCTCAAGCTCTGTCAGGTTGGATGGGGAGCGTCGATGCACAGCTATTTTCAAGTCCCTCCAGAGATGTTCGATCGGGTTCAAGTCCAGGCTCTGGCTGGGCCACTTGAGGACATTCACAGAATTATCACGAAGCCACTCCTGCGTTGTCTTGGCTGTGTGCTTAGGGCTGTTGTCCTGTTGGAAGGTGAACCTTCAGTCCGAGGGCTAGAATGCTCTGGAGCAGGTTTTCATCAAGGATGTCTCTGTACTTTGCTCCGTTCATCTTTCTCTCGATCCTGACTAGTCTCCCATTTCTGCTGCTGAAAAACATCCCCACAGCATGATGCTGCCACCACCACGCTTCACTGTAGGTATGGTATTGGCCAGGTGATGAGCGGTGCCTGGTTTTCTCCAGACGTGATGCTTGGCATTCAGGCCAAAGAGTTTAATCTTGGTTTCATCAGACCAGTGAAACTTGTTTCTCATGGTATGAGAGTCCTTTAGGTGCCTTTCGGCAAACTCAAAGCGGGCTGTCATGTATCTTTTACTTAGGAGTGGCTTTAGGAGTAGCCACTCTACCATAAAGGCCTGATTGGTGGAGGGCTGCAGATATAGTGGTCCTTCTGGAAGGTTCACCCACCTCCACAGAGGAACTCTGGAGCTCTGTCAGAGTGACCATCGGGTTCTTGGTCACCTCCCTGACCAAGGCCCTTCTCCCACGATTGCTCAGTTTGGCCGGGCGGCCAGCTCTATGAAGAGTCCTGGTGGTTCTTCCATTTAAAAATGACGGAGGCCATTGGGCTCTTCAGGACCAGCAATGCTGCAGAAATTGTTTTATACCCTTCCCCAGATCTGTGTCTCGACACAATCTTGTCTCGGAGGTCAACGGACAATTCCTTTGTCTTCATGGCTTAGTTTTGCTCTGCCATGCACTGTCAACTGTGGGACCTTATATAGACAGGTGTGTGCCTTTCCGAATCATGTACAATCAATTTAATTTACCACTGGTGGACTTTAATCAAGTTGTAGAATCATCTCAAGGATAATCAATGGAAACAGGATGCACCAAAGCTCAATTTTGAGTGTCATAGCAAAGGGTCTGAATAATGTAAATGTGATATTTCAGTTATTTATTTTTAATTATGTTTTAACACCTGTTTTTGCTTCTTCATTCTGGGTTATTGTGTGTAGATTGATGATAATAAAAAATGAATTTAATCAATTTTAAAATAAGGCTGTAACTTAACAAAATATGGAAAAAGTGAAGGGGCCTGAATACTTTTGAATGCACAGTAGTGTATTTTTCTGTATCTGGTCAGCTAGTTCTCCCTTGATCCCATGCATTCTAACTTTCCAGAGCAGATAAGTTATAAGCTACAATTTGAGAGGGAGAAGGGAAAATCGGAAGTGTCAGTATTACAGTTGAACGAAGGGGACTGTGGAGCCATGAGGGAGGAACTGGACAAAGTTGACTGGAAAGAGATACCCTAGCAGGCGTGACAGTGGAACAACCATGGTAGGTATTTCTCGGAATAATACAGAAGGTGCAGGATCAGTTCATTCCAAAGAGGAATAAAGATTCCAAGGGGAGTAAGGGACGACCGTGGCTGACAAGGGAAGTTAAGGGCAGTATAAAAAGAAAAGAAAATAACATAGCAAAGATGAGCGGGATGCCAGAGGATTGGGAAACTTTTAAAGAGCAACAGAAGATAACTAAAAAAGCAATATGGGGAGAAAATAATGAGGTACAAATGTAAGCTAGCCAAGAATATAAAGGGGGATAGTAAAATCTTCGTTAGGTATGTGAAGAGGAATATATTACTTAAGAGCAAAGTTGGACCCTTGAAGACTGAAACAGATGAATTTATTATGGGGAACAAGGAAATGGCAGACGAGTTGAACAGGTACTTTGGATCCATCTTCACTAAGGAAGATACAAACAATCTCCCTGGTGTACTAGTGGCCAGAGGATCTGGGGTGATGGAGGAACTGAAGGAAATTCACATTAGGCAGCAAATGGTGTTAGGTAGACTGATGGGATTGAAGGTTGATAAATCCCCAGGGTCTGATGGTCTATATCCCAGGATACTTAAGAAAGTGGCTATTGAAATTTTCTATAGATTCAGGATCAGTTCCTGTGGATTGGAGGGTAGCTAATATTATCCCGCTTTTTTTTCTCTCCCACCTTTCTTAAAAAGGGAATTATAGACCAGTAAGCCTGGCATTGGTGGTGGGGAAGATGCTGGAGTCAATTATAAAAGATGAAATAGCGGCATATTTGGATAACAGTAACAGGATCAGTCCGAGTCAGCATGGATTTACGAAGGGGAAATCATGCTTGACTAATCTACTGGAATTTTTTGAGGATGTGACTAGGAAAATGGACAAGGGAGAGCGGATGAGTGGATGTAGTGTACCTGGACATTCAGAAAGCATTTGATAAGGTCCCACATAGGAGATTAGTGGGCAAAATTAGAGCATATGATATTGGGGGTAGGGTACTGACATGGATAGAAAATTGGTTGGCAGACAGGAAACAAAGAGTAGTGATTAACCGGTTCCTTTCAGAATGGCAGGTAGTGACTAGTGGGGTACTGCAGCTATTTACAATATTTACAATATACATCAATGATTTAGATGAAGGGATTCAAAATAACATTCGCAGATTTGCAGATGACACAAAGCTGGGTGGCAGTATGAGCTGTGGGGCGGATGCTATGAGGATGCAGGGTGACTTGGACAGGTTGAGTGAGTGCGCAGAAGCATGGCAGATGCAGTTTAATGTGGATAAATGTGAGATTATCCACTTTGGTGGCAAATGCAGAAAGGCAGATTATTATCTGAATGGGGTCAAATTGGGAAAAGGGGAAGTACAAAGAGATCTGGGGGTCCTTGTTCATCAGTCACTGAAAGTAACCATGCAGGTATAGCAGACAGTGAAGAAAGCCAATGGCATGTTGGCCTTCAAAATAAGAGTAATTGAGTATAGGAGCAAAGAGGTCCTTCTGCAGTTGTACAGGGCCCTAGTGAGACCACACCTGGAGTATTGTGTGCAGTTTTAGTCTCCAAATTTGAGGAAGGACATTCTTGCAATTGAGGGAGTGCGGCATAGATTCACAAGGTTAATTCCTGGGATGGTGGGACTGTCATATGTAGAATGGAGTAGCTGGGCTTGTATACTCTGGAATTTAGAAGGGTGAGAGGGGATCTTATTGAAACATATAAGATTATTAAGGGTTTGGACATGCTAGAGGCAGGAAACATGTTCCCGATGTTGGAGGAGTCCAGAATCAGGGGCCACAGTTTAAGAATAAGGGATAGGCCATTTAGATCGGAGATGAGGAAAAACTTTTTCACCCAGAGAGTTGTGAATCTGTGGAATTCTCTGCCTCAGAAGGCAGTGGAGGCCAATTCTCTGGATGCTTTCAAGAGAGAGTTAGATAGAGCTCATAAAGATAACAGAGTCAGGGGATATGGTAAGAAGGCAGGAACGGGTACTGATTGTGGATGATCAGCCATTTTACTTCAAATCGCATATCATTTAATTAACTGAATTTAAATTCAATTGGTCAATAATTGTCATTCTAACTAAACCGCAAACAATAAGAAAATCCGATTTAAAGTATCTTATCCACTGACAATCTTAATTATTACCTTTGCTGTTTCTTCCACTAGTCGCTCCTGTGGAAAAGTTGGGATTCCTCTGATGCAGCAGTTTACCTGTTGATGCATGAATGGCAAAGAATTATTTGAGATCACTCAAGTCACCAGTAATTTGACAAAATCACAATTATTTTATGCAATAAAATACTGACTTTTAAAATTTGACTTTAAGGGACGATTTGTCAGCTGCCATCAAGACCATGTTAAAATATATTGACAATTCTCAACAAAAATTATTGACAGTCACATCTCAAAGGAAGTGTTGGAATATAAGCATGTCCGGGACTCTAGTGTTGAATCGTATAATATTGGAAGTTACGAGGAAGTCTTTCTGAAGGTGAACGGAACATGTCCACACCTATCCCCATCCCTCTGAATTGACAAAGCACAAAAGATAATTAATATACTTTTCCTAAATTCAGAATGAGACAGAAAAACATAATAAGGGTGATTCTTGAAAAATATTTCACCACCACCTCCCTGCTGCTCAGACCCAACATTGTCTGATTCTATATTTTAAGTACAAATGAAGCTCATGCAATTTTAGGTGGTAAGGGCTTCAAAACATCATAGAAACATAGAAAATAGGTGCAGGAGGAGGCCATTCGGCCCTTCAAGCCAGCACCGCCATTCATTGTGATCATGGCTGATCGTCCCCTATCAATAACCCATGCCTGCCTTCGCCCCATATCCCTTGACTCCACTAGCCCTAGAGCTCTATCTAACTCTCTCTTAAATCCATCCAGTGACCTGGCCTCCACTGCCCTCTGTGGCAGGGAACTCCATAAATTCACAACTCTGGGTGAAAAAGTTTTTTCTCACCTCAGTCTTAAATGACCTCCCCTTTATTCTAAGACTGTGGCCCCTGGTTCTGGACTCGCCCAACATTGGGAACATTTTTCCTGCATCTAGCTTGACCAGTCCTTTTATAATTTTATATGTTTCTATAAGATCCCTCCTCATCCTTCTAAACTCCAGTGAATACAAGTCTAGTCTTTTCAATCTTTCCTCATATGACAGTCCCGCCATCCCAGGGATCAATCTCGTGAACCTACGCTGCACTGCCTCAATCACAAGGATGTCCTTCCTCAAATTAGGAGACCAAAACTGTACACAATACTCCAGATGTGGTCTCACCAGAGCCCTATACAACTGCAGAAGAACCTCTTTACTCCTATACTGAAATCCTCTTGTTATGAAGGCCAACATTCCATTAGCTTTCTTCACTGCCTGCTGTACCTGTAAGCCAGTGACCAGTGTACAAGGACGCCCAGGTCTCGTTGCACCTCCCCCTTACCTAACCTAACCCCATTGAGATAATAATCTGCCCCCTTGTTTTTGCCGCCAAAGTGGATAACCTCACATTTATCTATATTATACTGCATCTGCCACGCATCTGCCCACTCACTCAACCTGTCCAGGTCACCCTGCAACATCCTAACATCCTCTTCACAGTTCACACTGCCACCCAGCTTTGTGTCATCCGCAAACTTGCTAGTGTTGCTCCTAATTCTCTCTTCCAAATCATTAATATATATGGTAAACAGTTGCGGCCCCAGCACCGAGCCTTGTGGCACTCCACTCGCCACTGCCTGCCATTCTGAAAAGGACCCGTTCACTCCTACTCTTTGCTTCCGGTCTGCCAATCAATTTTCTATCCATGTCAACACCCTACCCCCAATACCATGTGTTCTAATTTTAGTCACCAGTCTCCCGTGCGGGACCTTATCAAACGCTTTCTGAAAGTCTAGATACACCACATCCACTGGCACCCCTTCATCCATTTTACTTGTCACATCTTCAAAACTTGTCACATTTACCTGCTTTGTTTTCTCTTTACTCATCTGCTGACTGGAAAGCATTGGAAGCACAGAGCACTTTTGAGGGTCAAGTATTTCTTCCTTCTTCATCTTGGTATAAAATGATGCTTCTGATTCCCATTAACTGTCACTATCTTCACTTGTCCTGTTAAAGGAATAAATATTTTTAATTTGGATTTTGTACCATTGTACATACTAATCCATTCCTTTTTGTGATTTCTGCTATGGTACTATTACTAACCCAATTCATAAGTAACAATAGTACTTTGTTCCTCAATCAGGTTAGTAAAATGTACTATGAATTGTGACAAAATTCTGGAGAAACTCAGTGGGAGCATCTCTGGATAGAAGAAATGGGTGATATTTTGGGTCAAGATCCATCTTCAGACAGAAACAGGGGGAGAGAAAGACACAGAAGGGCAAGGTGTGAAGACGAGATAGCAAAGGGGACGTAGATCAAGAAAAATGTAGAATAGGGGAAGGTGAAAACGAGGCATACAAAGATAAAATTTAATCAGGAGGACAGAGAACTTGGATGGGGGAGGGATAGAGCGAGAGGGAAAGCAAGGGTTATTTGAAGTTGGAGAAGTCAATATTCATACCACTGGGTTAAGCTGCCCATACTATGATTTGTGGCATCTAGTGACAGTACAAGGTGATGCAATTTGAGTAATTTTAAATCAAGTTAATTTACAAAATTTTGTTTGCAACAAGTGGTTTCAATATCTGAGCATAGTTTCAGCGATCTAATTAATCAATAGGACATCAGTGAAATAGTGATTATTAAACATCAAATGCATATCAAAACATCTGGGATATAAAGCTAAGCGAAGAAGCTAATGATCATGGGACGAATGTAGTCTGCCTGGTCAGAAGAAGGCAATTATTGGCCGAAGCAGCACAGGCACAAACCAACCACCAGAAGAAAATGGGTTCAGGAGGGAGCTCTGATTTTAGGAAATAACATATTCTTATTTAGGAAATAACATATTCTGATTTTAGGAAATAACATATTGTTTGGAAAACAGCAAAATTGTCAAACAAATCCTTTACCTAACTCTTTAAAGGTGTAGATCGCTATCTGTACTGAATAATCTGCCCAGGGCATATAGAGTCATAGATTCATAGACCCATAAAGCACAGAAACAGGCCCGTCAGCCCAACTTGCCCAGGTCAACCAAGATGCCCCATCTCTGCTAGTCCCACCTGCCCGTATTTGGCACATATCCCTCTGAATCTTTCTTATTCATGTACCTGTCCAGATATCCTTTAAATATATAATACCTAAATATGTAATCCTTTTAATTTTAATATGTAGAAACAAAGAACTACAGATGCTGGATAACACACAAAGGACCCAAAGTGCTGGACCTCCCTTCAGTCTGTATAAGGGTCTCGACCTGAAATATCATCTACCCATGTTTTCCAGAGAAGCTGCCTGACCTGCAGAGTTACTCCAGCACTTTTTGTGTCCTTTTTATTTAACTGGAGTGCTTTCCTCCTAACAGTTACACTGAGTTTATTGGAAAGATTGCCGCAGAGTCACATACAATTTATGGAGAGGATTACCATTCTTATAAATCTGAAATTTCTATAAACTCCATTTTATTTTGTAATTTGTAAAAGGGTGAGTATGTGCTCCAATTTAAAGAATGTTTCAGACAAATGCAGCTGGTTCAACAGCATTCCCAGCATTGCTGAAGTGAGTCTTGTGGCATTTTATCTTCTAGGAAATAAATTATCTGTTAATTTTTTGGCAGCTCTTTCAAGAAAAGAATAAAAACATGACTGCAGGTATATGATTTTGGTTACCTGCACTGTCACTGACATAATCAATTAATATATTGTGGCAGGCAAGAGGTAGAACATGGGGAGGAGGAGGATAATGGGAAGATGGAGCCTGTCACCACTCCCTAACTCTTCTCCACAGTGATGACTGCATTGTTGCTGCCTCAATTTATCAATTTTATAAACTTTATAACTGTCTTCCACCCCACTCTCAGAATTCACTTGGACCATTTCTGATATCTCCCCTTTTTGGACCCTCCTGCATCCTGGATCTCATATTATCCATTGACATTTACTGTAATGTCATGGACTCCCACTTCTACCTGATCCCACTTTGCCTCTAAGGACACCATCCCTCCCTCTTGGTTTTTCTGCATTTTGGAGTATTGTGGTCCGTTTTGGTCACCCTGCTATAGGAAGGATGTAATTAAGCTGGAAAGAGTTTAATGTGGTTAAACTTGATAACCACACTTCAAGAAAGATGCGAGTGGTTGCAGTGGAGATTTAGCGACATATTGACTGAACTAGAAACTTTTAATGAAAAGGAAAGGTTGGATAGACTGGGGTTGTTTGAGGTTGGGTTGCAGGAAGACTTGATTAATGTTGATGAGATTACGGTGGGACTGAAAGAATAAATCAGAAGCCTCTCACTGAATTGCCTGATCAAAAACCAGGAGCATCAAATTAAAGTAACTGCTAGAAGAATTACAGGGAAGATGAGGAGAAGAAAATTCAGCCAGTGTTAGGGTCCGGAATATTTTGCCTAAAAGGGGGCATATGGGCAGAGATTCGCCATTCTGAAAAAAATGCTTTGTTGTCTACTTGAAGACCCCTGACCTGCACAGCTGGGGATCATCTGCTTAAAACTGGGATATGAATTGGTAGCTCTTTGACAAAGGTGCAGTATGTTGAACAACCTCCTACTTGGTTTTTTTTCCCTTTGATTTCTCTAATATGCTCGTACAACAAAGGATTATGCTCTATTAATTTCAAAACATTTGCATTGACCTCATACTTTGGCAGCAAGGTATCCATTACTTTAACATTTTTATAACAATCACTGGTAATTCTGTACACAGAATGAATGAACTTTGAGTATGACCCAGTTGAAAAAGGTGAATTTTTTCATTAAAATGTCCGTTCACAGGATAGAGAAAAAAGCTAGAGAAACTCAGCGGGTGAGGCAGCATCTATGGAGCGAAGGAATAGGTGATATTTCAGGTTGAGACCCTTCTTCAGACTAATGTCGGGGGGGGGGAAGAAAGGAAGAGGCGGGAACAGAAGTTTGTGGGAGAGCTGGGAAGGAGGGAGAAAGCAAGGACTACCTGAAATTGGAGAAGTCAATGTTCATACCGCTGTAGGACAGCGCACTTATTTGGGTTAATGAAAAATGGAGACTTTTGCTGGATGCCTAGCAAATTTTAATATTGTTCTTCTGCATAGCTATTCCAGTTATTGCATACGATTATTGAATGAGGTGACTTTGGTAATTCTTAGTCCATGCAATCAACCAATAGATGTATGCAAATTTATTCAGAATTGAACTTTCAAAAATACTGTTTTATTTATAATACCATCAATATGCCATAAATAATTAATTTGTTTCAAAAGACTGTTTTTATATACTAAATTTAGCAATATCAGCTAATAAGAGTTTAGGAATAAACCAGTTGAACATTTAACAGATTCACAGAGCAATGCATTTATTAATATCATAAGATCATGTGATAGGAGTAGAATTAGGCCATTCGGCCCATCAAGTCTACTCCGCTATTCAATCATGGTTGATCTATCTCTCCCTCCTAACTCCATTCTTCTGCCTTCTCCCCATAACCTCTGATTCCCATGCCTTACCTCTTGATAATAGCTTTTCAGCTTGCAGTATCCTTTTACAAAGCATCCAATTGATTCCAGCAAGGTTTTGAATCTGATTTGATTAGCTTCTGTTTCCCCATCTTCCTTTCCACTGCACAACAGACAAACGAAATATCAATTAATTTCCAAATGATATTTTGCCCAATGATTTTTGCTGCTGATCAATTTGAAAGTAATTTGAGAGTAAGTTGGCTGAATCATTTTTAATTGTGAAATAGTCGAAAAAAGATGATGCATTTAACTCCAGGCTAATCTGCAACATGAATAACAGACATTATGCATGATGTAAAATATACTGCAAAATGGATACACCAGGAAAAATAATGGGCAGGCATTTTCTCAAAGCTGCTGCTACATTAATGTTGTAACTTTTAGAAATAGATCAAGGAAAATTCCAAACCAATGTTACAAATATCCCCAAACGTCTGTCACTGTACCTCCTCCCTCAACTCTGTCCTGGGACCCACAGTCCTTTCAGGTTAGGCAGTGATTCACTTGCACCTCCTCCAACCTCATGCACTGTATCTGTTGTTCAAGATGTGGACTCTTATACATCGGCGAGACTGTGCAATTGTTTCACAGAACACCTCCGCTTGCCTGAACCTACCTGATCTCCCGGTTGCTGGACATTTTAATTCTCCTTCCCATTCCTACACAGACCTTTCTGTCCGCGTTCTCTTCCATTGTCAGAGTGAGGCTAAACATAAATTGGAGGAACAGCATCTAATATCTTGCTAGTGCAGCTTACAGCCCAGTGGTATGAATATTGATTTCTCTCACTTCAGGTAGCCGCAGCATTTCCTCTCTATCCCTCCCCCACCCAAGTCGCAATAGCTTCTCATTGTCACCCTACAAACAGCTTACAATGGCCTGTTTCCTTTATCATCATTACTTTTTTGCATATCTTTCATTCATTGTTCTTTATTTCTCCACATCACCGTCTATATCTCTTGTTTCCCTTATCCCTAATCAGTCTGAAGGGTCTCGAACCAAAACATCACCCATTCCTTCTCTCCAGAGATGCTGCCTGTCCCGCTGAGTTACTCTAGCTTTTTGTGTCTATCCCCAAATGTTTGTTAGTTTTAACTATTATAACTGAGCCAAAGAGGGAAGAATTCTATCCGTTCTGGGTTAATATCAGGAAATGTTAACATTCCGTACTTTGGAAGGGTTTGGAGAGCTTGCATTTTCTTTTCTTTAAGTGAGAATAGCAGATGTTCAAACACTTTAGCCAGTTAGATAGTTTATTATTTGCTGTTCTAAAGTCAACATAAGTATGCTGAAATTGTTCATCTATGTGCTATCTCAAATTCAACGCAAGCACTCTGTGATTGAATGTTCTTTCACAGTTCCTATTTCAAGAAAAGTTGCAATGAACAATAGGAGCCTCTCTATGAAGCATTGTTTGATCTTCATATGGGCCACTGGCTTGATAAGTAGGACTAATGTCTCCATTGAAATTTGACTGGCCATATAATGTTGTTTGGATTTAAACACAAGGGAACAAGGGCAACATAGCGTGAGAGTAAAATGTCATCCGCCAATATTTACAATTTGGACATCTTCCCTGCTCATAAATGTGTTTTTCAAAACAAACATTCTAGCATAGTTAGAGGACGTTTGGCAAAGCAGCAGACACTGAGACAAAAATATTAACCATTCAGATCTACTCTTCAAAGGAAACACTGCTTTCACCTCTCCTCCATCAGATGAACAAGAGCTTGGATGCATACATCAAGGTTGTCATGGCCTTGGTATTAAGAAAATTACAAAATAACAATAAGCCTACCTCTACACCAATAATGGGAAAACAGAAAGAATAGATTACAGGGAAAATTAGCAGAGAATGTAATTGGTCTCTGTACCGGCATAGATTCACTGTGCTGAAATGGCTGTAAGGAAAGATGAAAATATGGAAATAAGAAAGCAAATATTGACAGAACAATGATATGGCACGACGAAGAGTGAAGAGTTTCATAGAAGTTTTAGAGGTGAGCCCATCTCCACTTGCTTCCACGCAATCTAGACTTTGCATTTCATCTGGTAAAGAAATGTCCAATTGTGAGGTTAGATATGCAATGCCTAGTCTGTGAAAGACAAATTTAGATCTGCTCTCACACGCCACATGAGTATAGATGCTCAAGGGTGCCTCTTTTGGGGAAGGTGTGACCTGTACAAAAAGGACGGGTTGCACTTGAACCCGAGAGGGACCAATATCCTGGCGGGGAGATTTGCAAAGGCTACTGGGGATACTTTAAACTAGAACGGTTGGGGGGAGGGACTCAAATAGAGAAAGTTAGTAGACAGTGTGGGAGGCAGGAGGCAGAGAAGGGAAGCACTCAGACCCAACATTGGATTGGATTCCTTTATTGTCATTCAGACCTTTCGGTCTGAATGAAATGTCTTTGCCTGCAGTCATACATATAATAATAAATAACGAAACATACAATAAACACAAATTAACATCCACCAGAGTGAGTTCACCAGGCACCTCCTCACTGTGATGAAGGCAAAAGTCTTAAAGTCTCTGTATCTTCCCTCTTTGTTCTCCCTCTGCGCTGAGGCGATCCAGGCCATGTTGTGACCCCGCCGGATGATGGTGAGTAAGTCCCGCGGCTCAACCGAGCTCCGCGAACGGGCCGGTTCAAGCTCCGTGGCCCGGGCTGGTCGAAGATGCCACTCTCCAGTCCAGCGGACGCAGCTGTAGTTGCGGGAGCTTTGTAAAAACAGGTCACCAACCTGTGACTTGCGAGCTCCCGATGATGTCGTCCACTTGCCCGCGGCCGAGCCCTGAATTCCGGTCGCCGCCAGAACGTCGCCACAGCTCAGAAGCCCCGAAGCCGGGCAACCAGAACGCCGGAACGCCGCCTCAGCTCCAAAGCCCCGAAGCCGGGCCGCTGGAACGCTGCCACAGCTCTGAAGCCGGGCCGCCGGAACGCCGCCACAGCTCCGAAGCCCCGAAGCTGGGCCACCGCCACCGGAATGCCGCCACAGCTCCGAGTTCGGCCAGCCTCGCGTGTAGGGGAGAAAGGAGAAAAAGATAATAAACAGAGAATAAGAGGTGGTGGGTTTCTTAAATGTGTATATTTTAATGCTAGGAGCATTGTAAGAAAGGTGGATGAGCTTAGAGCCTGGATTGACACCTGGAAGTATGATGTTGTGGCGATTAGTGAAACATGGTTGCAGGATGGCTGTGATTGGAAACTAAATTTTCCAGGATTTCGTTGCTTCAGGTGTGATAGAATTGGAGGGGCAAGAGGTGGAGGTGTTGCATTGCTTATCAGGGAAGATATTACAGCAGTGCTTTGGCAGGATAGATTAGAGGGCTCGTCAAGGGAGGCTATTTGGGTGGAACTGAGAAATGGGAAAGGTGTAGCAACACTTATAGGGGTGTATTATAGATCGCCTAATGGGGAGCGAGAATTGGAAGAGCAAATATGTAAGGAGATAGCAGATATTAGTAGTAAGCACAAGGTAGTGATTGTGGGAGATTCCAATTTTCCACACATAGACTGGGAAACACATTCTGTAAAAGGGCTGGATGTTTTGAAGTTTGTTAAATGTGTGCAGGATAGTTTTTTGCAGCAATACATAGAGGTACCTACTAGAGAAGGGGCAGTGCTGGACCTCCTGTCGGGAAATGAGACAGGTCAGGTGGCAGAGGTATGTGTTGGGGAGCACTTCGGGTCCAGTGATCGCAATACCATTAGTTTCAATATAATTATGGAGAAGGTCAGAACTGGACCAAGGGTTGAGATTTTTGATTGGAGAAAGGCTAACTTTGAGGAGATGCGAAAGGATTTAAAAGGAGTGAATTGGGACATTTTGTTTTATGGGAAGGATGTAGAAGAGAAATGGATGACATTTAAAGGTGAAATTGTAAGAGTACAGAATCTTTATGTCCCTGATCGGTTGAAAGGAAAGAGTAATAATTGGAAAGAGCCATGGTTTTCAAGGGAAATTGGACACTTGGTTCGGAAAAAGAGAGAGATCTGCAATAATTATAGGCAGCATGGAGTAAATGAGGTGCTTGAGGAGTATAAAGAATGTAAAAAGAATCTTAAGAAAGAAATTAGAAAAGCTAAAAGAAGATATGAGGTTGCTTTGGCAAGTAAGGTGAAAGTAAATCCAAAAGGTTTCTACAACTATATTAATAGCAAAAGGATAACAAGGGATAAATTTGGTCCATTAGTCAGAGTGGACAGCTATCTGCAGAGCCAAAAAGAGATGGGGGAGATATTGAACAATTTATTTTCTTCGGTATTCATCAAGGAGAAGGATATTGAATTATGTGAGGGAAGGGAAACAAGTAGAGTAGCTATGGAAACTATGAGGATCAAAGAAGAGGAAGTACTGACACTTTTGAAAAATATAAAAGTGGATAAGTCTCCCGATCCTGACAGGATATTCCCTAGGACATTGAGGGAAGTTAGTGTAGAAATAGCAGGGGCTATGACAGAAATATTTCAAATGTCATTAGAAACGGGAATAGTACCGGAGGATTGGCGTACTGCGCATGTTGTTCCATTATTTAAAAAGGGTTGTAAGAGTAAACCTAGCAATTATAGACCTGATAGTTTGACGTCAGTGGTGGGCAAATTAATGGAAAGGATACTTAGAGATAATATATATAATCATCTGGATAAACAGGGTCCGATTAGGAACAGTCAACATGGATTTGTGCCTGGAAGGTCATGTTTGACTAATCTTCTTGAATTTTTTGAAGTTACTAGGGAAATTGATGAGGGTAAAGTGGTGGATGTGTCTATATGGACTTCAGTAAGGCCTTTGACAAGGTTCCACATGGAAGGTTGGTTAAGAAGGTTCAATTGTTGGGTATTAATGCAGGAGTAGCAAGATGGATTCAACAGTGGCAGAATGGGAGATACCAGAGTGTAATGGTGGATAACTGTTTGTCAGGTTGGAGGCCGGTGACTATTGGGGTGCCTCAGGGATCTGTGTGGGGTCCACTGTTGTTTGTCATATACATCAATGATCTGGATGATGGTATGGTAAATTGGATTAATAAGTATGCAGATGATACTAAGATAGGTGGTGTTGTGGATAATGAAGTAGATTTCCAAAGTCTACAGAGAGATTTAGGCCATTTGGAAGAATGGGCTGAAAGATGGCAGATGGAGTTTAATGCTGATAAGTGTGAGGTGCTACATCTTGGCAGGACAAATCAAAATAGGACGTACATGGTAAATGGTAGCGAATTGAGGAATGCAGTTGAACCGAGGGATCTATGAATAACTGTGCATAGTTCCCTGAAGGTGGAATCTCATGTAGATAGGGTGGTAAAGAAAGCTTTTGGTGTGCTGGCCTTTATAAATCTGAGCATTGAGTATAGAAGTTGAGATAATGTTAAAATTGTACAAGGCATAGGTGAGGCCAATTCTGTGGTATGGTGTACAATTTTGGTCGCCAAATTATAGGAAAGATGTCAACAAAATAGAGAGAGTACAGAGAAGATTTACTAGAATGTTGCCTGTGTTTCAGCATCTAAGTTACAGAGAAAGGTTGAAAAAGTTAAGTCTTTATTCTTTGGAGCGCAGAAGGTTAAGGGGGGACTTGATAGAGGTCTTTAAAATGATGAGAGGGATAGACAGAGTTGACGTGGATAAGCTTTTTCCATTGAGAGTAGGGAAGATTCAAACAAGAGGACATGACTTGAGAATTAAGGGACAAAGGTTTAGGGGTAACATGAGGGTTAACTTCTTTACTCAGAGAGTGGTAGCTGTGTGGAATGAGCTTCCAGTGGAATATCAACACGTAAAGGGTCCCTTTTTTATTTTTATTTATTATTTTTGGTTTTTCTCTTCTTATTCTTCTATAGGCTTTTATTCACTCCTGGACTGCACTATCTGGTAGTCTAGGGGTTTACACATTCACTATTTATTTCACTCTCTCTTTCTCGCTCTTTCTCTCTTGTACTACTTCTTTCTTGTTAAATTTAAAATGGAAGATGGACATTAAATGTATTTTGTCATATGCCGTGGTTTATACTACTGTACATTGCTTCTAATAAAAATATATATTTTAAATAAATAAATAAATAAAAAATTGGATAGGTATATGGACGGGAAAGGAATGGAGGGTTATGGTCTGAGTGCAGGTAGACGGGACTAGGTGAGAGTACGTGTTCGGCACGGACTAGAAGGGTCGAGATGGCCTGTTTGCGTGCTGCAATTGTTATATGATTATATGGTTATAGTTCTTCTATGACTTCTTCGTTCAACAGCACCATTGGGTTGTTTCCCCAGCAGTACCAGGACTACTTCAACATTTCATTTTCGAAGCCCATCATGTTGGATTAACCACAACCATGGATTCATATGTAACATGTGCTAACCTCTTGAGGCAAAAATACATCACAAGTACAATATCATCCTCCAGATGCTGTTCTGGCTGCTTCGTCTGCACTTTAATAGTAAGATTAAACGAGAACTTACCAGTTTGAAGTTTGATCTTTATTTTATGAGGAGTTACATCGAGGGACTACATTAAGAAGGCCGTCCAGGCGCACGGGCGTCAAACTTCAAAGCAGCGGTGTGAAATCACAGATGATATATTCCGAAGCATAATAGTAAGCTACGTGATACAAACTTAACTTACCTTTGATCTTTACTAGGGTGGGAGCGGAGGGCACGTAGTCCCTCGACGTAACTCCTCATAAAATAAAGATCAAACTTCAAACTGGTAAGTTCTCGTTTAATCTTACTATTTTACTTCGGAGTCACGTGAGTGACTACGTGAAGATTTTAAAGCTTCTGTGATTTCAGGCCGTAGATTGGGTTCCGGCGTATCACTGCATTTTGCTTGACTCTATGAGTGAAAACAGTCAATAACATGCAAACCATCATACTTGTTTAATTAATTAATGGTTTATTTTATGATAAACATTATGTGTCCCATTTTAATCACTAGGGACATTTAATACTGAATTCAAAACAGTACCACCAAATACACCAGGGTCTGCAATTTCTTTGTGATAATACTTGTGAAACATCCTTTCATTTGCCCATCCTGCGGCCGCGAGGATATGGTCTATTGGAACGTCCAAATCCTTGGCCGCCGATGTTGCCGCCGCCCTGGTGGAATGAGATTTAAATTTGTCAGTATCAATTCCTGCATCCAATAGCACCTTCTTCAGCCATCTTGAAATTGTTTGTGTTGTCACTTTTTTGTGTGGCTTTTTATGGCTGATGAATAATGCAGATTCTACACCTCTAAGATGTTTGGTAGTCTCAATGTAGTATTTTAAATATGTAACTACACAAAGTCTTTGATCTGAAGGATATGCTGAAAAAAACAATTTACACCCCGAGACTCCTGGTCTGCTCTGTTTTAGCAGGTCATAGACATAGAATGTAATTTCCTCTGTTTTCATTCCCATTCTGTCTATCCTTAACTTGTGTAATGTTTGTACTCTTTGGGCTGAGACTAAAGCCATTAACATGACTACTTTCATCGTAATTTTGTCTAACGACAAATTTGAGATGGGATCCCAATCCCTAAGTAGTGATAGTACATCCCTCACATTCCAGATTTCCGTATATCTCGGTCTGGGAGGTTTAGCATTAAAGATGCCCTTCATGCATCTACAAATCAATGGGTGTGATCCTAGAACTTGATGTTCCGATGGACTTGATAAGTATGCCGACAAAGCACTCCTTGCTGTGTTGATCGCACTATAGCTTAAATTTTCATAAAAATGTAATTTTGACAAAAATTCTACAACATCTGAAGTGTCTGCAGTGTGGTAAGAAATATTTTGTGTTGAACAAAACTGTTCCCATTTCTTAATGTAAGAAATGTACTGCTTCTGGGTACTATCCCTCCATGATCCTGTAATTACATCCATAGAGCGATCTGATAGTCTTCTTCCAACATATGGTCTTTTTAGAATCTGCAAATCAATAATTCAATACGATCATGTAAAGGATGAAATTCACCAGTTACAGGGTGCACAAGTAGGTTTTCTTGTCTAAAGACATGCATAATGGGTTCAGTCACCATTTTTAACACTAATGGATACCATGTTTGTGTGGGCCAATCTGGAACCACCAACAATCCTGAAGCATAATCTTGTTTGATCTTCTGTAGACACCTACTGATCAGACAAAAGGGAGGAAATGCATACAAAAACATTCCACCCCAATTTAACGTAAACGCATCTACCCCTGTTGCACCTGGATCTGGTTCCCACGAAACATATTGAGGTAACTGGTGATTCAATCTGGATGCAAACAAGTCAATTTCTGGTTTCCCAAATGTTTTCACAATTTTGTGGAAAATGTCACGATTTAACATCCATTCTGTATTGTCATTGAAATTTCTTGACCTAGTATCTGCAATTATGTTGAATTTACCTGGTAGGTAAATTGCAGAAAGCCAAATATCTTTCTCAATGCACCAGTGCCAAATCATATTTGCCAATCTGTCACATGCTTCTGACTTGATTCCACCCATGTGATTGACATATGCCACTGCCGTAGTGTCAATCTGAACCTGTACATGCAAATTTTGTACCTTTCGGCAAAGGGCTTTCAAGCCATGCAATACACTTAGTAATTCAAGATAATTAATGCCATGTGTCTCAAGCAAAGGTTCTTCCTCTGCATTCCATCTACCTCCACAGCTTGAGATGGCATCCGCAGCTCCCCATCCCAGTGCACTTGCATCTCTTTGTAAAATGGTAGCTGGTGATTCAATCAGAATTTTCCTGTAAGAGCAATGCACATTTTTAATCCACCATTTTATATCCTCAATTGCTGTGTTAGGTAGTTGCATTGGTCTATCGAAATGCCCAGCATGTCTTTTTTCAATGCTGATATCTTTGCTCGCTGCAGCTGCTGATAATGCAGTGGTCCAAGCTGAACAGCTGGAAATGAAGCAATTAATTTGCCAAGTAGACTTGCTACTTGCCTGATTGATGGTTGTTTGCCTGCAATTAGCTCCTTACAACCCTGACCCTTGGGTAAGCTCACTTACATGTGCTCTGAATTAATAGTGAATCCCAAGTAATCAATTATTTTGTTGGGTGTCAGTCTGGATTTCTCTGGGTGAATCACAAAGCCCAGTTTTTGAAATGTAAGTTTTACTTTTAAAACTGAGGCTGTTGCCATGGCTTCAGTGTCTCCCACAATTAAAATGTCATCCAAATAAGCCATTATCAAATGGCCTTGAGCTCTTAACAATGCTAAGATTGGTTTCAGCAGTTTTGTAAACAATCTAGGAGCTGAAGTTAAGCCATTAGGCAATGCTTTGAATTGCCACTATTGACATCCAGACAAATTTCAAATATCTACGATCTTTAACATGCACGGCCACAGAGTAATATGCATCTTGGAGATCTATGCTTGCCATATAGCATTCTGTTGAAATTAATTGCAAAGCATTAGTAAAAGTCTCCATTTTGAAATGTTTATACTGTACAAAAGGGTTGAGACTTGTGAGGTCCAAAATGATCCTTTTTTGGTCTAGAGAAAATACTAGATATAAACTGATGGTTTTGATAAGTTGTTTTCTCTATTACCCCTTTTTTACTCAAAATATCAATTTCTATTTGAATTATTCTAATCTCTTCTTTAGAGAAAGAATGTATTCGTTTTGGAGTATGTTGAGTAGGGGGATTTTCATTCTGCTAAAATTCAATTCTAAACCCCATTATACTGCACAGTATATATATGCATCAGATGTTATTAGCTTCCATTCTTTTAAAAATAATTGTAACCTACCCCCAATTTGTAAGTAGGACACATCTGATATGTTTCTTTCAGAACCAGAACCACCTACCTCAGGGTTTCCTGGTGTCACTTTTTGTACCTTGCCCCTTGTGGGAATACCATGTCCTCCACGTCCTGGGGTTGTATGCCCATATCTTGCATGCGGGTACGAGCGACTTGTTCCTTCACCAGTTCCCCTTCGGTATGGATATTGCCTTCTAGCTGTGCTGCCAAACATCGGTGGCTTCATCATCCCGATGGTTTTTGATTCTTCGTTGAGAACCTTCAGTTTTTTTGGCAAGCTCTTCTCCAAAGAGTAAGTGTGGCAATTGTATATTAGATGGTTTACAGAGCCCTGCAAACTTAGGATGTATATTAGGTCTTATCACAGATTTACGAATACAGTTTATTTCAAAATGTGCATTACACATCATTCCCATCACATCCTGTTGTGACGTTGTCACATTTCCTTCTTCCAGATCTTTGGCAAATGCCGTAATGCTTGACCCCATTAATTTTAATACCCGCTCTAATCTCATTTCTTGAGCTCTTACTGCAGTGCCCATATAATTCCACACTTCTTTGTTAACAGCTGGAACTCCTAACAGAGCACAGTTCTGCGGGATTTCATATTTGTTCACAATTTCATCCATCGTTGGTTCTTCCAAATGATGGGAAAGCAGGTAATTTATACTCTCTGCTATCTCCTCTGGTAGAGGTTGTCCCTTGTGTCTGGGACTAGAGAACCTTTGGGCCAGCCCTGGCACTTTTCTTTATTGCATTGGGCTCTGGTCCTCAAATGATTCGTTATCAGAGTATTCTGGATATTCCTCCTCATAATGGGTTTCACCTGGATTTTCATCATCAGGTATTACATGCGATGGCTCTATGATAGGCCTACGCTTTTTTGTCCCTCTTTGGGGTACATCAAGCTCTTCCATTGAGCTGTATATTGGCAGCCCACTTTTGGGTGCTGCTCCATATTCTGGGTCATTTCTGGTGCTGCCTCCGTGTCAGGGCAGCCCACATATTCATCTTCATCATCAAGCATATCGGTCGCTGGCTCAAATCTGGGCCAACGTTTTCCCAGAACCTCTTCTGGGTGTTCCATGCGGTTGCTCTTTGAACCCGCATTTTTTATACTCCTTCTGGAGTTTGCCTTTATAAATCATTTTACCCGTGAGGAATTCCAGTCGAGAAAGTCTGTCTGTAACGATCTCTGGTTCAGATTCGTCCGAGTCTACCAGCCTATTAGTTTTCTTTTTGGCTTTGCTCCCTGCGAGAGTTTCAACTGGACTTTTTTCTCCCGGTTTAGAAGTACTCGGTTTATCTACCGACTTTTTAATCGGGCGACCGCTACGCTCAGACATTTTGTCGTCTTGAGTGCTTACTGCGGTGCGCTTTCCCTTATTCCTCCCACCTTTCTCCATAAACTAAAACTTGCCTGTCTCTGCACGCAGTCTCCGGAGAAAAGCAGCCTGAAAGTGAAAGTAAAAATACTTGCGTTCAGGTTTTCTTTCACTCACCGCTTGGAGGTCCGTCCTCCTACCGCGGTCGCAGCGCAATGCGTCTGACGAGATGACGCGCGTGCGCCTGGACGGCCTTCTTCACGTAGTCACTCACGTGACTCCGAAGTAAAATTTATCTTCTTATGTACTTGCTATTTAATGACAGCTAGTGCCCCTAACTTCAATATTGCCATTATCAGGTCTAACTTTACTGCTAACTTTTCATGTGGTCTCCGTTGCTTTTCTCAAAGCCTTTCTATTTCCTTACTACAAACATGTGACAGACCCCTTGAACATATGCTTAGTTGGTATAAACTTCATCTTTCTCACTTTCCCTCATGTCACATACTGCTCTTAAAGCCTTAATTTCTGCCAACTGAGCTAAGCAAGATTACAGGCTTCCAATTTAATTACCTTAAAGTCTAATTCATCCTTATGCACCACTTTAAATCCTACATACTTTCTATTATGATCCCTTTAACAAGAAACATTCCCAAACGAAACCTTTTTGTCCCCTTCATTCAAAATCTTTGACTGTAAAACATTCTTTAGGCTTGTTTGTCCTTCTTCCTTCATTATCTTTCTTAATGATGTCACAATTTCAACATACAATCTAGTCTGAACTATATCCTGCCATTCCCAAGGTCATCATCATCTGTCCTACTTTCTGAGGTTTTAGACTTACAATGTCTCTCTCACATTGCTTCTCACTTGTGGAACAAACCAACAAATCATCCACATACTGTATCAAATACTTTCTAAGGGTTCACCTTCCAACTCTGCCTTTATCATCTGATTAAAACATGGGGCTAGTATTTAAAACCCTACCTCATCCTAGCCTTTCTTGACCTCCTCCTTTAGATCCCTCCCTCCCTTGGGGACCCCAGTCCTGTCTGGGCTTATATCCAGATTAATTTCACTCTTGATAGGACATTTTGAGGAAACGCTCCCCCAAAGACATTTATTATTGGCACGTAATTCTCTGGCCCCTGCTTGGCTCTGTCATAGGACTCACTGTGTGTCAGTGCATCACTTATTTCAATCTTTTCAACCAGGTCCATTGTTATTGACAACATTGTCTTTCTTTTTTCACGCTCTTTCTTTTTAAGCTCTTCAAGTTACATTTGCATCATTTTTCTTTGCACCTCTTCCTGCTGGTCTGCAAGTCTTTTTCCTATCTTTGCGATATTTCTCGATGAATCAGGGGTGTGAAATAAATGACAATCCCACCACCTCCTCCAATCTAGGCTTGACTTTAGGAGGAATGACATCCACCACAGTGGTTCAGAATATAATGTTCATTAACTGGTTGCCTTCTATTTCTTGTTCATTTTCAAGTCTCCACCTTTTCAGCTGGTTCTCCAGATAGGCTGCTGGATCATTTGCCTCTCCTAGTGGATCTCCCCTTTATTCCTTGGGGTCCACCTTAAGTGGGTAACATTGTCTGAGGGCCTGCCATACCCTCTGCCTGACTGTGTCAAACAGCATGCAATTGTTTATTACATTGTTCACAGCATTTTTATACCAGCCATCTTCAGTAGTTCTGTCAGTTTAGTGGTTCCTATCACTTTCACCAACAGTGCCTTCAAATCTCCCATACCCAATAATCGTCCCACGTTCTCCTCCTCCAAAGCCCTAATCCATTTCCTGCCCCATCAGGAATATTGGGTAAGGTATTTTTAGTCCTCTCAGTTTATGGGTGCCCCAAAGGATAATCTGTGTCTGTCCTGCTCTTTTCTTTTTAAAGCACTCATCAATTTATCCCTCGGCTTCCCACTTTAATCCTTTCTGGTATGCCTTCTTTCTTATTCTAAACTCAATTTCTTGCTTCTCAAATATTCTAGCCTCCTTGCAAATTCATTCACCTTTCCTTTTTTTAAATCTTCCACTGACTCCTCCTGCTTTATTACTTCACACCTGTCATTTCCTACTGTTATCTCCTAACTGCCTCTCTCTCCTTTCTTTCTAAAATGCCTAAATGTATCTAATTCCTTTCTTTTCCCACTTTTCCAAGTGGGCATATCATTCATAATTAACACTTCCATCTTGTCACACATTTACTTTGAAAGTGCCTTCCTTGGGCCACTTCCTCAAATCTCAGCAAATTCTGAAAATCTCAACAAACAACCCTTCTCCAACCAGAATGTTTTCCATAAAACAACAAACCATAAAAGCTGGTCATGTTTCAGCAATTAACTTATTTCCAATTATTTCAATCCATTCTCACCACTATTTTAAATTTCCAATTCCTAGTAATTGTAACAATTTTCCAAATTAGCTTTACTGAAAAGAAATCTAAAAGAAACATCAGGAAAAGACCAAGCAACCTACATTTTCCAACTTTCCACTTTTAAGTTACGAGGATACAAAGAGTTAATCGTTACCTTACAGCTGTTCGTAACCTTCCCCCATTGCTTACAACTTATTAATGGAACATACACCTACCCTTACAATGTGGTCTACAACAAACAAAAGAATTATCACATATATGAACTTCCTCATTCATTCAAAACCGTTTTTTACACACAAATCACATTCATTCCATTCTTACTTCAAAGAAATTATGCAATTTTCTACACGTATTAGTTTCAAAATTAACATTTATATAATTCTTATCTCCCTTTTAAGTTAAAGTAGGATGGTCTAATCCCCTATCAGTCAGGTTCCTGAGTGCAGTGATTGGACATTGATTCAGATCGTGATTAGTCAGACTCACCGTCACTCAAATTCTAACCACACCCCACTAAGATCACAACCAATCAAAATCCTAATCACTCAACATCTGACCACACGCCACTCCCATTAATTCCAGACAAAGGAACACATTTTGTCTTGATCTCTCAGCAGAAAGAATGCTGAAAGAACAAGCAGCAGAAAGAATGCAGCAAGCTTATCTTCACAAACAGTTAAGAAACTCAGTCCTTACACCTCCTCCGTCCTTGTAGTTATTATATTACCTTAATATATTCTTATTGCAATATAACCTTACACTTATTATTGCTACTCTACTTTCTGCTATTCTACAATATTTTATCACTGTGTACACTTTCTGTTACGCACTTACCTTAAATTCGTATTTTGCCCGTACAAACCCCTGACCTCTCAGGGCGGTATCCACAAAATACTTGCCTTGTCAGTGCAAACCCCTGACCTCTCAGGGCAGTATCCACAAGGTCTTAATACCTGCCTCGCCCGTGCAAACCCGACCTCTCAGGGTGGTATCCACGAGGTCTTAATACTTGCCTCGCCCGTGCACACCCCTGACCTCTCAGGGCAGTATCCACGAGGTCTTAATAAACTCTTAACACTATCACATTACTTTCTTATCACAAATATTAATACTCACCACACACAGCGCAGCCTTCTCGGACAACCCTCTGTGCAACCTTTTTAGAACAATTTAGTGCCAGATTCTTGGGTCGGAGAGACCTTCTAGCTACCTAGGCACTTCTGTGTCCCCAATGGCTTATCATGAACAACAAGTTATTAGTCCAAATGAAGCGGGAAAAACATATAATTTTTAGGTGGCCACCTTTGTCCTGTTGTCCTTAAGAGCCACATAAGGGGCTGGGAAGGCCCTGGGCTACTTGTCTTTGAATTAATGGTCTCTTACCGACCCCGCTCACTGCGCCAATTTTGTTGGGGTTTTAAGACTCAAAGTTTGGATAAGATGACACAGACACGGAGAATTCTTCAAGAAGACGAAAAGCCTTTATTTACAAACAATTTTGGCTTGGAACATTCAGAGACAACACAGCCTGGTCGCTCTCTAATTGTTCTCCGATTCATAAAACCACACCGCTTTTTATTACAGTTGTAGCCTTATCTTCGACTACTTTGGCATGCATGCTTCTGTAACTTTAATCTCTCACTATGTCCTTGCCCTTTAACTTTAACTCTGAGCCTACCATGGTGTTCTAGCTAAAGCAAAATAAAAAATAAGGAGCAACTTGTTTTTGTGCCTTGATGTCTGATCACATAAAAATAATGTTTTAAACATATTGGTAAAAGTAAGAAGTAACTTGTTTCTTCTATATAACTTCTATAATGTCAAGAGAAGTATATACACATCATATAATGAATTGGGACAGCAAGTAAGAAAGGTGTAATGTGCAAAATTAGATTTTAAAAAAAATCATGTTTAGAAAACTCAAAATAAAAATGTTGGTTTGCTATATTTTTGTTATTAAGGGTGCCTTCTAATCCAAAGCCAATACGTTTTAGTGTTTAAAAACCTAAGCTGGAGCAGTGGTGTCAAATGATCAGTGCCCATTTCTTCCTCAGCCAAGGAGCATTGTTTTCCACCGTGGATGACCTGCAAGGCATCATTGACCTTATTTCATGAATCCTGACTTTCAAATGCTCAGAATATGCAGAAGCTGTGTATTACATTAAATGTTCCATGGGAATTGCAAAATGTAAAATGTGATAGTGCAGTATGGCAGAATCTCTTAAAGGGATGGGGGTAATTCAAGCCAGCTTTATCTTTGTGTTCTGAGGGGGGAAAATGGGTGGACACCTAGACAGGACATTGTGCTTTCTAAGATGAAGCATTTGAGGCAAGGATTTATATGGATATCCTCTTCCCAAACTAAAGCCTATGGCTTCATGAAGATCTGTGATGATTCCATGTCTTGCTTTATTCTTGGACTCTCTGATAGCAGGTCCTTGAACTTATGGAGCAGAACGTTACCGTCTAATAAAGATATGCTCCTTTCAGAATTCTACAATAACACAGCACCCATGTCCACTATGCATTACCCCTTGACTGATGTCAATGTTTCATTTTCCAGCTCTGAGCAAATAAAATATATTGAGGACTGGGGGACTGTTTACCTGAGCATGCCATGTGTACAAAGAGTTTCCAGCTGCTTTTAGATTAAAAATCTAACATGCACACATTAGAATTTCTCGTTCCTTAAATTTTCAGTGATGAAATACCAGATTAACTTTAACAAACCTCTGCTGTTGTCAGAAGAATGCGGTTGAAAGGGTCAGATCGATCAACCCTGATTGAATGACAGCCTAGACTTGATGGACCAAATGGCCTCATTCTGCTTCTAGAACTTATGAAACATAAAATATCCCCTCTCAAATATCTTCTTTCAGGGTCTAAGCCCAAGAACAGGTTAGTTACTCACTCTCTGAACTACACAGTCCAGGTGACAAGGGAGAGGGAAAAAGGAAAATATTATCAGTACCTGTATAACATATAGATAATAACATACAAGATCAGTGCAGGAAAATAATGGCAACCACCTAAAGGGAAATACCTTTTTTTTTTTAAAGCCAGATTTGCAAGGAAAAGGTTCTTGCTAAAATCACTGCTCATAAACATTCACTGGGATGCATCAATATCTAAATTTAACTAAGATTAGTTTAACTCCATCTTAATGCACTGTGCAACCTCTCTCTCTTTCTCTCTCTCTCTCTTAACTCTTAATTTTCATCTTATGATTCTGAAGTGATCAAATGGGAACTATTTTGGTCACCTAATCTTTTTTTTAAAATAACTACTCATTTTAAGGTACGTTATTACTAAGAGAAGTAGGTCAACACACCTGCTTAGGAATGTCCAACTGATAAAAATAGGTGTTTTGGTCCTGTCATTTTCTGCAGATGAGTTTCCCCAATTCTTCATAAACATATTGGCTAAAATTGCAGTCATGTGGTTTTAGAAGTTTCTTGACCATTTTTTATTTGGTAACTTAGTTGTTGCTACTTATTCTAAATCTTCATTATTTATATTAGTTACATTATTCAAATAGGATCTGCAATCACTTGTGAAATTGAACAGCACAAAATTAACGCAAAATGTAAAAACGTTACAGAGAGAACAAATTCTCAGAACAAATTGACCTAATCTTAAGCGGCCTTTTCACGGGGCGAGTTGACGCAAGATGTCACCAGAGTGAAGTGGTCGTGGTCCAGCACGAGTCTCGCACGATATAACGGCAGTAGATAAAGAGTTCCCACGGTACTCGGCATTTCTGTTATTTGTGCGAGTGACTTGGCCGTTTCCCGAGCTTTCCCGTTAAATCTTGAATGGACATCGTGAACTACACGTGACACAAATGATGTAACTTTTTTTTTCACACACTATATATATCCTCCCTTGGTTGAATTGGCTCATTTGGAGACATATTTTACTGTGTATGTGGGAGACACAGATGGACTGAGCACAGTACCTCTGTCTTACTGTGTGTGGGAGAGGGGGAGAAAGAGACGTACACTCACAGAGGCAGAGTCTCTCAGCCTGTGTAAGAGGGAGGGAGAGAGAGAGAGAGGCACACACAAGGTGGATGTGAAATCTCACCTGCCTGTTTCAGTGACAGACACCCGCCGTCAGTAAATGAAGACACCCCCATCTGTCTCCCCCTCCTCTCCCTCGACTCCCCCACCTTTCTCTCCCAACTCCAGTCCCGTCCCGACCCCCTGGGAAACTGAATAGAGCAACAGTCAACTGCTGCCTGTGCGCTGATATGACAATAAAGGCTACTTTACTTTACTGAGTTAAAGAGTTCCCACGGTAGACTGTAAAACTGGGACCCTGGTTCTGGACTCCCCCAACACCGGAACCCTTCTTCAGACAGCCTAATCGGAATTGAGTCTGAAGATGTGTCTCGTCCCGAAACATCAGCTTTTTTTCTCCAGAGATGCTGCTTGACTCGCTGAGTTACTCCAGCTTTTTGTGTCTGTCTTCGGTTTAAACCAGCATGTGCAGTTCACTCCTTACACGGGTCTCTGTACAACATTGATTGGTAGCGTTCCGGACCCCTGGACCCGAGGACTCCGACCTGTATCTCTCAAAGAAGTACATGTGAAAATTTTCTCACGGACCATAAAAATGCGTAACCTTTCAGTAAAGTCCCTTTTAAAGTCCCTTTTAAAGATTATAGTTATTTTCTTGAATCTCATTAACATAACTCATGAATAAGTTGATGTCCATATGCGGATGCAAATCTTTATTTTTATTTATTTTTTAAATTCAATCCCACATAAGATAATTTTTACTCACCTTCTGTCCCCTCTGTCCAGCTTCCGGGTTCACCGTTCGCAGGAGTTCCCACGGTACCCGCAAGAGTTATTACGGATATCGCACTGGCCACTACGTTCATATAATGTTGCAATACTCAACCACAAGTGTACAAGTCACTCTTGGAGAAATTCAAACTTTCTTGAATTTTCTCCCGAGTGACCAAGTTACACGATGACCTGCCGTTAGCGCTACGGTGGTCCACGGTGGTCCACGAATGCCGCACTGTTATCGCACGAGGTTCCCACGATGTTAAACTCCGGTTAACTCTTGCGTCAAGTCGCCCCGTGAAAAGGCCGCTTTAAAGTAGACTCCTTATAACATAAAATATATGCTTTACTGTGACCAAATCCCACTTTCAACCCACCGGGTCCGCGCCGACCCAGCGATCCCCGCACATTAGCACATTAACCTATATCCACTCGGGGCATTAACATTTTTTTTTTTCACATTTACCAAGCTAATTAACCTATAAACCTGCACGTCTTTGGAGTGTGGGGAGAAACCCGAAGATCTCAGAGAACATACAAACCCCGTAGAGACAGCACCCATAGGCGGGGTCGAACCCGGGTCTCCGGCGCTGCACCGCTGTAAAACAGCAACTCTACCGCTGTGCCACCGTGCCGTCCAACTGAGTGAAACGTAAATTTAAACTTGAAGGTATCCATCTCTTACACAATGCTAATTAAAGCATTTTTACATTTTAGTACACAGTTATTTTGTAATTTACCATCAGCTGTAGAGGTTTTTATATTTCTAAATGTTATCTTTTTCTGATAGTGGTCTAGGGTCAGAATAGTCTTTACTGATGCTGTTCCCTCTTTGATTCATTGCTATTGAGTGTGTTGAATTTAGGATCACTTCATTAAATTTCTGCAAAACAAATTAGGGCTACATGTTGGTTTTAACAAATTAATAATAATGTCATGTGAGTGATAGGCCTTGCATTAACAGTACATCTCCAAGTAAATATTTCCACCCAATGCAAATGTACTGTGGTAATTGGTAGTAATTTTATTAAAATCCTGTTTGCTGATTTTAGCTCTGCATTCAACACGATTGTGCCAGAGCTACTACACTCCAAACTTTCTGAGTTGACTGTGCCTGAACCCCTCTGTCAGTGGATCACCAACCTACTGACAGGAAGCAGCATGTGAGGCTGGGAAAGCACATCTCGGACCCGCAAACGTTCAGCATAGGAGCACCGCAAGGCTGCGTACTCTCTCCTCTCCTCTACTCTCTCTACACCAACGACTGCACCTCCACAGACACCTCTGTCAAGCTTCTCAAGTTTGCGGATGACACAACCCTGATTGGACTGATCCAGGATGGGGAGGAATCTGCCTACAGACAGGAAGTGTCACAGCTGGCGTCCTGGTGACCTAGAGCTCAATGCTCTTAAGACAGTGGAATTGATTGTAGACTTTAGGAGAGCTCCCCCTCCCCTCACTCCATTCACCATCAACAACACCACAGTCACTTCTGTGGAGCCTTTTAAGTTCCTGGGAACCATCGTCTCCAAGGACCTTAGGTGGGGGGCTACCATCGACTACACAGTCAAAAAGGCACAACAGAGAATGTACTCCCTGCGGCAGCTGAGGAAGCACAATCTGCCACAGGCAATGATGGTACAATTCTACATGGCCATCGTAGAGTCTGTTCTCACCTTCTCCATCATAGTCTGGTTTGGCTCAGCCACCAAGCACGACATCCGGAGGCTGCAGCAAATCGTTCGATCAGCAGAGAAGATTATTGGCTGCAACCTTCCCTCCATTGATGAACTGTACACTGCAAGGGCCAGGAAGCGAGCGGGCAAGATCATCTCTGACCCCTCTCACCCTGGCCACAAACTCTTTGAATCACTTCCCTCTGGAAGGTGCCTCCGGACTGTCAAAGCTGCCACAGCCAGACATAAAAACAGTTTTTATCCACGAGTAGTTGCTCTACTTAACAGCCAAAAATCTGTAGCCTCCCTTTGATCTGGTATTTTGTTGGTTCACATGCTTGATCAATGGTGTTTTATCATTAATGTTTTATTATTATTAATGTTTAGTGTTTTCTGAGTCATTCGTAACTGTCACTGTATGTCATGTTGTTACTTGTGGGCGGAGCACCAAGGCAAATTCCTTGTATGTGAATACTTGGCCAATAAACTTACTTACTTAATTTTATTAAATTGAAATTATATCTTGAATTTAGCCACGCTGATATGACCATTAGCATTTCCTTTTCGAAGAAAGGATTGGTCGTTAGAAATTAAACTTTGAATCTTGCCCATCATCTACTGCTGATGCCCAATCAGATCTCCTGCAATAATTTTGAAATTGGACAAAAATACATTAAAAGCAGCACATTCTGTATTTAGAGATGCAATAATCAGGGACCTGTGATTAATTGTGTATGAAAGAACTGTAGATGCTGGTTTAACTCGAAGGTAGACAAGTCTGAAGAAGGGTCTCGACCTGAAAGGTCACCCATTCCTTCTCTCCAGAGCTGCTGCCCGTCTCGCTGAGTTACTCCAGCATTTTGTGATTACCTGTGATTAATTGATTGATTGAGAGATACAGCATGAAAACAAGTCCTTCAGCCCACCAAGTTCACACCAACCATTGGTCACCCAATCACTCTAGTGTTATGCCAAGCAAATATCATGCCAAGGGCAGCGAGCGCGATCTGTGTCTGCGTCAGTGTCCGAGTCCCTCACAGTGTCTGGTTTTTGTGTCTGGGTCTGTGTCTGAGTCTGTCCCACTTCGGATCCCAGGGACGGGTCCCGGGGCTGTGGCTCTCTCCCTCCCTCTCACCCCCTCTCTCCCTCCCCCTCTCCCTCGCTGTCAGTGGCACCTCCCTCCTTCACTGCCTAACCACTCACTCACTCACTCCCTCTCCCTCCCTCCTCCACTCCATTCCTCCGTTCCCTCCCTGACCCCGCCCGGAGAAGCAGGCGGACGGGATGGGGGTAAAGCGGGAATGCGGCAAACAACGCTATCACCCTAGCGACAAACACAGGGACAATGCAATGCAGTGTTTAGGGAGGGTGGCATTGTGGGAAGGGCATCAAGGGAGCGCCCCACTGTGGGTGGGGCATTGTGGGAAGGGCATCAAGGGAGCGCCCCACTGTGGGTGGGGCGGTAAGGGAGCTCCGCACTCTAGGAGCGGCAGTAGGGTATTGGAGTCATAGAGCTTCGGCCCATCTTGTTAGATCTAGCTCTTAGGGTTAAAGGAATCAAGGGATATGGGGAAAAAGCAGGAATGGGGTACTGATTTTGGATGATCAGCCATGATCATATCGAATGGCAGTGCTGGCTTGAAGGGCCGAATGACCTACTCCTGCACCTATGTTCTATGGTAACCCACTTTTGCATCCACTCCATTTACGCACTAAGTACGATTTACAGAAGCCAATCAACCTACAAACCTGCACATGTTTGGAATGTGGGAGCAAACTGGATCACCTGGAAGAAACCAACGTGATCACAGACAGCACCAGAGGTCAGTGTCGAACCCAGGTCCCTGGAGCTGTGAGACAGTAGCTCTACCATCCGTGCCAATGTGCATTTGTCTCTGGCCAGGAGATGTACAGAGAGCTCAGGATCCCTCATTAATCCCACACTGAATGCTGGGAAGAGCAATAGAGAAACATTTACCATTCCAGCTATAGCACAATATATAAAGGCTGACATGGAGATAATGTGCGTGCGTGCGTGTGTGCACGTGTGTGTGCCGGGGGTGCGGGGAGGGGACATAAAATGTTCCTCTGTGTGTGGGTATGCCTCACGATGGACTATTCAGATTGCACTATGTTGGAAGCATCCCCTTAATAAACTTTACTTAATTTGCTGACACAGAGATTATACAACCAAGAAACTTCAGAGTGCAAAGGAATGCTTTCTGGTTAAAAGTAGAACCAAGGTCTTCATGTTCTTTTTGTAATGTAACCATTCATGGTAATGTTGGTCAAGGTGTTTAGAGAAAGTTGGAACAGGATGATCACGAGGAAGGACATATGTTGCAGAAAGCCCTGAAAAAAATGTTAAAAAAGATGTGAACAGACAATGAACAGATTACCAATGATGAGATTCCCATAATCCTGAACATTAAAAATTGGGGCTGGGAGAACAACATGCAAGACATTGATAATCACAACACAGACCTTTTAACTGACATTTCATTGCTTTCCCCGTTTTGCATACTCTAGGTTATTCAGTGTGTTCAGTGAAAATTGTTGGTTGCCCACAAAATTGGAGGTAGTGTAATCTATCGTGCAATCAGGTGTGTGACTAACGTTGGGAAAATTGCATTTGCATTGAGGAGAGTTGCACATGGAAGTGCCTGTATCAATTTTCCCAATAGTGCAGTTTCACCTGGAAATGATCACTAACATGATCTGATCCAGGAAAAAAAGAGTTTGTATGTGTGTGTGTGTGTGATTTGCATACAAAAATGGTTTCTGATGGACTTATTTCCTGGGAAAGGTTACTTTACATACATTTAAACAGAAAGTTGATAAGTGCTAAAGTAAATGGATTAAGTTTGCAGATGTAAATGGATTAGCATGTCCAATTTTTTTTAAATAATGGATGGTCAATCATTTTTCCAGGTTATTCTTCCAGAGATAAAGGTGAGAACAGAGTCATAGAGCGATACAGTGTCGAAACAGGCCCTTTGGCCCAACTTGTCCACGCCGGCCAGCATTTCCCTACCTCACTAGTCCCACCTGCCTACGCTTGGTCCATATCCCTCCAAACCTGTCCTATCCATGTACCTGTCTTACTGTTTCTTAAACATTGGGATAATCCCAGATACCCACCATGCTTTGTGCGAAAAAAAAAATACCCCTCAGATTACTACTAAATCTTTTCCCCTTCACCTTGAACCCATGTCCTCGATTCCCCTACTCTGGGCAAGAGATTCTGTGCATCTACCCGATCGATTCTTCTCATGATTTTATACACCTCAATAAGATCACCCCTCATCCTCCTCCAAGGAATAAAGTCCCAGCCTACTCAACTTATTCATGATCCAAGGGACCTTCATTCAGATTAATACAATCCATAATACCTTCAGAGAAGTTTCATCTTATTGACAAATAATATTTTTTATTGAAATGATAAAACAGCGATTCTGAAAAACAGAGAAACCCTTGTCAGACGTAGAAAATGCCACATAAGTATTGCTAGTCCACCCTGAGAGCAACATTACAAACTTATAAGAGTGATATTAGATTATCCAGGAACTTAAAACTTTGCTCTACATGATCATTTTTTTCTCTGTTGTCCTCCTCCTCACAAACAACTAAAATTAATTTTATGGATGAAGCAGCCAACGAGATATTTGGGAAAGAATTCAAAGGAATGTACATCATTAATCTTCCACTGTGGATTCACAAATAAGCTTGGTACGTTAGGACTTGATGCCTGCTATGTCATGTGAGTAAATATTTTAAAGTAGCACAAGCTGTTGCAATTAACCCTTTCACTGGATGTTTATGTTCCATTTGTCAGCCCCGATATGCGAAGTCTAGATGTAACAGGATAATCTGGCATCAGCACAAAGGGAGAAATGGTTTAAAAGATGACTGCAATAAAAATGTCTAAAAGTCTTTTATTTTACTTCTTGCAAATCCCAAGGAGAGATTTCAAGCAATAATTATTTGTCCCAGCCTGCTTATGACTGATCTCCTGGCCTGCTTGATGGAAAGTTACTGCATGTATTCTTCCTGCCATCAGAGGGAAACAGTTTAGCTTCCTATTACACTGTTGAGACCAGAGACTATCATCTCCTCTGTTCATCGTTCTCAGATGCTGCAAACACACTGCAAGACTTCACCACCATTAACCCTCTAACCTCTCAGAAGAAATCAGACAACTATGGAGGTCAGAGACAAGGATGCTACACTATACTGCGTCAATATTTTTTTCCTCTGGCTCAGGCTACTTGACCCACCTCTAATGGGATCTGATTTAATGTCACACTATGTACTTTGATGTGGACACATCATTTGGCAGCAGTAATATGCATGTAGCCAGCTCTGCCATTTTACAAGATTACATTGGCTCCAGCTATACCTGCAGTTTCTCCTTATCATCAAGAAATATTCAACACCTTGCTTATCCATCTACGCTTGCTTTAATAATAATGTCAAAGACTACTTCAATTACACTTTGAGGAAGAGAGTGCCAAAGATTTATGACCCTTTAAAAGAATGCCCAGCTGGCTTGAAGGGCTCTTATTGTTAAGAGTGGCCCCGGTTTCTAGATTCTCCCACAGCAGGAAGATTCTCTCTCTGGTTCACCTTAGTTAGACCCCTCAGGAAACATAATTAAATATTTAGGTTCAGGTTGTGGTGGGACTTTCCCAAATCAGTACTTTATCCAAGTTAGGATGATTTATTTTGAACACATTGCAATATGGAAAATATTAGAATTAAGAGTGTTCAAATCTTATATGTATTAGCAATGAGTACAGATGGTTGTAATAGCTATTTTACTGTGCCTGAGAAAGAGGCTTCTGATGTGAAGGAATCTTTACGCCTTAGTAGCCTGTACATCACCATCCGTGCTGTTGATTCTGTACATTTCCAGATGTGGAACTTGTCGATCCTTTTGGATCCTTAAATTGCTAAATGCAAGAAGTGAAAATTCATGTCAATATAAACAAAATTGAACAGATGCTACTCAATATCACAAGTATCATTAGTTTTTGATTTGAAAGGTGAAGGTCAACTTAAAGGTTAGCTTAGAAGTAAGCACAATTAAAGCCTTGTTTCATCAACATTGAACATTAGACCGTACTAAAATGTACGTAACATTTGCAAGTTTTAAAATGTATAAGGGATACATAGATATTGAAGAGAAAATTTGTGATCAGATTTCAAAGAGTGGCAAATTTTTATGTGAAGCTCCTCTTAAATCAGTTAAACCAGTCTTCAAACATTCCACCTGATTATCTATCCGTTCCAGTACTGAGAAAGTCATTAGTAGTGAAAGTCCCCCTTCAATCATCAGTAAATCAGAACAGCTCTTGGAGCTACTGATCTTTATTGGACCTAACGCTACTGGAACAGCAGTGAGTACTTATGAAGCAATGAAGCATGGCAGCCAGTGGGGGAGGGGGTGGCTCCAGACGTGGATGTCTGGCAACAAAGCATTTCTATCAGGTAAGCTCGATGCCTTCTGCGCCCGTTTAGAACAGGATCTATCAAGGTATGTCCCCACATTTTCACCTGCTCTGCCCCATACATGTCAGTGGTTGACGTTAGATCTGCAGTCACGAGGGTAGACTCACGGAGAGCAGCTCGCCCAGGCGTGAGGGGGTGGCGGTGAGCACAAACCTGCTCTCGTCAGTGGAGCTGCTGCACAGATGGATGGATGGAATGGAATACTTTATTGTCACATGTGAACAGGCACAGTGAAATTCCTTACGTGCATCCCCAATGTATACAAATAGCAGCCACCTTCGGCGCTGACAAAGTTACAAAGAACGGCAGCTCCTCCTTTTGTTCTCCCCCCCCCCCCCCCCCCATCCCACTCCGGGCCCTCCATTGTCCTTGGTTCTCCCCCCCCCCCATTGTCCATTGTTCTTCCCCTCATGGCAGCCCATCGCCACTGCCGTGAGGCTTCACCACCGTGGCCCCATCATCGCGAGGCTTCACCGCCACCAAGGACTCACCGCTGTCGACGCCCAACTTCACGCCTCCGTGGTGCCGACCCGAGCTCCAGCCCGGCTCCTCTGTCCAGCCCGCGAGGCCCCAGCCGGGCTCCAACCTGGGCTTCTACACGGCGATCCGGGAGGCATCGAGACCACGCCGCTTCGATAAAGACCTCCGGCCACGTTCCCAGTCTACAGCCCGTCGGGAAGCCTTCTGGCCACGCGGTCCATTGGGAAGAGATGATCAACAGCTTCACATTGCTAGGCACCGATCACCAGTAATCCAACCTGATATCTTCATATTGATGCAGTGATCAGGAAAGCGCATCCACATACTTAATTTCTGAGGTATCTCAGACTCATCAGGAACACGAGGAAGTGCCGTAGAAAATATTCCTACAGAATGTATCTCAGTCTGGTTTGGCAACTAGTCTGTTCATGACAACCTGAAACTGCAGACAGTTGTGCTCACAGCCCAGTTCATTACAAGCTCATCGTTTCCTTCTATCCAGTACATCTTCATGATGCACTGTATCAGGTAAGCCCAGACATCCCGACTTAAGATAGCTTCTTCTCCACTGCTGTTAGACTCTCGAATCAATTACCTTTGTCACTCCCTTCCCAGAGCTGCTGCCATGTACCTTTACTCTTACTGCAATTTAGTTTATTTTCTGCATTACTTCAGACTGCACTATAATCTTTGCACCATTCTGCTGTTTTGCATTGATAGTGTCTATCACTATCATATATACTATTTACTGTATGATTCTTTATATGAACAAAGAATTTCATTGCATTCTGGTGTATCTCTATAATTATAAAACTCTGATCTTGGATGTGGATGTGTGTGTGTATTTATTTGTTTGTGTGTTGTCACTTCTTCTAAAAAAAACGACGTGCTATCGGTAAAATGTTTACATATTCTGGTAGAGATTTGCCCCTGGAGTCCGAAATCGGCTTATCTGAAAATGTTGTGCTTTATTTCTTGAGTTATTCATGAAAATGTTCACAAATCCGATAAAACTTTGAAATCAAAACGCCTGTAATTTGCTGATGACGTCACAATGGATCTGCCTGCCTGCCGTATGCTCGTGCTGCGAGTGACGTCACCCCCCCACCCCTCCCTCCACGCCCCAAACTGAAACAGCTTTTCCTCTCATTATAATGCCCAAGCCTATCCTTTCTTTAATCTACCCAGCTTCGATACTTTCTGGGTCTGAGCATATCCTCGCTTCTCACAATTTTACTTCGGAGTCACGCGAGTGACTACGTGAAGAACCCCGCCAGGACGCATGCGTGTCATATATCGCTACACGCATTACGAAACGTCAGGCGGGGTGGAACGACGTTCCCCCGCAGCGGCAGTTTTAAAAAGCCGGAACCAGCAGGTAAGAGTTACTCTGCGGTCTTTTTGTGTGTTTCCTATACCAACTTACAGGTGGGAAGCATGGACAAGTCTAAGAAAGCAACAAGGGCTGCGACAAAGCTGGTGGGGGAGGACCGCGGAGTAGCGGGCAGCCAGCAGCAGCCAGCGACACTTGAATCACTGATAATGGGATCAGCTGTGCCCGATGTCGCCTCCGCACCGGCCAGATCCACTCCGCGGCCGGGCGGTAAGGCAAGACAAAAAACTAACAAAGTCGTGGACTCAGAGGAGTCCGACTTTGAGCAACCTCGGGCGGCCAGCGACCGTGAGCGCTGGAGCTGGATGGAGCGGTGTGTGGAGCATTTGCTCCAACGTGACAGGCTCCGGGAGATGGAGTCGAGTCACTGTGGGCTCTATGGAAAACCCACAGCAGCACCTCTTGTAGGGCTGCACAGTGCTTCTCCCTCATCAGAAGGGAGCACTGGGGGTCAGTACTGGGCTGATCCTGAAGAGGGGTTCGCAGAAGAAAAATCAAGTGTGCAGAGGATGCAGGAACGAGAAAATCTGCTGGACATGGTGTCCAACTTCATACAGCCAGACCAGACTGGCCAAAACCTGGAGCAAAAGCTTGCTGCCAGTATAGACTACATGTCTTTTAACCAGCTACAAGAACAGGCTGTATTGGACACCACGTCAAGACACCTGGCACCGGGCAACTGTATATCCCTGAATGTTCCAGTAGTTAATACTTGTATATGGAAACATATTGGAATAGGAGTTAGAGGCATGGATGTCAAACTCCAAAAGGTATTAAAACTCATAACAGCAGGGATAACAGCATTCGCCCGCACAGTGGATGAGAAGGACATATCCCAGGACCAACAGGATGCACTGGCATTGCTTTGCAACACTCAATACGAGATAAATAGCATCAGGAAGAATGCCATCCGACCCACTTTAAATCCGAAATTCGCGGGTCTGTGCAAACCTGGGAACATAAAACCACCAATACTACTATTTGGAGGTAACCTATCGAAGCAAGTCAAGGAGCTCGATGAGGAAGCAAAAACCCTGGGACTCATAAAAGGGACTTCATCAAAAACCCACTACAGCCACAGACAGCATCCCTACGCACCCACCAGTAGAACAAGACCGACTGGTGAAAGCTCGAAGGTCCGGTACACCAAACATGAGTCTTTTTTAGGCCATGGCCCAGACCGGCCTTCTTGGAAGATACGCGAACCTCCAACATCAACCAAACCACAAACCCAGACACCACCACCTCAACATCAACGAAGGATTTACAAAAAGAAGTAAACCTGCCATTGGTAACTATGGAGGTAGGTGGGTCTGGTTCCCTACAAAATACAGGGAGCATGGAGGTTGGGGGGGAGATTACACTCCTTTCTGGATGCATGGAGCATGTTAACTACCGATACTTATATTTTAAGCAGTATTCAGGGATATACAATAGAATTTATACACAAGTTTTAAGCCGATTTGACCGATTGCTCCCAATTGGGCCCCGCGCCTAGGGGGGCCCCGCACTAATGTTCCGTACTTTGTATGGAAATACGAATTCTCTTTGTTAACTAAAGTTTTTTTTAATTCGCCATCCGGATTTTTTTTTTAAACGAACATGTATAACCAAAGATCTTCTAGCAGAGCTCCACTATAGGATCTTTGTGTATAACAACCGCTGCACGGCCATCAGACACAAACGATGTGTTAACTAGTACTGTTAGCACTTCTTATCAGCAAGTACTTAACTCGTTGTTATACAATCATGTCATCAATGCATCCATCCGCCTTCCTCAGTAAATGTTATTGTGTTTTGAACAAGTATTAATAACGTCGTGTTCCTTTGAATAAAATTCACGCGGCGTCATTAATACTTGTTTAAAACACAATTACATGTAGATGTAATGTAGATCGATGACACGTTGAGAATTTCTTTAAACTCACCATCATGAGTGAGGGCCCCGGAGCGCGAGAAGGGGCTTCTTCCTGGTGTGCAGGTTAGTCAATCACCTACCGACCCACGTTGTGTCTCTTTGTGTTTTGCTCTCTCCCTCCCTCTCTCCCTCTCCCGCTCCCCATCTCGTCTCTCTCTAGCTCTCTCACACTGTCGCCTCGGCATTCCCGGAATCATTGACGTTTTGCGGTAGACAAAAATGCTGGAGAAACCCAGCGGGTGAGGCAGTCGCCTGGCCCGCTGAGTTCCTTCTGCACTCTGTGTTTTTTGTTTGGCTCTGAAGTTGAAGGTGGCTCAACGGGACGCGCAAGGGCTCTGGGGAGAGGGTTGCGTTTCTGGTCGAGACCTTTCTTCAGACAATCACAACTAATCTCACCGACGAGAGTTCAGTTCTCTCTAAAGTCTGCGCTGCCTGTCCTGCAGAGTTACTCCAGCTTTATGGCTATCTTCAATTTCAGAGAAATACAATTTCTCACGGGGGGCTTATAACGTCTCTAAACCCCTCTGGGACCCTCTGAACACCTCTAAAACTCCTCTAGCCCCCCTATTTCCCTCTATTCCCCTCTAAACAATTGTAAACACACCTGAACCCATCTGAAGCCCTCTAAACATCTCTAAACCGTTTAAACCCCTCTAAACTAGGAGGCTGCAAGGTGACTTGGATAGGCTGGGTGAGTGGGCAAATGCATGGGAGATGCAGTATAATGTGGATAAATGTGAGGTTATCCACTTTGGTGGCAAAAACAGGAAAGTAGACTATTATCTGAATTGTGGCCGATTAGGAAAAGGGGAGATGCAACGAGATGCAACGAAAAATGCTCACGGCAGACCAAACGTGTTAAACAGAAATTGGTCAGATATTGAGCTTTACACAGTGAGAAATCATGTGAAATAATCACTGAATTTAATTTTAAATGAATGTACCTGCATGTTATACTGTTTAGTTTGGAGATACCACCAGATAGTCTGGTTGATACAACCAGATTAGTTTGGAGATACAACCAGATTAGTTTGGAGATACAACCAGATTAGTTTGGAGATACAACCAGATAGTCCACTGAGTTCGCACCGACCAGCGATTTTTGTTACAGATTTGACAAATTTATTTGGCGGCCAATCAAACGCTGTCTCTAAGGGGGTTGCATCCAATCACCAACCAGCTTGCCTTAAAATTCCCGAAACTACACGAAATATAAACATACATAAATTTTTACTTTTCTAGAGTAGGGGCCCCGCCGTCAGTTTTCTAATTGGGCCCCGCAATTCCTAGCACCGGCCCTGAGTACAGCCCTCCAGTTCAACATATACCGAACCGAATGTTCGTACTTTCTGGTAAAGAGAAATCAGAAGCGCATGCTGAACTGGAGCGGCTTTACGCAAAAGGTGTAATTGAAAAATCCCAACACGAACCGCTAGAATTCGTGTCCAATATATTTACCAAAAACAAAAAAGATGGTGGTTGTCGCATCATCATAGATCTGACCAAATTGAATACATTTGTACAATATATTCATTTTAAAATGGAAACCTTTGTTACTGCTAAACAATTGATTTCCAAAGGTTACTTCATGGCTAGCATCGATTTAAAAGATGCTTACTATTCAGTGCCTATACAAGGTGACCACAGATGTTTCTTAAAATTCAACTGGATGGGAAAGCGTTGGCAGTATAGAGCGCTGCCAAATGGGTTAACATCAGCCCCCAGACTGTTCACAAAAATTTTGAAACCAGCCCTAGCGTTTCTACGGAAACGAAAACACATGGTCATGGCATATCTAGATGACATACCTATTGTGGGCAAAACTTTAGAATTGGCCAAACAAACTGTAACAGCCACAAAACAGTTATTTGAAAAACTGGGGTTTATTATCCATCCAGTTAAATCTAAATTAACGCCTTCCACTACAATGGACTATTGGAGGTTCACCATTGACTCAGTTCACATGTCGGTGACATTGCCAAAGGGAAAGGCTGTAGACTTAATAGAGGCTTGCAATAACCTCATTGACATCAGTAAACCATCCATCAGATTGGTAGCAAAAGTAATTGGCAAAATGGTGGCTGCCTTTCCAGCCACACAATTTGGACCTTTACATTACCAAAATTTACAGAGAGCAAAAATATAAGCACTCAAAATCAATGCTGGTCATTTTGACAGACCAATGAAGCTACCAATCAAAGCTATAATGGAACTAAAATGGTGGATAGATAACATTTGGCTTTGTTTCAATCCACTCATTATCAGCAACCCTTCAATGGTGCTACAAACTGATGCCAGTGCACTTGGTTGGGGTGCCACCAATTCCATCTCCAGCTGTGGAGGTAGATGGACTGCTCAGGAGGCATCATTATTACTCACACTGGGCATATACTACCTGGAAATGTTGGATGCATTCTATGGCCTAAAGTCATATTGTACTGGGTCATATCACCAGCATGTTAGACTACAGATTGACAATACCACCGTGGTAGCATATATCAACCACATGGGTGGAAACAAATCGACATCATGTGACAATCTGGCTAATACAATTTGGCAGTGGTGTATCCAGAGAGATATTTGGATATCAGCTACTTACCTACCAGGTAAACTAAATTTAGTGGCAGACACCAGGTCACGCAAACACCAAATGGATGTTGAATAAAAAAGTATTTGCTGATATTACAGCACGATATGGAACACCAGATATCGATCTATTCGCATCCAGGCTTAACACCAGTTATCAAATTATGTTTCATGGGAACCAGACCCTGGGGCAGTGGCGACAGATGCATTTTCGCTGCATTGGGGGAAATTGTTTATTTATGCATTCCCTCCTTTCTGCCTCATCAGTCGGGTATTAAGGAAAATACAGCAGGACTCTGCGTCTGGTATTTTGGTAGCACCCGATTGGCCTACTCAACCATGGTTCCCAGTGATACTGAACATGGTATTAGAACCATGTATCACCATCCCGAATAGACCAGACTTGTTGGTTCATCCTGTAACAAGGGATGGCCACCCATGCCATAACTATTTCAATTTATTAATTTGTGGAGTTTAAAAATACCTCTACTACAGCTGGGACTGACGGACCGAACAGTGAACATGATTTTGGCGGCCCAAAGACAGTCCACCAAAAAACAGTATCTGGTCTATATCAGGAAGTGGGAGATGTATTGTAACAAAAACAGCATCACCTATAGAGATATGAACATCCCGTCTGTTCTGGAATACCTGGCAGGCCTCCATTATGATGAGGGGCTCAGTTATAGTGCCATCAACTGCGCCAGAAGTGCCTTATCAACTTATCTATGGCAAGGAACAGAGCATCACTCTGTTGGAACTCACCCACTGGTAACAAAACTTATGAGGGGAATTTTTAATACCAATCCCCCAAGAACCAGGTACTCCCAAATATGGGATGTGAGTATTGTCCTGAAGATGCTCAGGAATTGGTCTCCAGCAACAGCTCTGTCCCTACATAGACTGACATTAAAAACAGTCATGCTAATGGCATTGGTCACGGCACAAAGGGTACAGTCATTACATAAATTAAGACTGGACAACATGACTTCTTCATCTGAAAATATTACGTTTCATATTTATGAATTAGTGAAGCAGAACAGACAGGGATCAGCGGGCCTCAATATAGAATTTAGGTCTTACCCAACAGATGATTGTCTCTGTATAGTAAGACATTTGTCGTTATACATGGAGAAAACGAAAATCATCAGAGGCAATGAGAAGGCACTTTTAGTCAGCCATAAGCAACCACACAAAAAAGTGACGGTCCAGACCATCTCAAGATGGCTGAAACAGGTTCTAACACAGGCTGGGGTGGATACTTATATTTTTAAATCTCATTCCACCAGGTCTGCAGCTACATCGGCAGCTATGCAGTTGGATGTACCAATGGACCAAATCCTCAAGGCAGCAGGATGGTCAGGGGAAAAACATTCCTACTATTTTATAATAAACCAGTCATGAAACCTGGAACGTTTGCAGAAACAATTTTAAGTTCTGTAATTTAATTTACCCCATAAATAGGGGTTATAATTTGTGTTAATAAATTTCATGGATTTTAATGTCGGATTCATGTCTAAATTATGTTGACACAATTCCTCCTACAGTCATTAAGGCAGATGTGATGCATGGACTCGTTTCCACGGCATAAAATCACAGAGCTTTGAAATCTCTCCGAAGTAAAATAGTAAGATTAAACGAGAACTTACCAGTTCGAAGTTTGATCATTATTTTATGAGGAGTACGTTGAGGGAATACGTGCCCTCCGCTCCCACCCATGATCATATACTCAACAGGTATTTCTTTCTCTAATCTTACTATGTTTAAGTCATTACAGTTATCTGTGATTTCACACCGCTGCTTTGAAGAATGACACGCATGCGTCCTGGCGGGGTTCTTCACGTATTCCCTCAACGTACTCCTCATAAACTGGTAAGTTCTCGTTTAATCTTACTATTTAGTCATGAAGATAAATTACTGAACTCTCCATTTTTTATTTCTTTTACACTAAGACTCCTTCCAATATGCACCATGTATTATTTCAGACATATTTCTAATCAGCATGTGATTGAGAAGGAAGAGAGTGGCAGCTTCTTTCTGTAAGCAGCAGTGGATCTGACCCTACTTGGGGATGTATGATCTACGACACAATAACCCCGAGTAGGTGTGCAATCAAGCATTATATCAATGGACTGAATTAAGATCCATGAGAAAAGCAGTCTGAAGAAGGGTCTCGACCCAAAACGTCATCCATTTCTTCTCTCCAGAGATGCTGCCTGTTCCGCTGAGTTACTCCAGCATTTTGTGTCTACCTTCAATTTAAACCAGCATCTGCAGTTCTTTCCTGCATATACATGACATGCCTGGGCCCACTAGTATAAACTGGGACATGAAAGAGGGAAGAAGTGTTCACCCAATTTTAGTCAAAATTTCACTCGCTAGACCTCTTTCCTGTTCTGCTGCTGTTTGAACTTTTGAGGTATTCAAAACCGTTGATCTTCACATTTACACCCACGACCCATTTGTTTACACTCCTTTTCTTCCTCCTTGCCTCTATACTATACTTTTCTTTCATCTTCTCTTCGCTCTTTACCATATCTCCCTCTTTCTTCATTCTATCCCTCTATTCTGCCCTGCTTCACTCATCTCTTCTGCCATTTACCTCATCGTTGTATATCAGCCACTGAAAGTAAGCATGCAGGTACAGCAGGCAGTGAAGAAAGCCAATGGCATGTTGGCCTTCATTGCGAGAGGGTTTGAATTTAGGAGCAATGAGATCCTACTGCAGTTGTACAGGGCCCTGGTGAGACCACACCTGGGGTATTGTGTGCAGTTTTGGTCTCCTAATTTGTGGAAGGACATTCTTGCTATTGAGGGGGTGCAGCGTAGGTTCACCAGGTTAATTCACAGGATAGCAGGACTGACTTATGATGAAAGAATGGATTGACTGTGCTTGTATTCACTGGGGCTTAGAAGGATGAGAGGAGATCTAAAAGAAACATAAAATTCTTCAGAGATTGGACAGGCTAGATGCTGGAAAAATGTTCTCCGTTGGGGGAGTCCAGAACCAGGGACCACAGTTTAAGAATAAGGGATAGGCCATTTTGGACTGAGATGGGGGGGAAAAACATTTTCACCCAGAGATTTGTGAATCTGTGAATTTCTCTGCCACAGAAGGCAGTGAAGGCCAATTCACTAGATGTTTTCAAGAGAGAGTTAGATTTAGCTCTTAGAGCTAACGGAATCAAGGGATATGGAGAAAAAGAAGGAACGGGGTACTGATTTTGGATGATCAGCCATGATCATATTGAATGGTGGTGCTGGCTCGAAGGGCCTAATGGCCTACTCCTGTACCTATTTTTCTACGTTTCTATCCCCTTTCACTCTTCCCTTATCTAATGTCACCTGTTTAACTGCAGGAGCTATAAGCCGTGAGTAGGGGCAGCATTTCCATGGGGTACATGCACATCCAAGTTTCCCACATCAACCTGCAGACTGTCCTGACTTGGAAATATATTACCAATCCTTTATGGGTCTAAATCCTGGTACTCCATCCTTAATAACACTGAAGATTACCTTCACCCGAAGGCTGTCACAATTCAAGACAATAGAACACCACAACCTCCTCTAGTGCAGTCGAGAACATTAAATACTGCCCTATCATGGAGAAAGACAAGTATATTTAAAAATAAACATCCTCCTCATCAATACATTTTAAAAGATTTTTCACTTTTCCTCCCTAATTGCAATGTCAATGAAGATAGACAATTATATTTAAAAATATTTGTTACAAAAATGAAGGAGGGATATGGATCACATGTAGGCAGAGGAGATTAGTTTAACAGCATCAAGTTCAGCACGGACATTGTGGGTCAAAAGGTCTGTTCCCTGTACTCTTCAGTCCCATGTTCTATGCTTGGTAGAAATAGGGTAACAGCATCCTAAAACGGTGGAGCAATGAGATACAACCCTGTTCCAACACAGCTTCAGTCACCGCAATCTTCTATTGCACACCCACTGCTATGCGAGTGGTGCAACTGCCTGAGTTAGGCCTTGTAATATGTCCAAAGCGCACATAGGGCCCTGGTTACCAGTTGAAGAGGCTGCTGGTGTTTGTGTGGAAGCTGCTCCAACCTGTTGCACAGCCCATTGGTTGCAAGGACTGGAAATGGGAACGCTTTCTCCAGCCTCCACAAAATTAATCCAGACCTACTGCATTTTGGCCCCTCTCCACTTAATATGCATTACAGCAAATCCACTCAACCCCATGGATTTTAAATCCCTTTTTCAAACAAGGTATTCTCACACAACCTCTGGAACTCGAAGCAATCAGGATAATGTTTGTGAAAGGTTTTCCTATTGCATGGTTGATAAATGATGCGATGGCCTGAATGAAACCAGCAACCCCTTGTCCTTCTGCATTGTTTTCAGAGTAAACTAAAGGTTTCATACCTAGTGGGGAGATAAACAAGAATTGAACCAAGCCTGAAAGCAGTAACTTCGTGCCAGTGGAATTGCCTCTTTGTTGATGTTGCGTCTCATTTGCATAAAAAGCCTTGTCTTACTGCAGTCCCACTGATAAAATACCACAATCTCCTGACTCATAGTCAGTCATAAAGCTGTACAGCCTGGGAGTAGGCCCTTCGTTCCAACTTGCTCATTGCACCCGTGGGCATTCTATGTCATTCCATTTGATTGCATTTGGCCTCTCTCTCTCTCTCTCTAAACCCTTCTTATCCACATCTGTCCACCTCTTGAAGCTCATTCTAGATATGGAATTCTAGAATTGGAAATTCTAGAGGTTCCTCTTGCATATCTTCCCCGCTCGCCTTAAAGCTATGCCCTCTAGTTTTAGAATGCTTTATCCTAGGAAAAAGACTCACTTTATCCATGCCTCTATCAATCATGTACACCTCAGTAAAGTCATCCCTCAACCTCCTACACTCCAAAGAAAGAGAAAAAGAAAACACCTCAGATATTCAGATGCACTCTCCCTAGGTGGGAGTGAATCATGGGGAAAATTACTTATAATTCCTGGAAGCAGGCAGCTTGAATGACAGATAGCTTCTTCCAGTATTTATTCTAATAATTTCTAAATGGGATAATATCTCAGCCAATTGGTTGTTGTTACTTTAGTCATTTCTTTCCAACTGGTTATGATTGACAAGGTTATCAATGTGTCCATAATTTGTATAGCATTCTGTAACGTAGTACATTTCACTTTAATTATAAAGGCCGCCTTTCTGCGGCAGGTTGATAAACTGGTATTTATAGGTGACGTCTGTCACTCTGTTCAGAATCCGAAAGTAACACCATTTGTCACTTGGTGAATATATTCACTGACAGCATCAATTACACTCGTCGACTTCTGGAGGCAAGAAAGTCAATAATTTTTGTTTAAATGCATCAACAGATGTTGTTTCTGGGCCATCACATTGTGGTAGTTGATGATCTTTTGCCAGTTTGTCCCTCATGAGAAGGTATGGCATTAGTGAGTTGCAAGCAAGTAGAATGGGCAATGTGCCCATCTTCTTGAAGCAGAGTGGTGCAGCTGGTAGAGCTGTTTCTCACTGCACCAGAGACCCAGGTTCGGTACTGACCTTGGGTGCTATCTGTGTGAAGTTTGCACCTTCTTCCTGTGACCGTGTGGGTTTCCTTGGTGGTGCTCCGATTTCCTCCCCCATCCAAAATAAGTGCGGCTTTGTAGGTAATTGGCCTCTGTAAATTGGCCCGGTGCATAGGCAGTCAATGCAAAAGTGGGATAACATAATGTGAATTGGTCAACAAGGGCTTGCTGGGACAAAGGGCCCATTTCCATGCTGTATCTTTCAATTTAATTCAATTTAAAATTCTTGTGCAAGTGTGCAGTGGAGGATATGAGTATTAGGTACAGATTGATGGAACTTGTTGGGAATTGCAATGAAGATTATGATGTATTAAGCCGTTTGGGAGACCAGCACAGATATAGTATAACATTTCCCACTTTACTGTAGTTGTAAAGTCAGGGTTTATATTATTATAAATATTATTATATTCGTATAAGCCAAAATTCCATGGACATTTTTGTGGTATAAATCTAGGGTTTCACAAGAGCTGCATAATATGCAAACATTTTTTTAATTATATGCCCTTTATATTGCATTGGAGGGGAAAGGGCCACAGGAGCATTGAAGAGAGAATTTACCTGTAGCAAGATATTCTGAATTTTTTTGTTTTATTTCCTCAAAGACAGAAACAAATAACCATTGGATTTATCAGCGAAATGTTATTAACTCACGTGTGAATAACATTTCCCATAACAATAAAGTTTCATGTTAAGTACTGACACTGTGTGTGGCCGCTGTTCCTACGAATTGCAGTATTATTTTATAATAAGAGGCTAACTCAATTATGTTGAAGAATCTTAGGAGATTGCACATTTAGTGCTGTGACCAGAGGCAGAACATGATATGTGGGGCAGATATGTTTTTTTTTTTATCCACAGAGAATGGTGGGTGCCTGGAATACACTGCCAGTGGTAGTTATAGAGGCAGGCACTATAGTTGCATTTCCGAGGCTTTTAGATAGGCACATAGATATGCAGAGAATGGAGAGATATGGATCACATGAAGCCAAATGAGATTAGTTTAACTTGCTATCATGTTCTGCATTGTTATTGCAGCTGAAGGGTGTGTTCCTGTGCTGCTTTGTTTTTCCTAATCTTCCATGTTCTATGAGTTCTAGTTTATGCATGTGTAAAAATCACCACTTTGAAGAAGGTGGCTTCCCAAGACCCAAAATAATTTCAGCCAGTGTACACAATTCTGTATATGGGTGCATGGCAAAGCCAAAGGCAGGGACTCGGATGCTAAACCTGACTCATAGGAACAATTTTGGTATCGAAGTATGACTGGTGGGATGAGTTGCAACTGATATAAAGATCACCTACCACAGGCATGTCAGTTTAGAGCAGCAAAATATTTTAACTGAAAAAATAATGGGCACAGTATGTAAACCTGGACCCGAATTATAAACCAGAATATCGCCAGCCAAGTTTTTCATAATGTGAGAATAATACTCAAAACAGAAGGTCGCAAAGAAATAGCTTGCAAAAAAATAAAAATAAATAAAAAAAATAAAAAAATTTGACTGATAAGTAACAAGAAAGGCAATGTTTTAACAGGATAAATGTCACACAGCAACATGCAGCAATTTAAACATATTAATAAGTTCAGTAAAGTGTCATTCAAAAAAGTTAAATGTATCTGAAGCCTTACTCTAGAGAGGAACTAGGATTACTGGGATGGACACAATATTTAATGTTAGCACTTCAGAACTACATCTGAACAATCAGATCAGAACATTATGCAGATTATGTTCAAAGATTCACATTCCATCATTAAAGTGTAACCCCACAAAGGGAATAAGACAAACATTAAACACAATGACTGCAGCCTAGATTGGTGATGCAGCCTCATCTAGATGAGTGGGGCAAGCAGAGTGTCATGGTTTGCTAGTCAAGCTGCACAGAGGTCTCCATGCCATGGTGCCCAAAGCAGACAACGTTGTCTGGCTCTGCAGGGACTATAATGTAAAACACAATTCTTCCATAGACAATGAATAATGTGCAAATGAGGAAGAAGGTCAACATTATCTAACAATCAGAGACAGAGACAGAGACAGAGACAGAGACAGAGACAGAGACAGAGACAGACAGCAAAGGCGGGGGCCAGGGAAAGCAGGGGAGCGCTGTCTGAAATTCACATTTGCGAAGAACAGGAAGGGGAAAGACGACTGCCACATAAGGGTAAGTTCTTTAGAGAGCGCGGAGAGGGGAGGATGTGATGTTTGGTGGACTGTGGGGTGGGAGGACCCGTTGACAAAGGGACATGTTTTATATGTAGTTCACTTGTGTGTGTGTGTGTCTGTCTGTCTGTCTGTGTGTGTGTGTGTCCACTTTGAATAGTCTTGCTGCCAGCATTGAGTAAAGCATTAAAGACTTCAATTGCAAATGAGAGACTCAAGTTTTGTGCAGACCTAGAAAACGAAGACGAAAGTGGTGTCAGGAGTTGGATACTTCAGATTACATCCAAAGACGCAGATAAGAGCCTAATTTACGATTTGATTTTTTTTAAATTGAGTTCTGTGGCGAACATAAAATAACGTCTTGGCAATTCGATCGTTTCTATCCCGAGCGAGAAAGGTGGTCATTGTATTTAATGCGCGCTGAGTTTTATTTTGAAAGTATTGGCAATTACAACTCACCTGAGGAAGAAGGTTCACTTGTGTTCATTAATGTCACCAGAAACATTTGCACTGCTTCAAAATTTACTTACAGAAGAAGTGACTGAAGCCTCTTATGCTGAAATCACAACGGCTTTGCAGCTGCATTTCGAAGAAAGTCAAAATTTCCTTGCAGCTCGCCTTGATTTCTAAAGGACGGTGCAACAGGAAGTGCAATCGATTACCAAATTTCTTGCCGAACTTCACACCAAGGCAAAGGCATGTGATTTTAAAACTCAATGCAGTGAAAAATGCCAAGACAATGCGTTGCGGGATAGACTGGTCATGGGCTGCAGGCACGCATTCATCTAGCAGGCCATTCTCAAGGAATCGGACGCCTCATTGAAGAATGTGCTGCAGTGTGCTAAGATGGTCGAGCTGCTGAGTAAAGAACTGCATAAAATGGCCGGCGAAACAGCACCAAAGCTCCCTCAGGAGGTGCATACAGTTCGTCGGACTCATCCGCAATGCCAGAAACCACTTGATCGACCCAGAACAAATCCGGAGAAGGTGGGACAGTTTCAGAAGAGCCGTTCCCCTGTGGGGGGAGGATCGAAAACCTGCTACCAGTGCGGCTCGACTGCTCATCATCACCGTGAGTGTCCATTTATCAAGTCCGTTTGTTATGCCTGTTACCGAAAAGGTCATCACCAGGCAGTGTGTCAATCCGTAGGAAAGCTGAGAAAGGGCAAGAAAGCGCAAAACACAATCAACCAAATCGCGGAGACCATTTGGTCCACTATGACCCATCGAAGCCGATCTCGCTGGCCGCCGATGCATCGCCATATGGTCATGGAGCTGTAATCTCACAAACGGCGCCAAATGGCAAGGAAGAACCAATCGTGCTCGCATTCAAAACGCTGACGACCGCTGAGGAAAAACTACAGCTGTGGAAAAAGAACAGCATACAGATGAAGCAAATACTGATATCTCTTTAAAAGAGAATGAGGAAAACTCTGTTGATTCTGAGCCTTTAGCAAGAGTTGTGAAATGCAAAAAAGGCTGGAAAAAAAGAGTGAAGCGAGATCCAGCCAAATAGAGATGTTCAACTGGAAAAGGGGGAATGTGATGTTTGGTGGACTGTGTGGGGCGGGAGGACCAGTTGCTCCTCCCGTGCAGCAGGTGGCGCTGCACAAGACAAAGGGAGCTGTTTTGTATATAGTTCTCTCTTGTCTGTATGTGTGCGGGGGGGGGGGGGGGGGGGGGTTAGGGGGGGGGGTGGGGGGGGGAGTGGAGAGATGCCAGACAACTTTTAATATTACCGGTCGGTTTACTTACCTTTTTTTTCGCAATGAGCTTTACTTTCGACTACCCTGGATTTCCTTCGACTACACTCGATTACCTACAAATAGCATGCCGACCTACTATGACGTACCTCGACTAAACCTACGAGTAAAAAAATATTGATTTTTTTTCGATGGCGACCTTTTTTTACTCACGTGCATTTATCAGCTTGTTGAAAAATACTCCGCGACCTAGCTGAGGCCTCGAGTATGCGGGGACTACTCACGAGCATGAAGGAGAGTTACAAAGACCTCCAAGGACCTTGTGTCGACCATGCTGCGTGTATGAGTCGAGTGCAAACTCGTGAATTAAGTCACCACAGTGGGACAGCCCCTTTTTGGTGTGAATCATCACCCAAAATGCACAAGGCCACTGTGTGCAAGATGTTAAATAGAGTCCAACTTTGTCACCACAAACAGGAGACATTAATGTTTTGATGCAATTGCCACAGAGGCGGAAAATCTCCAACTAATTGGTAAGGTATTCAGGAGGCTGCTAGAACCCCAGCTATTTACGATATATATTAATGATTTGGACGAGGGAATTGAATGCAACATCTCCAAATTTGCAGATGACACAAAACTGGGGGGGCAGTGTTAGCTGTGTGGAGGATGCTAGGAGGCTGCAAGGTGACTTGGATAGGTTGTGTGAGTGGGCAAATGCATGGCAGATGCAGTATAATGTGGATAAATGTGAGGTTATCCACTTTGGTGGCAAAAACAGGAAAGTAGACTTATCTGAATGGTGGCCGATTAGGAAAGGGGGAGATGCAACGAGACCTGGGTGTCATGGTACACCAGTCATTAAAAGTAGGCATGCAGGTGTAGCAGGCAGTGAAGAAGGCGAATGGTATGTTAGCATTCATAGCAAAAGGATTTGAGTATAGGAGCAGGGAGGTTCTACTGCAGTTGTACAGGGTCTTGGTGAGACCACACCTGGAGTATTGCGTACAGTTTTGGTCTCCTAATCTGAGGAAGGACATTCTTGCCATAGAGGGATTACAGAGAAGGTTCACCAGACTGATTCCTGGGATGTCAGGACTTTCATATGAAGAAAGACTGGATAGACTCGGTTTGTACTCGCTAGAATTTAGAAGATTGAAGGGGGATCTTATAGAAACTTACAAAATTCTTAAGGGGTTGGACAGGCTAGATGCAGGAAGATTGTTCCCGATGTTGGGGAAGTCCAGAACAAGGGGTCACAGTTTAAGGATAAGGGGGAAATCTTTTAGGACCGAGATGAGGAAAACATTTTTCACACAGAGAGTGGTGAATCTCTGGAATTCTCTGCCACAGAAGGTAGTTGTGGCCAGTTCATTGGCTATATTTAAGAGGGAGTTAGATGTGGCCCTTGTGGCTAAAGGGATCAGGGGGTATGGAGAGAAGGCAGGTACAGGATACTGAGTTGGATTATCAGCCATGATCATATTGAATGGCGGTGCAGGCTCGAAGGGCCGAATGGCCTACTCCTGCACCTATTTTCTATGTTTCTATTAACATAACATCAACCTCCAGTAGTGTGAATGATTCCAAGATGAAATGTATTATTTATGAGGCCTTAAACCCAGCAACAGTTTGTCAAGGAAAAGGTAAAGGCCATTGAAAAGGCTACAAAACCCAAGGATGCCAAAAAGTTCTCCATGTTGCTAGAAATCCACAAGGCCAAATGTGTTATATTCCAGAAATTCATTTGTTGAACCTTTTGTGCTTGCAAGGAAAAGTCTGGGAACAGTAGACCAGTGAGCCCATCAACAGTGGTAGGCAGGTTACTGGAAAGTATTCTGAAGGATATATACATTTTTATAGACAGGAGCTGATTAGGCATAATCAGCATGGTGTTGTATATGGGAGATCGTGACTTCCAAATCTGAATGAGTTTCTTGAAGACATAACCAAAAAGGTTACTGGTATTCATTGGAAGTGAGTGAACCAATATCAACATCCTCTCCCAGGCCTTCTCTAAACAAAAGGAACACACCATTTTACAAATTACTCCATCGAATGCACCCTACCCCATTGTGGGAAAGTCTAAGGTTTGCAATTCAGCTTCATCGGGTCATCTCAAAATTGGAATGCAAGATTTCATCCTTGATTCTGAGAAACTGTCCAAGAGGAAAGATGAACTGGATTCCAGTATAAATGTATAACAAAATGTACTCTAGATAATATTTTCCACTTAGGCAGTACTATTATATGCAAAATACTGAGAACAGTCAGATGTACAATCATAAAGTGCACTGGTTATTTTACTCAGTGCTCTTCTTCTCAATTCAAAAATGATCAAGTAAATGGAGATGTTTAAGAAAGAACTGCAGATGCTGGAAAAGTCAAAGGTAGACAAAAATGCTGGAGAAACTGCTGCCTCACCCGCTGAGTTTCTCCAGCATTTTTGTCTACCAAGTAAATGGAGATAATCATCTCAACATAGGATTTCATCCATTCTTGGTACAGTAAATGATTCACGAGTTTTGCTTTCATGCCATAATTTGGGGAAGGTTTGGGGAAACGAAAAAATCATATTGAGATGCCCTGACAGTTGCTGTCATGATTATTTCCACATGATGATAGTTGAGATGAACGTTTACTCAGTTGAAGTACACCCTTCGAGTTGGCCGCAGATGGTGAATGAGGGGCAGGATGGAAATTGGAGGTGAAAGGTAAAAGGTCACTTATGGGTGATGTGTCAACCTGATGTGTTGCAACTGGGTTACTGCCACCTTGGATCGGATCTCCTTGGATTGAGGGGAACAGGCCGCGATCTGAGATCTATCAAAAGGCAGTGCATGGATATCAAAATGGTGGGGACGGTGAACATAAAAATCCATGGTCCAATTGCCCCCCCCCCCCCCCTCAAATTACATAGGTTCCTAATTTGCTGCAATATTTGATCCTTGTTTGTTGGGCGGGCGAACAAAGGGTACATTTTGTTCCACTTTATATTAACAAGTCAGAAATGCATCCGATGCAGGATATGTGAAGGGAAAATGATATTTGAGTTAGTGTGCTTCATTACGGATAATGCTGTCTAAATATTTCATGGATGTTCCCCAATTTGAAAGAAGCATAAATGCTTTAAGCAGGTGCAATCATTTTTCTTTTTGCCTGTGATTTATGGGGGAAAAAAGCTGGAAAGGTGTCCAATTTCCACTATTACATAAAATTAATAAATAATTGTCACCAATTCTAAAATCCAGCTTTTAAAATGGCTCCAGGTTATTCAGATGACTGTCAGTTGTTTTACAGAACCTGCAGAAAATAAGGTTTGAGAATAGCTGAGCTAGTGTTAATGGGCATGCTCCACTACACTAATCTCTCCTAATTTGGCGCTAGAATTCCCTGCTTTTACTGATTAATCAAAATGGTCACACAGAATTATAATGTTCTATTATGTCAAGCCAAAATACAAAGGAAACATTCATTTGAGTTCAAAGCTGCCAGAATATTTTCTCCCACGTAAAACAAGTTTAGAAAGGCCACTGGGAAGTGAAATTAATGATGAACTCACAGAAGGTGCTGCAGCAGCTGAATTGACCTTATTATATTTTCAGCATGACCTTTATCCTGGTATACCAGGCATTTCAAAGGAGTGAGAGTTGATTAGTCATCATTTCCAAAAACTGAGTTCTATCCCTCCATAAATGCCTCTACTTCAGTTTTCATTTAATCTGAAACATCTCGGCATGCAGCGGGATGCTTTGGTTCAGTGGGATGCTTTTTCCAATTGTTATTTTTTTCAGATAAGCTAGCATTTCTCCCCTTTTCTTGGTTGGCAAGTTGCCTGGGAGACAAAGCAACATTTTAGTTGACAGATAATAGTTCTAAAGATGCTGCTAATGCACAATTAACATCCAAGTGATACATCAACATAATTGTTTCATCTGATGTCAGATTAATAAAAAAGGAACATTGGTAGAGTCATAGAGTCTTACAGCATGGAATCAGGCCTTTCGGCCCAATTTGCCCACATCGCACAACATGTTCTATTTACACTAGTCCCACCTGCTTGTGTTTGGCCCATACCCCTCTAAACCTGTTCTATCCATGTACCTGTCCAAATGTCTAAGACATTGCAATAGTCCCAGCCTCAACTACCTCCTTTGGCAACTCGTTCCATACACCCACCACCCTGTGTGTGAAAAATTTACCCCTCGAGTTCCTATTAAATCGTTTCCCCCCTCACCTTACACCTATGTCCGATAGTAGAAGGAATATTGTTTAAGAACATGGTTCTTTGGAAAGCAAGTCTGGTTGGTCTGTTGAATCAGAGAGACTTTATTGCTGACTCTTCCAGCAGTTTATAGTTGCTTTTGTTTCTGGCATTAAGCAACAGGAGACACATTGACTTTAACCAGTAAAGAACATGTCTCTCAGCGAGGATGTTTTGAAGGATGAGTAGAGGGCAAACACAGCTTCAGCTACAAGCTCTGCTGCAGAGCTCAGGTATCATTATTGATTGAGGCAATTCTGGGACAGAAATCAAAGCATAACTAAGAGGAGAGCACAGCCCAATGTCAAAATTCCAAAGATTTCGTTCTTAACTTGTCTTTTAAAAAAAAATCATTTCCCTTGTTACTAAAGGTTAAAGATTATTTGTTGTTCTCATCAGGTTAGGTCAAGTAACTAAAGTAACTATGCTGCTATTTTAATTCAATTACAATTAACGGAAGTTTCACTCGAAGCTCTTCATAATGAACTTGGCAAATTCTATTCCCTCACCCTACTAATTAATGACATTGTCTGCAGGAGCGTCAACACAATTTTTGCAGCCTACGAGATGGGCCCTATGCTCAACATCAACAATATCCTCTATCAACTTATCCTCACTGCACAGCACACCCCTCTGACAATGAAGATCATAATGAAGAAGAAGGGTTTCGGCCCGAAACGTCGCCTATTTCCTTCGCTCCATAGATGCTGCTGCACCCGCTGAGTTTCTCCAGCAATTTTGTGTACCTAAGATCATAATGAAACCTTGAAAAATGTGAAGCAAGTCCCACATTACCGGAGCCATGTCTCAGCAAAGGCAAACTTAGCTAAGTAATGGAGGAGAAGAATATTTGAAGTTTAAGACCATACACCAAGCATAAATGTAGTTCAGTTTATTGTCATGTGGTATGGTACTGTGAAAACTTTTGTTGCATGCCAACCAGTTAGCGGAAGGACTATACATGATTACAATCGAGTTATCTACAGTGCACTGATACATGATAAAAGGAATAACATTTAATGCAAGATGAAGTCCAGTAAAGTCCGATTAAAGATAATCCAAGGGTCTCCAGTGAGATAGATGGTAGCTGAGGACTGCTCTCTAGTAGTTGATAGGATAGTTCAGTTGCCTGATAAAAGCTGGGAAGAAACTGTCCCTGAATCTGAATTCATGGTCTATTGGGTAACATTCATTCATAACTGATCATATGATTTTGAGTCTTGGACAACATATAGAAACATAGATACAGGAATAGGCCATTCAACCCTTCGAGCCAGCACCGCCATTCAATATGATCATGGCTGATCATCCAAAATCAGTACCCCGTTCAGGCTTTTTATCCATATCCCTTGGCTCCCTTAACCCCAAGAGCTAAATCTAACTCAGTCTTGAAAACATCCAGTGAATTGGCCTCCACAGATTCACAACTCTCTGGATGAAAATGTTTTTCTCATCTCAGTCCTAAATGGCCTACCCCTTATTCTTAAATTGTGACCCTTGGTTCTGGAGTCCCCCAACATCGGGAACATTTTTCCTGCATCTACCCTGTCCTATCCTCTAATAATTTTAGATGTTTCTATAAAATCACCTCTCATCCTTCTAAATTCCAACGAATACAAGCCCAGTCGACCCATTCTTTCATCATACATCAGTCCCGCCATTCCAGGAATTAACCTGATGAACCTATGCTGCACTCCCTGAATAGCAATAATGTCCTTCCTCAAAGTAGGAGACCAAAATTGCACACAATACTCCAGATGCACTCACCAGGGCCCTGTACAACTGTAGTAGGACCTCCTTGCTCCTAAACTCAAATTCTCTCGCAATGAAGGCCATTGGCTTTCTTCACCGCCTGCTGTACCTGCATGCTTACTTTCAGTGACTGATGTACAAGCACATCTCGGTATCGTTGCACTTCCCCTTCTCTTAATTTGACACCATTCAGATAATAATCTGCCTTCCTGTTCTTGCCACCAAAGTGGATAACATCACATTTATCCACATTATACTGCATCTGCCATGCTTCTGCCCACTCACCCAATCTATCCAAGTCACCCTGCAGCCTCATAGCATCCTCCTCGCAGCTCACATTGCCACCCATATAGTAGGCTGGAAAATGTAATCAACATTGCCTTCATAGTCATTCAAAGGATAAGCAAACCAACATTGTTTTCTCTTGTGGTTTTATCCCCGGTATGAAGGCCATAGTTACTCTCAGTTGGTTATATTGGTTGAGCAATGTTATTTGCTTGCCTGAATCCAGACTCCAAAAACATGCACTCCATTCCAAACTCTGTCATGGGAGGGAGATTTTCAGACACAGAGTTAACAATCCAAGTATGTACTCAATATTTCCGTGAACAAATGCAACATTGCCTTTGCTTACTGGGAGCCTCTGGCTCATGATCACTCAGTGGAGAAAGAGTATTCAGGATGGTATCAACAACCTAAAAGCCATGCACCAGGAGACACAGAGGCCTCGCGTAAACAGCAGACGGAGCTGGTGACCTCAAACTACCCACATAGCCTCTGCCACTTCCTGCCCCATTTGTGGAATAGTTTGCAGCTCATACACTGCCTAATTAGCCACCTCAGAAACCCAGGAGAGGGATGGAAAAAAAATCATCTTAATCTCATGGGATGGCCCTTGACGAAAGTGGTGCGGGGATGAAGGCATTCCATCTTCATGTTGTTACCCAAGTATTTGTTGTGACTGCAACACATTGCAAGATGTTGGACATCCATTATAAGTCAGCTTGAATCCAGACAGAGGTGCATTAAAGTACAGTTAATGTAATTGCCCAACTACATTTATATATTTCCAACCATATCATTACATCCTGCTTAAGCGTTGATGTGTGCATCTGAAGGGTTAAAACTTGACGGTAGCTTTTAACTTGGACTCAGCAAAACCAAGAACCACACATTGAGTAATATTTCTCAAATGGAAAACATACTGAGTCACAGGCAGCTGCAAAAACAAGCTTGTAAAAACTGCTTATGGATCGAAGATAGAAGTGTACACACGAGTCGTGTTATTGCAGTAAAGTGAATGTTTACAGTAGTACAGAGCGATTCAAAACACTATTCTGCAGGTAGAGTACAAAGTGCCGAAAATGAAATATCAGTATTTGTACTGACAGAGGCCATCACACGTGTTGAAGAGCAAATTTTAGTTTAGTTTAGAGATACAGCATGGAAACAGGCCCTTCGACCGACCGAGTCTGTGCGACCAGCAATCCCCGCACATTAACACTATCCTACACGCACTAGGGACAATTTACACATACACCAAGCACCAAGCCAATTAACCTACATACTTGAACATCTTTGGAGTGGGGAAGAAACCGGAGCACCCGGAGAAAACCCCCGCAGTCCCGGGGAGAACGTACAAACACTGTACAGACAGCAGGCATAGTCAGGATCGAACCTGGGTCTCCGGCGCTGCAAGCGCTGTAAGGCAGCAACTCTACAGCTGTGCCACCGTGCCGTCCTAAGAATTAGTTTTGATTTGGTCTGAATTTGCCCTTATTTTTACACAATTCTACCCCAGGGCTGACTTAAAAAGATCAAAACATCCATCTGATAGGAATCGTGTTTGCAATCAGTAAGGAAACTTTAACCAAGATCATCAGAAGCATGATTTTAGGCAGCACTATTTTTTAATAAAAGCAAGAAAAATTCTATTTAATGTAGTTGGTTTGAAAGATTCTCAAGAGCCCACTTTTTTTTTTGTTCCACTGAAGAATAAACAAAGTTATATTCCAATTCTTAAAGCTATACAGAAAGATTGATTTTCAGCCACGTTTTGAGGAATGATATTCTGATTTTGCATTGATGGTGGGGAATTTCAACTGCTAATAACATCAAGGCAATTGAAGTGTTCGCAGCACATTTACAACTGTACTTTGTGCTTATTACAATATACCGTGAATATAAATGGATGGATAACACAATACGCTTTATATTTCAGATCACCCAAATAATTACGAAAAGATTTGTACATATAAATATAAAACAAATTAATATTTTTGAAATGCAGATTGTTCCAAAGTGGGCAACATGGCAAATGCAGATAATTTGCATTGTTTGTAATGCTACATAAAGAATGTTATTAAAAAGAAAAACACTTTCCACTTTGAATAAGGTCATTGAATAAAACTTTTTGAATAAGACTGTTTAGTTGGCAGATGGCACATATTAATAATTTTAAGTTTAGAGACAAAATAACAAGGCACAGTATAGTGATTGAGGCAATAATGATAAAGTAGACAAAGGCAAGGCAAGAAAGAATCTGTATTTCTATAGCATCTTCCACAACCTAATGATTTCCCAAAGCACCCCATAATCAGTGAATTAATTGTGGTGCAATCTTTGTTGTAAATTAATGTAAAATCCCACAGAGAGAGATTGAAAGATTGAAGGATAAATGCGAGAGGCATTACTTATTACTTGACCAGTTTCCCTCTACAGGAAGAAAAACAAAGAAAATTGTTGGAAACACACAGCAGATCAGGTAGAATCTGTGGCAACAGAAACATATTCAATGTTTCAGATCCTGAATTTTCTGTTGTTATTTCAGACTTCTAGCATCTGCGTTTTCTTGGTTTTTGATTTTCCTTTCAGGAAGTGATTTAGGGGCAAGTATAAATGGCACGGACAAGAAAACTGAGCTTCTTGGAGGCAGCTTTTGCAAGGGATAAAATTGGTACCAAAGAGAAACCAGGAATGTGCAAGTGGGAAAACTCTTCAGGGATCCAGGCAGTGCATTTTGTTGTATCTTTAAGAAATGAATAAAGCTTAAAATCGTCAATGATTAATTGTATAAAACATCATCTTGTAGCAGCGCCTGCTGGCGCACACGCAGGTATTGAACCCGGCGTTCGGAAGCCGCGGTCATGTGACTTGGGAGGGGCTGCTGTTTTCCCGCTGTTTCACTTTCGCGCCACAGTTGTGTTGCTGACCACCGATGTGGTCAGACGTGTTTGCAGAGACCTGTATGCCGAGGAGCTATTGCATTAATAAATCAGTTCGGAAAACTTGGTTGTCGTCTTTGCATCCGCCAAAATCTTACCATTGATCTACAATACAAGGAGACTGCAGCGTGCTAACTGTTCAGATAATTTCTACCACAAGTGTTGGGGCCTCTATCCCTTTCATTCAAGGCATCAAAGGAATTATTTTTATTCAGTTGAACAAATTTATATCTGGAGCTGCCAGACAATGGAAAACCCTCCAAAGGTTGAGAACTAAAGTGTTCAAAATGCAGAAACAATTTGCAAATGCAATGGATCTTATAATTAACATTATCTGTAAACATCCCTTCATCATGATATTTCTTTTTGAATTTTCAAAAGATATTCTGGTTCCCTTAACAACTGGTGGAAATCTGTAGACTTGGACTAATTAATCATATGAGCAAAGTCAGTTAGAAAGAGAAAACAAAAGAACATGCAACATTAACTCCGTTTTCTCTCTTCAAGAGAGATCAGTCAAGAATGTTTTATTGTCATACGTACTGAAAAGGATCAATGACATTCTTTGCTAAAGCGGAGAGAGATAGACACATCCTAACAGAATCAGAATCGGAAATTTCTCCTCATCTCCATGTTATAAGAGCAATTTCCTATCCTAACACTTTGCCTCCTGGTCCTCCTAGAGGCAACATTCTGAATAAAGGTCTCGACATGAAACATCACCCATTTTCTCTCTCCAGAGATGCTACCTGTCCCGCTGAGTTACTCCGTCTTTTTGTGTCTATCTTTTGTTTAAACCAGCAGCTGCAGTTCCTTCCTACACATTCTTTCAATATCCACCTTTCCAGCCCTTTAAAATCTTATGTTTCTATGAATCACCTCTTCTAAAAGGATAAGTCCAAACCCGTTTAGCAATTCCTCAGAAGACAATCCCTTCACCTAAGAATCAACCTATTGAAGCATTTCATGTGGAGATGGGGGCTCTGCCAGAGCCCAGCCTGTGAATGCAGAGCAGAACAGACAGCCAACCATGTTAACTCTGGGTGCCTGCACTACCACCCACCAAATGGAGCTCAGGGCCTGGCCGACATTGACCCAGAGACAGCAACCTGGCTGCTCAACACTTGGCTTGAGATCTGACTATTCCTTTGGTTTATTTATGTTTCATTCACAAGAAGAAGAAAAAGAAGAAGCATTTCTCAGCTGACTCTAATACTGGAATATGCCTCCTTAAATGAGGAGACTAAAACCATTTACAATACCCTAGGTGCGGTCTCGCTATTATGACATGAATTGCCTAATTTTATCGTTCACTATACCAAGTGGGATCCGTTGGGCTCTGTTCCCCTAACACAATATTCCACCACTCACCCATAGTCCCCAACTGCTCAGGCGCGGCTGACGGGTTGTGACGCCAGAGATCCCCATTGTGACGCGAGTCACAGTAATCCTCCCCAACTGCGCCTCGTCATCCCTCTTCCTACCCCTATCCTCCTCCCTCATCCCCCAACACTCCCTCCCTTACTCTTCATTCTCCTTCTTTCCCCTCCCTTTCTCCCCTCCCCCACTTCCTCTTCTTTACCCTCTCCTCCCCACTCCCTCCCTCACCTTTCCCCTCCCCTCAGTCACTCCCTCTCCCTCCATAACCCATCTCCCCTCCCTACTCCCCTCCTCTTCCTCCATCTCCTTGCTCCCCCACTCCTCACCTCCCCCCTATCCCACCCCCCACAATGAAAATCGCAATGTTTTTTTGTTTTTTAAACAGCTTTTTTTTTTTTAAATGTACATTAAATTTGGGACCCCATTGTAATGTTATTGTGAGGTGGAACGCTGCTGTGGTTTTTAAAACTGAGCTTTTAAAAACAAAATGTAAATGAGATCCCATTTTGATGTCATTGTGGGGCAGAACACTGCTGACGGGCAGGGTAAGTGGAAAACAGTTTTTTTTTTTGTTTTTTTTTTAACAGAGACAGGAGGAGTGTTTTAGTTATATATAGATATATACATATTTACATATATACATATATATACATATTCTCTATGCAAACATGACCATCATATAATTTGCTTTCCTAATTTCATGCTGTATCCTTCCACAGTTCATGTGGGATGATATGCAGATTATCTTCCAGCACTCCCACAATTCTCCATTCTGTAGTCTTATATCTCTCCCCAAAAAAAAAGGCCCCAATGAATCTACAAATTCTCCCAATGAATGTGTGATTCAGCATAGATCTACCTTCAAATTCTTAATGATTTAATTTGTCTTCCTGATTGCTTGTTCCATGCTTCATTTTGTAAATTATTTCCTAATCAGCTCTGTGTATTGCTGCACATCTTGGAATTGGAACACTTTAATGTCACATGTGACAAGGCACAGTCAAATTCTTTGCTTGCATACCCAAGTCGCAAATAGTCGCCACATATGGTGCTGACAATGTTACAAAGCACCCTCTCCGGCTCCTGCTTTTTTCTCCCCCCCCCACAGCAGTCCCCTCACGCTGGGTCCTCCATTGCTATTCATCTTATTCTTCCATTACAGTTTTTCAAAAAAAGGGCAACTCATTTATGAATGGAAAACAGCTAATCTTTTTGGCGACAGCTTTATGCAATTTGCTTCAATTTGGATTTATTCTTGTAGAGGCTGTGACTTCTCCGGCCACTAGAGATCCACCTATTTCTTAATGCACTGTACTTGCCTGCAGCACAAATAAATGACATCAATGAGAAAAGATTAATTCGAACAAATTTAACAATAAGGCCAAAGATACTTCACAAGCGGAATTAAAACAGTCAGCAGATTTTTGAATGAAAAATCAACAAACTACAAATGCTGAAAATATGAAAAGCATTTTTTTTTAAGATTGTGTTTCTAAACTGGTTTTAGCGTCTCCAAGCTTAATCCACTTCCTCCCATTTGATACAGCTGTTATTATTTCCTGTGGTGCTGTAAGTTTCCCAAGGTTGGCAATGAGTTCTCACAGAAACAGACAGAGTGGTTTTAACTGCAGCTTTGACATTCAGCTTTACGGTGAAATCCATCTGACAAACTCTGGGCTGAGCAGAATAGCATTGACCAAAGGCCGTGGAATCGATAAGAAAATCTCACTAAGAATAAATATTGAGCTTCAAAACTGTTCTCCTCAATGACTCCAAGAAAGTTTTTCCTGGCAAGAATTAGTTACTCAGTAAACTTTGGAGAAAATGAGAAGATTAGTGCTAATTTTATTACTCAGCGTTTTAAGAGTTATACAGCATAGAAACTGGCCCCTCAGCACACCACATCTAATCTAACCATTATGCTCATTTATACCAATCCCAATGGCCTGCATTAGTTCCACATCCTTCTATGACTTGCACTATCAAATACTTGTCCAGATGCCTTTTAAATATTGTTACTGCCTCCATCACCTTCTCTGACAGAACATTCTAAATACCAACTATTCTGTGTTAATAGTTTACCCTTCGGATCCCCTTTAAACCTCCTTCCTCTCAGTTAATCCTTACACTCTACTTTTAGATACCATATAACCATATAACAATTACAGCACGGCAACAGGCCATCTCGGCCCTACAAGTCCGTGCCGAACACTTTTTTCCCCCTAGTCCCATCTACCTGCACTCAGACCATAACCCTCCATTCCTTTCCCATCCATATACCTATCCAATTTATTTTTAAATGATAAAATCGAACCTGCCTCCACCACTTCCACTGGAAGCTCATTCCACACAGCTACCATTCTCCGAGTAAAGAAGTTCCCCCTCACGTTACTCCTAAACTTCTGTCCCTTAATTCTGAAGTCATGTCCTCTTGTTTGAATCTTCCCTACTCTCAATGGGAAAAGCTTATCCACGTCAACTCTGTCTATCCCTCTCATCATTTTAAAGACCTCCATCAAGTCCCCCCTTAACCTTCTGCGCTCCAAAGAATAAAGACCTAACTTATTCAACCTTTATCTGTAACTTAGTTGCTGAAACCCAGGCAACATTCTAGTAAATCTCTTCTGTACTCTCTCTATTTTGTTGACATCCTTCCTATAATTGGGCGACCAAAATTGTACACCATACTTCAGAATTGGTCTCACCAATGCCTTGTACAATTTTAACATTACATCCCAACTTCTATACTCAATGCTCTGATTTATAAAGGCTAGCACACCAAAAGCTTTCTTTACCACCCTATCTACATGAGATTCCACCTTCAGGGAACTATGCACAGTTATTCCTAGATCCCTCTGTTCAATTGCATTCCTCAATTCGCTACCATTTACCATGTACGTCCTATTTTGCTTTGTCCTGCCAAGATGTAGCACCTCACACTTATCAGCATTAAACTCCATCTGCCATCTTTCAGCCCATTCTTCCAAATGGCCTAAATCTCTCTGTAGACTTTGGAAATCTAATTCATTATCCACAACACCACCTATCTTAGTATCATCTGCATACTTACTAATCCAATTTACCACACCATCATCCAGATCATTGATGTACATGACAAACAACAGTGGACCCAACACAGATCCCTGTGGCACCCCACTAGTCACCGGCCTCCAACCTGACAAACAACCATCCACCATTACTCTCTGGCATCTCCCACTGCTGAATCCATCTTGCTACTCCTGCATTAATACCCAACAATTGAACCTTCTTAACCAACCTTCCATGAGGAACCTTGTCAAAGGCCTTACTAAAGTCCATATAGACAACATCCACCGCTTTACCCTCATCAATTTCCCTAGTAACCTCTTCAAAAAATTCAAGAAGATTAGTCAAACATGACCTTCCAGGCACAAATCCATGTTGACTGTTCCTAATCAGACCCTGTTTATCCAGATGCTTATATATATTATCTCTAAGTATCCTTTCCATTAATGTTCCCACAACTGAAGTCAAACTAATGGGTCTATAATTGCTAGGTTTACTCTTAGAACCCTCTTTAAACAATGGAACAACATGCGCAGTACGCCAATCCTCCGGCACTATTCCCGTTTCTAATGACATTTGAAATATTTCTGTCATAGCCCCTGCTATTTCTACATTAACTTCCCTCAATGTCCTAGGGAATATCCTGTCAGGACCTGGAGACTTATCCACTTTTATATTTTTCAAGTGTCAGTACTATTTTTCCTTGATTCTCATAGTTTCCATAGCTACTCTACTTGTTTCCCTTACCTCACATAATTCAATATCCTTTTCCTTGGTGAATACCGAAGAAAATACATTGTTCAATATCTCCCCCATCTCTTTTGGCTCTGCAGATAGCTGTCCACTCTGTCTCTCTAATGGACCAATTTATCCCTCGTTATCCTTTTGCTATTAATATAGCTGTAGAAACCCTTTGGATTTACTTTCACCTTACTTGCCAAAGCAACCTCATATCTTCTTTTAGCTTTTCTAATTTCTTTCTTAAGATTCTTTTTACATTCTTTATACTCCTCTAGCACCTCATTTATTCCATGCTGCCTATAATTATTGTAGATCTCTCTCTTTTTCTGAACCGTGTCCAATTTCCCTTGAAAACCATGGCTCTTTCCAATTTTTACTATTTCCTTTCAACCGAACAGGGACATAAAGATTCTGTACTCTTAAAATGTCACCTTTAAATGTCCTCCATTTCTCTTCTACATCCTTCCCATAAAACAAATTGTCCCAATTCACTCCTTTTAAATCCTTTCGCATCTCATCAAAGTCAGCCTTTCTCCAATCAAAAATCTCAACCCTAGGTCCAGTTCTGACCCTCTCCATAATTATATTGAAACTAATGGTATTGTGATCACTGGATCCGAAGTGCTCCCCAACGCATACCTCCGCCACCTGACCCGTCTCATTTCCTAACAGGAGGTCCAGCACTGCCCCTTCTCTAGTAGGTACCTCTATGTATTGCTGCAAAAAACTATCCTGCACACATTTTACAAACTCCAAACCCATTTACAGAATGTGTTTTCCAGTCTATGTGTGGAAAATTGAAATCTTCCACAATCACTACCTTGTGCTTACTACTAATATCTGCTATCTCCTTACATATTTGCTCTTCCAATTCTCGCTCCCCATTTGGCAGTCTATAATACACCCCTATAAGTGTTGCTACACCTTTCCCACTTCTCAGTTCCACCCAAATAGCCTCCCTAGACGAGCCCTCTAATCTATCCTGCCAAAGCACTGCTGTAATATCTTCCCTGACAAGCAATGCAACACCCCCAACTCTTGCCCCTCCAATTCTATCACACCTGAAGCAACGAAATCCTGGAATATTTAGTTTCCAATCACAGCCCTCCTGCAACCATGTTTCACGGATCGTCACAACATCATACTTCCAGGTGTCAATCCAGGCTTTAAGCTCATCCACCTTTCTTACAATGCTCCTAGCATTAAAATATACACATTTAAGAAACCCACCGCCTCTTATTTTCTGTTTATTTTCTTTTTCCTCCCCTAGATTTTGGGTCCGAGTGCTTCCCTTCTCTGCCTCCTGCCTCACACTCTGTCTACTAGCTTTCTCTATTTGAGTCCCTCCCCCCAACCGTTCTAGTTTAAAGTCTCCCCAGTAGCCTTTGCAAAAATCCCTGCCAGGATATTGGTCCCCCTCGGGTTCAAGTGCAACCCATCCTTTCTGTACAGGTCACACCATCGCCAAAAGAAGTCCCAATGATCCAGAAACTTGTATCCCTGCCCACTGCACCAGTCCTTCAGCCACGCCTTTATCCTCCACCTCGCTCCATTCCTACTCTCATTGTCGCGTGGCACAGGCAGTAATCCTGAGATTGTTACATTTTTGGTCCTTTTCCTTAACTCTCCTCCCAACTCCCTAAATTCTCCCTTCAGGACCTCTTCTCTTTTTTTACCTATGTCATTGGAACCTATATGTACCACGACCTCAGGCTCCTCTCCCTCTGATTTCAGGATATCTTGGACGCGTTGAGACACATCCGAGACCCTGGCACCAGGGAGGCAAACTACCATCCTGGTCTCCTGACTGCGTCCACAGAATCGCCTATCTGACCCCCTAACTATAGAGTCCCCAATTACTATTGCCCTCTTCTTCTTTTCCCTACCTTTCTGAGCAACAGGGCCGGTTTCTGTGCCGGAGGCCCAGCCGCTGTCGCTACCCCCAGGCAGGCTGTCTCCCCCAACCGTACTCAAACAGGAGTACTTATTTTCCAGGTGTACAGACACTGGGGTACTCACTAGTCCCTGCCTCTTGCCCTTCCTAACCGTGACCCACTTGTCTGTCTCCAGTGGTTTTGGAGTGACCACCTCCCTATAACTCCTCTCTATGACCTCCTCACTTCCCCTGACCAGACAGAGGTCATCGAGCTGCTGCTCCAGGTTCCTAACACGGTCGCTTAGGAGCCCCATCTCGACGCACCTGGCGCAGATGTGGACGTCTGGAAGGCTATCCGACTCCATGACCTCCCACATCTGACATCCAGAGCAGTAAACTGCCCTGGGCCTCATGCTCCCGCCTTACCCTGGATACAATACAAGTACAATACAATACAATCAGCAGGGATCTGACTCACAATCAGCTGCTCCCTCTTGTCCTTTAAACTGTACCTTTACTTAAAAAAAGCACTGTACCTTTAACCAGAAAGCAGAAATGCTAACCTGAGGTTGCACCCAATCAGCGGCTTCCTCTAGTCTGCTTCCGCCAATCAGCGGCTTCCTCTAGTCTGCTTCCACCAATCAGCGGCTTCCTCTAGTCTGCTTCCACCAATCAGCGGCTTCCTCTAGTCTGCTTCCACCAATCAGCGGCTTCCACCAGAACCCTTCCTATGAAGTGTGGAACGTTACAGATTTTGGCAAATACCGAGCTCGATTTAAACCCTCATCGCCCGGAAACTCCTCCTTCTTGCTCTAACGCCTCCCGGGCATCTACCATAGGAAGCAGGCACTGGCTATCTATCCCGCTCATAATTTTATATACCTCTATCATGTGAACTTTCAGCCTCCTTCACTCCATGGAAAACAGGCCCAGCCTAACATTTCTCTCCTTACAACTCATACCGTCCAATCCAGGCAATACCTTACGAATCTTTACTGCAATTTTGCTAGCTTAAATCACATTGTCCCTTTAGCATGGTGACCAAAACTATACACAATACTCCTGGTGTAGTATAAACAAAGTTTTGTGCAACTATAACATGACATCCCAACTCTCATACTCAATTCCATGGCCAATGAAGGCAAGCATGAATGGGAATCATGTTTGTCTGATCTGTTGGAATTCTTTCAGGATCCATCTAAAAGTGTAGATGAGCCAGGGGAATGGATGCATTTAGAATATCAGAAGCTTTTGATTAGATCGCACAGTGAAGTTGGAGACTAGGTTAATAGTCAGTTAATAGTTAGACAGAAAAACAAAATAGTAGGAATAAACAGTTCTTCAAATTGGCAGGCTGTGATACAAGGATGGAAAATGTATCAATATTTGGGGAGCAACCATCCTGAATTAATATCAATGGTTTAGCTAATGGAACTAACGGTAATATTTTCAATGTTTCTGATGACACTAAACCAAGTGGAACAGTGTGGTGTGGTGGCGCCTAATGGCAGCGGCTCGACTGTAATCCGTTTGTCTCTTTTTTATTTTTGTCTCATTAAATGTATGTTTTGACTGGTTTTTATTATTATTTTAGCTATGTATATGTGTGGGGGGGGGGGGGGGAAACCGTTAATCTCTTCCCTGTACGGGGGACCTGACTTTTTCCCTGTCGGGTCTCCGATGTCGTTGGGCCTAACATCGTGGAGCCGGCAGCGGCCTCCGGCCGGAACCAACCTGAGGGCTCCAGCCGCAGAGCCTGTGGACCTGCCATCGCGGAGCTGGCTGTCTTTGGAGCGGGACGAGCTGTGGTGGCGCGCGGCTGCGAGCCGACTTCGGAGCTTCGGAGGCTCCGGCCGCAGGCCCAGTGGACAGGTACATCGGGATCTCGCAGGTCCCTGGTGGGAGACGGCTTTTCGGAGCTGCCGCAACGGCAACTTCTCCCGCCAGAATCGCGGGGTTTAAAGGACTCGGAGCGGGGACTAACATCACCCACAAGGGGCTTTAACATCAGAAGCCCCAGTCGCCTCGACGCTGCAGTTGAACTGCTGGACCGCGGGAGAAGAATATGACATATCATGTCATATCAGATGACTGGAAGGATGACAAAGACCTCTACCGACAGCGCTGTAAAATTTATCTTCAAGCTAACATGCTTATAAGGAAGTTTTCTATGTGCTCTGACTCTGTGAAGTGTTCCCTGTTCAGAACCTACATCACACCGTTATATACTGCTCAATTGTGGTCTAATTATAAGACAAAGAGTATGCAGAGGCTCAAGGTAGCATACAATGATGCAATGAGGTTGCTACTTCGTGTCCCTAGGTGGCATAGTGCCAGTCAATTGTTTGTGTCTACTAGAGTGCCAACCTGTGAGGCACTCTTAAGACAGCTGATGTTTAGTTTTATGTGTCGCCTGGACAAGTCAGAGAACCACATAATTGAAGCCCTAGTCAGCCCTCTGAAAAGCTGCTATAGATTCACTTCTAGGCTAAGACGACATTGGTGCAATAGCTTGTATATCTTATAGGCTAATACGCAATTTTTAATGTATTTTTGTATCTCCTTATACTGTTTGATGTGTTATATGGACCTGTGTCTGAAATAAAGCTTAAAAAAAAAGAGAAAAAAAAAAAAAGGGAAGAGATAAGACCTTTGCCTTCCATCACGGTAAGGAGATTCACTGTGATGGATGTTTGTGTAAACTGTGTTAAGTGTGGGTCTTGGTTTATTTTGTAATGTTAAGACTGTAGAAAATGCAATTCCATTCAAACCAAGCTGTTTGAATGACAATAAAAGGCATTCTATTCTGTTCTAGTGATGAGTGTGGAAAGAGGATTCAAGGGGATATGGAGAAAATAAGTGAATGGAGGAGGGAGATTATCCACTTCAGTCCAATAAACAAAGATACTACTTTTTTTTTTTTTTTAAATGGCAAGAGATTGGGAAACTACATTCAGAAAGTATTCAGACCCCTTCACTTTTTCCACATTTTGTTACGTTACAGCCTTATTTTTAAATGAATTAATGAATTAATTTATTTTTAAATCATCAATCAACACACATTACCCCAGAATGAAGAAGCGAAAACAGATGTTTACATTTTTTTACAAAGTAATTAAAAATAAATAACTGAAATATCATATTTACATAAGTATTCAGGCCCTTTGCTATGACACTCAAAATTGAGCTTAGGTTTCATCCTGTTTCCATTGATTATCCTGGAGATGTTTCTACAACTTGGAGTCAACCAGTTATAAATTAAATTGATTGGACATGATTTGGAAAGGCATACACCTGTTTAAATAAGGTCCCACAGTTGACAGTGTATGTCAGAGCAAAAACCAAACCATGAAGACGAAGGAATTGTCCGTAGACCTCCGAGACAGGATTGTGTCGAGACGCAGATCTGGGCAAGAATGGGGGAAATTATCCAAATGCAGGTGTGCCAAGCTTGTAGCGTCATCCCCAAGAAGACTTGTGGCTGTAATCACTGCCAAAGGTGTCTCAATAAAGTACTGAGTAAAGGGTCTGAATACTTATGTAAATGTGATATTTCAGTTATTTCTTTTTAATTACTTTGCAAAAATTTCTAAACACATGTTTTTGCTTTTTTATTATGGGGTATTGTGTGTAGATTGATGATAAAAAAGTGAAATTAATCCATTTTAGAATAAGGTTGCAACATAACAAAATGTGGAATCTGAATACTTTCTGAATGCACTGTATACTCAAGTCACTGAAAGCAAACATGCAGATGTAGAAAGCAATTAGGAAAGCATATCATGCTTTTATTGCTGGGATTAAAGTACAAAAGCAAAGACACCTTACTATAAATTATACAAGGCCATGGTGTGACCACCAAAATATTTTGTGCAATTTTAGTTTCCTGGGTATCCTGCTACTACCAATTCCAAGCAGTGTCACAATCATTCCATTGTCTAATCCTCATTACTTACAGTTAGTTCACAGTTTCCCCATGAGAAACCCGTCAATTTTCCCCAGTCTCAGGCCATCATGGTCGGAGTTACTCAGGATGCTGTCTTAACCCCAACAACCTCAGTTACTTCATCAGTTAACTTACTTCTATGGAAAGATGGATATATTTATGGATGCTATTCATTTCCCTTTGCTGCGACTCAGACACTGAAACAGTCCTTGACTGCCTGCAGTAACATCCATTCACAAGTGGCAATCTTATCTAATCTGATAAGTGACAAGTAAAATTGACATCATGAAAGCACCAATGAGAGAGTCCAACCGCCTCCTTTTGGCATTCAATTACATTACGTTCACCAACATTAGTTCATAAGTCATTGCAGTAGAATGAGGCCATTGGGCACCAAGTCTATTCCACCATTTACTCACGGCTGATCGATCTTTCCCTCTCTACCCCATTCTCCTGCCTTCCCCCCCACAACAGTTGGCACCCTTACTAATCAAGAACCAGTCAATTTCCACTTTAAAAAATACCCAATGTCTTGGCCTCCACAGCTGTCTGTGACATCCATGTCCTGAGAGTCTCCCTCAACTGGACCAGCTACATAAATGCAGTGGCCACAAGAACATGTCAAACACAGGTATCCTGCAGTGAATGACTCACTTCCCCTCACCCCAAAATCTTTTCAGCTGCTTGAAAATAACACCAGGAATAAAATTGAATTCTCGCAACTTGATGACATGATTACCTTTTTTTAGCCAATAATAAATATATTTCCCTTTACACTCCAATGTTGTGTGAAACAGCCGTGGTCAATCCCATGTGCATTGTAATTCTCACATTTTCTCTTTGTATTGCAACTCTGTGATGCAATTTAGTGCAGCAGAAATAGAGGGGATTTGGTCTAAAAGCTGAGATTCTCGTGGCAATTATGCTTCGCGTTTTGGAGTTTAATCCCTCTGAACAGGTCATAGTGATGCGGAGTTTTGGATATCCTGGCTTTCTACAGGGCTGGTTCCTTGATAGATGTTAGCTGGCTAATGGCTGAAGAAGCAACTTTAGTTCACTGCCTTTTCCCAATTTGTTCCACTTTCCCAGTTAATAAAAGGAAGGCGACTTTTGAATAAGTTGGCTGCTGTGGGCAGTGAGGCAGAACATTTGTTAATAGTTACAATGTCTTGGGATAAAGATAAAGTAGCATGTCAATGGCTGCATATAGATGGGGATGTGAGTAAGTGGGTAGTCAGCATGCATTTACGGATTAAATTGGTATGAGGAGTGATGTGACAATAGACAATAGATACAGGAGTAGGCCATTCGGCCCTTCGAGCCAGCACTGCCATTCAATGTGATCATGGCTGATCATCCCCAATCAGTACCCCGTTCCTGCCTTCTCCCCATATCCCCTGACTCCACTATTTTTGAGAGCCTTATGAAAGCATCTTTGAAAGCATCCAGAGAACCTGCCTCCACTGCCCTCTGAGGCAGAGAATTCCACAGACTCACCACTCTCTGTGAGAAAAAGTGTTTCCTCGTCTCCGTTCTAAATGGCTTACTCCTTATTCTTAAACTGTGGCCCCTGGTTCTGGACTCCCCAACATCGGGAAAATGTTTCCTGTCTCTAGCGTGTCCAATCCCTTAACAATCTTATATGTTTCAATGAGATACCCTCTCATCCTTCTAAACTCCAGAGTGTATCAAGCCCAGCCGCTCCATTCTCTCAGCATATGACAGTCCCGCCATCCCGGGAATTGTTGATGAATTTTGCAGCCGTGTACCCATTTATGCTTATGGTGGCTACAATCTTCTTACCTCATCAGCAGGGAACATGAACTGTCCGCACATCCTTAAGATCACCAGCATTTCATCCATTGAGGCCTTTACCAATCTATATTAGCCTTGGCACATCTACTGTCCAGTTCCCTCTCCTCTTTTGTGCAGGAAGGAACTGCAGATGCTGGTTTACACTGAAGATAGGCATAAAAAGCTGGAGTAACTCAGCGGGACAGGCAGCATCTCTCGATAGAAGGAATGGGTGACGTTTCGTGTCGTGACCCTTCTTCAGACTGATGAAGGATCTTGCCCCGAAATGTCACCCATTCATTCTATCCCCAGATGCTGCCTGTCCTGCTGAGTTACTCCAGCAATTTGTGTCTCTCTCTTTAGCAGAGTAGGCAACCCCAGAATTTGGATGTCGTACTAGTAGTGTATCTTTGTGTCCTGAGCTGAACCTGACATGGCACATCATCGTCAGGTCTGGTTTAATCAAGAACTAATATGTTAAGCTGGAACTAGCTGTGTCAAAGCTGCTCATAAAAAAGCATTGCTGAGAAAACCGATCTCTTACCTGCTGGGAGCATCTCCATTCCCAGCACGTCAGGAAATGAAAATACCCCATTAATTCTGGTGAAAATATCACCTCCATATTGCAAAACTACTTAATATAATTATTGTTTTAATTAGCTGATGTAGAAAGTTTTTTTGGGATGAGTTAAAAGAAATCTGATAGAATCTATTGAAAAATTTACCTTCAAGCTGGTTGAATCAATACAGCTACTGCATCCTGAGAAATAAAATATGTTACAAAACATTAAACTACACAAACTATATGCAGTTCATAGAATGAAAGCTTTGCTGAAAACATTTCATGCCCAGAGAAAAAGGTTAAAACTTTAGGAAGGCATTAAAAAGTCACAATACAGTATTCTAGAAGGAGTTTCCCTTGTAAAAAGGGGCTTTCATTGAAATATATACCAGAGTAATTATCGATATAGTCACATAATCCAATGAGTTGAAGTTTAGATGGGTTACATGACACACAACAACCTTTTGTACAAAAAAGGTATTGATTGTATTGATTTTCAATTGAACAATGTTGTTACTTTCAGTTTTATACAATTGAAAATGATTCATTTTCTGGTGTGAAATTCAATAACTGTTGCGGCAATTTCTAGACTTTTCAATGTCCAACTTTTAATTACCGTTACGACTCGGGGATGTGGTGGAGATATCGTTTACGCACTCGCCGCAATCGCAGATAGCAAAGACAAATCTTCTGGCGTTTTTTTTATTGATTCAATGGTATACCTCCTATCGAAAAGACAGACAGGTGGGCAGAGGAGGTGGGGTAGCTCTGTTGGTGAGCAATAAAATTCAGTCCCTTGCAAGGGGTGACATTGAAACAGGAGATGTGGAGTCAGTATGGATCGATTTAAGGAATTGTAAGGGTAAAAATACCCTAATGGGACATCTACAGGCCCCCAAACAATAGCCAGGATATAGGGTGCAAGTTGAATCCGGAATTAAAGTTGGCATGCAGTAAAGGTAATGCTACATTTGTTATGGGAGATTTCAACATGCAGGTAGACTGGGAAAATCAGGTTGGTACTATACCCCAAGAAAGGGAGTTTGTAGAGTGCCTCCGTGATGGATTCTTAGAGCAGCTTGTACTGGAGCCTACCAGGGAGAAGGCAATTCTGGATTTAGTGTTATATAATGAACCAGATTTGATACAGGAACTTGAGGTTAAGGAGCCATTAGGAGGTAGTGACCATAATAGGCGGCGCTGGATTTAAAACACCGCGGAGCCTGGGATCCGAGATCGCCAGAGTCGGAGCTCCGACTAGCGCGGCCTGAGGACTTCGGGAGCCGCGGTCTCCGGGGAGGGAGCGGCCGCTCCAGACATTCCAATCCTCTGAGGAGTGTTCACCCGACGCCGGAGTTCCATCTTCCCAGCAAGAGGGCCTATAACATCGGGCCACCGTTGTGGCGACTGGCTGCGGAGGCCTCAAACAGGTCCCGACCTCAGGTGGACTAGGAGGAGGAGGAGGACTGGACTTTTTGGTGCTCTCCCTCACAGTGGAAAGTGTTGATTCTGCTGTTGGGGGGACGTTCATGTTGAATCCTATAGTGTATTGTGTCTTTTTTTCTTTTTTCTTTTTTATATGGATGTATGGTAATCTAATTTTTTTCTCTGTAAAGCACTTTTGCTTCAATGTGATTTGATTTAAAAGTGCTATATAAATGAAAATCACTTACTTACTTACTTACAAACAATCTTCCTGATATACTAGTGGCCAGAGGATCTGGGATGATGGAGGAACTGAACGAAATCCACATTAGACAGGAAACGGTGTTGGGTAGACTGATGGGACTGAAGGCTGATAAATCCCCAGGGCCTGATGGGCTGCACACCAGGGTACTTAAGGAAGTGGCTCTAGAAATTGTGGACGCATTGGTGATCATTTTCCAATGTTCTCTAGATTCAGTTCCTGTGGATTGGAGGGTAGCTAATGTTATCCCACTTTTAAAGAAAGGCGGGAGAGAGGAAACAGAGAATTAAGATTTAAGATTCAAGATTCAAGCGAGTTTATTGTCATGCGTCCCAGATAGGAGAATTAAATTCTTACTTTGCTTCAGCACAACAGAATATAGAAGGCATAAATACAGAACAGATCAGTGTGTCCATATATCATTGTATAAATATATACACACATCAATAAATAAAACAGATAAGGTGCAAATAAACAGATAATGGGCTATTAATGTTCAGAATTTTGTTTGAATTGTAGATTGAATTATAGAGTTGAATTATAGACTAGTTAGCCTGACATTGGAGGTGGGGAAGATGCTGGAGTCAATTATAAAAGATTAAATAGCCGCATATTTCGATAGCAGTAACAGGATCGGTCCGAGTCAGCATGGATTTAGACAATAGACAATAGACAAGAGGTGCAGGAGTAGGCCATTTGGCCCTTCGAGCCAGCACCGCCATTCAATGTGATCATGGCTGATCATCCCCAATCAGTACCCCGTTCCTGGCTTCTCCCCATATCCCCTGACTCCACTATTTTTGAGAGCCTTATCTAGCTCTCTCTTGAAAGCATCCAGAGAACCTGCCTCCACCGCCCTCTGAGGCAGAGAATTCCACAGACTCACCACTCTCTGTGAGAAAAAGTGTTTCTTCGTCCCACCATTTACGAAGGGGAATTCATGCTTGACTAATCTTCTGGAATTTTTTGAGGATGTAACGAGGATAACAGACAAGGGAAAGCCACTGGATGTAGAGTACCTGGACTTTCAGAAAGCATTTGATAAGGTCCCACATAGGGGGTTAGTGGAAAACATTAGGGCACATGGTATTGGGGGTAGAGTGCTGACATCGATAAAAAATTGGTTTGCAGACAGGAAACAAAGAGTATGGATTAACGGGTCCCTTTCAGAATGGCAGGCAGTGACTAGTGGGGTACCGCAAGGCTCGGTGCTGGGACCGCAGCTATTTACAATATGCATCAATGATTTAGATGAAGGGATTCAAAGTAACATTAGCAAATTTGCAGATGACACAAAGCTGGGTACCAGTGTGAACTGTGAGGAGGATGCTATGAGAATGCAGGGTGACTTGGACAGGTTGGGTGAGTGGGCAGATGCATGGCAGATGCAGTAAGGTTATCCTCTTTGGTAGCAAAAATAGGAAGGCAGATTACTATCTAAATGGTGTCAAGTTGGGAAAAGGGGAAGTACAATGGGATCTGGGGGTCCTTGTTCATTCGTCAATGAAAGTAAGCATGCAGGTACAGCAGGCATTGAAGAAAGCGAATGGCATGTTGGCCTTTATAACAAGAGGAGTTGAGTATAGGAGCAAAGAGTTGCTTCTGCAGTTGTATAGGGCCCTAATGAGACCACAACTGGAATATTGTGTGCAGTTTTGGTCCCCAAATTTGAGGAAGGACATTCTTGCTATTGAGGGAGTGCAGCGTAGATTTACAAGGTTAATTACCGGGATGGTGGGATTGTCATATGCTAAGAGAATGGAGCGGCTGTGCTTATATACTCTGGAGTTTAGAAGGATGAGAGGGCATCTTATTGAAACATATAAGATTATTAAGGGTTTGGACATGCTAGAGGCAGGAAACATGTTCCCGATATTGGGGGAGTCCAGAACCAGTGGCCACAGTTTATAAATAAGGAGTAAGCCATTTAGAACGGAGACGAGGAAACACTTTTTCTCACAGAGAGTTGTGAGTCTGTGGAATTCTCTGCCTCAGAGGGCGGTGGAGACCGGTTCTCTGGATAGTTTCAAGTAATAGCTAGATAATGCTCTTAAAGTCAGGGGATATGGGGAGAAGGTAGGAACGGAGTACTGATTGGGGATGATCAGCTATGATCACATTGAATGGCGGTGCTGGCTCAAAGGGCCGAATGGCGTACTCCTGCACCTATTGTCTATTGTCCATTGTCTGAAACCACCCATTCCATCCTATCCCAAACTCCCCCAGCTAGACTTGGGCCTCCATCTCACCAAATATATGTCCCAATTCCACCCGCAACAAACAGCCAAACCCCAAAACACACTCACCAAGCTGTCCATCCCGGAACCGCCCCCCACCAGTCTGTCCATTTTGAACAACACCCAAACAAATTCCTGTCCCACCCCCACCCCTCAACAAATTGCCCATTTCCGAACATCTTTCCACAGCTGTTTCACAGTCTAAAGAATTCATGAGCTTGTAGAGTGGTTACCTTTTCAGAGAATGAGGAGTGGGAAGAACAGTCTTGCATCCACCATTTTGGCTACAGGCAGCACAGTCATGGAGCAAAGAGTGAAATTTGATGTCCTCATGAAGATACAAAGTGAAAAATGCATCAGCAAAGTCAAAATGAGTGTTGTGAAACGTTGGCCAATAACTGACAAAAATCAGCATATAAATAAAGAGGATGGTACATCTGACACAATTAGGCCTACTGAAATGAAATGAATGAAAGTACTGATTATACATGAAGAAAGATTCAAGGCAAGGGGCAACTAATTTCAAATTTTCGCAAAGGCAAGTAACTGAAAGTGAATGGGGAACAATGGGCACAGACTTGGCTAAACCCATGCTTAGTTCATCAACCAACATAAACATCTCTGTTCATCTCTGATCATTATGAAGTAAGCTTCGAGTCACTTGGTTTTTTTCCGGCAACTTACATCTGGTGTGCGTTATATTGGCCGCTCCTCTGCTAGCCTGTGGTCTGTCTCCACACTATTTTTTTCTTTATTTTCCACATATAGTGAGCTCAGCATAATCACATACCACATGCTGGGAGATTTTAGGCTCAGTGCCGAGTGGTGATTATATTGGACGGATTTCTAAAACCTTTGTTTGATTTTAAAGAACCATGAAGGCACATGGTTCAATTGCACATCAAACTGGTGAAGCGTAATAAACAAAACCGACAATCAAGCAGCAGTTTCCTTAAGTAATAATCAGGCTTCTTTTCATCAGAACAGGAGAGGTGCATGGTTGCTAACAAATCCAAAAAACATTTAATTTATAACTAACTATCAAAAGGAAATTACAATTAAATGGTGGAGAAAGTCTTTGGGTGACAGCACTAAACACATGCAATTATATTGACCTTTATCTGGAAAAGCTGGGCTTGTTTTCCCTGGAGCGAACAAGGCTGGGGGGTGACCTGATAGAAGTTTGTAAGATTGCGAGAGATATAGATAGGATAGAAAGCCAAAATCTTTATCCCTTGGTAAGGGTAACACAAACAGCAAAAGGCTATAGTTTGAAGGCGAGGGGTAGTTGATATATAGGGGATCTTAGAGGTGACTTTCTTTACACAGAGAAAGATAGATATTTGAGATGTGCTGCCAGAGGAAGTGGAATCAGATATAATGAGTATGTCTCGGAGACATTTAGACACTTAAATGGGCCTATGGTTCCAACACGGTCAAATTAGGTGAGCAAAGATGGTCAAAACAGCCATCATGGACACGATGGGACATCGTGGGTCTAAAGGGCCATTTCTATGCTGTACACTCTACAAATGTACTAGCCTCCTGATATTCAATCAATAACAGGAAGCAGGAATAACTTCTACTTTCCCACTTCTACTTTTGCCATGAGAAACTAGGAGAATGGACTATTTTTAGAACAGAATTTTTAGTATTAATGGTTATGGTTGAGAATAATTGACCTGGGAATGGATGCTGATGTTTGCCACTCTTTCCTTACATTGGATTTGGTAGATTTTGCGGAGACTGCGATCGTGGCATTTTCTACAGCAAGTGGTCCATACCTCTGATGCCAGCAATGGTGGATGTTATTACTACTCAGTGGAGCATAAGTTCCTAGGCCTTTTCAGAGAAGACTGATGGCTTTGCTGGTGCATTGGAGGTAGTGATGTTTGCCTTCACTGAGCGTGGAAAGTGGTTGACATTTTCAACGGTGTTGTTGTGAATCTTGACTATTGGGAGCTGGTGCGGTATTGCCAGGTTGGTAGACGAGTCAAAATGTAATAACAATGAACTTCAGATGCTGATTTGTTTCAAAAATAGACACCAAATGCTGGTGTGACTCAGCAGGTCAGGCAGCATTCCTGGAGAACATGGATAGGTGATGTTTTTCATTGGAACCTTTCTTCAGACTGCTTGTAGGGGAAGGGAAAGAAAGCTGAGTGAGAGGAGGGATAGGACAGAGCATGGCTGCTATTAGGTGAACACAGGTGAAGGGGGGGGGGGGGGGGGGGGTCATTTGATAGGCAGATTGTTGGACAAATGCCAGAGATGAAAAGACAGGTGTGAGCCCTAAAAGACAAAGAGTTGCGAATTGCTAAGCTTGGGGATAGAAAAGTGTGGAATTGTGTATCCACTGTAAACAGTACAAGTGGAGGTGTTGAGGCAGGAGAGAAACAGGTGTGAGGGCAGCCAGTCTTCCTGCCCTTCTCCATTGCTCGAACAAGGCCATACGCAAACGGAGGAATAGCACCTCATATTCTACTTAGGTAACTCATAAACAACCCAATGGCATGAACGTTAAAGCTTCCAATTGTAACAATTGCACAATATCCCATACAACCCAAACATCAACCCCATGCTACATATATCTCAGAGTCCGCAGGCCCTACATTGGGCTCTTTGGACACTTCAGAACCTCCAGAACTGTCATGGAAGGAAGTTATCCCTCAGCTGAGGGATTGCTTCAGAAGAGGAGATGAAGATTTATGACACCAAAGGCAATTGCCAAAATAGACTAGCCAAACATTATGGAAACAATATAAGATTCTAACTTTTTCCCATCAAGTTCACAGATTATCCAAAGTGTTAAGCAGTGGAGTAGTTTAATTGGCTCAGTTATTGTACTATAACATTATTTAAAAGACTCGTGGACAGGTACATAAATAAGAAGGTTTTGGAGGAATATGGGCTAAACACAGGCAAATAGCATTGGCTTAGGTGGAAGATCTTAATGGGCATGAATTTGGCTGAAGGGCCTGTTTCCATGCTGTATAACTCCTTGACTCTATTGTAATTAATTGCATGACGTACAACCCATAACATGACCTCTAACTTCAGATACACCTTACATTCTCTCTCCATCCCATTCCCCTTCCCAGTTCTCCCACTAGTCTTACAGTCTCCGCCTACATTCTAACTTTGTCCCGCCTCCTCCCCTGACATTAGTCTGAAGAAGGGTCTCGACCCGAAACATTGTCCATTCCTTCTCTCCAGAGATGCTGCCTCACCCGCTGAGTTACTCCAGCATTTTGTGTCTACATTCATAACATGGAAACATAGGAACATACAAAATAGGTGCAGGTGTAGACCATTCGAAAATCATCGAAAATCAGTACCTCATTCCTGCTCTCTCCCCATATCCCTTGAATCATAACAGCTATATCTAACTCTCTCTTGAATACATCCAGTGAATTGGCCTCCACTGCCTTCCATGGCAGAATAACAGATGTCAATTCAGTTGTGATGGATCAGTTGCCAATGAGATGTCTTGGCCTGCTTGTGGCCTGAATCTGTCACTACCTTCTTAAGCTACTCAAGTTGTTAAACCAAGGCAAGCCAAACTAACAAAAATAATCCATCTCAAAGAGCTCTTTGTTATCTACCTGCATTTTACCGCCCATACACAAGCCTAATTAACTTATTTCCACATGTTGGCAAATGCTGCCTGTCCTTTGCCAATCTAATTACCTCAGACCATTTAAGGGCCTGTCCCACTTAGGCGATTTTTTAGGCGACTACAGACGAGTAGGCCACATGGTCGCTGGGGTGTCGTCTGTATTGTCGTGAGTAGTTTCCTCAGTCGCCCAAAGAGTCGTAGCGACTTTCTGGTCACCGCTGGATTTTAAAAATGTTCAAAAAAATTTGACGACAGTCAGCAACAATGGGTTTAACGCCAATGAGCAAAACTTGACTTCTCCTGACCTAGGTGCTGTCGTAGGTTGTCACCAAATGACGGAGGTTGTCGCCGGTGCTGACTTCGGTGAATTCCATTGGTGACTACCTACGTCAATCGGCGACAGGTACCGGCGTCAAGAGAAGTCGTAGCGACAGGCATTAGAAAAACCAAGTCCACAGAAGTCTACAGAAGTCAAGCTACAACAGCCAGTCGCGATGTTGATGAATGAGGTTCATCTACACCTATATCAGCAGCAATCTACGATAATGTACGACCATACCGACGACAAGCTACGACAAGCTACGACAACTGCTATATGAATTGTCCTGGGAAGGTTTTCTGTATTTAGAATAGATTGCAATTTTTATTATTACAAACCATCTTTCACAATTTGTTCTTTTGGATATGATTTGTGTTCACATACTTGGTCTGTATACATTTTCCATGACTGTATATGTAAACTTTCCTGATTCACTTTAATAATTGCAGGGCGGCACAATATTGCAGTGGCAGAGTTGCTGCCTTACAGCGCCAGAGACCCTAGTTCGATCCTGACTAAGGATGCTTGTCTGTACAGACTTTGTACATTCTCCCTGTGTCTTGCGTGGGTTTTCTCAGGGATCTCCGGTTTCCTCCCACACTCCAAAGACGTACAGATTTGTAGGTTAATTGGCTTGGTATAATTGTACATTGTCCCTAGTGTGTGTAAGATTGTGTAAGTGTGCGGGATTCACTGGTCGACACAGACTCAGTGGGCTGATGGGTCTGTTTCTGCTCTGTATCTCTAACCTAAACTTAACTGAGAGCTTAAAGGTAATTCACCATGGAGCAAAAAATGCCCATATCAAATGTACACATGTGCTCCTTATCAAGAAACGGCAAATTCCAGAATCATGAGCAAAACATAAAGTGACAGATCAATAAGGATCCTGACCTGAAACATCATCAGTCCATTCCCTTCGTCGATGAAGCCTGACCCGTTGAGTTTCTCGTACACTGATGATTTGTATTCTATTTCCTCGTATTTGTTACAACCTATAATAGTCTAATTTATAGTTTTATTTCGAATGAATTTTACACATTATGTACAGAAATTTTACACATGAAATACATTAAGAGACAGTTGGTGGGGGGCGCTGCGAGTCGGCTGCCCTGTCAGCAACGTGTCCGTTATTTCAACTTTTTTTGTTTTTTTTAGTGTGTCCAAATGTCTGTTTCAGAGTCTCTCGGTGTGTCTTGTGTGAGGGGTGGTGGGAAGGGGAAAGGGGAGAACCGCTTTTGGTCGCCTCCTCCACGGAGAGGCGACGTTTTCAATGTCGCCTCCCTCGCTGCCTAACAGCATGGATTGGAGTGGCCTTTCGGAGTCGGGCCCAGAGCTACAGCAGCAGGTGCAACGTGGACTTTCCATCGCGGAGCGGGCGTACCCATGTCGGGGGTCGCCAGAGAGGAGTGCTCCGATCACTGGCCCGTGGACTGTTACATCCTGAAGCCGTGGCCTGCGGATCTTCAGCAGCGGGCACAGCGTGGACTTTCCATCGTGGAGCGGGACGAACCCTTGCTGAGAGCTGCGAGAGAGGAGTGCTCCGATCGCTGGCCTGGTGACTTTGGCATCATGAGGCTGTGATCTGCGGAGCTTCTAGCCAAGGGCGTGGCATGGACTTACCATCTGGAGCCTGGGATCCCTCGCCGCGGATCGCCAGAGAAGAGCTCCGACCACCGGCCTGCGGTCTCCGGTAAGAAAGCGCCGATTCAGGACCTCCAAGCCGCGGAGTGCGTTTGTCCATCCTGAAATCAGAGTTTCAAATCATCCCGACGAGAGGGCCTGTACATCCAACCGTCCATAGCGGCGACTACAGAGGGTTTATGGCCCCAACCACGGGTGAACAAAGGAGGAGGACTGGCTGAACTTTGTGCCTTCCACCACAGTGAAGAATGCTGTGGTGGATGTTTGTGTTAAATCGTACAGTGTATTGTGTGTTCTTTTTAATTGTATCGCTGCTGGCAAATTCATTTCACTGCACCTTCGGGTGTATGTGACGAATAAAATTGACTTTGACTTTGAAAGCAAAGCTAAACATTTTGGCTCCACACATTCTATATGAGGTTATTTGGTGCACCAATGATATAAGTACCTGCTTCAAAGGATAGTAATCCAATCATCTTATAGTTGTACAAGATATTTGTGAAGTTGTGCAGACTAGGAATTTATTTCTTGGAGCACAGGACGATGAGGAGTGATCTTACAGAAATGCATAATATCATGAGAGGAATAGATAAGGTAAATGCACAGTCTTTTATCCAGAGTAAGGGAATCAAGAACCAGAGGACAGAGGTTTATGGGCAGGGGAGCAAGATTTAATAGGAAGCTGAGGAGTAACTATTTTACACAAAGGGTGTTAGGTATATGGAACGAGTTGCCGGAGGAGGGAGTCGAGGCAGGTATTATCACATTTAAAAATATTTGGACAGATACATGGATAGAATAGTTTCAAATGGATATGGGCCAAATGCAGGCAGGTGAGACTAGTGTAGATGGGGTCTGTTAGTTTGCAAGGGGAAGTTGGGTCGAAGGGCCTATTTCCATGTTGTATGACTCTATGACTAATAACAGCCCAACCTACAATGGTCTTTTGCAAAAGTTCCAGATTATGCATATTCAGTCTCTGCTCTAATTTTAGGCTTGCTGCCTTGCTCATTCCCTCACTCACGGACTCGCTCACTCACTGATCCACACCCTTGCAGGCCCAAGTCAGCGAGCAGCAGAGAACAGGAAATGGGATGGGTGCGGTGTGATGCACGTGGAGTTTCCAGGCAATCGGCCCACCTTGGCACTTGGATCGTGTGACTGCTCCTGCAGCTCAACTAAGCCGAGTGCTGTGGCTTTGCATTCTTTAGTTGGGGTGTGAGAGGAAGCAAAGCAGCCTTACCTTCCACCGCCCCATCAGACTTGCGTGCTGCTTCACAGACTCCTCAGTCCATGCCGACAAATTACTGCAGTTGCCTGAGTAAATGCAGCAGGTGGTTGGCCAGTGGGAACCTATGGATAACCGCATTATCAACTGGTATAAAATGCCTTTAAAAAAGCTAATAAAGTTTTTTGAAGATCAAGCTGTTTCTCTCTCCAGAAGCAATTATACCATGACTAATGGTAAGATTGAGATGCAAATCTTTTCTTTTTCTCCCAGAGGCTGAAGAACCTGTGGAATTCTCTGCTACAGAAAGTAGTTGCAGACAAATCATTAAATACATTCAAAAAGGAGTTAGATGTTATTCTCTGTGCTGGAGGGATCAAGAGATTGAAGGAGAAAGTTGGAACAGGCTGCATAATTTGGATGATCCTATTGACAGTGGAGCAGCTTCAAAGGACCAAATAGCCTATTCCTAGTCCTAATTTCAAAGATTCCATGCAATAAAAAGTCAAATTACTTTTAAGCATCTTCATTTATCTTATTTGCAACTCTTTTGTAATTTCTCCAATTTCATCTTGTAATGCAGCTAAAGCATTTATAATTATCCTAAATTATCCTCATAATTTTGTAGTATATTTTTTCAATTACACATCTGTATTTTGGCCATGGTTCATTGATGTAAGATATATGTCAATGGTGGGCCTATGTCAATTCTTCCGAGCATGATTCTGGCTCTGTGATGTGTATATAATGTAAAATAAATAATAAAGTATTTGGTATTTCAGTAGCCAGCTCTTGCCTGCTATAATTTATATCAGGCAGGACATCCTGTGCGTGCCCAAATTATATGCACAGCTTCACGGTAAAAACTCAGCCGCGCAACATTTGGGCAATATTTATAGTGACTAAGCTTACTTGATTTTTAATAATAATAATATATTTTATTGTCATTGCACATAAGTGCAACGAGATTTGGTATGCAGCTTCCATCCGATGTCATAACTTAAATAACTAATAAAATTTAGATTTAGATACCCCGAGAACATGGTTTGTAAAAAGAACATTAAAACAGTAAAACACTCAAAACAGACTAAAGTGCAGATGTGTCTGTGCGACGTGACCATCCGAGGGAGACAGTCCATGGGGGTGGGGGGCACTCAGCAGGGCCGGTTCAGAGCCGCTATAGCTCTGGGAATGAAGCTGTTCCTGAGTCTGGAGGTGCGGGCGTAGAAGGCCTTGTTACGTCTGCCGGAGGGAAGTAGTTTGAACAGTCCATTACAAGGGTGTGAGGAGTCTTTGTGGATGCTGACGGCCTTCCTGAGGCACCTTGCGTGGTAGATGCCCTCCAAGGCTGGTAGCGGTGTCCCAATAATCTTCTGCGCTCTGTGGACAACGCACTGAAGAGCTCTCCTCTCCGCCTCCATGCAGCTGAGATACCACACAGAGATGCCACACAGAGATGCCATAGTATGCTCTCTGTGGTGCAGCGGGTAGAAGGTTGTCAACAGCTGTTGGGGCAGACCAGTCTTTTTTAATGTTCTCAGGAAGAACAGTCGTTGCTGTGCCTTCTTGACCAGCGCAGCGGTGTTGGTGGACCATGTGAGGTCCTCTGAGATGTGAGTGCCCAGAAACTTAAAGCTGGACACTCTCTCCACACTGTCCCCGTAGATGGAGATTGGGGCGTATTCTCCATTATGTGACCTCCTGAAGTCGATAATCAGCTCCTTGGTCTTGGAGGTGTTTAGTGACAAGTTGTTACGTGAGCACCAGTCCGCCAGGAATTTAAAGCCAGGAATTATTACAATGATGTTACCAATGATGCAGGATTTCTGCAAAGTGTTTCGATTACCCCAAACATGTCAATTTTATGAAATAAAGTTTCTATCAGGTCTCCCCCAGCCTTGTTCGCTCCAGGGAAAACAAGCCCAGCTTTTCCAGATAATAGTCAATATAATTGTGGTAGATAATTCCACAAATTCACAACTCTCTGGGTGAAAATGTTTTTTCTATCACATTTTAAGAGTTCTATCTAACTCTCTATTAAATCCATCCAATGAATTGGCCTTTACTGCATTCTGTGGTAGATAATTCCACAAATTCACAACTCTCTGGGTGAAAATGTTTTTTCTCATCTCAGTTTTAAATGACCTCCCCTTTATTCTTAGACTGTGGCCCCTGGTTCTGGACTCCCCCATCATTGGGAATGTTCTTCTTGCATCTAGCTTGTCCAGTCCTTATATCATTTTATACGTTTCTATAAGATCCCCGATCATCCTTCCAAATTCCAGAGAATACAAGCCCAGTCTTTCCAATCTTTCCTCATATGACAGTCCCGCCATCCCAGGTATCAATCTCGTGAACCTACGCTGCACTGCCTCAATCACAAGGATGTCCTTCCGCAAATTAGGAGACCAAAACTGCACACAATACTCCAGATGTGGTCTCACCAGGGCCCTGTGCAACTGCAGAAGGACGTCTTTACTCCTATACTCAAATCCTCTCGTTATGAAGGCCAACATGCTTTCTTCACTGCCTGCTGTGCCTGCATGTTTGGTTTCAGTAACTGGTGTACAAGGACACCCAGGTCTCGTTCCACTTCCCTTTTTCCTAATCTGACACCATTCAGGTAATAATCTGCTTCCTTGTTCTTGCCACCAAAGTGGATAACCTCACATTTATCTACATTATACTGCATCTGCCATACATCTGCCCACTCACTCAACCTGTCCAAGTCACCCTGCGACCTCCTAGCATCCTCTTCACAGTTCACACTGCCACCCAGCTGTATGTCATCTGCAAATTTGCTAGTGTTGCTTTTAAATCGCATCATCTAAATCATTAATATATATTGTAAATAGTTGCGGCCCCAGCACCGAGCCTTGCGGCACTCCACTCGCCACTGCCTACCATTCTGACAGGGACCCGTTTATTCCTACTCTTTGTTTGCTGCCTGCCAACCAATTCTCTATCCATGTCAATACCATACTCCCAATACCATGTGCTCTAATTTTGTCCACTAATCTCCTGTGTGGGATCTTATCAAAAGCTTTCTGAAAGTCCAGATACACTACATCCATTGGGTCTCCTTTATCCATTTTACTTGTCACATTCTCAACAATTCCAGAAGATTAGTCAAGTAGGATTTCCCCTTCATAAATCCATGCAGACATGAACCAATCCTTTTACTGCTATCCAAATGCGCCGTTATTACTTCTTTAATAATTGACCATCATCTTCCCCACCACCGATATCAGGCTAACTGGTCTATAATTCCCCATTTTCTTTCTCGTTCCTTTTTTGGAAAGTGGGATAACATTAGCTATCCTCCAATCCACAGTAACTGATCCGGAATCTATAGAACATTGGAAAATTATTAGCAATTATTACCGATCGATCATTCCAGGGAGGCTTGGAAGGTGTGATTACAAGTAAGTCATGGATAGGGATCCAAAAGTGGAGAAACTGCAGCCTTTACATCCAGCTAGTGTGGATGAGAGCAGTAACTCTTGGGATGATAAGGAAATTGATCATAGCTGCATGATACAGGGACAATTAAGTTGGAAGAACAAAATGGAATGTCGTTGTTTTAGAAGACAGGATAATCAGATGAATAGATATTGTGTTTTTACAGTCAGGAGCATGAATCTCGAGGGTTATGTTTTCTGCTTAGTATCAGGATTTGGTACAATTCTCAGTAGAACTAATGTATCTGGCCACAGACTTAATGTTGGAACGTTAACTCTGCTGAATATTTCCAGCAGATTTTCATTTTTTATTACAAACCATTATAAATTATATATTACTTGTATTCTCTGGAATTTGGAAGGATGATCGGGATTCTTATAGAAACGTATAAAATGATATAAGGACTGGACAAGCTAGATGCAAGAAGAACATTCCCAATGATGGGGGAGTCCAGAACCAGGGGCCACAGTCTAAGAATAAAGGGGAGGTCATTTAAAACTGAGATGAGAAAAAACATTTTCACCCAGAGAGTTGTGAATTTGTGGAATTATCTACCACAGATAGAACTCTAGGGGCTAGCGGAATCAAGGGATATGAGGAGAAGGCAGGCACGGGTTACTGATTGTGGATGATCAGCCATCATCACAATGAATGGCGGTGCAGGCTTGAAGGGCCAAATGGCATCCTCCTGCACCTATTTTCTATGTTTTTCACCCATCACTCGCTAGCTCTTGCCCCATACCTACACCTACCTCTTTGTACTGACTACTTCTCCTCGATTCTTTCAATGAAGGTCTCAAACTGAAATGTTGATTGACCATTTTTCTCCACAGATGCTGCCTGATCTGTTTAGTTTAGTTTAGTTTAATTTAGTTTAGTTTAGTGATACAGGGCGAAAACAGGCCATTCAGCCCACCGGTTCTGTGCCAACCAGCGATCCCCGCACATTAACACTATCCTACACCCACTGGGGCCAAATTTTACATTTACCAAGCCAATTAAATTACAAACCTGTACGACTTTGGAGTGTGGGAGGAAACCGAAGATATCGGAGAAAACCCACGCAGGTCACGGGGAGAACGCACAAACTCCTGAATTCCTCCAGCTGCTTTTATTTATTTTTAACTATAAAGAGTCTTTTGCTCTACTTCTCTTGCAGTTAAAAACTGCACATATACGTTTACACAAAAGTAATAATCTGGAGGAATGAAAACTTCATTTTTTATCTCGTTAATTTTAATGAAATTAGGTCTGAATTGTTTCTACAACTAGCAGGCAGTAAATCAATACATTTGTGGATCTCACTTTTTTTCTGCTCTGCCATTGTGGGAGAATAAAATGCTGTTCAACCAGTGATCAGACACATTAAACATACAAATATATGAGTATCAACTCAAGAGAAGTCCAAGATTTAAATAAAGTCTTGAAATGGATCAACAATTATTTTGCTAGTCGCCATTTCTATGTTATTAGTTTTGGTTAAAGATATAGTGTGGAAACAGGCCCTTCGGCCCATCAAGTCCACGCTGACCACTAGTACTATCCTGCACACTTGGGACAATTTACAATTTTTACAGAAGCCGAATTAAGCTACAAACCTGTACATCTTTGGACTGTGGGAGGGATCTGGAGCTCCCGGGGAAAACCCACGCGGTCACAGGGAGAACATACAAACTCCGTGGTCAGGATTAAACCTGGGTCTCTGCTGCTGTAAGGCAGCAACTCTACCGCTGCGCTAGTGTGCTGACCCAATGTGATTATGTGATTACTAATTCCGAGAAATATCCAAATGAGTTTTGGATCCTGGCATGACAGCCTGCTTTGTTAGGTACTCTACTCATTAATCATGGATTTTAATGAGGCTAGACCCTTAATGATCATTTTAATTCTGTAATGTGGGCTCAGTGGTTAAAATACAGAACAAAGAAAAAGTGGCTGAAGACATTTTCTCCCACAATTTTGGTGAAATGTATTCAAGGAACTCAATGCAGGATGCACACATTTCACAACCTTTCATATTTCTCTTTTAAACAGTTATCATATAAATCGTTAAAGGTAATAATCATACTAAAATTAATGTTCAATATAACTTTCGTTATTAAAGTAATTGCAAATTTTTCAGATGTTAATCATGTCTGCCATTCCTAACATCAAATAAAAGTGTTAGAAATGAAATAGTGATTATAGCAGAAAGATATTAAAATTGAAAGCACACTATGGCCTGAAATCTGGTCTCAGTGGCCCAGTAATGTTGGAGCAATTCAAGTTCATTCCTGATATCCAATGCTGTTTACGAGGATTTTGCAAGTTTTCCCTGTGACCATTAAAGTTTCCCCTGGATATTCTGGTTTCTCCCTATTTCAGAAAGGCCTGTTGCTTGGTCGGTTAATTGGCCACTGTAGTCCTATCAGAGAAGGTTAGTAGGAGTATTGGTGGTAGTTAATGGGCGCGTGACGAAGGACAGCTGAGAGAATGTGACTGCTCTTTAAACTGATGTAGATCAGTGAGCAAATGGCCTTCTTTGAAGCCATAAGGAAATTTGAGAAAACATGAAAGGGTTGAAAGACAAGCATCAGTAAGGAAAACTAATTGAGGCAGGTCTTTTTGGCATAATGAACCAAGTTACAAAAGAAAATTGGATGAGCAGACAAAATAAGTTACTGGAGAAGGAGTATTATAAAATATGGTGGGAAGGTGTGATCACTTTGAATAACTGTTTCATAAATTCTCCACATTCTTCGCTCCATGTGAATAATGCAGAAAGGTTGTTCGAAGAACCGTTCTATAAAATCAAGAAGACATTTGGCCTATTTTTTCAGACTTTCTGAAAACAGCTAAGAATATTTTGGCCAGTAGAAATATTTCTAAGCAGTCATAAAGTCTGACAGTGAACATAAACAATGATCATGACAGCCAGCAAGCCCAGAAAATTGCAAACTTATCAAGAAAATTATCCTCTGTGGTTTCTGCATTGAAATTATTTTCATGGGATGGTTTTACAAGTAAAACTAGGCTGACACGCCATTGTCCGGCAGCAGGGTTGCATTCTCTGAGGTATCATAGTAAAATAACATATCCCGGCTGTCACTAGAATTGTGCATTTTCTCCTCTTGCTTGGCTCTACCTCTGGCTAGACACATAGAGTCATAGAGTGATAAAGTGTGGAAACATGCCCTTCGGCCCAACTTCCCCACACCGGCCAACATGTCCCAGCTACACTAGTCCCACCTGCCTGCGTTTGGTCCATATCTCTCCAAACTTGCCCTATCCATGTACCTATCTAACTGTTTCTTAAATGTTGGGATAGTCCCTGCCTCAACTACATCCTCTGGCAGCTTGTTCCACACACCCACCACCCTTTGTGTGAAATATTTACCCTTCAGATTCCTATTAAATCTTTTCCCCTTCACCTTGAACCTATTTAGTATCTGCTGCTAAAAACCAATTCCATGTCACATTCACCCCCAATGCTGGCTCACCTGCATTGCCTTCCTGTTAAATACACCTCATTTTGAGAAACGTCCTGAATTTCCCACATTATACATGCTGTCATCCCTTCCTGTTCCTGTCGTGTCCTCCCTCACAACACTTCAAAATGTTTGTAAATATGACCAATTCCAATTTCTGAATCCAAATCATTCAATTTATGTCAAGTCAAGTTTCTTGTTATAGCCACAGGTGTGATTAAGTACAGGTACAATGAAATCTTGCTTGCAGCAGCATCACAGTCACATAGACTCAGACACCAGGCAAAAACATAAATTTAACAAGATCAAAAGGTCTTAAGTGATTTTAGTAGAATTATGCCATTCGGCCCATCAAGTCTACTCCACCATTCAAGCATGGCTGATCTATCTCTCCCTCCTAACCCCATTCTCCTGCCTTCTTCCCATAACCCCTCAAAACATTTTTTGATACAGATTTGTGAGAGACACCACTTCCAGGAGTCTGAAGAAGGGTCCCCACCCAAATATTTGCTGTCCATTCCCTCCACAGATGCTGCCTGACCTGCTAGATTCCTTGTGTTTTGCTCGTTTCCAGCATCAGCAGTTTATTTGTCTTCTTTTTTAGCTCTCTGTTAATTAGCAAAATTTTCCTCAGCTATATTTTCTTTTATTTGGTCATTTTATATCCAATTTATAATTATACCAAATTTCACAACCCTGAGCCCATTGTCCAATATTTTATCAAGGGTTTAAATCCAAATTACATCCATTTGTACACACTTAAAATGTTAGTTGGCAGGAAACACAGACATTTCTATCCAGCTATAAATATTCAGTAAAGGAATAGGCACAGGGGATTGGTAAAACAGCAGGTGCAATTTGTACATTAAAAAGACAGATAAAACAGATCCAGGAAACTACAAACTAGTTCGTTTGACACCAGCCCGATGAAAACAAATCATGGAAATTCTTGACAGGAGATCAAAGATCAATAGATTTTTATGACAAGGGATATTGGGTTAGTCGGGAACGGAAATGCTCTTGAAAATTCATGTTAAGCTATAAACCCTTTCGAGCCTCTGTCACTTCTTCAAATAATTCAATAGTATTCCATACAAATCATTTTTGTTACATGTTCATAAGTGATAGGAGCAGAATTTATGCCATGATCACAATGAATGGCGGTGCTGGCTCGAAGGGCCGAATGGCCTCCTCCTGCACCTATTTTCTATGTTTCTATGTTTCTAATTAGGCCATTTGGTCCATTAAATCCACTCCGCCATTCAATCATGGCTGATCTAACTCTCCATCTTAACCCCATTCTCCTGCCTTTTCCCCATAACCCCTGTCCTTTTATTCTGAGGCTATAAGCGCCTTGAGTATTAGAAAGGCGTTATATAAATCCCATCCATTATAACATCTGGTCCGAAACTCTCCCACTCCACATCCACTCCATCCCGGCCTGTCACTTATTGGTAAGTTTCAATGAGTCTCAACCTCCTAAACTCCAGCGAGTAGAGGCCCAGTACTGTTAAATGCTCATCATATGTTAACCCACTCATTCCTGGGATCATTCTCATAAACCTCCTCTGGACCCTCTCCAGCACCAGCACATCCTTCCTCAGATATGGGCCCCAAAATTGCTCACAATACTCCCAATGCGGTCTGACCAGCGCCTTATAAAGCATCAGCAATACATCCCTGTTTTTATATTCTAGTCCTCTCGAAATAAATGCTAGCATTGCAATTGCCTTTTTTAGATTCTTTGTTACATAACATCATTGGAATATAAAAACAGAAGCAGGAGCAAGCTATTTAGCTCCTCATACCTTCTCCATGATTCAGTACGATCAAGACTTTTTACCTTTGGCCACTTTCCTGCACTAACACCATATCCTTTGATTCCTATTTATCTATTGATATCTTGTTACAGATTGGTTTTGGCCCTCATGCCACATATTGCAAATTGAATTGCATCTTTTGTTTTGCTGCACCAAAACATAACTATGTTTGGCACTTTCAGGTCCCCTGGAAAAGAATTGAGAAATTGGCCAAAATTCAGAGTGAGACATTGTTGGGGTGGATTAAACCCAGAAACAATATTAATACAGGGCTTATGCAGTTCCAAACATGATCTCAATCATTTCAGCATTGTTCTTTATACTTCGCTCTGCAGCACTTGGAGAAAGGATGACTTCTTAAAGGCAAACACCACATCGCAAACAAACAGCAGCAAATCTCACCAGAGTTTTGAAGAATGAGAGGTAACTCAGTGAAAGATTGATCAACAGCTTGGCAGGCTACAGGATGAGTCGACTTGTCCCTGGTTGTGGTGTTTGGAACCAGAGGTTGCTGTCTTAAAATAGGGTTTGACCATTCAGGGCAAAAATAAGCAGGCTTTTCTTTATCCAATGGATAGTGTGTCTGTGGGTTGTGGAGCCTCAGTTGCCATTTTTATTCAAGGCGGAGAACAGGTTGACATATTTTTGGACATTAAGGGAATCATGAGACTCATGCAAGAAAATTGCACTGAAGTGAAAGGTTGCCCATAAACGTATTGAATGGCAGAACATATAGAAGGAGCCAAATGCCATGTTTTATTTTTTGTATGTTTTTATGTACTTAAACATTTTAAAGAACTGTCATGGAATAAAGGGAAAGGGAGACAGCTCCCATTTACTCAGGGAGATTTACTAATCCTGGTTCCTAAGTCACACGCTAGGATGGAGTTCTTGTGAGGTAGAGCTGGCCAAGATCCATCATTGGGAGAACTTGGCAGAAGACAGTTCCAGTGATCTCCACGAGTGAAGAATCCTACACCATGGATCAATAAGGAATTAAGTGTCACGTCCTCACAGCGCATGACATGACGATCACACTATCATTGTTTACACTTTTGCTCGTCTTCTTTGTTCTACCTATTGCACTTGATGGTATTTATGTATAGTATTATCTGATCTGATTGGATAGCATGTAGAACTTCTAGCATGCTTTTCACTATACCGTGGTGATCCATTACATCAGTAATGTAGGGGAAGGTACTTTTGGAGAGGGGACTGAGCAGCCTGCAGTTATTTCTGCTCAGGTTTTGTAATTTCAGCTGAGTGCCTCTTAAAATAGATAGAAAAGCAACAAACGTGTAAGATGTTGTCCAATTTCCACTGAGTCTCTTCTACAATGATCATTGCAACTGCTTTTTGAGCAATATACATTTCGATGTTCTGGGTTGAGTGGTTTGTAACTGGAATTCATAAGTTCATAAGTGCATAGGCAGAATTAGAGCATTCAGCCCATCAAGTCTACTCCGCCATTCAATCATGGCTGATCTATCTATCTCTCTCAACCCCATTTTCCTGCCTTCTCCCCTAACCCCAGATACCCTTACTAATCAAGAATCTGTCAAATTCTGCCTTAAAAATATCCATTGGTGGCTTCCACAGCCGTCTATGGTAATGAATTCCACAGATTCACCACCCTCTGACTAAAGAAATTCCTCCTCATTATCTAAAGGTACGTCCCTTTATTCTGAGCCTATGGCCTCTGGTCTTAGACTCTCCCACTAGTAAAAACATCCTCTCCACATCCACTCTATCCAGGCCTTTCACTGTTCTGTAAGTTTCAATGAGGTCCCCACTGGTTGTGCTGTTGGTTGCGGAGTCAAACTGTGGATAATGTATGGAAATTCTGAGTCCAAATTCCTAATTGGTGCCATTTTGGCCAGGAATGCCTTAGATCTTTACGTAAAGTGAAATCATGCATCGTCACCACCTAAAAACAGACTATGCATTCCAATTTCTAGATATGTATTTTCTCACGTATGGAGCTTTTTCCTTTAAATATTCAGCCAATAAATAACCCAGGGCTTTTTTTTCTCCATGATCATTCCCTTTTCTTCCCTCTCCCATTGGACAGAAGATACAAAAGCTGGACACCATGTACCACTAGATTTAGGAACAGCTTCCTTCTCCTCTGTTATCAGATTTCTGACTGGTCCTCCCATCATCTAGGGTGTAAACGTCATCTTCCAATTTACCTCTTTGTGAACATTGGATTTTATTTAGACAATAGACAATAGGTGCAGGAGTAGGCCATTCAGCCCTTCGAGCCAGCACCGCCATTCAATGTGATCATGGCTGATCATCCACAATCAATACCCCATTCCTGCCTTCTCACCAGATCCCTTGACTCCGCTATCTTTAAGAGCTCAATCTAACTCTCTCTTGAAAGTATCCAGAGAATTGGCCTCCACTGCCTTCTGAGGCAGAGAATTCCACAGATTCACAACTCTCTCGGTGAAAAAGTTTCTCCTCATCTCTGTTCTAAATGGCCCACCCTTATTCTTAAACTGTGGCCCCTGGTTCTGGACTCCCCCAACATCGGGAACATGTTTCCTGCCTCTAGCGCGTCCAATCCCTTAATAATCTTATATGTTTCAATAAGATATCCTCTCATCCTTCTAAGTTCCAGAGTACACAAGCCCAGCCGTTCCATTCTATCAACATATGACAACATTCTTGAACTGTAACACTACAATGCTGTAAAACTAGATTCTGCACTCTGGTATTTTTCTCATGCACTACCTGTTGCACTTGTTTATGCTTTGGTTGTACTTATGTTTAGTATGATTTGATTTGTTTTGATTGAATTTGATTTGATTTGATAGCACCCAAACAAAAGCTTTTCACTATATCTCAGTATTCATAACAATAATAGAGTAGGACCAATACCAATGCATAACCAAGATTGCAATTGGTGCGAATAATACCAGAAAATCAACACTGTGATCATTTCATCCCTTCCCTCTAATATCTGTTTAGTTATAGAAGATAAAGTCTCTTTGGAACAAATTGGGCTGATGGTTAGAAACCATTAGGATTTTTTATTAATGAAAAATATTATCACTTATTACTCAATAATGAATCATTTGACATTAATATGTTTTACTATCTGTTAAAACATCTTGCATCTATTTCATATTTACTTATATTTATTGATATATAAGACCTTCTGTGCAACATCGGAGGTTGAGTGGAGACTTGATAGAAGTATACAAATTTGTGAGAGGCGTAGATCGGGTAGATGGTCAGAACTTTTTGCCAGGGAAATTATGTGAGAGAGGGAAATTTTAATGGAGATGTGCATGGCATTTACATAGAGAGTAGTGGGGTCTGGAATGCATTCCCATGGGTGGTTGTGGAGGCAGATACGATAGTGGCATTTAAGAGGCATTTAGATATGCACATGGAAGTGCAAGTGTAATTATGCTCCTAGAGTTTACCCCCCTTAGTCTAGTTCAGTAAAACACTGAGTCAAGCACCGGATCACTAAGCTTTATTCTTTCCACCAATAACGAACTCCCTATACAATACCTAAACACCGCGGATCTGATCCTTGTCTCTGCTCGTTCAAGCCCTTCAACCTCGTACAAGCAGACACCTCCAAAAGGTTACACAGTTCAAAGCGCCCCTCCAGAAGATCGACCTCGATCACTGTGGGTACCATTCTTTATAGGTCATCGGACCCTGTGGGGCAGAACGATATGGGGGAGGCAACCCCAACAAGCCAATCACACATATCGATCATATTATATAGTTATTGACAGTTCCCCAACCCAATTACAAAGTAACCAATTACAAAGTTTCTACAGAAGCTTCTGGAAGGAAGTCAGTTAACTAAGGTAATGCAACATTTCCCCAGGTTGTATAAACAATTCAAACAAGGTTTTACACTTAAGCCAATCATCAAACAGCAGCACAACACTCTGCAACATTATTTACAATACCTTTTCACACCCCCTTTTATAACCAATCCCCACTATGCATTTGCAGACATTCTTAGTGTTTAAGAAGGAACTGCAGATGCTGGAAAATCAAAGGTACACAAAAATGCTGGAGAAACTCAGCGGGTGCAGCAGCATCTAGTCTGAAGAAGGGTTTCGGCCCAAAACGTTGCCTATCTCCTTCGCTCCAGGGTCTGAAGAAGGATTTCGGCCCGAAACGTTGCCTATCTCATTCGCTCCATAGATGCTGCTGCACCCGCTGAGTTTCTCCAGCATTTTTGTGTAACTGCAGACATTCTTAACTCCCTCTGCAAACCTTCATACATATTAACAAAGTTAGGACATCTGGACCTCTCCTTATCATCAACTTCCATCTAGGATCCAGACTCCTTGGAGCCATGACTCCATCTTGCAACTTTCACAGAAAGAGACCAAGCAGGCCCTGCAAATGCAAAGATCCTCCATTTTATAATACCGCTAATGTGACCAATATTAACACAAGCAGTAGAGGGATGTTGATCATGTACAGTCAGGGACAGTTTCTTCCCAGCTGTTATCAGGCAACTGAATCATCCTACATCAACCAGAGCAGACATGACCTACAATCTACTTCATTGGCGACCCTCGGGCTCTTTGATCGGACTTTACTGGCTTTATCTTACATGTTATTCCCTTATCATGTATCTGTACACTGTATGCGGCTCAATTGTAATCTTTTCGCTGACTGGTTATCAAGCAACAAAAGCCTTGGTACACTTGTCAATAAACTAAACTGAAACTGAGATGAGATCGGTGTAACTTGGTATCATGTTCGGCACAAACAATGTGGGTCCACTGGCCTGGTCCTGTGCTGTACTGTTCTATGTTCTATGATATTAAGGAAATTATAGGTTTGGTCGGTAATGTGGTATTTAGGGGAATGATCAACCACAATCATAATGAATGAAGCAATGAGTATGAAGGGCCATATAGCCTGCTCCTGCTTTTATTACTCATGTTTTTAAAGTGCTATCTGAAAGTCAAAGGCAAAATAGCACTAACAAGACCCAGCTTTCCATTGAAATAATTTCAAATTATAAACATAAGATCTACCATTCGTGGTTATATTCAGTGTAAAACTGGTAAAATAACAAGCAGGGGAAAGTGTCAAAAAAGAGTCCTTTCATTTGACATAATCTATAGATTTATTGAAAGCTCCAGTAATTTATCAGAACTGTGCTCCTGAAACTTAACAGATGGGAAAATTCTTGTGGCCTGTCCACAACACTTAGTCTGCAGGCCCCTAAGCCTGTGTATTTCAAGAGGTCATCAAATCACTTCTTAAATGCTGTCAGCAACCCAGCTTCAACCAAATTTTCAATCAGACCATTGCAGGCATCAAAGAGACTCTCCTCGCCCATTCTCTAAGTGAAGGTCTCCTCATTCCCCCTCTTACCCCTTTACCCTAAATCTACATCCACTAATTTTATCTGCTCTGATATGGAGCCAATGGAGGTAAGTTTTCTGCAGTCTGTCCCAGCTGTATTACTATAACTTCATACACCTCAATCATGCTCCCTTAACCTCTTCTGCTCTCGGTGGAATGGACCCATCTTTTCCAATCTCTCCTTACAACTGAACTGTTCCATCCCAGAAAACATTCTGATAAATGTCCTCTCCGTCCACCCAGTGTTACCACATCCTTCCTATACAATGCATTAATGCATGCAATACTCCACCTGAGGTCTGATTAAGGTTTTATAAGGTTGGAGCATAACTTGTCTGAATACAATTCAGTATATGTGATGCTGAATAATAAAGGCCAGCATCCCATATGCCTTCCTAACGACATTATCCACCTGCATTGCCACCTTCAAAGATCTATGGACTTGTACTCCAAGGCTCCTCAGTTCCTCAAAATGCAGCTTTCAACCTAGTGGAATGAATATTGATTTCTCTAATTTCAAGTAACCCTTGCCTACTCGCTCTCTCTTTCTCTCCCCCACCCTAATTCTCAGATTAGTTACACTGTCCTCCTAATTAATATTACTGTTTGTATGTCTCATTGACATCTTCCCCTCAGCCAACAATGAACCATTCTACGTTTTCTTGATAATCACCTGCTTTAATGTTGTTTTCACACCTTACCTTTCCATATCTCTAGTTTCCCTCTCCCTGACTCTCAGTCTGAAAAATGACCCAAAATGTCACCCATTCCTTCTCTCCAGAGATGCTGCCTGTCCTGCTGAGTTACTCCAGCATTTTGTGACCTATCTTTGGTGTAAACCTGTTTAAGTTTAGTTTATTGTCACATGTACCAAGTTACTGTGAAAAGCATTTGTGTGTGTCCAGCATCTGCACACTCCCTACACACTCCCTAAGACTCTACCCTTCATGGGGTATGTCCTGTCCGGCATCAAATCACTCTCTAAATGTATCCTACAGAGAGAAGAGGTATAAAATAATATGATGCAGATTTTGGAAATTCTAAATAAAAAGCTTCAAATTCTGGATTCTGACAGAAGCATAAAATTCTGAATTTGCAAATGGTAAGGTAGAAGGAGATCAGATGAATAGAAACACAAGGGAGTGCATATTCTGTAACCTTGAGCAAAAAAATAAGCTGCTGGTGGAACTCAGTGGGTCTGGTAACATCTGAGGAGTCAAATGGACAGACCACAATTCTGGTTGGGGCTCTTCTTTAAGACTGGGTCTTTATATTGCTCAAGACCAGGGGAACGGAAGGACTTTATCTCGAAAAGAATAAAAAACGAATTCAGCTTTCAAAAAATATTCATTTATCAACCCTCTATCTTCAACCTCTCCTCTCACCATGGTGAAAGCAATTTAAATAGTCATGAATCTCATTTGCTGTTGATTGCTATGAAAGATTTAAAAAAGTGTGGGGGATGGCAGGTCATTGAATCAAGGCAATGAGCAGTACCTATAAAGGTTTCTTATTAAATGAGGTGGCTGAAGAATTGATTTGTGCAGAAAAATGATATGTACTGAGGCTTATCAAAATTGGGCAATAGCTTCTGCATCTCTAAACTAAAATGCCCCATGTGCCTGCTCTGCCATGCAATAACATCATGTCAGATTTTTTACCTCACTACCACTTCCTATGCTAACCATACATCCCTTGGTTTACGATACAATACGATACAATAGAACCTTATTTATCCCAGGAAGGAAATTGACTTGTGAGTCAAGTTGTGGGTTGTACAGGGAAGCGGAGTTTGGGAGACAAAAGCGTGGATCAAAGTTGAGTACTTACCGGCTCTTTCATTAACATAAGTGAAAACCCTTTTATTTCCCTCTTGTTCTGCAACCTTCAGTGGGCCCTCAGCCTGCTACCTGTCCATTCAAGCTGAATGGAGCTCACTTCACATGCTTCAGCCACTTTATGCTGAATGGGGCTCAGTGCTCACCACGAAGATTGTTTTGTTGTTGAACTTATTCCAAGCTACACAAAGGCTCCTTTTAAATCACTTTGCTTTTGATATAACAATGCTCTTAAAACCTTGATCTGAGGGTGACCAACATCCAGTAAATGTCAGAACAATGCAGCTTCATTTACCCAGCATCAATTGGATAAGAAATGACAGTATTCACAATAATGTTTGTTTGAATTTCCAGAGTACTGTTGTCAACACAGAAATTATCATAATACTCTTCCACATAAAAATATGTTAATATTACGAGAACTAATGTTTATGGTCAGAATATCAAAGCCAAGACATCTTGAGGCTGAATTTCCACTCACCACCGTAATGCTGGAAGTGTAGTGGATCGGGTGACCCAGTTTCTCATTCTGTCAGAGTATTTCTCATAAGAATATCTTCATCTGCCCAAAAATAAATCATACAAACTGTAATTTCTTTGTTCATTTTCAGCGTTCAGAACTGGGAGACGCTGGTTCCACACAATTTCTTGTCCCCACTGGTCTTTTCTCCACCATTTTATGTCAGTTCTACAGTATTTCAAGGCCTCAGAGAAATGTGGGTTCCCTTCACATCGTCTGTGTCATGACAATTTCACACAACCATTTCCTGTAAATAATAATGAGTAATTATTAAAAAAATAAAAAGGCACAACTTTTATTGCAAAGGATTTGAAGGGATATGGGTAGTCTGACAAACGATTCATGGAAATACATGTCCTTCAGTGAATTTGCTTGGGAATTCAGAGGGTAATAGGCCAAGGTTCAAATGGTTTAGCTGCTGTCTGACCCTATTGTTGAATGTGTCACTGCATAGTGGTCGCTCCAAACTATTATGCTAGAGAAAAGAGGATAGCCTGAGTGAAAAATTCCAAGTTTAAGGAGGAAAGGGAAAGAATTTGGGCGATCAAAGCTGCACTCCACTTCTGCATCTAATTTCTCCTCTGGCACATTTCTGTAAATTTGATCAGCCTTTATATTTGATCAGGAACATATGCCATTCAATAGCTATCTTTAACTGCTGTATGGAAGCGGGAAAAGAGTTTGATGATTGAAAATAGATTTCATAATATTTAAACAACAATCCAAAAATATGATTTCTACTTTCATTTCTCAGTGTGCTATGAGATAGAAAATACATTTATTGTAGCAGTATTGGTTAATAAAAAATATTTATATGTCCAGTATCAGAGTTGTTACAGTGATAATGGCAGCAACCTAAACATAAATAAATATAACTTCTCAATTTCCACACATGTTTAGTGTACAGCAAGTTACATCTTAATCTCCTTACAGTCTGTGTAACCATGCATCAGGATAAAGTTAATACTGCAAATGATAGCCTCAAGCAACAAATGGAAATGAAGACTGAGAGTTGATGGCATTATGGATAGCGAGGAAGGTAAACTTAGGCTACTGAATAATATTGACCAGTTGTTAAAGGCAAAGAGGGATTAATTTTCTCATGATAAGAGGGAGACTAATAAGAGTGGGATAAATTCATGAATAGTAATGAATTCCTTATGGAATGTTAGGGAACAATGGAAAATTGGGATATGTCCAAATATCCCTGAAGGCAGCAGATTAGGTCAATAGGGTGATTATGACAATCGCATTTGAGATTATTGCATGCATTAGCTGGAGGTCTTTGGAGAACTTTTTTTATACACTGGTTAAACCATAGCTGTAGTGTTGTGTGAATTCTGGTCACTGCACTACAGGAATTAGATCATTGTAGTGGAAATGGTGCAGAGTAAATTCTCCAGGATGTTGCCTGGTTGGAGTGTCCCAGTTTTGAGGAGAGATGGGAAAGGCTGTGTTTGTATTCCTTGGAACATTAGAGGCTGAAGGGGCAATCTGATAGAGGTATACTAAATCATGAGAGGCATAGTTAAAGGTGAATACCATGAAAGATTTCCCCATAGCAGAACTGTCTCAGATGAGAAGGAATGGGTTTAAAGTGAAGAGTAAGAAAGAATCTGAGGAAGAATATTTTCATATGGCGGTTGCAACCAGGAACACTGCCTGAGAAGGTGGTGAAGGCAGGTTATCTCTGAACATTTGGGTAGCATCTTAAATTGCCACGGTACAATAGTCTGAGAACCAAGTGCTGGTAAATAGGATAAACAGGATCAGTTCTTCATGGTCAGCATGAACTGGTTGATCACAGGACATCTTCGTCTGACCAAAAATAAATCATACAAACTGGAATTTATTTGTTCATTTTCAGGGTTCAGAATTGAACGACCCTGGTGCTACTCAGTTTCCTGTCCCCACTGGCCCACTATTTCTGCACTTTAGAACTCTGTCAATGAGATGATTTGATTATGAAATCATAAAAGATCTTAATAGAGCATGTGATTAAAATAATAACCAGCAGACATAGATTTAGTGTGCAGGAAGGAACTGCAGATGCTGGGTTATACCAAAGATAGACACAAATGCTGGAGTAGCTCAGCGGGTCAGGCAGCATCTCTGGAGAAAAACATCATCTATTATTTTTCTCCAGAGATGCTGCCTGATCCGCAGAGTTGCAATAGCATTTTATGCTTATCTTAGGCACAGATTTAAGGTGAATGATGTATTAATCATAAACAATTTGAGGGAAAAATATTTAACATAGAAAGTTCTTTGATGCATAAAGCAATGGCTGCAGATTTAGCAGTAACACTTTCATGAGAATTATGATGTTGCAGGACCATGGGGAAATAGTAGCAGAAAATGATTAATTGGGTAACTCCATCAAAGATGCACCTTCTGTTATCATCCTGCTTCTCCATTCTTTGGAGCAAATCATTCTATATTAGTATGTGAAATATGCTTGAAAAGTACGTTCTCCCACTAGGATCAATCCGCCTGTGGTCTCTTGTACTGGATCCCAAATGCCTGAATCTTGCTGATCAGTCTACCGTGAGGGACCTAATCAAATCATTTACTAAAGTCCATGTAGACAACATTCCACCACTCATTCATTATCTTTGCCACCTACTCAAAAAACTCAATCCTTCATAAGACAGAACCTCCCCCATATAAACCATGCTGCCTATCCCTAATAGGTTCATCTTTGTTCAGACATGAATAAATCCTATCCCTAAAAATCTTCTCCAATAATTTCCTTACCAAGAATGTAAGATTCATTGGTCTATACTTTCCTGGTTTATCCCTTTGCTCTTCAAAAGCAAAGAAACAAAGTTGGCTATTCTCCAGTCCTTTAGAGATTTGCTTGTAATTAAATAGGATGCAAAGATCCCTGACTGAATGTAAATAAGGCATCATGGTTGTGGATGTTGGCCTGGAGTGGTTATTTTGTTCGCAGTGGATCTGGAGGATTTTGTCGAGACTGTGTTTGTGGTAGAAGATACGTTAAGGTATCTGCGGTAGGTTTCTGCCGGCCAGTACATTGATACTTTGAGCTAGGTTTGAGTTCCTGATCTTCCTCAGGTGGAAAGAGGCTGTGTCAGTGTGCTGATGATGATGTGGAACTGCAACATTCCTTTCTCTGCATGTGACCTCCGAGGCTGAGAGCTGACATGACTCTCCCAGGAAATATAAAGTAGAAACTACTCAAAAATTATCTGATTACTTTTTTGAGGATGTGGGTGCCAATGGAAACACTACCACTTATTGCATATTTCAATTTTCAATTTAGATACCCATAGAGTTAGTGTTATTTCTGGCTGCATGAGACCACAAAGTGTCATGCTAGATCATTACAGAGGCTAGTTAAGATCCGTCTGGTGTGGGGCTTTTATTTACAAACCAGAATGAGTAAAGACAAAGACTTCTTTCATTCAGGGTCATTCCTAAATGATTGGATTTTATGGAAGACCAAAAAGACTTAATGAACATTTATTATTCACAAATGCCATTTCCTTTACCATAATTCCAAAAATATAGGTTTAAATCCACAGATCTGCAATAATGTGGTCTGAACTTACGAACAGTGGATTATGAATTTTGACACAAATATGTCTCAGCATTCAATGATCACTCTTTTGCGCTTCTTCAAGTCTCTAAGCTGTAAACTAAAGGCTCCATCGCCTGACGCAGACTACTGGTTTGCCTCTGTTATTTCGCTTTGTTGAAAGACATGAACTTTAACCTGGATTCTCTTCATAAAATCTTAATAAAGAATGACCTCCAGGCTGTGTGGATGTGTGTATTGTGGTCAACCTCAATATGATTAGAAACAGGACTGTAGGCATTACAGGGCAAAAACTTGAAGTAAACAAGTTCCACCCTAAATTGCTGTCTTGAAATTAATGAAGCACAAATGGCATGCGAATCACAGTCATGCTAATATCATTGGAACATCTTCCTTGAATTATTACTTTATACCTTCCAGCTTGCCATGACCAAATTATAATAATTGTTGACAGTATTTTCAAATGTTTCATACAGTTTTCATTAAAAAAATAAGCAAGGAATGAGGAAAGGCCTTTCATTCTCCTTTTCATTAGGCCCATCTTGCTGTTGGACTATAAATCATTTGCAAAATCAAAATCACGCTCCTGTAATAACTATGAGACGACAAAAGACATTGTTGGAAAAGTCGGTCATGACCGCTTTTCATTCTCTTGGTCAGTATGTGATACCACAAAGATATAAACTTGTGGGCTTGTTTGGCCTGTGAGAGAATGAGCAATTGTTTATTTTTTTATAAAGCTTCCATTAAACCCCGTGTTACATAGTTCACAATTGCACACTTCTGAGTCATGGTCAGATGAGAGTGCTATCTCAGAATGCAATGCATTGTTCAAAGCCCCACACAGTGAACTCAATTTTTCAAAAACAATGCTAAAAAGACAGTTGTGTTTACAACAGCTAATATAAGAAACAAAGAAACATAACATATGTGCTGAAGATGGAAACTGTTCGTGCACAGCCTTCAGGGAAGAACATTTGTGTCAATTAATTGATAGAAGGATAATCTGACTGTTCTCTTCAGTTTGTTACTGTGAAATTGCAAGGGAGATGACCTTTGATGAGAATTCACCCGTATCATTTTCTTTTGTGATGGTGTCTTTTGAATGTACGGTCAAATGGTTTAGTATCTGTTTTAGTATCATAGCATTATAGCAAGGCAGCATTGTGGCACAGTTGGTAGAGCCACTGCCTCCCAGAGACAGAGGTCCAGCTTCAATCCTAGGCTCGGGTGCTGCCGGTGTGGAGTTTGCACATCCTCCCTGGGACTACGTGGGTTTCCTCCTGGTGCTCCGGTTTCCTCCCACTTTCCAAAGACATGTAGGCTTGTAGGTTAATTAACTTCTGTCAAATTGGCCCTAATGTGTGGAACTAATGCTGACAGATGATCGAAGGTCAGCGTGGACTTGATGGGCCGAAGGGCCTGTTTTCACGCTGTATCTCTATACTAAACTAAAAACATAAATTATCTTTTGGTAATTATTTATTTTTGATGTTTCCTTATTGAATGGTTGATTCCAGTTCCCATTTTGTGTGTTTAAATCGGCAAGTTGTGCATCTATTGTAAGTTTAGATACTAAGTATTTAAATATGAAAATTAGATGCTATTGTTACTTTTATGCTTGTATTCAGTGAAAATCAGTACAGCTGAATTAACAAGAAAGAATGCTTCACTTGCATATTTGCTCCTGACATTTGATCCGTCACCACAACTTTGGCGAAAGGCAGGGGAATAGTATAAACAGCAAGATTCAATTACTGTGAAGAATTAAATGTCTTTCTGGGAGATCCTGCCTGCAAGGCAGCAGTGCCAACACTTTATCCTGGCAGAACTTTCCATTAGGACACAGGGGGGGAAATTGATAACAGAGTCCAGGCTTATGAAACTCAAGAGATGTGCAACCAAAGTTAGAGAGTCATAGAGACAGCACAGACATGGTCCTTCAGCTCACCAAATGGAGGTGACCATTGCATTAATCCTACTGTAACCAATTTTATCTTTCTTACATTTCCATCAGACACTTCAGGGCAGCATGGTGGCGTAGCGATAGAGCTGCTGCCTTACAGTGCCAGAGACCCGGGTTCGATCCTGACTACAGGTGCTGTCTGTACGGAGTTTATATGTTCTTGGGGTTTCCTCCGAGATCATCGGTTTCCTCCCACACTCCAAAGATGTACACGTTTTTGGGTTAATTGGCTTGGAATAAATATAAATTGTCCCTAGTGTGTGTAGGATTGTGTCGTTGTGCGAGGATCGCTGGTCGTTGCCGACGGTGGGCCAAAGGGCCTGTTTCTGTGCTGTATCTCTAAACTAAACTAAACTAAACTAAACTAAACTAAACTAAACTAAACTAAACTAAACTAAACTAAACTAAACATTATAAGTTTATTAAGGGTAAAATTAAGGGCTTATATTCACTGGAATTTAGAAGGATGAGAGGGACTCTTATAGAAACAATTAAAGTTCTTAAGGGATTGGACAGGCTAGATGCAGGAAAAATGATCCCCATGTTGAGGGAGTCCAGAACCAGGGTTTAAGAATAAGGGGTAGGCCATATAGGAATGATATGAGGAAAAGCTTTTTCACCCAGAGAGTTATGAATCAGTGGAATTTTCTGCCACAGAAAGCAGTGGAAGCTAATTCACTCGATGTATTCAAGAGCGAGTTAGATACAGCTCTTAGGGTTAAAGGAATCAAGGGATATGGGGAGAAAGCAGGAACGGGATACTGATTCTGGATGATCAGCCATGATCATATTGAATGGCGGTGCTGGCTCGAAGGGCCGAATGGCCTACTCCTGCACCTGTTGTCTATGTTACTATGAAATTACCAGGGAAAGCACAGGCATCAAGATGGCAGCGGTGGCGGATGGAGGAGAGTATCGATGCCAGTGAGCAGCCTCCCGCATCCTTGGCAGTGCTCTTGGTTCCAAGCCTGGCTGTGGGAGGCACCCCTGCGCTGGAGGTCGAGTGGTGTCTGTGGGAGGTGAGGATACGGCGCAATCACTAGTCGATGTGTCAGTGGAGTGAGCCACTGGAGGTCCCCTTACAGAAGATTGGGGATCACATGGATTAGGTCAAGTATTTGGATCGAATGCATCCTGCAGTGGCATGGAGTAGCAGAGCAATGGCGGAGGATATCAACAGCATTGCCAGGCCAGGCTGCCCTCTACATCATTGACCCAGCACTGCCGCCAGGACAACTTAACTTTAAGGCCAAGATAAGACTCTATTTTAAAAACTTTAAACGTAATGGGTATAGGATGGTCCCTCCCTCAATTTCAAGAGAGAGTTAGAGTTAGATTTAGCTCTTAGGGCTAAATAAATCAGGGATATCAGGAAAAAGCAGGAACTGGGTACTGATTTTAGATAATCAGCTATGATCATATTGAATGGCAGTGCAGGCTTGAAGGGCCGAATAGCCTACTGCTGCACCTATGTTTCTATATTTCTATGGCTCTTTATGAACTGCTCGGTGGTCCATTGTTCTTACACTGCAATCATTGCATTTGTTTATCTATATTATGATTTTACTGAATTGGAAGCAAACCAAATAATTTAATTGTATCTAGACACTAGCACAGGTGTTAGAGGTTATGGGGAGAAGGCAGGAGAATGCGGTTAGGAGGGAAAGATAGATCAGCCATGATTGAATGGTGGAGTAGACTTGATGGGCCAAATGGCCTAATTCTAATCATATTCCTTATGACTTTATGACCTTATGACACATGTGACAATGAAGTACCATTGAATCATGGAACTGATGAACTGTTAAGAGTAGAGCCCATTAGGGAAAACAAGGGCAATCTGTGCATGGATCCAGAAAGTGTAGGTGAGGCATTAAATAAATACTTTTCACCAGGATAATAAAGGAAACAGATTTTGTAGTTGAAGAATTTGCTAAATGCTGAGGTGAAATTGCAGTGCTGACCTCCATCAATGTCTCAGGTGACTTAAAGGTTGATAAATCCCCAGGGCTGGATGAGATTTATCCCATGCTGTCATGGGAGGATTACTGGGGCTCAGGCCGAGATCTTTACATCTTTGTTGGCCACAACTAAGGTACTAGATTACTTCAAAATAGCAAATTACAAGAAGGACAGCTGGGAAAAAAAACTACTAATTATGGACCTGTGAGCAAATATCAATAGCAGGGAAGTTATTGGAAACCATTTTGAGGAAAAAGATTAATGATTAATTAGAAACGTAGGGATTAATCAATAGTCGACATGGCATTGTCAAGGACAGATCCTGTCTGACCAGTCTGATCAAATTTGATTAAGAGATAACAGCATATTAATGAGGGCATATGGTCATAGAGTCATTCAGCATGGAAATAGTAGCAATGTTACAAAATGTTGAGATTTAAAAAATCAAGTCTTTAATTTATCCCATCAGATAAAGCATAAAAAGAAGTTTAATTTGACACCTAATTCACTTTCATATCTTCAGTATTAAAAAAGTTATGGCCATTTTCATACTCAGAAATTGGCATCTTGTTCCCTATTGCTTTTCCATTGACTTAACACAAAAGCTGTGATCGAGAACATTTAAAAGCCGATAACTTTCTTAAAATTTAAGAGAACTGAAAGAAATTTTCAGTTATTATAGATTGAAGCATTCTGAAACAAATATGAAACAATCTTACTTAGATGACTTGAAATTAAAGCATATAATTAGTTAGTTACCTAATTGTAGCTAATTACAAAATTCAATTACTAGATCTAAACATCTATCCATTTCTTAAGAATAGATTAACATTTTTAAATAGCCTAAGTGTCCAAATAACATTCACACAAGAATTCAGAATATAACATAATTTTTAAATCTTATTGTCATGGGTTTATAGGCCAAATGGAAGGAATTTAATGTTTAATACCTGTAAATTAATGGCCATTTAAATCAGCTTGCGAGTGGGATTTTCTGGAACGGGACGATTTGGAATGTTCAGGGTGCGGTGAATTTAGTCCCCCATATCTGCAGCAAATTCACTGCCGGTTCGTTCGGGGACTAAATCACCGTTTCGCAATTTAAAATGCGAATTAAATACATCTTAAGAAACTACTTTCTTTTACCTGGTCCTCCATAAAACCCGTCCCCGTTGTCGGCATTGACGGCTTCAGAAGCTGATTTTAAAATCATTCCAGCGATTAACTTGTCGGGTGAATTTAAAAAAAAAACCACACAGAACGGCCGTAGGAACGATTCCTTAGCAACATCTTGCACTCCAACAAATATAATCCAGGACCAGGTCGGAAAAAAACCCTGTTTTAACCCCGCCCCCCCCCCCCCCTCAAATGCGCCAAAATCGCGCACACGGCCAGTGGCAGAACTGCAGCGCCGCTGAAGGTAAGTTTTGTAACATATCTAGAAATCTTTCCCCCTTACCTTAAACCTATGTTCTCGATTCCTTTACTCTGGGCAAGAGACGCTGTGCGTTTGTCTAATCCTCTCGTGATCTTGTACACCTCTACAAGATTACCCCACATTCTCCTGCGCTCCAGTAGATGTGGTTTACACAACTTTAGCAAAGCCTTTGACACAGTCATACAGTACATGGGAGAGGGACAGGGTTATTGATGTGTTTGGGAAATGGGCTAAGAAATGACAGTTGGAGTTTAATTCTGAAAAAAAGGCGATGCATTTTGGGGCTGCTGATATCATGAATAGTAGGCCTTGGGCAGTATTAAGCAACAGAGGGAATTATCATGTACAAATCCAAAGATCCTTGAAAATGGCAGTGCAGAAAGATAACATGGACTAAGAAACCACATGGGCTATTGGCCTTCAATAGTTGGGGCATTGAGCACAAAAGCAGTGAGGTTAAGCTCCAACATTATAAAACATTGGTCAGAGCTCAGTGCATTTCTGGTCATCGCACTATTAGAAGGATATGATAGGACTGGAGGATTCAAAAGTGATCCACCAGGATGGTACCTGGGATGAAGCCTTTCATTTACGAGGAAGCACTGGAAAGGCTTTGTCTGTTGTCCCTTGATCAGAGGAGATTAAGAGCAGATATGGTATACAAGCCTATAAGCGGTATAGAAAGGGTAAATTGTAGGAAACCATTCCCTATATGGTGTATAAAACTGGAGTCAAAGATGTAGGTGAAGAGGGCAAAAGATTTAAATGGGAATATGAAGGGGATCTTTTGCAGCCAGAGAATGAGAGAAAGGTTCCCATTTTCAATGCCTTTTTCATTCATAAAGTGGTGGTTTCCTGAAATGCACTGTCTGAGAGTCATGGAACCTTAGATAAGCACCAACGTGTCATGGACCAAATGCTCAGAGCTAGGGTTAATGCAGATGGTGCTCACTGGGAGTATTTTTTGGGAGGTAGGAGGAAACTGGGAAACTGGAGGAAACCATGCAGTCACAAGGAGAACTTGCAAACTCCACACAGACTGATCATGATCATACCAAGAGACACAACTGTCTGCAATCTGGAGGGCAAAGGGCTAATCAATGTTTCAGGTCATGATCCTGGGTCTGGACCGAGTGTGGAGGGAAGAGAGCCAGTATAAAGAGGGAAGATGGCAAAAAGTCACTACAGCCCCCTTTCCTCCACCCACCCCCCCCACTCTCCCTCCCCCCTTTCCCCCACTCCTCCCCCCCTTCCCACCCACTCCCCCTCCACACCCCCTTTCCCCACTCCTCTGCCCCCTCACCCCCTCTCCCCACTCTCCCTCCCCCCTTTCCCCCACTCCTCTTCCCCCCTTTCCCCCCACTCTCCGCCCCTTTCCCCCCTCACCCTCCCACCCACTCCCCTCTCCCCCCACCCCCTTGCCTCCCCCACCCCACAATGACGACTTTAAATGCCACAAGAATATAAGAATATCAGGAGGACATTGTAGACCTTTGAATCACCAATCACATTACACATTGCCCCTCAATGTGATTCAATTTTTGAGGGAAATAACACAGTTGCACCAATCTGCAACAACTCACAATATTGAAATGACCTCATCTCTATAATTTTGATGCGATTACAGAGAGATAGGAGAAATTATTAAAACTCCCAGTTTGCAACAGCACAGTAGATTTGCCCTCCGATTTCAAAAAATAAGAATTTTGCTTACAATAACCTTCACATACTTGGCACCAAGCACAACGAATGTAGCAGCTGAACATGTAAATAAAATGAAAGGTTGTGAGATAACCTAATGAAAAAAAAGGGAGTAACACAATCAAAGGGAGTGAACAGTCAACTAAAATCTAGGGTTTAATTCAATCCAACAAGCAGCAGATCCAAATGTGTTTCTAATCCAAGGCGAAGATGTTTTCCAAATGTAAAATGTCAGGTGTCCAGGGAGTAGCCATCACTTCTAATCATATTATATTCAGGTCAAAAGTGTGTTATAAATAATTTAAAGATGTGAGTGTTGCACTTATTTTTATCAAACTAAGTAGACTGCAGCTGTAGATTATTGAAATGAATTGGTGAGCGATGTTCAAAAATACTTGTATAAATCAAGCTCAACTTAACAGAAGATGGAAGTTTGAAATAAAACAGAAATAAAAATTGGAAAGATGCAGCAACTCTGTAAAATTACCATTAACTGACCTAGATTAAAACAAATACTGTACGGTTTCAAAGTTGTGTTTGTCATACGTAATGCTTCGCTCGTATTGTTATTTATTTGCAAACTAAAGGAGTAATGCTTGATAATAATACTTACTGAGACTTTATGAATTGATTTTCTGACTATGGATGCTCAGTTTTTTTCTAATGCATAAATATATACTTCCCATTACTGGACAAAACATCAAAGTGAGATCTCTGCAATCAGCAAAAATGAGGTAACTTCACTTGTTAAAATCCTAATTTTAGTTCCTGGTGAACAATGAAAATCACTTACTCATGAAACTGCACAGCTCAGGGACAGACCCTATTGCCTAAAGATAGACAAAAAGTGCTGGATTAACTCAGCGGGTCAGGCAGCATCTCTGGCGAAAAAGGATAGGTAACGTTTTAGGTTGGGACCATTCTTCAGTTTGTGCCTTGGGGCTTCCAACTCCAGTTCCAGACCTCCCAGTTCAGACCTAATCCGGATTTCCGGTATTTCTGCAAATAGGTCTATAGCTCACCTGGTACATGCCAACCGTTGGAATATCGGGCTAGTCCCATTTGCCTGCACTGATTAGTGAAAAGAAAGGGTGAGAGAATGAATCTTGGACAGATTCCAACCTAAGCTTGCCTTAAGGAGGCTTGTTTGTTTTACCATGTTGCCCTTCTTCTGTCGGGTAGTCTGGTTATTGTCTAGGTCTCACTGCACCCGGACTACATATGTGAGCAGTCACAGATGCTGCTGAACATTGTGCAATCACCAGTGACTATCCTGACCATACAATGAAGGAAGGTAGACAAAAATGCTGGAGAAACTCAGCGGGCGAGGCAGCATCTATGGAGCGAAGGAATAGGTGACGTTTCTGGTCGAGACCCTTCTTCAGACTGATGTTGGGGAGGTCATTCATGGAGTAGCTGAATATGGTTGAGTTTACGACACTACACTGAGGAACTCCCACAGTGAGATTGTGCAGCTGAGATGATTGACCTCCATCCAACACAACCATCTACAACTGCTCGGTATGATTTCAACCAGCGTGAGTTTTCCCCTTGATTCTCATTGACTCCGGTTTAATCAGTGCTCCTTGATACCATATGCAATCAAATATTGCCCGAATATAATGACAATTACTCTCACTTCACCGTTGGAATGCAGCTCTTTTGCCCATGTTTGGACCAAGGCTGTAATGAGGTCAGGAGCTGAGTGATTTTGGCGGAACCCATATTGAACTTTTGTGAGGAGGTTGATATTCCTTCCTTGACTTTGCAGTTGGTCAAAAGCAGACGGATGGGATTGTGCATTTGGCCAACCAGTCTGAAGACACTTCCTGAACTTAAACGCAGTCTGAAAAAGGGTCCAGGCCTGAAATGTCACCTATCCGTGCTTTCCAGAGATGCTGCCTGACCTGCTGAGTTTTACTCTGTGGCTGAATGAAACATTAATTTGATGGGTTGGATATATTCTGCTTCCTGTTTAATTCGATGGGTTGGATATATTCTGCACACCTGGACAATATACCTCAATGTCAGGTAGATGTCAGTGTTACAGCTGTACTGGAACAGCTTAGCTAAGGGTGCGGCAAGCTCTGGAGCACAAACCCTCAACACTATTGTCAGAATGTTGTCAGTGTCCATAGTTTAGTTTAGTTTAGAGATACAGGGCAGAAACAGGGCCATTGGTCCACCGAGTCCACGCCGACTAGCGATCCCCGCACAATGACTCTATCCTATGCGTACTAGTGACAACTTACAATTATACTAAGGCAATTAACCTACAAACCTGTACGTCTTTGGAGTGTGGGAGGAAACCGTAGATCCCGGAGAAAACGCATGCAGGTCACGGGCAGAACATACAAACTCCATACAGACAATTCCCATAGTCAGGATCGAACCCGGGTCTCTGGCGCTGTAAGACAGCAACTCTATCACTGTGCCACTGTGCCGCCCATTTCATACAGAGATACCAAATGCATATCCTGATCAGTGAAGTCAATGAAGCTAAATATAAAAATGAAAAACAGCATGAAAGTTGTATACTTTTGCCTAATGTCAACACCTATTGTGTTGTGGGTGGCCAGAATTTTCATTCCATTGAGGCAGAATCTTCCATTGCCTAATTCTGACTCTGAAATGATAGACAGGAATACTGGCACTGCTTGTTGAAGTTATGCTGGGCAAACTTCATGCAACAGAGTTTATTGATGATGGAAAGCCAATCTCCCCGCCAAGGAACAGAGGAAGCCAGCGCAGAGCTGCACCTTTTGAAGGCTGCACAAGTTGTTCAATGGAGTTCGGTGAGTCTTGCTTGAGTAGAACACTTGCATCTTTAGATAGTGATTTGCTGTTGCAACAAGTAGACTTGAAATGTATTTTTCAGTTTGAGGACAAAAGCAAAAATAAAATGTAGGGTTAATGCAGTGTTAGTGCAAATGGATAATAGATGGTCAGTGTTGACATGATGAGCCAAATGACCTGTTTCCATGCTGTATCTCCCTGTGACCCCAGGGGCACTCACTGCACTATAGTGCCTTCAAGTCTGCTTGCAGAATCTATGTGGTATCCTCTATAGGATTACATCAAACCTATATCACAGACACAAAAATTAATCTTTGTCAGCACTTTGATAGCACTTGGGCATCTTCCCATAAAATTACCTCTCCCTATCCTACCCCCCACTTCTCCATAATCTGTTCTCCCTCATTTGTTTGGTACAACTTTGCTGCCTGCTTTAGCTACCTTAATTGATAATGAGTTTCACATTCACTTTATCTGTAAAGCAATCACTCTGAAATAATTCAATCGATTTGTCAGTGAATGTTATATTTTGTACTAAATGTTGTACCATTTATCCTTTTAATTAAGTGCTGTGGATGGTTTGGCTGTGTACATGTACAGTCCTTTCCTTAACTGGATAGCAACCAACCAAAAACCTTTTGCTGCACCTTGGTACACATGGCGATATGAAACTAACCTAAATTAATTCGCCTTGTTCTGGACTCGTTCACATGGAAACATCATCATCCTAATTTCAATTATTCAAATAATTCAAATAATTATTCAATAATTCAAAACAAAACAAGGTTAAGGGGGGACTTGATAGAGGTCTTTAAAATGATGAGAGGGATAGACAGAGTTGATGTGATCAAGCTTTTCCCTTTGAGAATAGGGAAGATTCAAACAAGAGGACATGACTTCAGAATTAAGGGACAGAAGTTTAGGGGTAACATGAGGGGGTAGCGGTGTGGAATGAGCTTCCAGTGGAAGTGGTGGCGGCAGGTTCGTTGGTATCATTTAAAAATAAATTGGATAGGCATATGGATGAGAAGGGAATGGAGGGTTATGGTATGAGTGCAGGCAGGTGGGACTAAGGGAAAAAAGTTGTTCGGCACGGACTTGTAGGGCCGAGATGGCCTGTTTCCGTGCTGTAATTGTTGTATGGTTATATGGTTATATGGTTAATTCAAATAATTGTAGCCTCACCCGCTGAGTTCCTCCAGCATTTTTGTCTACATCCTAATTTCAAAGATCGCTTTCAGTCTGTTTTTTTCCACAGGTAAAGAGCAGCAGTCTGATCAACCTTTGGTGATCATTGCTCTGCAGCAATCCTGGCAGTCCCTTTAACAATTCTACAAGGACTGAAACAAATGATTCGAATGTCTCCAGTATTTACAAGGATAGCAGAGAGATCCAGGGTGAGTTGGCAGCCTGAAGGACTTCCAATGTATAACAGCAGGAGTTAATGTAAATGTTTTCCTCTTCTGCAGTCTGCCAGATTGGGAAATTTGGACGGAGGCACAATGCGTGTGTGCCTATGGCTAGGACTGGGAGCAGAATGGAGGGATGGAGGTCCCACGTGTGAAGGCAAACTTTGGGGGAACTTGGGAGAGGGCTAGTGGGTCCGGTGTACTTGGTAACATGTAAGTTGGAGAAACTGGTGCAGTATTAACAACAGCAGAATACTGGAGAAGAAGATGGGGGTGGGGCGGTGGTGGGGGTGGTAAGGCATGATAGAACAGGTTGCGGGTAAGAGTATTCATGGTAGAATCTGATCATGAGGCAAGCAGGTTGCTGATAATGAAGGAGATTAGCTCAAGTCGGTGGGAGGGATCATTTCTGTTCCTCCTGATCACAAGCAGTGCTAGAAAGACATTTACAGTTGGATTCAACTGGTCTTGCCTCCATTCAGAGTTTCGATTCTCCATGAGACTCGAGTGAAGAAGTTTGCCTTAACTAAGTGAAAATTAGTTTATTGCTTTAATATTTGACGTTTGGAAACAAAAACCCAGCATTTCAGTGGTAATAAAAAACGGACCATGTAAATTGATTTGAGGATTGATACCTATTTTACATCTTTGTTCATTGTCCTCTTGTCTGTCTGTTCCTTCAACTTGGTTTGCTTAAAGATTATGTTAAGATAGGACGATCGATTGCCTATGTCCAAACCTTGTGCACACGTGAGGAGCATGGACATAACAAGCTTTGGTTGTAATTGCCCACATCGAGTGGTTGCAAATGGTGAGTCTTTAATGTACAAAGCATAAGGTTCAGAGGCTGGGCATGACTTATTTCTACAGTTATTTCCTTTTGATATTTTTCCTAAGGTTTATTTAGGCACTCGTGAAAGTAATGCCAGAATGGTTCCTTTGTCAGATTCTTTTCATTTTTGTTGAATTCACCAGGTTACCTCTCCGCGAACTCAGGTGGACAAACAAGGGTCACAAAACCAAGTTTAATTCGACTGAGATTTTTGTTGGTTCTTGAGCCAAATGAAGGAAAAAGTCAGTACAGTTTAGTCCCTGAGGTGAGGTTTATCTACAGCTTGAAAACTCTTTTGCTGGGATCAACTTATTCACGAATATTTTCTTTCTTGAGCCAAACATATGGGGGACATTTCCAGTGCTAATCACTGCAGTGATCAGGGTGCATAGCTGTCAGGCCGAACATTCTTCATATGCAAACACATAATCACAAACATGCATTCACATTTTATATATTATAGTCTTTGTTAGATAGGCATCATACTATCATCATTTCCATTTTCATCACACTATTTTGTAATTTTGCATTTGGCCTGGCACAATACACCTGATTCAAAACAAAACTTTCTTGATATTTTCCCAGTAGTGTACTCTAATTTCCCACAAATCGAAATTGTTACTGCATCATTATGACACTTCTGTTTCCCAGGCAGTCTTCTTGTGCTACTTTGCATTTTGTTACCAATAGGGTATTGGTTTTAATTCCTGATGAAAAATGCAATCATTTTCTCTTCTATATTGTAGTCACATTAGAGTTTAGATCCCCATACTAAGAAATGCATTGATGACATGACTACATTTAACCATAAATAAGTTTTTAGGCATCCATAGTTGGATTTATGCCCTGCTAATCCATTATTCATCATGATAATAAATGTTCCAACATAGGAGTCCAGGGCTTGCACCTGAAACAAATGTTCAATTCTTAGCATGTACAAAACAATATCTAATGCTTGGCTCAGGGGCCCTTAAGCAATGCATAGCCAGTATTAGACCAATTACATTCAGGGTCATCAACTTTGATCATTTTTGAGGGCTTTATGTTGGCTACAACCATGGTGAAGTGAGAAAGTTGCAGCAATTGTGGAATCGTAAAAGTGGAAAACACTTCAACATGGAAGGAGTTCCATTTTTGCCGGTAGTGGAGCAAATTATTATTTGTACATTTCTAACGCATAGTGGTAAGTTTTGCAATTATTGTGTGTTTGCCTTATGATACGGTTTACATTTGTAGTCTGTGTGTTTATTTAAAACGTTGCTAAGAATTGATTTGCATTAATGTGTCATAGCTGATTGGTAGCAGTTCCCAAGGCAGCAGAAAGTATGAGGAGAAATATCTTGTGTAGAAATTAAGAGGTGCGCTGGCTTGACTATAAACTTTCTCATTTAATTCGAAGCTGCTTGGGGTCAATAAAATGTCAGAGAAAGGGACCATTATACTTTGGTAAAGAATCACTTCTTATAGGTCAGTAACTATCAATCAACCCTGTGGTTGTGACCATATTACAACATAGAAGGAGGCCACATATGCTGGTATTCAGATCAACCCCAGATCCAGTTAATTTTCCCTGTAATACATTCCCTCTGACATACACAGGAACTCCTTACTGATTCTACTACTCATCAGGAGAAATTTACAGTGAATCGGCAAGGTTTTGGGATGTGGGAGGCATGAAAGGGAAACCAGCGTTTCACAAAGGGAACTTGCAAGTTCCAAACTGACGAACCTGCAGCACCAGAGGTCAGGATTGAACCTAGGACACTGGAGCTATGAGGCAGCAGCTCTACTCCGTGTGCCATCCCACTTTTGTCCTCTCCTCTCCCTTAACACGTAACAAATTAAATACGCTTTAACACGTAACAAATTAAATTCAACACAGAAGTGTAAGTTTCTGAGATTTGACGGAGTAACTGTTATTGAGATTGCTTTTACTGAAGAAGAAAGCGCTGTGAAATCAAAGTACAATCTTGTGGTTTAACTGGACAGGCCATTTGAATCAGTAGCACACTAATTTCAGGCAGTGAAAAACAACAAACAAAATACCGAGTTCCATAACAAGAGGTAACATTTGCGCAATAAGAACAGAAACATCATAACAGGACAAGCAGTACCTATGGGGAGAGGGAAACAGAATTAATGTTTTGGGTCAGTTGATGCATGATCGGCTAAGTGTGGTGAATTGTAGAAACAAGAAACTGCAGTTGCTGGTTTACTAAAAAAAGACACAAAGTATTGAAGTAGCCCAGCGGGTCAGGCAGTATTCCGGGAGAAGATGGATCGGTGATGTTTCGGTTCAGGACCCTTCTTCAGACTGATGGCCAGTCTGAAGAAGGTTCTCAATCCGAACTGTCATTTAACCATGTTCTCTGCAGATGCTGCCTGGTCCACAGTTACTAGAGTACCTTGTGTCTTCATTTTTAAGGGTGGTGAATTTCCTGGAATTCTTTACCCCAGAGGCTAGATCACCGGAGGTATTAAAGAGGACATATATAATTATTTGGAAGATCACAGATTTAAGTGCTATGTTCAATGGGAATGGAAAAGGGATTGAGGCCTGGGGCAGATCAGCCGTAAACATGTCCTACAGAGGTGAAGGCTTGAGGGGGCTACATAGCCTACCCTGTTCCTATTACATGGTGTCCAGCACTTTTTTCCCCATTTCATTCAGATTTCTAGCAACTGCATTTTTTTGTCCTTTTCAGGAAACCAGTGAATCCAGAGAGGTCATTGTAGAATGGACAGGCATTATTTTGGTTTGGGGCTCTCCTTCAAACCGATGGAGTGGGGGAGTAGGGAGAAGAAACCTAGAAAAGAGATATGGAGATGGGGCAAAACCTCACAAATGATAGATGGATACAGGTGAGGGGGTGGCGATTTACTAGTAGGTAGTGACAATGGCAAAGGCCAGAGGTGAAAAGGAGACAAAGAGTGTAAGGTAAGGGAAGAAGGTTGGTGAAATTTCATCCATATCTTACCCTCTCGTTTCCATATCTCACACTCTTTTGTCACCATTTCACCAGTGGCCTTTGTCACTAACTCCACCATTTGCCAATCATCTTCCCTTACCTACACCGACTTATCACTTACCAGACTTTTCCCTATTTTCTTTTCCACCTTTCTTTTCCAGCTTTCTCACCCCCCCCCCCCCCCCCCCCCCCACCTCCCATCAGTCTGAAAAAAGTGCTGAGCTGAAACAATGTCTGTCCATTCTCTCCTCAGATGCTGCCTGACCTGTTGAGTCCCTGCAGCATTTTGTGTTTTACTCAAGATTCCAGTCTTCAGCATCCACATGGTAAAATCATAGTTGGTCTGATGTACAATTTGTCTTCCTGTCTCAAATAGAAATTTGAGTCATTGGAGGGGAGCACAGTGAAAGGTTGGCTGGTTGATCTGAAGACTTAAAGGAATGATGTATTTGTTGAAATTGGACCAGTTCTCTCCAGCAAATAAACATTTGACAAGGAAAGCAAAAAACGTGTTTGACCATGCAATTCTAAATTTTAAATAGTAAATTACTTTTTAAAGATCTGAGAAAAAACACTTTGAAACTTAATTTACCATTTAGTTCAGATATTTTGATTAAAAATTGGAAGTGTGTAAACCCATTAAATACTTTCATTAAATATTTTTAGAAATACAGTATTTATTGACATATTGTTTTCTCAAAAAGGTTCAAGAAACAGAACACAGTAATAGAGGAGATTGGAATTTAATATTATCCAGCCTCATAAAAGCATATAGATTACCTGTTTTGCTCCATTTTTTGTGAAGAGCCTTGCCAAAACGTATATGGCCTTGCACAACTCTCAAAGAGTTACTACGGTGTCTGGGAGTATGTGTGTCATACCTGCCTTTCACTTTTGTAATTATAAGTACTCAAGATTGCACTTAACACCTGAAGTGAGCCTTGCTTTCTGTTAAAGGAAAATCTAGAATAACTGAAGAATGTGGACACATTCCATTCTGACCAATGGATTGTAGCTGTGTGCTCTAGGGAAATGTATAAAAGTAGGGGGACTGCAGAACAAAGTTAAATAATCCTATAACACATGTAACAGTACATCTGTAAAAAATCAAACGATTCCACATTCTGAACTCTTTCATGAATGGAAAAATATTGTTGCTGACCTTCAAAACAGCTGCACTTACAGATTTATATTTGACCCAAAAAATTATATTTTATTTTGAAACATTTAATGACTAAACCATTGACGACTTCAGTTGCCAAGCCTCGCGCTTTGGCTCTTTATCTTCCTTTCCTTCTCTAAAATGCTCCATGAAATCTATTTATTTTGCCAAACTTTAGATGATCTATCTTAAAATCTTACTTGGCATGCCATCGGTTTTTGTTTGCTAACGTTTCCATGAATCATCTAGGAACATTCCACAATAAAGGCACGATATGTGGATGTTATTATTTGGTATTGAATCCTATTAGTCTCTGGGAAATTTGCTTGATGAAGTTCTTCTTGTCATGTAGCTACACTTTTCCAAGCCACTACATAACGCTGGCTCTGGCACATGGGTTGAAGACCTTTAGATCTTCTGGTTTGCATAGCTCTGGGAGGGGGAGCAGGTAAGTAGGTGCTCCATAGTTTGGGTTGCCTCCCCACAGTCACATTCGGTTGGTCCATCGTTGTTGTACCCCCACTTCTGCACGAGAGCTTTGCACCGTCCGACCCGTGTTCTGAGGCGATTGAGGCAGAGCCAGACTGGTCATGTCTCTTTCACTCCCAATGGAAGACTCCTCAGGGTATAGTGTCAGTGTGTGGGGTTTTGATTGTAGTTGTGTCACCCAAGCATCTATCCTACATGTGTGGGGGTTATCATTCAGGGGTTGAACTGCATGTAGGAAGCTATTTCTGGGTTTTAACCTCTTTGGTGCCTGGACGTGTTGGGACAGTGGGTGCTGAGGGTCATCCTTCTGCTTGGTGCGTTCCACTTCTGAGGATACTGTTGTTCTGATTGCAGGGGGCGCAATATCACAGCAGGTACAGGTCATCAATTTGTGTGGGTTTGAGGCAACCAGAGATGGTTCTGCATGCTGCATTTAGCACTGGATCCAACTTCTTGGCATGTGAAGAACGTCCCCAGACTGGGCAGGTATATTCTGCAGCTGAATAGCATAGTGCAAGGGCAGCACTCCCGACAGTTCCTGGATCTGATCCCCATTAAGAGTTGGCCATCTTTCTCAGGATGTTGTTTCTGGCTCCTAGCTTTACTTTTGGCTTGATAACATGGCCTTTGTAGCTGAGGGTGCAGTCCAGAGTAACTCCCAGGTATATGGGTTTGGCTGAGTTGGCTAGACTCTTCCCATACCAGTGATGAGTTAATTTGTGGTTCGCATCACAGTTCTTGAGGTGGAAGGCACTAATTTGCGTTTTGTCTGGGTTTACCCGTAAATGATTTAGGGCTTAGTAGTTGGTAAGGCCATCTAATGCTTCAGTGAGGGACTTCTCAAATTCTGCGAAGGACTGACACTGAGATGCGTTACAGAGGTCATCAGCATACTGGAAGCTCCTGTTGTTTGGGTGGATGGGTTGGTCGTTGGTGTAAATGTTGAAAAGCACAGGGGCAAGAACACTGCCTTGAGGAAGCCCATTCTTCTGTCTGCGCCATCTGCTGCTATCATCCCTGAGGTCTACAAAGAAGCGTCTATTCTCCAGCATGTTATGGATCAGAGCTGTCAGATTTGCATCCTTCGTGATCTTGGATAGCTTTTGCACCAGTATTCAATGGTTGACTGTATCACAAGCCGCTGACAGGTCTACAAAAGTGGCGCCAGTAATAAGTCCTTTCTCGTATCCATTCTCAATGAATTGGGTCAGATTCATGAGCTGGCTTGTGCAGGATTTTCCAGGTCTGAAGCCTGCTTGTTCAGGAATAAGCTGCTGGTCCGTGATGGGGCCCAGGCGATTCAAGATTAGCCTCTCAAATAATTTGTATGTGTGACAGAGCAGGGAGATGGTTCAGAAGTACGAAGTAACTAATTGTGATTGTGCCATTGGTTTTGTTATGATTTTGTGATCAGATTCTTTTGAATTTAGGCACAGAAGAACAAATCAGTGTATTTTATGTAGACAAAGAAAGGTGCTGGTACACAATATTAATAAATATACATGTCACGTGGCTGGAAAACGGATAATGGTGTTTAACCCTTTAGAGTTGCCGCTACTCCATATCAGCATCTTTAAGCCGAGTAACAACACAAAAGAACACTGAAATTAATTTACTTCTCAATCCACCATCTTGTATAACTGAAAGTGTATTCCTTATTTAATGAACGATCCCCAAAGTAACAATGAATTTACATAATAATATATAATTCAATGTACATAATTGATAGTTAGTCTGCTCCAAGTAAGCAGGGGACATGGAGGGGACATTAAAAACTTTAAGAGGATAATCTTGGTTTGATTGTCAACAGTTGGCTTTTCATTGATTACTGCAAGGGCTATGTTTGCAAATTCAGAAGGCTTGTAGATAATTGAAAAATGTCCCAAATGACAAAACTCAACTTCCACAGAAATTATTCTCTGATTTGTAAGTCTTCAGAATTCTCTGCCCCAAAGAGACATGGGGTTGGACAGGCTAGATGCAGGAAGATTGTTCCCGATGTTGGGGAAGTCCAGAACAAGGGGTCACAGTTTAAGGATAAGGGGGAAATCTTTTAGGACTGTGATGAGAAAAACATTTTTCACACAGAGAGTGGTGAATCTCTGGAACTCTCTGCCACAGAAGGTAGTTGAGGCCAGTTCATTGGCTATATTTAAGAGGGAGTTAGATGTGACCCTTGTGGCTAAAGGGATCAGGGGGTATGGAGAGAAGGCAGGTACAGGATACTGAGTTGGATGATCAGCCATGATCATATTGAATGGCGGTGCAGGCTCGAAGGGCCGACTGGCCTACTCCTGCACCTATTTTCTATGTTTCTATGTCTATGAATAACAAATTATTGTATGTCCAGAGATGAGACGGATTATTTGGGACCACAGGTTAATCAAGAATTATGGGATTCAGCAAGGAAACTGAGGTGCAGACTGATCTTATTACATGCAGGAGCAGACGTGTGTGACCAATGATCACAATGGCCCTCTTACGGTCTAACATTCTACAAATGGAAACATTGGAAGTAAAATAAATTGAGGTGTATTCATTCCAATGGATTTTTGAAAGCGGCTTTGAACTATTTTATTTTCATTTCTTTATTTCATCCTTTAATAATTCTGCTCCCCCCAATAATTACATGCTTCATACCATTTGATGCAATGCTGAAAATCACAATAATTTCCCTATCATTCTGGTGCCAAAGAAAAGCAAGGTATGCGAATAGCACTGTGCCTTAATTGGTATATGTGACAATAAAAGACCTTTGAAACTTTGACTAAATTTCAGAAGCAGAGAGGATGTTGGGATACTTGACTATGTGGACACTGCAACATGGTTACTGAACCTTAACTTTTTTGGCTAAATGCCAAGTGGAGAATGGTTCATAGCTAAGTCACAAGGCCAATTGCTAAGCGTCTGCAATAGGCAAAATATAGATATGGTTGAGCAACCGTGTCTGAAAAAAATGATTTTGTTGCTAAGGGAGTTGCTAAGAGGTTGACTGGCCCCTCACCCAGATAATGTAAACACCTGCCATTGTTTGATATTAAAATATATATAAACCAGCTGTCAGGCTCACTCGTGGAGAAGGTGTTCATAGACCACAGGGTCTTGACTGTTCTCCCAGAGCTCTGTTAACAATAAAGTTGCTGCTTTTATCTTACTCAGGTCTCATTGAAAATTTTCACCAACAGTAGCATGCTTTAATGACTAATGCCCACCATCTGACATCCACCACCATTAAATGCTTCAAGAGTCTCATCATAGTGCATGTTAACTACAAATTGCCTTCCAAATCGCCTTGATCCACTGCAGTTCATCTACCATCACAAGAGGACCAAGCAGACACTATCTCCCTAGCCCTACACTCATCCCTGGAACTTCGGGATAATAAGGATACTTACAACAGTCTCCTATTTAGTGACTTCAGCACCATAATCCCAACCAAATGCATTTCTGAACACCTGAGCCTAGGAGACAACAGGCCCCTCTGCAACTGGATCCTTGGCTACTGAACCTATAGATCATAATCGTAGATTATAGAACAGCACAGGAACAGTGCCTTCAGCCTACAATATCCATGCCAAACATGATGCCAAGTTAAACCAATCTCTTCTGCCAGCACATGATCAATATCCCTCCAGTCCTTGCATATCCGTAAGCCTTTCTCAAGAACTCTGAATTGCCACTATTGTATCTGCCTCTCCCATCACTCCTAGCAGCACATTTCAGGCACCTACCACCTAAAAAATGTATCTCACACATTGTCTTTAAATGTTTCCCTTCTCACATAAAAGCTATGCCCTCCAGTCCTTAAAATTTCCACCCTGGAAAAAAAGATTCTGGCTATCCTACCTATGCCTCTAAATGTTATATAGTTCTATCATGCCTCTCCTCAACCTGCAACATTCCAGAGAAAACAATCCAAGTTTGTCCAACCTCATCAGTGAGGATGAATGACAAAACATCCTACACAATAATTCTCACTACTGATGCCTGCAAGGATTTGTATTCTCAGCACCTGACTATACCCCTTGTATACTCACGGCCGTGCAGCCAAATTCTGCTCAAACTTTATTTACAAGTTTGCAGATGACGCCACTGTAGTGGGTCAAATCTCGAACAATGATGAAACGGAGTACAGGAAAGAAATAGAGAGCTTAGTAATGTGTGCAGCCAACATCCTTTCCCTCAATGCCAACAAGATTATTAACCAGGAAATTAGGTGGTGTACATGCCCTAATCAACATCAATCAGAGTGCAGATCGCTGAGAGTTTCAAGTTTCTAACTGTAAATATCACCAGCCAATTGTCCTGGACCATCCACATTGAAGTTATACACTTTATTTTGGAAACTGAGACATTATGCAAAAAAAAAAACTGGAGCATAAAATTAGAGAGAACAGATGTGGGACAAGGTTTGGGAATGAAAATCATTTGGTGAGTTTCTATAAAATGCAGCCCACCTGAGGAATGTACATCTGGTCCAGCTTACATTGGCAAATGTTGTGTTTTCTTGTACAGAACCAAATACACCCTTTAGTTTTGGTTCAATGGTATACCACACCAAACACACGTGATTAGTTTAAAGGTTGTTGAAAAGAAACATGTTTTCACAGTTGTACCTGGAGCATTTATTCTTGTATTTTCTTGCAATCTCTAATAGCACCAGTGCTTAATAATGTCTTTGCTTAAGAAACAAGCTTTTTAGATGACTGCATCTGTTTGCGGTTTCAGATGTTACAATTGCAATGATATTATCACAAAAATATCTTCAAACTCTGTACATACTGCAGCCAGTGCAAGAACTTTTCCTGGTGTAGCTGAATACGTATACCCACCCGTGGCACTGTTATCTCTTTCTTGACCTGTGAGATGAATTTTACTTGCCTATGTGCTAGTATGCGAACAGATTGTATATTCCTAGAATTGTGAAGCAAGATACGTTTGCCAACAGAAGCTATTTTATGTGTATAACATGAAATACATGTACATTTAAGTTAAAACATTTCCCTCCACAGATGCTGCCTGGCTTGTTGATTACATCCATCAGTTTGATTTTTGCTCAAGAATTAATCTGTCTCTCATGTCTCCATTTACACAAATAAATTGGCATCAAATCATTAGATATATCTCTTAAAGATAGCAAAGTCAAGCGGTATGGGGAGAAGGCAGGAACGGGGTACTGATTGTGGATGATCAGCCATGATCACATTGAATGGCGGTGCTGGCTCGGAGGGCCGAATGACCTACTCCTGCACCTATTGTCTATTGTTGCTATAATTGATGGGAAATTGCATGGCATACGCTAGATTTACAATGTATAATGCCAGCAGGAGAGAGTCCTAGCCAACAGTGTCCACTCAGAAAATTACCTTTTCATCAAATTGTCACATCCATATACTTTACACTGGAAACATATCAGTAAGGTGTTTGTGCAAGTCCTGAGAGCATGTGGAATAAAGGTGAATTGCTGTTCCAAATTTGGTCAAATAGGAAAGCTCAATCACTGAAATGATTGATTGCATCACAGCCTGGTTCAGTAATTCAACACCTAAGAATTAAGGAGACAAGAAAGCGGTCACCTTGTCCATCATGGCTACTGACCTCCTCACCATCAAAGTGAGTTAGTGGAAGCCATGCCTCAAGAAGGCACCTAACTGTACCTGCACACAATCCATATACCTCCATTCCTAGCATATCCATATGCCTCTCCAAAAACCTCTTAAATGCCACTATCATATCTGCCTCCACCACCACTTCTGGCAATTCCACCCCTGAAAAGATTCTGACTACCAAACTTATCAATGCTTCTCATAATTTTATCTACTTCTATCAGGTCTCCATTCCACTTCCTGCATTCTAGAGAAAGCAATCCAATTCTTCCAACCTCTTCATGTCACCAATAGCCTCTAATAGTCTGGTAAACCTCATCTTCACCCTTTCCAAAGTCTCTACATCCTTCCTCTAATGGGACAACCAAAACTGCGCATAATGCTCCAAATGCAGCCTATCCAAAGTGGTCCGCCCTGTTTCAACTAATGCAGTCAACCCGGCATGCACAATCAAATAACATCAAATAGAACAAGTTGTCCTACAACTTTAGGCTGTGTACACCATACGCAAGAAGAAGAAGAAGAAGCCTATCCGAAAACTTATAAAGCTGTGTCATGATTTCCTGACTCTTATACTCAATGCCACGACCGATGAAGGCAAGCATATCCAATGTATTTTTTACCATTCAATCTACAATCTAGAAACAACCAATTCCCAGTAAATTCCATGCATTTTAATCCTCTGGATAAGCTTACCATGGGAGACTTTGTCGAATGCCTTACTAAAATCCATGTAGGTAACATCTACCAACCTACTTTCAATGATCATCTTCATCACCTCCTTAAAAGATTTGATCAAGTTAGTAAGACACGACCTGCCACGCTGACTGTCCCTAGTTAAGCCAGTCTTCTAAAGGGAGTAAATCCTGTCCCATAGAATCCTCTGCAATAGCTTCCATACCACTGATGTAAGGCTCACCGGCCTATCTTTCCCTGGATTCGCACTACTTCCCTTCTTAAAGCAAGAGGCAAAATTAGCTACTCTCCAGTCATCCAGGACCTCGACTGTGGCTAGAGAAGATGTAAAGATCTTTGTCAAGGCTCCTGCCATCTCCTCTCTTGCCTCTCTCAATAACTGGGGAAGTATCCCATCAGTCCTGAGGATTTATCACATTAATGCTCTCCTCCTCCTTAATCTCAAATTCCACTTGCATATTAGCATTCTTTATACCGAACTCGCTGTCCTCCATGTCCTTCTCCTTGGTGAAAACAGATGCAAAGTCCTTGATTAGTACTTTGTCCACATCCCGGACTCCAAGCATAAATTCCTTCCTTTATCCTTAAGAAGTCTCACCTTCTCCCTAGTTACCTTCCTGTTTTTAACGTAGATATGAAAAGCCTAGGAATTTCTTGTCCCCCTTTGGCCCGTCTAATCACCCATGAGTTATTTCCTCCTTGTTTTATATTCCTCAAAGGCCCTATCTGATTTCATCCTCTTAAACCTTGCATATGCTTCCTTTTCCTTCAGAGCAAATTTACAATCTCTGGTCATCTAAGGTTCCCTTACTTGGCCATTTTTTATCCTTGCTGGAACATGCTGAAACTGAACTTTGATCAACTGTCCTTTCAATGACTTACACATGTCAGATGTGGTCTTACTGAATAACAACTGCTCCTAGTATACTGTCCTGCTCTCCGGCCTAATAACACTGTATTGGCTGTAATTAGCACCTTCCTGCAAGGTCCAGACTTATCCCTATTCAAAACAGTCTTAAAACTTATGGAATTGTGTTCACTAACCCCAAATGCTCTTCCACTTTACACTGCTCCATGGATTATATCCTACTATGGTTGCTCTATGTAATTAGGCATTTGCACTATTTTGGTCTGGTTTACATTGAATAACTGTTAATGTATTGCATATTTATTTTCACTGTTTTGGTTCAATTCTGATGTTTATGAGAAATAAAAACTTGAAGTTGAACTGTTAAACAATGGGAGCACACTTTCAGCACCCATTTTGTTTCTTCATCGTCTTCCTCTTTCTTTACTTCTTTTTCATTACACCACTTGACATTCCTCTAAACTCCAAAGAGCATTGGTTTAGTTTAGAGGTACTGCATGGAAACAGGCCCTTCGGCCCATCGGGTCTGCGCCGACCAGTGATCCCCGTATATTAACACTATCCTACACACACTAGGGACAATTTTTACATTTATCAAGCCAATTTACCCACAAACCTGTACGTCTTTGGAGGTTGAACCTGCTCTGGCGTATTCAATCCAGAAATCAAACTAGTGAATCTTATCTAACTGCATCCAATCATCCAATGTCTATCGTTCTTAAATAAGGAAACTAAGGGCGCTCTCAGTACTTCAGGTATGGTCTGACAAATGCATTGTACCAAGGATTCACTACTAAAATATATTGCCGTTTTGTTTCCAATTTCCATTTAACAAAGAATTTCATTAAAAAATATTAATTAGCCAAAAACGGTGGGCAAGGTAAGTCATGAAACATACACATGCAAAGTTGTAACATGGCTTTTAAATAAAAATACTGCAGATATTGGGGCGGCACAGTGGCGCAGCGGTAGTGTTGCTGCCTTACAGGTCCAGAGACCGGGATTTCATCCTGACTACGAGTGGTGTCGGTACAGAGTTCGTACGTTCTCCCCGTGACCTGCAGGGGATTTCTCCGAGATCCTCGGTTTCCTTCTACACTCCAAAGACGTACAGGTTTGTAGGTCAATTGGTTGGTGTAAATGTAAATTGTCCCTTGTGTGTGTAATGTGCGGGAATCGCTGGTCGGTGCGGACTCGGTGGGCCGAGGGGCCTGTTTCCGTGCTGTATTTACAAACTAAACTAAACTAAGATGGTGGAAGTTTGAAATAAAACAGAAATAAAAACAGATGCAGCAACTCTGTAAAATTACAATTAACTGACCTAGATTAAAACAAATACTGTACGGTTTCAAAGTTGTGTTTGTCATACGTAATACTTAGCTCGTATTGTTACTTATTTGCAAACTAAAGGAGTAGTGCTTGATAATAATAAACTTATTGAGACTTTATGAATTGTTTTTCTGACTGTGGATGCTCAGTTTTTTTTCTAATGCATACACACATACTTCCCATTACTGGACAAAACATCAGTGAGAATGTGATCATTTTTGAAGAGGCAGTTTCAAAATTAATTCATACCAGTTTTCCTATTGATGCTGCATGAGGAACGTCTCCAAAGTTCTTTTGCAAGAGTGCCTAATTTGATCCCCCTCCCTCTCTCAAAAGTATTGGCTGTTGCATGGGGAGCACTTGTACTTTACCCAAGTGACCATCTTCATGCGCAGGTTGGAGTGTGAGACTCAGTACTGCGGGGGAATATTAGAGTCAAACATGATCCGATTGTCCATTTAACCTACAAGTGAAGACTGGATAATAACAGCAACATGGGTACCTTTGTCAAGCTTTAGCAAGCTAATTATAGAACTTCAAATGGTGCTCTAGTTCGGATAAAGTAATTCAATCAAAACTGACATTGAATTTAGGTTCATCCTGGTCTTTGTAAGGCCATCATTTACAATTCAGTTACACATCGGCAAGGCGTTCGGTTTTTAAGCCAATGGAAAAATCTTCCACAAGCCATAGCTTTTGTAATCATTTCTAAATGTTCTTCAAAGCACTGGAACTGTGACAGTACAAAATGTCCTCATAAATTGCAGTTACAATAAAGGAGTTTTGTTGACAGTACTCAAACTTATATTGTCCAAGTTTGCACAGGAAATGCTGAGAATTAAATTGTCCCATTTGTTCCGTGGATCCACACCAAAATCTGAGAACAATGAAATAAATGAAAAATGATTCGCTCTTTTGTAGTGTTAGTTGTGGAACAGCAGGAGCCCATAGTTCTTGGGTAATTTAATATTTGCCCAATAAAATATACACAGACAGGATTTGATGTTTCATTCAAAGGAAGGTGTTTCCCACACCACAACACTGTCTCAGTGCTGACACGTAAGTATGACTTGTGTAATCTTTAGTATCAGTGAAATAGACAGTCTTTTGGCTCAAAGTGGAAAGTGGTGCCAACTCAGCTGAACTAAGAGCCCAGATCAAGAAGAGACCCGAGACTCACCTCTGCCTTCCAGTTACTTCAAACTTTCTCCACGTGCTGCTCCATCTGGAGCACTTTCAATTGTTTCTCTCCAAACATTTCTTGCAATCGCTTAAGCAGAAATACTTAAATCTATAGTAGAAATAGCATGACCTCATTTCCATGCCAAGAATTATCCCTTTGCAGTTCTCATCCTCTAGCTCCCCCGCCTCATATTGGCAAAAGGCCTCAACAATGTTTTCTTTCAATGCGATGAATTGTGAAACACTCTTAATGGCGTGCAGCATTTCGCTAGCCTAGTCGTGCTGTCCAATTTACTGCCTGTGCTTTCTCCATCTAGACAGTGGATATTTTTAAGGCAGAGATAGATAGATTTTTGATTAGTACGGGTGTCAGAGGTTATGGGGAGAAGGCAGGAGAATGGGTTTAGGAGGGAGAGATAGATCAGCCATTAGACTTGACGGGCCGAATGGCCTAATTCTACTCCTATTCCTTATGACCTTATGACAGCATACGTTGCTGGTTCAAAGTATACCAGAGTCCAGGAGTGTGGTCTGAGTGGAGACATGGCGTTCAGTAGTGCAGTGTGGAAGACGTAACCCCATACATCTCTAAATGCTTTGACATTGGCAAAGATTTGGGAACAATTTTATTGTTTTTGAATATCACTATGATTTAGAGACATTTGGTAATAATTAAAATTCATCTTAACACTTTCTTTGGTTATATGTTATTAGAAAGATAAAAAGCAGTTAACACAAAACAACTAAAGCACTAAAATTGAATTAAAATATTACACTAATTTAAAACATTTACACAGCAGGATACGTACTTCTTTGTCTCCTAATCTGTGGCTCTGCAATGAGCAGTAAATTCAATGGAGTGTCATATTATGTACTGGTTCTGGAACATGGTACTTGAGATATGATTTCCCCAGTACAAATGCTGGATGATCTTAACAACACTAGGTTCCACTGCTGGAATTCAGCAAAAGAGTGGATTGCTAGTTTCAGCTTTCCAAGTCTATCAGTAATCCAGGATTTCTTAATTCAGCAGCATATGCAAGAATATCTCCTGAGATTTAAGAGTGTTTATGTGTCACATGCTCCAGATATGAACCGGAATAATGAAATTATTACTTGCTGCAGCTGACATTAGATGCAACAACAAAGCAATAAACATCCAATATATTGTTTATTATTCTATCAATAACTAACAATGTTGGTTGATAGTGTAAAAATCAAGTGCTTGTAATCAGGATTGAACCCGGGTCTGTGGCTCTGTAAGGCAGTAACTCTACCGTTGTGCCACCGTGCCACCCACCATGTTGGAAGTGATGGCAGACATGACATGCCATAGATGCTGAGTGTCTGTCTGAACCATTCACAATGGCCTTGTTGAAGTCATACTTGGATTACTTCTATTACCCTGAATCACCTGACTTGAACACTGTAGATCTGGTCCTCAGTAGATTGCAGATCATCCAGTTCAACCAAGGCTTCTGCTTAGGGAATAATTGGATGGTCTTGGTAAAAACACACTTCTCCACACATTCCCCAATGATGTCAGTTATAACCTTTGCATTTATATTCAGTTCCTTTTTGCTGAGTCCAATCAGTTGTAAAGTCACCCTCTGCCTTCCCTGATCAGTTATGTACAATCCTCTTCACCAGGACACTGCTCCTCAGTCTGTGCTGTTCAATGTAATCCCACCACCAATCCTCAGACCATTTACCCAGTTAGTCAACATCCCACTGTGATGCTTGTTATTCTGAACTGTTTCAGATACCACATATTTTAGTGTTAACTACAATCTTACTAACAATGCCTTGTATACTCTCATCCAAATCATTGGCACAGATGATAAATACAATGGGCCCTGCAGCACATTGGCACAGATGATAAATACAATGGGCCCTGCAGCACACCACTATTCATACATGTCCAGTCCAAAAAACTACTTTCAACTATCACCCTCAGTTTCCTACCATCAAGCCAATTCTTTATCCAGTTAGCTAACTTTCTCTGGATCAAATGCAATCCATTCTTCCAGTGAAGCTTAGCATGGAAAATTTTATCAAAGGCCGTGCATGTCCATATAGACTACGTCTATTACCCAGCCCTCTTTGATCTTATCGGTTACTTCGTGAAAAAACCTAATTCAATTTGTAAGACCTGACCTCCCATGGATAAAGCTATGCTGATTATCATTAATACACACAAAATGCTTGAGTAACTCAGGGGGTCAAGCAGCATCTCTGGAGGAAAAGAGTGCTGAAGAAGGATCTTGACCCGAAACGTCACGTATTTCTTTTCTCCAGAGATGCTGCCTGACCCGCTGAGTTACTCCAGCATTTTGTGTTTATCTTCGGTGTAAACCAGCATGTGCAGTTCCTTCCTATACTGATTATCTTTAAGCTACCCCATTCGTTTCAAATGCATGTATATCTTTCAGAATCCTCTGCAGTAATCTACCTACTGCTGATGTTAGGCTTACTGGTATATTGATACATTGTTGTGGGTTGTCCATTTACTCACAAACATCCTACTCCATTCAACTGTTGCAAGCTCCTGTCTAATACTGTCAAAATTCACCTGTCCAAATTCGAACAAGTTTTGTCCCCTTTCCCCAAACACACGCAACAAATTCCACCCCGTGTAAGCTGTTAACTCTATGACAGTCCCTTGTCTTCATTAGTAAAGTCAAAATCGCCACCTTATTATGCCTGCAATTCTCCAGAATCTCCTTCATATGTGCTTCTCTACTGACGGTTTGTTCCTGTTGTGCCTTGTTGAAGCCCCAGGCAATGGCAGAGAAGGTGTTGGGGTATTCCGCCCAGCGTTTGTTGACCAAGATATATAGTTTCTCAAATGCTAGCTGAACATCTGGTGTTGACTGCAGTCATGTCGATTGAGTTGAATTCCCTTGTGATGTAGAAGGGACGGCACTTCACTGCTGGATGTTCTAACAGGTGAGAGCAGGGGTTGGACTAAACCGCCACGTCCGTGTACCGCAAAGAGTTTACCAAGAGGCAGACATCGCCTCCTCTCCCATTTCCCAATGACATTGCCCAATCCATGCGATGGATCGATAAATCTTTGGGTCTGGAGAGCTGAGGGTTAGCCATGACTCTGTCATTCCCCCCTTATGTCCCTTTGGGTTTGGGGAACCCACATCCATCAAATGATCATAAGATCGTTAAATCCCCCATTGAAATGGTCCAGAAGCCTGTTCGATACAACACCTATTTGTGCTGTTTTTCTTAACGCTATGAGTTTATTTAAGATTATCCTACTCAGCTGCTGGGAAAATATCACCACACTCTACACCCATTTAAAAAAAAATTAACGGCTCTCTAAATGCCAATGGTTCTATTCAAAATCATTGGGTTTACCTTGCAAGATCCAACCCTATTGCTTATTCTTCCATCAACTTGCGGGTGGTCCCTTTTACAAACCCATCCGATCATGAAGTACCAAATTAACACAAGTGTAGACAAATTATAATTGTAATCCAGTATTCAAATGTCATTATTTGGATATAGAATGCTTCAACTCCAGAAGTAATTAGTTCTCAAAGCATTGCAATGGGTTGTAAAATATTTGGAATATGTTTACCTCTTGAGTGTAGGAAAAAGTAACAGGTATCTGGCTAAGGCCTTGGTTAAAAATACAATGCCAAAGCAAACACTAATATAGTCATTCATTCTGGTGCAGTGAAAGCCTTGGTCAGTAACATGAAAACTCACAGAGCGTATTTGTTCATGAGGTTAAATAATGCTAGTACAGTTCTGTCTCGCATATTCGTCAATCAGCCTGATCTAATAAAAGTCATTTGGGAATGAGGTTATTTTGCAGATGTTTGCTCAGTTGATGTAGGTAAGAGCCAACTAATGCTCTTCTTCAATTTCACCAACACTAATTGTCATACATTAAAATATTACATTGTTAGTTGTAATATACTGGAACCAAAATTGAGAACACACAAGAATTTGTGGCAAATGCAGCTAACGTATTTGTAAAATGTGAAAAATAGACACTGTCTGCTCATACATTTCAAAGTTTAAAAAACCACGAAAAGTATCAATGTCTTTTTTATTCCATTCTGCAACATTTCCATGGTGACTTTCTTCCACATGTGGGTGAAAGGTGGAGTTTGTTTACATACTATGTCCAACCCTCAACTCCCTGAAATATCCCCATAATGTGAAGAAATACATCAAACAAGTTACAAATACTTTCATTGGTTTGTGCCATTGGGATGAAAATAATGTCAAATCAGAATGCTAAAGTGTTTGCTTTTGTTCCTTGTGTGAAAAAGACAACACTGTATAGTGGGTAGGAAGGAACTGCAGATAGACACAAAAAGCTGAGGTAACTCAATGAGACAGGGAGTATCTCTGGAGAAAACGAATGGGTGACATTTCGGGTCGAGACCCTTCTTCAGACTGCTGAAGAATGAAGAAAGGAAGAAAGGTCTCAACCCAAAACGTCACCCATTCCTTCTCTCCAGTGATGCTGCCGGTCCCGCTGAGTTACTCCAGCTTTTTGTGTCTAACACTGTACAGTATTGTAGACATGTCCATACTATTATATTTGTTGATACTATCTCAGCAGATAATGTTGGAAATTAAACAGGATGATGTCTTTAATATGGGATATACAGCTCACGAACAGATCCTTCAGCTCACTGTCTATGCTGACCATGATGCCAATTTAAATTAATCCCATCTGCCTGCTCAGAGTCTATATTCTTCCAGCCACAGCCTGTTCAGGTCTAACTGCATCCTAAATGTTGCTATTGTATCTGCTTTCATCACCTTCCCTTCGGCAAATTCCAGCCACTCATCGTGTCAAAATGCTTGCCTTGAAGATCTCCTCTAACTTTCCCCCTCTGACCTTAACTCTGTGTCCTCTAGTATTTGACATTTCCACTCGGGGAAATAGTCGCTTTCTATCTACCCCATCTATGCTTCTCACAATTTTCTATACTATCAGTTCGACCCTTGGTCTCTGACGCTCCAGAGAAAATAATCCAAATTTGGCTAACCTCTCTTTATAACTAATCCCCAAACTTCTTGTTGAATATATTTAGATCAATTAGTTGAAAGTCTATCCTTAAAGATTCCAATGCCTTTTAAGAAAAGTTTCTGCAATGTACAACTCTTTGAACAATTCCAAGTTGGAAACATAATATCTCCTTGTTTTGATAATTTGTGGTGCTGTAAGGATAATGATCCAAATGAAGCAAATATTTTTCCATTTTAGATGTGGTTGTCATTTGGAAATAACCTAGCTGTGATTAATTCCTTCAATATCACCAGTGGATCAAAATCATTCATTGCTTTATTTCTCTTACAACTCCAAAACGTTGCAAATTTATTCCAGTTTGGAAAGTTTCACAACTTAAACTCGTGCATTTCATTTATGGTTTTTTTTTTCATTCCTTCCTTCCGGGATCAGGAGAGTTGAGTAGGTGATCTGACTTTATTTTGTTTCTCTTAGGTGTAATTTTACAGTTTCTGATTCATCAGAAAGTGTGGTACAACCAAAGTGCACAGACATCGATGTCAATGAGTGTAAGAAATATTAAAACATTTAAATGAGGTTCAATGTCTTCTGTGGAGAAGGAAATAGAGCAACAGACTTATTAAGCCTATCTACTGATTAACTGATGTCTGAGTGGATGCCATTTTAAGTGAAATATCTGGGCAGTATGGTGCTCAGGGAAAATGTGTAGGAATGAACTGCAGGTGCTGGTTTACACTGAAGATAACCCTTCCTCAGTAGGGGTTCGACCCGAAACGTCACCTATCCCTTTTCTCCAGAAATGCTGCCTGACCTGCTGAGTTACACCAGCTTTTTGTGTCTATGCTCAGTGAAAACCTTTAGAGTTGAGAGAAGGAACTTAAGAATACATGGCTGGAGATGGCCACAAATATCAGCAGCATTCTTCCACCCTGGTCCTGGATTTAGTGACACAAGAGGTTCATTGCCTTATCACATCAGGAAAGCAGAACAGAGATCTTCAATCTCCTACAACCTGACCACGAGTGGCTTCCATGCCCTCAATCCACCTCCTAAACCTTTGTTATTAATTCACTCACCTTTCAGGTGTACACAGCACTCGCCATACATTTCCCCACATGTCTCTCTCATGATTACCTCAACCGACAATCAACAACAGTTTTATGTCATGGAGTCATACAGTGTGGAAACAGGCCCTTCAGGCCAACTTGCCCACGCCAACCAACATGCCCCATCTACACTAGTCCCACATGCCTGCATTTTGCCCATATCCCTCTAAACCTATCCTATCCATGTACCTGTCCAAATGTTTTTTTAAACATTGTGATAGTACCTGCCTCAACTACCACATCCACAGCTCGTTCCATATAACTAGCACCTCTGGTGTAAAAATGTTTCCCCTCAGGTTTGTATTAAATCGTTTCACCCTTACTTATGGTTCTCGGGATGGGGCTTACAGTGGCACTACCTGCTTCCCCTTCTCTATGCCACTGATTCTAACCCTCTGCAAAACCCACCCACAACTGACGGTTACTATTCCCAATGATGCTTCCAGATGTAGAAAAATATGCTAAAATATATTTGAAGACTCCAGGTTAACAGCAGGACCAAAGTTAAATAATGTTTTTTTGCACATTTCCACTTTAACATTGCGTCAGTTGTGAATGACATTAATGAGCAGTAGCAATTTGCAATTTTACTTCTGTTGAAAATATTGATTTATATGCTTAACTGATGTAATATTATCAAGAGGTACAGTATATGACAGCATATGACTCAACAGCAGTGTGAAAACCGTAAATGTGCCCTTATTTCTAGTCAACAAGGCAGAAACCAGAACATACTGAACTATTTACTATAATTATCTTGGTGACTCGATCAAAGGTTCATATTTTGTTCCCTTTTCTTCCTTACTTCCCCAGTTCATAATCTGTTTGCAAAATCCATTCATGGCTAGATTCCATTGGATTTTCTGCAGCAAAATCACAAATGATATATCAATGTCTACAATGCTTGATCACAGTTCCCAAGACAGTATGAAAGCATGTGTACAAAGGTTACAGTAATATTAATTGTGCACCCATTCTTAAATGTGTTGACAGCAAATGGATGTTGCAAATGTAAAACTTTGTACTAGTGATAGATGACAAATTAGACAAGGTGTCACTGGCCAAGGAGAGAAGGAAGCATAAGCAGGGAAGTGACAAACATCTTTCTGCAGCTCCATGTTTACACATTACTTCTCTGCCTACTCTGTACATATATGTCACTATCCGGCCTTGTAACAATTTATATGTCCCTTATTCCATGGATTTCACCACGTCCTCTCTTATTAACTTTTGTTCATTTCTTAATTCATGGAATGTGTTTTATTCCATTCCTTCATCTCAACTGCTGCGTAAAAAAGACTGCCGTTGAGCATCGATTTTGGAAAATATTTGTATTATTTGGAACAGTGTAAGTATTAATATCATTTTTGATTGCTTGCATTCTGCATTACAGTGAGGCATTTTACTAATCATCAGTTCCATGATGGGATTAGACATCTGCAATTCCATCATCCTGTTTAGCCATTTTCCTAGGATTTTGGAAAACTCTACTGCAAAGGTGACTTCCATGCCAACTCCTTCTGTTTACATTCAACTGACAAGACCAAATTTATAAATGTATGCTTTTGTCCATGGAAGGAGGTCATTTTATCATTGGCAACAACTAATATTCCTTTGCAATATTGTAGGCCCTAGTTAAAATCAGGTATATAAATTCTGAAAAAATAATTCCGGTCTTTATAGCGCTTTTTTACTGACACAATACTGTTAGTTCACTCAATTTCTGTCGCTGCAGGCAGTCTAAATCATAGCAACTGTAACCATGGGAGTCCAAAATCTTGTGAATCAACACTAATTTTGGTGCAGCATATTTTGTTGTACTTTATTTCCATTGAAAGCAGTACAGGTATATATATAAAACAGAAAAATAGAACAGAACAGAACAAACAGAAATAAAATTAATCTATTTTGTGTTCTCTTCAGGAAGTAGAAACATTGGGGTGATGTGAGTGATAATAAACTAATTGCTAAAGAACTGGCATACAGAAGATTAGCAAAGCATTTCTGTTAAAAGGTGCTACTTAGCATTTCAAATGTAGTAAGTGAGCTTTCAAAATTATATAACAGTGGCACAGTGGTAGATTTGCTGCCTTACAGTACGAGAGACCCGGGTATGATTACGGGTGCTATCTGTGTGGAATTTGTATGTTTTCTCTGTGACAACGTGGTTTTTGTCCAGGTGGTCCAATTGGCCATTTCTCTTGGTCTCGTCCTAAACAAATTGAATCAAATTCCTGATTTCCCATGCAGAAAGCTATATTAACTATCCCTAACTAGTCAAATGCATGTAGAACCTTTCTCTCAGAATCCTTCCAATAACTTTCCCATCACTGATCTGAGATTCACTGGTCTGGACTTCCCAAGCACAATATTAACCACCCTGCAGTCTTCCGGCATTTCATACATGGCAATCAATGATACAACCATTTCTGGCAATCAATGGTACAACCATTTCTGCCAGTGGCTCCACAATTATTCTTTAACTTCTCACAATGTCCTAGGATTCATGTAATCATGTCCTGATGATTTATCTAACTTTGCGAATTTTAAAACATCCAGCACCTTAACTTTATACTTCAGACTTTAGAGAGACAGCATGGAAACATGCCCTTCAGCCTACCAAGTGAACTAGCGATCATACACTAGCATTATCCAACACACTAAGGAGAATTTACAATTTTACCAAAGCCTGTTGACCGACAAACCTGTACGTCCTCGGAGTGTGGGAGGAATCCGGAGCTCCCGAAGAAAATCCATGCAGGCATAGGGAGAGAGCACAAACTCTGTATAAACAGCACCTAGTTTGGACCAAACCCAGGTCTCTGGCGCAGTAAGGCAGCAGCTCTACCGTTGGGCTACTATGCCTCCCTGTGTACTGTGGATGCTGTTCAATGTATCATTATTAACTAAGTTTCTTAGCATCTATGTCTTTCTTCACCCTAAATACATGAGAAATATTCATGTAAGAATTTGCCCATCTCCTGGGGCTGCACACTTGGAAGACATTGATCTTTGTTGCTCTATTCTCACCCTAGTTACCTTTTTCCTTTAATGTACTTGTAAAATCTCTTCGGATTCCCCTTAACCTTGTCTGCCAAAACTATGTTGTTCCCATTTTTCTCTTTTGATTATCATCTCAGGTGTACTCTTCCTCTCAAGTGCTGCATTTCCATCTTCTCTCCCCTTCTGCCCCACAATCAGTCTGAAGCAGGGTCTCGACCTGAAACTTCACACGAGATGTCCTCTAGAGATGCTGCCTGACCTACTGAGTTACTCCATCACTTTGAGTTATTTTGTGTATTAACCAGCATGTGTAGTTCTTTGTTTCTACACCCATACTTTTATACCCTTTATACTCCCCAAGGGATTCATTTGATCCCAGCTGCCTGTACATGAGATATGTTACCATTTTTCTCTTGCCCAGAGCCTTGTCATCCAGGTTTCCCATTTTAATTTATTTTGGAGTATTTCAGTGCTACTAAAATAATACTTGCAGATCAAAAATTGCAAAGCCAATTCTATTCCTGAGATGACATGTGGAGAGGCCATCAGCATTGACTGCACTAGTTGCTTTGGTACTAAACCTTGGTTTACAAAGGATTAGCATCTATGGTTCAGGAGACATGAAAGTCTTTGCCCTGCCCTAAAGATCTCCCCATGGCTCAGAAAAGAAATTGAATCCAGAAACAAGATTCAAGCTTCAAACTGCGCTCTTTGTCTCTCACATCTGCAGTCAATTTACCATAATTTAGTTGCTAAATCCCTATATAGGTGTCATTGCAATATTTAAAGAACAGTTGAATAAGAATTCCTAAATGAATTGGTGTGTTAATGTTCATGCTAATAGTCCATGGTATTGCCCATTTTCACATAGCTAGATTGTGGGAAGAATTGTTAGTATTTGAGACAGTTACAATATTTCAGTTAAAAATACTACATTCACAAAGAAAATTAATGACAATTAGTGAAATTATGTAACTGAAAGTTCAAACATAAGGAGGGAAGTTAAAACCTTAGAATGAGTACAGGTGCACAACCTTTTATCCGAAGATCCAAATAACGAAAACCTCCGAATAGCGGCCATTTTTTCGGTCCTTGAAGAAAGGACCTTGAAAACATTCACCGAGGGCGGCCCGCAGAGGTGACAGCGGAACCTCCGGTCGGTCCTCGAAGAAAGGGGAACTAAATCCCCATTCATAAAAGAGAAGGTGAGGGTATATTGCGCGGGAGGGTTAATAATTGACAATATGCTGCTGCCTGCCCGCTGAGTTAAAAAGTTCCCACGGTAGACTCACGATACACAGTGCAGATTGTCGCTCCCCTCAGTTTCACCCCACCTACACCCCTCTGCTTCCCGGCCATGTGTGTGACCCCTTCCCTCCCCTCTCCAGCTCCCCGCCCATTGCACCGCCGCGGAGGCTATGCACTGTCTTCACGTCGGCGATTGCAGCAGGACCGTGCCAGTCACCGGAGACGTCAGGACCAATTGGACACCGACCACCAGGCCCACCGCAAGCACAGACATCCCAGAGACCGACAGCCAGCAGCAGCCCAGCCCAGCTCCACTCCAACTACAGAGGAACCTGGGTTGCGGATGACGGGGCGCAGCTCGGGGCGTCGTAGGGGCCCATCGGGGAGCGGGTTCCTGTTGGTCTTGACGTCTCCGGCCACCTGCCATCCTCCGGGAACTGTACCGCCCTTGCAGGAGAGTGGGGTTGTTTGCAGTTGCAGAGGGAGGGGGCAATTCACATAAACATCCATCACAGTGAGTCTCCTCCTCACTGTGATGGAAGGCAAAGACTTGTCTCTCCCCTGCTCTCCATTCCTCTCCCGAAGTCGAGGTCAAAGCCCCCGGCGGGCGCTAGCAAGTCCGCGGCAATTTACAGCCGCGCCGGGCGTTGTAAGGCCCCGCTCCAGGTCACTGTCAACCGCGCAATTCGGGCGGGAGAAGTCGCCGTTGCCGGTGCCCCGCAAAGCGGTTTCCCACCGGGGACCCGCGAGCTCCCGGTGTCACCATCCACCGGAGTCGGGTCGCAGCAGCTCGCCCCCGCAGCTCTCCACGCTCCGAAGCTGGCTAGCTCCACGGAGGTAGGTCCGTAGGTCCACAGGCTCCACAGCTCCCACCGACCCCCAGGCCCACTGCAAGCACGGAGATCCCAGAGACCCACAGCCAGCAGCAACTCCAGCCCAGCCCCGCTCCAACTCCAGAGGAACACGTAGGGGCAGAAGCTGATGGTGTGCAAGGTACGTCTTGTTCTTGGGGTGGCGGATGAGGGGGCGCAGCTCGGGCTGTGGGCAAACTGCCACTTGTCGCCGTAGCGGCCCATCGGGGAGCGGATTCCTCTGGAGTTGGAGGGGGAGGGGGGTATTGTGCTGTTTGATCGCCCCCTGCTATCCCAGGGACAGGGAGGCACAGCGGCTTTTTAGACTGGTGGGCAATCACTTCCAAAGTTCTGCCCACACAGTCAGTACACCTCTCCTACACTGCATTTCATACAAACATTTATTCTGCAAGAAAAAACGACATTGAAGACTCAAACTCGCGATCGAGTAACTGCCAGGATCAAGGCGCAAACTCGCGACCTTGCGGATATGAGCCGAGCACTCTACCACTGAGCCAGCCATTAAAATCTACGCTAAAAAAATTCCATTCCGAAGACCGACAAATTCTGAATTACGAAAAGTGCCTGGTCCCAAGGCTTTCGGATAAAAGGTTGTGCACCTGTAATGGTTAATATGAATGAGTTTTTTATCTTCATAGCAAACTGGCTGAAACACATACATACAGTTATGTCCAAAGGCAGAATGTTTGATGCACATGAGATTTGCCAAAGATGAGATTTAATTATAGCCAAAGGATAGTTTGTTTGTGTTATATTTAACATCAGAAGCAGGTGTTAAGTTTGCAAAATGGTTTTAACTTTGCTCTAGACTTAATGTATGTAACATGGACACCTCGGGGCTCAGAAAACAAAAGCACGCTTTAGTAGCAGTTCAGGTAAGGGCCTGTCCCACGAGCATGCGACTGCATGCGGCAAGCACGACCAAACCGGAAACGGGGGCCGCGCGAGGGTCGCGCGGAGGTCGCGTGATCCCCATACAGGACCGGTCCCACCAGCATGTGACTGCATGCTGCGAGCGCGACCAGACCGGAAACGGGGGCCGCGCGGAGGTCGAGTGAGTGATGTGAAGTTCGAGCGAAGTCCACGGAAAGTTTGCGCGTGACGTATGGCGTCAAGACACTGCGTCCGGCGTCGAGACGCTGCGTATGCCCGTCGAGGCGGTGCGTATGGCGTCGAGGTGGCTGTGGGCCATCAGGCCGTTGCAGCGTGGAATTTTTGAACACTGTCAGTTTTTCGGAGCCCCGTGCGATGTCGGGACCAGCTCCGCACAACTCCATACGGCTCCGGCGATCGAAGTGGGACGGGCCCTGCGAGGCCGTACGGCTCAAGCGACCACGTTAGGTCGCGCTTGCCGCATGCAGTCGCATGCTCGTGGGACAGGCCCTGTAGTGCTTAAACATAGCACAGTCCCAAATGAATAAAAGCTCAACAGTTGCAACTGGTATCTCAGTTCGCTCTGCCAAATGTTTAACAGAGAATTGTTCTTTGCTTCAGACTTTTACAACTTCAGAGACTTCCATTATTGAAAATATTAGATTGGCGGTGTGTTCAATGTGCTTGACAGCATATTAGAAGATTGCATGTCCAAATAGAATCAATATGTGTACAGGAGACCAACATGCTGGAGGCAGGAAGGCAAGAGACAGACATGCAGTATCAAGCCATGATGAGGGAGACAGGCATCAAATTCAGCCAATACAGAATCAGGCTGCCTTGATCCCCACTGTGAGTGCTGAGATGTTTCAGCTAGCAATCGCTGGGTATTAAGACCCCATGAGGACCCCATCCATATATATATGGATGGGCAAACTTGGCCAAAAGGATTTGGTGCAGCATTTTAGGTGATGACTGATCAGTTTGGGAGTAGTAGGTAAGACTAGGAAGCATTTGAAGTTGGGTTATGACTTTTCTTTTCTTTTCTTCCCTCCCTTGGGCCAGCAGTATATCACACCTAGTAGTCTGCTGCTTAACCACTGTGAACTTATAACTGCCAAGATACGGTATTTTGAGATAATTTTTCGCGGGGTTGTGAAAAATTTGCTTTCACTGTGATTTTGTAAGTTCTGACATGGCTAATGAGGCAATATTAGGAAAAACAGATTCTACTACGGATTTGGGCAGGTGGGTGGTTCGTGTGCACTGTATTCTTTCATCCAGTATCAAAGAGATTCTGTGTACTGTAGGCACAGGGAACTGCAGATGCTAGTTAACAAAAAAAAGGCACCAAGTGCTGGAGTAACTCAGCAGGTCAGGCAGCATCTCTGGGAGCAAGGATAGGTGACATTTCAAACCCATCTTCAGACCCAGAATGTCTGATTCTATGTACTCCCCATTGAAGGTCTCAGGCTTCGAAATATCATTATGAATGTGCTTCGTCACTTTAAGCTAAATGTTTCCAAGAATCAGGAGGGACCTTTCTTAAAGGGGGCTTTGGACACATCCTTGAGTTTTTATATATTGCATTCATTGGCTTCAATATATGTTGGTTTGACATACAGTAATTAGGGTGCTTTGCTTGAAACTCTATAATGGTAGGCACTTTCTCTTTAGATAATATTTTCATCAGTTAGTACCGATAGTACACTTTCTATGGTGAATCTATGGAAATTGGTGAGACAATAGACAATAGGTGCAGGAGTAGGCCATTCGGCCCTTCGAGCCAGCACTGCCATTCAATGTGATCATGGCTGATCATCCACAATCAGTACCCCATTCCTGCCTTCTCCCCATATCCCCTGACTCCGCTATTTTTAAGAGCTCTATCTAGCTCTCTCTTGAAAGCACCCAGAGAACCTGCCTCCACCACACTGAGGCAGAGAATTCCACAGACTCGCCACTCTCTGTGAGAAAATGTGTTTCCTCGTCTCCGTTCTAAATGGCTTACCCCTTATTCTTAAACTGTGGCCCCTGGTTCTGGATTCCCCCAACGTCGGGAACATGTTTCCTGCCTCTAGCGTGTCCAAGCTCTTATATGTTTCAATGAGATTCCCTCTCATCCTAAACTCCAGAGTGTACAAGCCCAGCTGCTCCATTCTCTCAGCATATGGCAGTCCAGCCATCCTTGTAAACCTACGCTGCACTCCATCAATAGCAAGAATGTCCTTCCTCAAATTAGGGAACCAAAACTGCACACAATACTCCAGGTGTGGTCTCACTAGGGCTCTGTACAACTGCAGAAGGACCTCTTTGCTCCTATATTCGATTCCTCTTGTTATAAAGGCCAACATGCCATTCGCTTTCTTCACTGAGAGTTGTTGGATACGTGCCAAATTTCCTTAATCTCTGAGGAAGTTGATTTCTTGGCCCATGGCATCAATGCGATTGGAGGACAAATTGCTGGTGATATTCACACTCAGGAACGTAAACATTTCAACCATCTCCACTTCAATCCCATTGATATTGACCAGGGGGGGAAACACCACCTCTCTTAGGAGCAATTTTAAATGAAGACTTAAATTGTAATGTACATGAACAGCGATGTTCTGCGACAACAACAAGCATAATTACGCTTCTCGGTACGATGCTGTCTGTTCCAAACGATTCCCACTGGTGTCCAGCAATCTCATGGATTGTACTATTATGTAAGATAATTAAAATCTAATTGAGTCACTATCTTCAAGGGAATATAATTAAAAAGATTAACAAGCTGCAAACCCTAATTGCTTTCATGCAACGTGATTGTTATTTCATATCTTCTCTGATGATGATATGAAATGGTGCCATTAAATAATTGATAGTTATAGAATTGTAGTGTCAATTATGTTGAAATCGTTTGAGCACTGGCATTATGCATGTGACGAAAAGTGCTGGTGCATCTGGATGTGGGACTCGTTCGTGGAGGGTTTCAGTGGAACATCTGCTTTTTTTCTCTGCACACAGCAGGGAGTTATTTTAACGATATGCCATTACAATTCCATGTTAAGGACGAATAATTCCACAAAAGGATAAAGATATCCCCAAAGCTAATTAGAGTGATATTTAAAGCATACTAACTCCATACTAACTGTCAAGGCTGTCTTATTTAGACAGAGGTTCTTGAATTGAACTGTATGGAATACTTTATTGTCACAGGTAACAATTCGGTGACATTCTTTGATTGCATTCCCATGGTAAGCAATAGTCGCCCATAAGGTTCTAGCCTTAAGATAACAGGAACCATGTGAAGATGAATACAAGTTTTAGGATTGGAAATTGGTATTGTTATTGCCCTTTAAATAAATCACAAGGTCTATCCCAAGGCAAAACATCCACAAGGTGTAGAAGAGCTGGAAGTCAGAGTAAAAGGCTAAGGGACAAAATATAGAAATGATATAAAAACAGAAACTTGGGGAAACATTTAGCAGGTCAGGCAGCACCTGCAGAAATAATTAATAATTATTTGTAAGGGCTCTGTACCAAAGGGTCCTAGACTTGAAATACAGACTGTTTCTCTTCCACAGATATTGACTGTGGCTGAGTGTTTAAACTGTTTTGATTTTGTTTCAGATTTCCACTTTTTCTGTAGTTTTCCGATTTTAAAATGTAGAATGGTTTTTCAGCAGGGTGTTCAGTGAATGAGGATTTTCAAGTAGAGGCAATAGGGGTGGAACAAGGCAAAGTGCTCAGAGGAGCAAAGGGCAGAAGTACAGGAGAACTCTTCAAACATTTTTTAACAGAAAATATTAGAAATACTGAAGCAGGTCAAGTAGTGTCTCTGGAAATAATCAGACATGATTAACGAGTTAGGTCAATGACCTTGCATCAGATTTCTAGCATTCCTAGATTTCTATGCACTTTTAATGCATTTCGTTGTCTCTGTACTGTACACTGACAATGACAATTAAATTGAATCTGAATCTGATCCCCTCATTTTGATTTTGGACCTTTATATTTTGCCTTTTTATGGAACAAAAATGTTTTTAATAAGTTCAATGGAGCTCAGAGAAATCTTCAAATGTTGCATTCTTCTGACATTGCATCACTCTTCACCAATATTTTACTGACATTTAAAAAAAACTTCAGTCTAACCTAATTTTTAATTTAAATTTCCTTTAAAGGTAAACACATGATAGATCTCCTGTCTGATAGTTGTAAAGATGTTGATCTAAAAAATATCCATAAAGATATTGCACCTCTGTTGCTTTAGTTTCCACTAACAGAAGCAGCATTCAGTCTGATGCCAGGAACAGTACCAACGTTAGCCTGAGCATCTGGTCATGCTATGGTTCTTGGAGACAACAAACCAATTTTAAAAAAGCACTATAATATTACAAAAAGCAGAAAATATACTAGGACATCCTCAGGGGATTAAGGTAGGAAATGTATTCTCTTATAAACTTTACAAGAGAAAATAATTATATATTTTTACTCTCCTTGAAAGACGTTGACTCGTCAATGGTGATTTGGTTGTACCTTATTCAATACAATTTAACATTTACAGTGGATTTTAAAGTGAGAATCATGTATAAATTGCAGATTAAATCAAACTATTGATTCTCAGTTGATTGCATGTCTGAAGAGATAAACTCTATTTCCTGTTCAGGACTGATGGTGGCTTCTGGAGAAGAAAGGTTTGAAGAAGGGTCTCGACCCGAAACATTACCCATTCCTTCTCTCCAGAGATGCTGCCTGTCCTGCTGAGTTACTCCAGCATTTTGTGTCTATCTCTGGATTTAACTCTTCATGTCAGAGGTTACTGCCAGTTTTGCACAATACTGGCTCTGCTTTATCACAGCTGCAGAACCAAGTTAATTTGTCTAAAATTTGGTTATAGCACGTCAGGAAAATATGTACTATACCTAACACATAGGGAAACTATGGTCCCCAGCTTCTTGGTAAATTATATGCAGGACAACAATATAGTGAGGCATACAACATTTATTTGGTCTGGACTTCAGATACCTGTTTACAATAACAAGTTACAAAGCTTATATTAGTTAGATTACATTTATAACAGCATGCAAACCAGTTGCAGTTTAAACATAATTACAAAGGAAATCAGTTAATATTCCAATTCACAATCAAATATTTTGCAGAAAATATTTCAAACTGCGATAAAAAGTTAAAAATAGCACAAATCTTAAAATTTATTTTAAGTTGTCACAGATTTAATTAAAAGGATTGAAGAGCATCATGAAGATAACCTGATTATTGTCAGCATGTGAACTTTTGGTAGAGTTCATCCGAATTCAGGATATAACTATTATAACAGTATCATAATGAACAGAAACCACCAAATTACATACATTATTTACATTTGATGTAATGCATCTCTGTAGTGAAACTTGACTAATCATCATCCTGTAGTTATCACAAATATCTGGCTAGATAGAAGGTAAATAAAACATCATTTAATTGCTAAAATTATTCTATTGCAGCTCTTAACTTTGTATTGAGAACAAATAAAATGTAATGAATGCCTACAAATAATATATACCACTTATTCCTTGTATTGCTTATTCCCAGAGAGCAGAAATTGACCCTAATGTGTTAGCAATAAGGATATTAAGTGAGGGAGATGTTCAAATCTGTTTAAAGCATCATTTTGCTTCATGTTTTTGCTTGAATTTCTCAGATTTTCAGTAAATATGGAAGCAAATGTTTTTTTTAATACATTCAGGTAACGTCACATTTTTGTAAATTAAAGCAAATACATTTTTTTCCTACGGTCCCATATAAAGTTGTCAGTTTTAGAGGAAGCGTTTATGGTTGTTGAGTGCATGATACTTGTTTTACTTATTTGTATGGTATGGTGGTAATGGCAGGGAAGATGTTGTTTAGGGGTGCTAAGATTCTTATTCTTCTGGAAACATATATTCAATTTGACTGCTGGCAAAGTCAAACCTCTGACTTTGGGCCATGAGTTGGATTCGCATTTATCAACAGACAACCATTTTAGCAAAAGGATACATATCCCTGCGAAAATGTAATGGATATACTTAAGAACGTCACTATTAGGCAATAAGAACGTTTGCATCATGCAGCAACATTGTCACATGATTAAAATACAGGGGTGGCCTATATTCTAATCTGTATTTTATATAATATAAATCCACTGAATTATTAACGAGTACCCCATTGAGAAAAAAAAACAAACATTTTTCCTTTTGGGCGAGTCCTGCCCACCCCTGAACAGTATTATGTAGGAAGAATTACTCAGTAGCACAGATGTCAAAGCTGTGAAGCACTATCATAGACCTTGGCACATTTTCATGCTGCTTTAACATTTATTTCCCTATAAGCGCGGTGATTAAACATGGGATATCTTTCGCAGGAGCAAGTTGGAAGCAATCCAACACTTTGAAACTACACATTTTCCGATTTTAACACCATTTATATAAACAAGAAACAAATAATGCATTAAAAGTGGATGGAAATTAAAACTAATTAAAATAACTTAATGTTTAAGGCAGTAAACATTTTGATAAAAATTGTTTATGGATTTACATGATAGGTATAAAATCCCACACTGTAGTCAATTTACAGAACAGAATAAGCCAGTAAAGATGCAACTTTAAATGGTATATGAATATTTTGCATGAGAGTATACATTCAATGATGCCCAGTATGACTGTGACGTACCTGTGGTGGAAAGTCACAACACTGAATAAAGATTGGGCTGCAGCCCATTTATTATTATTTTAACTGAGAATCTGTCCAGCACCTACTGAAGAAGGGTTTCGGCCCGAAACGTCGCCTATTTCCTTCGCTCCATAGATGCTGCTGCACCCGCTGAGTTTCCCCAGCAATTTTGTGTACCAGCACCTACCAAGCTTGCCTATAGTGACCAACTTATTTTGATGCAGCAGCCCAAAGCCAACCTCAGAAATGGCAATCAGGAATTGCTATTCTGGCATCAAAGCAACAATGTTTTTTTTTTAATATAAGGACATTCAGTGATCAGTTAAGAACCCGATATGGATCAGGCAAGGCTCCTGTGTTGCTCCATTATACTGACGCCACTGAGGCCCAAAATAGACATTCGACTTCTTAATTGCACAACACCTATATTATGTGTACTGTACGTAGTCAGAGGCCATAGATTGAATGTAAGTAGTACAAGATTTTTGTTTTTCACCCAGCTGATAGTTGCAGTTTGGAATGCCACTATCTGAGAGGGCAGTAGAGGCAGGGACTATCATAATAATTAAGTATCTAGGAGAGCATTTAAATTGCTATGGCATAGAAAGCTAAGGACCAGTGCTGGTAATGGGATTAGTATAGATGAGCACCTGATGGTCTGAAGAAGGGTCTCTACCCAAAACGTCCCCTATTCCTTTTCTCCACAGAAGCTGCCTGACCCGCTGAGTTACTCCAGCAATTTGTGTCTATCACCTGACAGTCAACATGGACAGAGTGGGCTGAAGGGCCAGTTTCTAGATTGTAGCAATCAACGAAACCATCTGACTTTTAACAGCCAAACCAAAATGACATTTAATCACTGCCATGACGTTTACTGTGTACAATACATTTCAACAATGACTATTTAAAGTTGTTGCTGGCAACTAGTTGCATGTGATCAAGAGTTCACATGTCAGTGATGGTGACTATCTCAGTTTAATTGAATCTGTTTCATAGTTTTGACATTAAATTCTGCTGATAAAATGCATACATTTTGTGATACACGGTTATATAATTAACATACAATAAGTTTAACAAAATAAAGTGCTTTGTTTTATGTTGAGCCTGGTGGTCCTGGAGGGCCCACTTTTCCCATCTCCCCCTTAAATCCCAGGGGACCTGGAAATCCAGAATCTCCTTTCGTTCCTGTTTGCCCTTTGGGACCAAGTGGTCCTGGTTTCCCTTGTGGACCTCTGTTTCCTTTAGGACCAGTTTGACCCTGCACACCAGACCTCCCTGTGTTCCCTTTATTTCCTTTGGGACCATGTTCTCCCGCTGCACCTCTTGGACCTTTCTCTCCACGATCACCAGGGAGTCCATCCAAACCTCGTGCACCTTGTTTTCCATTGGGTCCCATGTCACCCATTTCACCCTTTGGTCCTGCAAATCCAACGTTTCCTTTTACCCCTGATTCTCCTCTGTTTCCCTTTTGTCCAGGAGGTCCGGGCAAACCTATCGTAAAAAATACACAACAAATATCCATAAATAAAATTTAGTAACATTGATCATAAAGTTTATTTAACATTCCTTTCACTACCACACACACCATTCAGTGTTACCCCACAAATAGAAGATTAGGTAGATTAGATCGGAAGATGTTGTTGAGGCAGGGACTATGGCAAGGAACCATTAGACAGGCACATGGATAGGACAGGTTTAGTGGGATATGGGCTGAACGTATGCAGGTGTGACTAGTGTAGTTGGGACATGTTGGTTGGTGTGGACAATTTGTTTCCACACTGACTCTGACTCCATGAGATAATTGTTCTGTTGTGATGACATTCATTGATGTGGAGCTGTTGGCTGTGGCACCAGAACTCTGCGCTCTTCTCTAGATAGTGCGTTGCTTCGTATGTAAATAAACAAGAGATTTTCCTGGATCAAAAAGACAAAACCATGAACAAAGCCACAACTCTTCGATGCAGTGGTGATAACCTAAATAAAGTGCTTTGTGAAACGGAAATTCAACCCATAAGCTCACTTTCTGCATTATATGTTTTTCAACATTTGAGCAGTCAAGCCAACACGGTGGCATAGTGGTAGAGCTGCTGCCTCAACACCAGAGATTCAGTTTTGATCCTGATCTCAGGTGTTGTCTGTGTGGAGTTTGCATATTTTCTCCCTGACCATTTGGAATTACTCTGGGGGTTTCCTCCCACATCCCATGTGCAGGTTTGTAGGTCAACTGGTTGTTGTAAACGGCCATAGTGCATAGGGAGTGGATGAGAAAGTGGGATAACATAACTAGTGTGAATGGGCAATCAATGGTCAGCATGGTCATGGTGGGCCGAAGGGCCTGTTTCTGAGCCGTATCTCTACAATTAGGTTCTTACAGTAAAAAAACTATTATAGGCATTCCTCAATCTGCAAACATTATTGACTCTTTGAGGTATGTGTCTTCAACTTATCAAACTATTATTCATTCTGACAAATGGAGCTCCATGTTCTGTGCAGAGAAATACACTGTACCAACATTTCCATTTTGTTCAGCCCTTTCAATTTATGAAATGTTGCTGAATAAAATGTTTTCCAGGAACAATTCACTTTTTGTAAATTGAGGAATGGTCGTACTTTGGAACAAAGAGGAGAGGAGTGTTGCACTAACCCATGTTAGATCCCATTGTCATTGTGACTGCTGCTCATTCTGTCCATGTTACCTTCTTCCCATCGACTCCTCTGATCAGCCAGTATCCCAGCAAGCTGACTTTTGTCCCTTTCTACTTTCCTCCATCTGCCCATTATTCCCTCTGTGCATTTGCCTCTTAGCAGTGTGAATATGGGACCGCATGCACAGTAAATCACAATGAATGTGCTTGTACTGTTATTTTAAAGGTCTTAAAACTATTTTGGAAGCATAAGCCTGATACGGCATGAAAGGCTGTCAAAGATTGTTATGAGTTTGAACTCTACCAAGTCTCCTCTCAACCTTCTCTGCTCCAAGTACAACGGGTTATTGTAAATGGCCCCTAGTGCATAGGGAGGCACTTTCCCCCAGATTTTCATACAATACAGACCACACATCCCTGGAACAATTCCAGTTTTCTGCTTCCTCTCCAAGACATTTACGGCCTTTCTAAAGTCTGGTGCCCAGAGATAGACCCAATACACCAATGATGGCCAAACCACTACATTATTGAAGTTGAATATCGCTTCTTGCTCTTGTACTATATGCATATAATTGAAGCTTTCTTAGTTTGTCTTGCCAGTTTCAAAGATCTGTCCCCATTCACCGCCTACTTCCTCCCCACTCCCCTGCTGTTCTAGAACTCTCTGTTTCTGTGCCCTCTTTGAAATTGCACCCTTTACATTCTTTTGGTTTTTGCTTGTTCTCTCTATCAAAATGTGCCAAGTTCCAGTTCACAGCTTCATACTTCATCTGCCACGTATCCACGTGCACAATCTGTCCAGATTCACTCGAAATCTGTTATCCTCCTCACTGTTTCCGCCACTTCCAGGTTTTATATCATCTGCAGAATTTGAAACCTTTCACAGTTCACTCAAGCCCAAGTCACGAATAACTGCAATCACATTCTGGTCAAATAACAGTCTTTAAATGGTAAGCTTTAATAGACAAGTTTCAGTCTGCTGTTGGGCAGTTAAGCTAAAGAAACCAGATTTTTTTTAAAATATACAAGCAGCCCGCACATTATGACAGGGTTCCATTCCTAAACCAGACTAATAGTAAGTTGGACATGAAGAACAGAAACAATGCGTGGACGAGGGTCACAGAAACTGCTGTCACTGGAGAGCAAGCAGGCACTGGAGAGCAAGCAGGTACATGAGCAAGCAGGTACATGAGCAAGCAGGTACATGAGCAAGCAGGTACATGAGCAAGCAGGTACTGGAGCAAGCAGGTACTGGAGCAAGCAGGTACTGGAGCAAGCAGGTACTGGAGCAAGCAGGTACTGGAGCAAGCAGGTACTGGAGCAAGCAGGTACTGGAGCAAGCAGGTACTGGAGCAAGCAGGTACAGGAGCAAGCAGGTACAGGAGCAAGCAGGTACAGGAGCAAGCAGGCACAGGAGCAAGCAGGCACAGGAGCAAGCAGGTACAGGAGCAAGCAGGTACAGGAGCAAGCAGGTACAGGAGCAAGCAGGTACAGGAGCAAGCAGGACAGGAGCAAGCAGGCACAGGAGCAAGCAGGCACAGGAGCAAGCAGGCACTGGAGCAAGCAGGTACAGGAGCAAGCAGGTACAGGAGCAAGCAGGTACTGGAGCAAGCAGGCACTGGAGCAAGCAGGCACTGGAGCAAGCAGGTACATGAGCAAGCAGGTACAGGAGCAAGCAGGCACAGGAGCAAGCAGGCACAGGAGCAAGCAGGCACAGGAGCAAGCAGGCACAGGAGCAAGCAGGCACAGGAGCAAGCAGGTACCATCCCCACTGACTTAATGTGTGAGTCTGCTCAACAATCCCAGCTTTCTCAGCTTGACACAGCCCCTGGTATTTAAAGTTCAGAAGGGGGTGGGAGAGGATGGTAGGGTGAGAGGGCCCTTGGAAATGCCCCATTTACACCCAGCAGATGTCTGCAGTCCTGAGATAGCCACTAAATCCATCCCCATCCATCCTGCTGATCTCAAAACCACTGGTTCATACAGTGAATGGGGGTACACAACATAGAACACAGAACAGTACAGGAACAGACCCAACGGCTCACAGTCTGACGCAGTCTGAAGAAGGGTCTAGACCCGAAACGTCACCTATTCCTTCGCTCCACAGATGCTGCCTCACCCGCTGAGTTTCTCCAGCATTTTTGTCTACCTTCGATTTTTCCAGCATCTGCAGTTCTTCCTTAAATATTTTGTCTACTCCACTGCCAAATCACCTCAAGACATGCCTACTTTAAAGAAGTTCTCCTCCTCTCTCTGAAGACAGTTTCTCCAGCATTTTGTCTATCTTTGTGTGCCGAAAAATATACCTCCTCATAAATTTAATCTCATCTGTGTCCTAAAAGGACAATCCCTTATTTTTAAGCAATGGTTTGATGTTCTAGATTCTTCCACATAAGGAAACTTCCTCTTCAATGCCGTCCTGTTAAAATCCTACAGGATTTATTTCAAACCATTCCCCTCTGACTTTTCTAAACACCCGCAGATACGACCCAAAGATCATATGACACAGGAGCAGAATTTGACAATTTGGACATTCGGCCCATCGAGTCTGCTCCGTCATTCGATCATGGCTGATCTATTTTTTCCTCTCAACCCCATTCTCCTATCTTCTCCCCATAACCGTGGACACCCTTACTAATCAATAAACTATCAATCTCCGCTTTAAAAATCATCAATGTCTTGCCTCCACTGCTGTCTGTGGCAATTAATTCCACAGATTCACCACCTTCTGGCGAAAGAAATTCATCCTCATCTCCATTCTAAAGGTAAGCCCTTTCATTCTGAGGCAGTGCCCTCTGGTACTAGGTTCTCTCATTATTTGAAACATCGGCTCCACATCCACACTATCTAGGCCTTTCATTATTCAGCAGGTTTCAATGGAGTTCCCCCTTATCCTTCTCAACTCCAGCTAGTGCAGGCCAGAGACTACAAATACTCCTCGTATGTTAACCCAATTATCCCCATGATCATTCTTGTAAAACTCCTTTGGATACTCTCCAAAGCCAGCACATCCTTCCTCAGATATGGGGCCCAAAGCTGCTCACAATATTCCAAATGTGATCTCATCAGCCCCTGATAAAGCCTCAGCATTACATCTTACTTTTATACTCTAGTCCCCTCAGAATTAATGCCAGCAATGCATTTGGCTTCCTTATTGCTGACTTAACCTGCAACTTAACTTTTAGCAAAACTTGCACAGGCACTCCCAAGTCCCTTTGCATCTCTGTTTCTAAATCTCTCCCCATTTAGAAAATAGTCTACACTTGTATTCCTTCTCCCAAAGTACAAAGTTCACATCCATATAACCCTTCATTATCACCTCATTCACTGCCAACAATGGGCCATTGTGGGCTCTACCTTTCCTTAGTCATCAGTGCCGGCTCTGATTTGTTCTGAACCTATTCATACCTCCACTTTCCCTGCCCCATGACTCTCAATCGGAAGAAGGGTTTTGACCTGAAAAGTTACCTATTCCTTTTCACAAGAAATGCTGCCTAACCCTTTGAGTTACTCCAGCATTTTGTGTCTATCTTCGATGTAAACCATCATCTGCAGTTCCTTCCTAATCCAATCCAATCCAACTTTATTTGTTAAGCACTTTAAAACAACCAATGTTGACCAAAGTGCTGTACAGAAGAAAAAACAAGACATCATAAACAGACAACATAACAGAACATAACATAACAGCTCACATAAGGCGCATAAATCACATATGAAATACAACAATAAATCAAAAGACATAAAACATGAGTAAAAATAATAGCCATGCAATAAGCAAACAAAATAATAAACCAATCAAGCAAATAAAGTCGACATCTTACTGGGTATCAAAGGCCACGGAGAAGAGATGGGTTTTAAGAAGAGATTTAAAAACAGACAGAGAAGAGGCCTGTTTAATGTGGAGAGGCAGATCGTTCCATAATTTGGGTGCCGACACAGCAAAGGCACGGTCCCCTCTGAGCTTCCGCTTAGTTTTAGGCCCACTCAGGAGCAGCTGATTATCTGACCTGAGAGAGCGGGCGGGTGTATAAGGGTGTAGAAGCTCAGATAGGTAGGGCGGGGCAAGACCATTTATGGATTTAAAAGCAAATAAAAGAATTTTAAAATGGATCCTAAACTGAATAGGCAACCAGTGGAGTGAGGCTAAAATGTGCGAAATGTGCTCATGTTTACGTGTGCCAGTTAAAAGACGTACAGCTGCATTCTGTACCATCTGGAGACGGGCGATGGAGGACCCACTAACCCCCACATACAGTGCATTGCAGTAATCCAGCCGAGTGGTAACAAAGGCGTGGATTACCGTCTCAAAGTGCTGCCTTGACAGAATTGGCTTTATTTTGGCCAGCTGCCTCAAATGGAAAAAGCTTGATTTAACAACAGCCTTGATCTGACTGTCAAATTTAAGCTCAGGGTCCAATTTAACCCCTAGGTTTGTGATGCTTGGTTTGATATACTGGGCCAGGGAGCCCAGATCTACAGGGGGGGCCCCAGTGGTGCCACCAAAAACCATTACTTCCATCTTTTTATCATTAAATTTTAAAAGGTTCAGAGCCATCCAGGCCTTTATGTCGTTGAGACACTCAAGTAACAGTCCGACAGAGTGTTCATCCTTCTTTTTAAGAGGCACATAAATCTGACTGTCGTCTGCATAAAAGTGGAATGAAATTTCATGTTTCCTACACATGCATGACTGTACACTTTGCTCTGCTGTATTCAATTTGCCACATAATTGCCTTCTGTCCAAACCTGTCCAAATTCTTCTGCTTCCTCAACAATACATGCCCCTCCACCTACCTTGATTTCATCCACAAACTTGGCCACAAAGTCATCAATTCCCTCATCCAGATCATTAACATACAATGTGAAAAGTAGCAACCCACCCCTGTGGAACACTACTAGTCACCAGCAGGCAACCAGAAAAGACTCCCTTTATTCACTCTTTGCCTTCTGTCAGGCAACCAAACAACTATCCACGCCTCTAATGCCATGGGCTCCTATCTTGTTTAGCAGCCTCAAGTGCAACACCTTATCAAAGACCTTCTGAAAATCCAAGTAAACAACTTCCACTAACTCTCCTTTGTCCTTCGTTATCTCCTCATAAATCTCCAACAGATATGTCGGGCAAGATATCACCTGAACAAAACCATGCTAACTTTGGCCTATTTTATCATGTGCTTAAAAATACCCGGAATCCTCATCCTTAATAATACTTAAAATTCTTAAAAGTCAGACTAACTTGTCAATAGTTTCCTCGCTCCCTTCTTACACAGTGGAGTTACATTGGCGATTTTCCAGTCCTCCAGTACCATTCCCGACTCTAGTGATTCTTGAAAGATCACTACTAATGCCTCCACAATCTCAACAGCTACCTCTTTCAGAACACTGGGGTGCAGTCCATCTGGCCCAGGTGACCTATCCACCTTCAGATCTTTCCTCCCAAGCACCTTTTCCACAGTACTAACTACACTCCTCAGTAGTTATGAACTATAATTGAGATTAAGGTTTTACATGATTTATGCGAGAGCACATAAGGCTGGACTGCAAAACCATTACAATATGGGATAGGTGAGTTCAAATACTATTCAGTTGCACACCCAATCCTTCCACCATTCATCCATTTTACTGTTGCACCGACATCCATAACAACTGGAAATAAACTACAGACACTGCATGTTTCTGTCTTTAAAACAAAAAGTAAAAGATGTTCACCTCTCAAAATTGTGAAGTTTTTAATTGCTTCTCCATGTTGCAAATTAATAATTTTCATTTCTTCCATAACGACGCCAAGTTTGTTAATTTCTTTATTAAGTATTGCGCTTAAGAGATTATAGCGTTGTCTTAACATATCAGTGGTGCCCTGAATAATGGCTAGGGAAATGTTGAGGTGGTAAAGTTCTTCAGAATGGGTTCCGAGCCCACTGGAACAAGATGTCCTTACATCGCCGATGTATTTGATCATACTGTGCACATGGTTATTCGTGGCATTGATGTTGGCCAGTATGGTATTAATTTCAGTTTCCTGAGCAACCATTCGCCCCATAACGGTTTCAAACCTCTCTGCTGTTCTATTTTCATAATATTTTGCATGGTAGATAATGTCCTGAATATTTTCTTCATGGTCGTCAAGGTAGGTGGATATATTGTCGAACTGCTCGTGCACGGACAGTAGTTGCAGGCTTAAGTCGTGCATGAACTCAGAATTCTGAGAGATTGTTTGGAGCGTGGCGGCCAGAGTCTTCTGAACACTTTTCACCATGTCATTCATCTTGCTCACTGCAGCCCGTAGGACTCCAAACACTTTTGTAGAGTTCTGCCAGTCTGTCACTATCTTCCGTAGTGTTATGGTTTCCTCATCCGTTTTTCTTTGAATCTCTTCAAGCCATAGTGAATTATGGTTAGTGGTGATGTTCACATGTTGTACTCCAATACTTATATCATACTGATCCTGGGACAGCCTCCTCATAAACCCATCGAGTTCCTTTACAAGTGTTTGCAAGCCATTTACTTTCATTGAAAATCGTTCCATCGTTCGGTTAATCTGCTCAATAGACGTTGTATAATAGGTAACCTGCTTACTGATTCTGCGGTTGTCCAACGATAATGTTTGATGATTTTGAACGGTCTCATCCAGCACTGGCTCTTGTGCCAGAAGTAATTGCTGTATCTGTTCAAACTCTTTCTGCAGGTCAACAATCTCTTGAGCAAAGTGAGAAACTTCATGGCACGAAGAACAATTTTGGCTGATAGATTTTTGATCTAAGAACGAGAGGGAGTGATTTTTTAATAAGTTATTTTGTTTTACAAATTTCTCAGCTTTTAATTTGGAGCCTGTGAGGCAACAACACTAACTGCTGAGCCACTGTGTCACCCTAGTTACGTAACCATCAAAATTCCTGTATATATTTGTTAGTTATTGATTGCATCTGGGCAACGAATTACAAGTATTCAAAGAAGTAGAAGGTCAAATTCAGAGAGTCCAAAGTCAATTTGACCTTCTACTTCTTTGAATACTTGTAATTCATTGCCCAGATGCAATCAATAACTAACAAATATATACAGGAATTTTGATGGTTACGTAACTAGGGTGACACAGTGGCTCAGCAGTTAGTGTTGTTGCCTCACAGGCTCCAGAAACCAGGCTTTAATTCTGACCTCTGGTGTTGTTTGTGTGGTGTTTGCACATTCCATTTGTGGTTGGGTGGATTTACTTTGGGTGCCCCAGTTTCCTCCCACATCTCCAAACTATGTTGGTTGGTTAATTGGCTGGTGTAAATTACTCCAGGTGGAGATACGTGGAAAAAATAATTAACGGAAAGTCGATAGGCTAGTGTGACTTTGAGGGGGAATGGGTCTGATGGAATTGCTCTGCTGGGAACTGGTATGGTTCAAATGGGCTGAAGGGACTCGTGAGATGCCCTGATAAATAATCCATACAATAATAAACTTTGTGAAATACCTTCTACTTTCAGTCATCTGAAAGGTTGGTGGCATTTACAAAAATAAAGATCACTGTGAAGTAAACCACACTGCCAAATTAAAATTAGGGACACATTTGGCATTGAGCGAGTCAAACACATTCATTTTCAGTCTGAAGAAGGCTCTCGACCCGAAATGTTGCCTATTCCTTCTCTCCATAGATGCTGCCTCACCCGCTGAGTTTCTCCAGCATTTTTGGCTACCATCATTTTGAATTGCCAGTCCATTGCTCCCTGAAAGTGGCAACACAGCTAGATTGGGCATTAAAGCATGCTTGCCTTCATCAGTTGGGATGTTGAATCTAAAAGTCGGGAAGTCATGTTGCAGCCATAATAAAACATTGATGATGCCACATTTGGGGTATAGTGGCCTTACCAAATAGTGCAGTTTTAGTCACCACATTACTGAAATGATGTGGAGGCTTTAGAAAGGGTGCAGAAGAGATTCACCAGGATGTTGCCTGGTTTGGAGAATATTAACTATAATGAGAGGTTGGACAAACTTGGACAGCATTCCGGGGGTTTTGGACGCCAAGGGTCCTGATGGAAATATAAAATGATGAGACGGATAGATAGGGTCGATAGTCAGAGGTATTGTGGAATTGTCAAATATTAGAGGGCATAGCTCTAATGTGAGAGGGGGAAAGTCTAAAGGAGATTTACGGGCGTTTTTAGGTGCTGGAACCCACTGTCAGAGGAAGCATTTAGACAGACACATGAATGGACAAAGAATGTTAAGGAATGTGTTTAACATTTGATGAGCCTGGGCCAGTACCTGCTGGAGTTTAGAAGAATGAGGGGGGGACCTCATTGAAACGTACCGAATAGTGAAAGACTTGGATAGAATGGATGTGGAGAGGATGTTTCTACTAATGAGAGAGTATAGGGCTAGAGATCATAGCCTCAGTATTATAGTACATTCTTTTAGGAAGGAGATGAGGTGAAATTTAAATAAAGGGTGGTACATTTGTAGTATTCTTTGCCACAAAAAGCTATGGAGGCGAAGTCAATGGATATTTTTTAAGGCAGAGATAGATTGATTCTTGATTAGTATGGGTGTCAGACGTTATGTGGAGAAGGCAGGAGAATGGGGTGAGGAGGGAGAGATAAATCAGACATGATTGAATGGTGTAGACGTGATGGGCGGAATGGCCTCATTCTCCTGCTATCACTTATGACTTTATGACCTTATGAATGGGGGTTTATTAACCACATATAGCAGATGTGCAGTTTAAATGTGAATCATAGTTTGCGAAGGGAATGTGGCTGAAGGGCCTGTCCTCAGCTGTACTCCTCTATGTGATCTATTTGCCACAATACCACTTCTTTGCAAGTACAGTTTTGCAAGATTAATTATTTCATAGACAAATACACGTTAATTATATTCTCTCTTGAGACAAACATTTAAAGGCTCAGTCATAGGCCATTTCTCCCAGTTATACAGAGGCTGTTCACCTGAGGAAAATGGCCTTCACAACATTCTCAGGGTAACTGGAGACAGACAATAGAAATACCATCTGCTCCGTGTGGGACTTAGCTTAGGATTCCGGCGGCAGCATGTATGGATGAGGAAGCCCTGAATTCCTGACAGTTGCTCGCCAGAACTTTCCCGACAACATATTAACATTAGACTCCACATGATGTGCTAACTTCCTGAAGCTCAGCCATCCTTGTGCTGTGGAATATGTCTACTGGACCTTTGCCAGGTTAGACTCGCCAGAGATTTAGCTTCTCGGTTCTTTTCAATGGAGTGGAATGGTTGCAATGTAGTCGAGTTTCAGAAAAAAAGTTTGTCACAACTTAATTTATTCAAGCATAATTGATTGTTGTTGTGCATTGTTCTCAAAACCAGAGGGCACAGGTATTGAGTAACGGTTGAGGCATTAGAAGGGAAATTAGCATTTTTTTCACCAGAGGATGGATGTTGTCTCGATCTATTTGACTGAAAGGGCGAGTCCATCAGGCAGACACCCACATCATATTGAAACAGTACTTGGATGTGCGTCTGAAGAACTATGACCTGCAGGGCCACTTTGAGGGGGAATGGATCGAGAGATACGTGGGATTAGATTGGGGGATTCCTTTACCACTAGCACAAACATGATAAACTAAATGACCTCCATTGTATTGTAAGTTTTTTTAAATCATTGTAGTATTATAAGTGCCTCCTTTTTATAACTGCAATAATCTTATTTTATTCAGCATATGTGATCAACTTTTGATTGTTTTTGATTGTGAATGTTCACAAATGATCAAACTCTTTGACAAATCTAAGATAAAGAAAGGACACAGAGTGCTGGGATAACTCAGCGGGTGTGGCAGCTGGAAGACATAGAAAGGCGAGGTTTCTAGTTAGGACCTTCCTTTAGACTAATTTGAAGAAAGGTGTGAAGGACGTTCCAGACCCAAAACATTGCCTTTCGAGGTCTTCCAGGGATACTGCCTGACCCACGAGGTTACTCCAACACTTTTCTGTATTTTTTTTGTAAACCAACATCTACAGTTCTTTGTGTCTGAAAGTAGAAGGTCTGAAGAAGGGTCTCGGCCTGAAACTGAAATGCTGCCTGTCCCGCTAAGTTACTCCAGCATTTTGTGTCTATCTTAAGTCTAAGCGCTAGTTGGGAATATGAGTTAGCCAGCTATCAAACATTTATGGGCAATGCTTGATCCTTCTGATGTCTCTTACAGCTGGCAGAGCTTTAAGCTAGAGCCCACTTTCTCAATGAGTTTTCTCTGAAAGATCTGCTTCAGATCATTGTGAAAATGATGGATATCGGAAGAAGCATACATGACTGGCCATTGCCAGGAAATTCTAGCTCAATCAATACTGTATTTACCACACACTCGCATCACAAAACCAGGCAACAAATAATAGATGTAGAAACAAAAAACTGCAGATGCTGGTTAATACCACTTGCGCTCAATCCGCCAAGGCCAACTGGATCTCCCGGTGGCTAACCATTTTAACACCCCTTCCCATTCTCACTCTGGCCATTCTGCCCTGGGCCTCCTCCATATGTGCTGCAGTGTTACTCACCGAGCTCTTTAATATTCATCTGCACAGAGTTAATCTTTGTATCGTAAAATGACTGGGCCATGTTGATATCTTCAGTTATGGAGTCAACCTTTCTGAAGACTGCAATATACAAACAAGAGGTTACTCGCCCAAATGTCACACACAGCAAACAAATGTGTCTTTAATGGATGATAATGCCCAGTGATCAATTCAATTTATGGCTGAATCATATCATTGACATTTTAGATCAACCCTGGCAGCTGAAGGCGTCATGAAAAGCAGTGCCAAGGTGAACCAGTCATAATATTCAAAACTGAATTCATTCTCCCATCCATAGAGGCCCAGGCTGTGAAAGGTGAGAAGGGAGAAAATAAGCCTATGAGATTCGGAATAATAAATGGAATGAAGATTCTCTGGTTATTTTGTTGCTGAGTAGACTGATTAAAGAATTTTCATATTTAAGTAGTTATTAATATTTAAAATGGGAACAAGTAACTGCCCACTATGCCCAAAGAATAATGACAAATTTCAAAATTCAGCTCATTAGTTCATGGCACATTTGAAAGGGTTATATTGTTATAGAATTTACAACTCATTAATTGTGACAAATGGGAGCTGAATTAGCAAAGCATTTAGCCTCCATCTGTCACTTTAAACATTGCGATTTTACAAAATCCCTTCTCACTCTCGAGCATTTTTTAAAAAATAAATAAATTAACTTGGGCAGTCACGGTGGCACAGTGGTAGAGTTGCTGCCTTACAACTAATGCAGTTCCGGAGACCCGGGTTTGATCCCGATTATGGGGGCTGTCTGTACGGAGTTTGTACGCTCTCCCCGTGACCTGCGTGGGTATTCTCCGAGATCTTCGGTTTCCTCCCACACTCCAAAGACGTACAGGTTTGTAGGTTAATTGGCTCAGTAAATGTAAAAATTGACCCTAGTGGGTGTAGGATACTGTTAATGTGTGGGGATCGCTGGTCGGCGCGGACCCGGTGGGCCGAAGGACCTGTTTCCGTGCTGTATCTCTAAACTAAATTTATAATTTAAAAAATGGGCACAGTAACAAATAGTACACACCTCTGAATATGTTCTTAAGTGTCAGTCTATACATGCAGTGTTGTTGGTTTTATACATCGCACTATTGCCATTCATGCGGCCTCCAAGGTGATAACCACCTTCTGTGTTTTGGGAGGTATTTCTGCTGGCCTCAGCATGTTAATGTCCAGCAGCAGAAAGACCCTGGACCGAGGTCCTTCCCCATCGCACCTTTGCATTGTCATGCAATGGCATGTTGGCCTTCATTGCGCGAGGATTTGAGTTTAGGAGAAAGGAGGCCCTACTGCAGTTGGTCAGGGCCCTGGTGAGACCGCACCTGGAGTATTGTGTGTAATTTTGGTCTCCTAATTTGAGGAAGGACATTCTTGCTATTGAGGGAGTGCAGCGTAGGTCCACCAGGTTAATTCCTGGGATGGCGAGACTGACCTATGATGAAAGAATGGAGCGGCTGGGCTTGTATACTCTGGAATTTAGAAGGATGAGAGGGGATCATTGAAATATATAAGATTATTAAGGGTTTGGACACGCTAGAGGCAGGGAACATGTTCCCGATGTTGGGGGAGTCCAGAACCAGGGGCCACAGTGTAAGAATAAGGGGCAAGCCATTTAGAACGGAAATGAGGAAACACTTTTTCACACAGAGAGTTGTGAGTCTGTGGAATTCTCTGCATCAGAGGGCGGTGGAGGCCGGTTCTCTGGATACTTTCAAGAGAGCTTGATAGGGCTCTTAAAGATACTGGAATCAGGAGATATGGGGAGAAGGCAGGAACGGGGTACTGATTGTGGATGATCAGCCATGATCACATTGAATGGCGGTGCTGGCTTGAAGGGCCGAATGGCCTACTTCTGTACCTATTGTCTATTTTTGTCCCGCATTATGACATTGATTGCACTATGACATAGTGTTTCACTATTCATGCAAATGGATTGATCTATTAGATGGATTAAAAAATGATGAATTGGGTCCAAATAACAGATCCACCTTACCTACAGATGCCAACACAGCAACAGCTATGATGAGACAACTAAAAAATATGTACAGCACTTTCACAGCCACACTTATTGACCATGGAGCGTGGCATCTGCAGCAGCCGGGTCTTGCGGTCCTCTCTGCTTCATTAGCAAACAGATTTACATCTATAAGTTAAGAAGATTACCAAGTATTATTAAAATTACATAATTTGCACTTATTGCATGCACTTCCTGTAAATTTTAGCATTAGAGTTATTTAGCAAAGAAACATGACCTTTGGCCCAACCCATCCATGCCGACCAGGACGGCACAAATTACAACTCTTCTACTTGTTCAAACTTGAATGACCATTCTGTTGCAACTATTTTAATGCAAGTTGGAGAAACTTTATCTGAAATTACACTTTCCAAGACCTTTTGTTTTCTTGCAAAATCAGTTGAGGTCTCTAATGACCAACCAATAATATGGATTACGTTCCATCTAGTCCTGGCTACAAGGATCTCATTAGAACAATATTCTTTACACGTTCACATAGAATTAGGCCATTTGGCCCATAGAGTCTCCTCTGCCATTCAATCATGGCTGATCTCTGTCACCTAATCCCATTTTCCTGTCTTCTCCTCATAACTCTTGACACCTATTCTAGTCATTAATTTGTCTATCTCTGCCTTAAAAATATCCACGGACTTGGCCTCCACAGCCCTCTGTGGCAATGAGTTCCACAGATTAACTACCATCTGACTAATGAAGTTCCTCCTCACCTCCATTCTAAAAGAGCACCTTTTAATTCTGAGGCTATGACCTCTGGTCCTAGACTCTTCCAACAGTGGAAACATCCTTTCCAATCCACTCTATCTATGCATTTCATTATTCTGTTAGTTTCAATGAGATCCCTCCTCAACCTTCTAAACTACAGTGAGTATAGGTCCAGTGCTGTCAAACGCTCATCATCTGCCAACACACTCATTCCTGGAATCATTCTTGTAAACCTCCTCTGGACCCTCCACATAGCCAGCACATCCTTCCTCAGATATGGGGCCCAAATTTACTTCAAATGCAGCCTGACCAGCGCCTTATAGAGCCTCAGCATTGCATTTCTAACATTCCCTCTACATTCCCAACTTTTGGGAAGTCCTGGTCCATTACAATTGGCCCATGGAAGAAAACTACTCCAGCTCATGCATGCAATACATGAGATGCCGTTTCCACTTAAATCCTCCATAAAAACAAATTGTGCTAAATCATGAGCTGTAAACCTCAAAGATGGAAGAAAAGAATTACCATCATAGCCAATCAATGCGTCCACAGTAGATTATTGGGCTCACAGGTGTAGCACCAACTGCCTCTGCCTGGCAGCTACACCAACCATAGTTAGACTGAAGACGTTTTTTTCCATTTTGCTTTGTGTGGGAGATTTTGTGCTTCTAGTCCTCTCCCTGTCATGCAATGATATTAAGATTCAGAAAGCCTTGTCGCTGGGCAGGGCTCAACTATGAAGGGCCCATCTAGCTCTCTTCTACCTGGATGACTCCGATCTTATCAAAAGTCAGTTGATCATGAATTCTGGCCAATTGAGAACACTTTTTTTACTAACACTAAGACATCACAATCCTAATGAGCAAAATTACTTCTTTACAATTTATGGGAACTACATTCACCTGAAGTCATTACAGATAGCCTTGAATCAGCCTGCGAGTCACATATTGGCCTGACAGGATTTGTGTATGATCAAGTGGCCCACGCGAGTACAGACGCATGCACGGTCTCCATCAGTTCTGTCTGATAAATATATTGCTGCAGCTTTCAACCTCTTATATGTGTGAGCAAGCTTTTTCTTATTTAACAAGTATCAAGAGCAAAGACAGAAATCGTCTCCATTCAGTTGAAGATGAAATCCGTGCGTTTATCTAAGGTTCTACCCCGAATTAAGTATTTGTGTACGAAATGACAAGTACAGGTTTCACATTAGAGAAGCAAATTTCATTATCTAAATTGCTTCAAAAATAACATTGCCTTAACCCATATATTTGTTCATATGACATATCGCCTTGATGTATCTTATGCCTTTTCAACATTGTCAATAAACAATTAAGTTATTGTAGTAGACTAAAATGCTGGAGAAACTCAGCTTGTGAGGCAGCATCTATGGAGAGAAGGAATAGGCAACGTTTCGGGTCGAGACCCTTCATCAGACCCTTATAGTGGTAGTTATTATCTGCTTTCATCTGTTTATATGTGTTATTTATGATGTTGGTTGTTTATATATATTTTTTGTGTTCGCAGGTATGGTCGATTTTTTTGTGTGAATGTAAACCTCCTTAAGAGGCCTCTTGACAAGCAGTTTGATTTCAGTTATTTTTTTGCATTTCCAATTGCATTTTTGCTTAAACCAGTTATCAGAAAAATATATTATGTTTGCCTCATGAACTTGAATTTTATGAAAGAGAAAGAAAGTAATTAATTAAGATATATAATTATTTTTATGTAGGGGCTCCCTGAGACATGAAAATTATTTCAAGGGTTCCGCAAGGGTAAAAAGGTTGAGAAACGCTGCTCTGGATCATTAATACAAGCCCATGCTGCCTCTTCACTTGATTACTCAGACTGTTGTGAGATTAAATTTACAAGCACTTGTATCAAGTCATGGTTGATTCCATTTCCCTTTACTCAAGGAAGTGGAATTTATTTTTCATATATTTTTCCTCACACACATCAGCAACAAATACACTACCAAACAAGAAGTCCAAATATTGCTTTACAAAATATTTATCTTCTTGTGCGTGCCAATCGTACCTCACCTCATCAGTGATTACACTACGATTGAAGAAAGTAAGCTGAAATAGTGCATTGTACTGAGGTAGAAAATTTTGACTTTCTTTTTTAAATTCCCCATATATTTTTCTATATGCATTGGGAGAGTACGTTAAAAAGGGAATATTACTCTTAAGGTTTTGCTTTGAACCATGCTAAAGAAAACAATTTTGTCTCAGACGCACAGGCAGCTACGATCACAAGATCAGCAAAACCAAGTGTTTACATTCTTGTTAAAATGAATCTAGGAATCAATGTATTCCCGAGTATAATAGTCAGGTATCTCCACAAAGCAGTTTTACTTTCAGGATCTGACATCTACTATTGAATAAAGCAATGATGAACATTGATATAATTTTTACACCACCACCATATTTTAATGTTTTCTACCAAACAAGGATCTTTAGAAAATAACTTTTGCAGTTAGGCATAAACTTTAGTATTAGGTTATTTCAGCCAATTTACTGTTGATTTTGGAACTATGAGCTGACTACTGCTATTTACGCCTTCCCTGGTCTCACGAGAGACTAAGAGCTCTTTAGCAGCTCTAAAAAAACATCTCTCATCAAAATGTTGTCAAAATAAGCTTTGTGATTGTATTAAACCATTTTTGACCACAAGAAGCAGATATAACTATTATATTCATTCTGACTGACATTCAGTTTCCGTGTAATTGCAGATGAATAAAGTGTGACGAAGAAGATTGAGGAAAAGAAAGTTCTTTACGGGCATTTGAGCCAAATAAAATTGCAAACTCTGAGAGAAAACAAAATTGCAATTGTTGTTGTATACTAGTACAAAAGATTTTTTGGTCAGTTCATGATCTATGACTAACTAGTGATCTGAAACACAACTGTCCCAGCATAGAATGTGTAACTTTGGTCATACAAGACAAGATGGTACAATTAAAATAATGAGTCCAGAAATTAGACATATACGTTTTCTTGTGCGTGGTCTGGTAAAAGAGTATAATCTGGCCCAGAACGTATAATCAGGAAGGAAGTTTTAATTCAGGCTCTCTAAATCAAATAGATGGTATGGGGAGAACAGGATAGTTGGTGGGGAAGGGAGGATAAGATGACAAGACTTTCTTGCTGAACTCTGCACAGTTGCTACCAGGCACACCCAGCATACACCGAGTAAAAATTCTCAGAAATGCTTTGTGTAGGAAGGAATTGCAGATGCTGGTTTGCACAGAAGATAGACACAAAATGCTGGAGTAATTCAGCAGGACAGGCAGCATCTTTCGAGAGAAGGAATGGGTAACGTTTCGGGTCGAGAACCTTCTTCAGACAGAGTCAGGGCAGAGGGAGATATGGAAGGGTAAGGTGTGAAGACGAGAGATCAAAGGGGATGAAGTTCTAAGTAAAACGTAGAATGGATCATTATTAGCTGAGGGAAAGGTGACAACGAGGCATAAATTCAGTAAAAATTTAATCAGGGAGGAGTGAAACTAGTCGGAGAACTAGGAAGGGCGAGGGATGGAGAAAGAGGGAAAGCAAGGGCTACTTGAAGTTAGATAAGTCAATATTCATACCGCTGGGATGTATAAATATGAGGTGCTGTTCTTCCAATTTGTGTTGGGCCTCACTTTGACAGTAGAGGAGGCCCAGGCCAGAAAGTGGCAGTGGAGGAGGCTCAGGCCAAAAGGAAAGTCCAGCATTTTGTGTCTACCTTCTCAGAAATGCTTTGTTTAGCAATATTTAAAATGTTGAATTTGTTGAAGGGACAACAAAATCTCTCCTTCACTATTTGTTCCATGGTGTCCTCCAGCCAAACAGGACTTCTAACATCTCCACAGGTAGAAGCCTTGACAGCATCCATACTGATGTTGGCTGCCCATAGCATGAACAGTGGTGCTGAAGATAGTGCAGCAGTTTCATAGTTCCAGCAACAGCAAAAAACCCACTCAAAGAACTCAGCTGGTTGAACAGCATCAGGGAAGTCACTGTCAATGTTTCATGTCAAGACCCTGCATCAGGACAGGTCCTGACTAATTTCTGACCTTGTTTTGATCTTAGAAGGTCTGAAGCGTAACAACTGCCGAATGAGAGGCACACATAGGGAAGATAGTCAGAACCTTTCTCCCCAGGGTGGAAATGCTCAACACTAGAGTGCACAACCATAAAGTGAGAGTGGGGACGTTTAATGGAGACTTTACACTGAGAATGGTGGGGGCATGGAACACATTGCCATGGGTGGTGGTGAAGGCAGATGTAATAGTGACATTTAAGAAGCTTTTGGATAGGCACATGGAAGTGCAGGGAATAGAGGGATATGGATCATGTACAGGCAGATGAGATCAGTTTAACTTGGCATCACGTTTGGCACAAACATTGTGGGTCATATTTGTTCCTGTGGTTCAATATGGTTCCTGTGCTGTACTGTTCTATGTTCTAAAATAAAGTCTTGATGTAGAGTCTCAACCTAAATGTTGACAGTTCCTTTATCTCCACAGGTGCTTTTATACTGTTGAGTTCCTCCAGCAGTTTGTTTGTTACCTCCAGATTCCACCATCTGCTGTCTCTTGTGTCTCCAGTTCACAGTTCCAGCCACCTGAGTTTGATTCTCCAGTACTGTCTGTGTGGATGTTGCACATTCTCCCTGACTCCCATAGGTGTTCTCCAGAAATGTGTTTCCTTCCACATCTCAAAGGCATGTTAATTGTCAGGTCCATTGGCAACAGTAAACTCACCACAATGCAGGTGGATGATAGGAGAACCAAGGATGTCAATGCGCATAGGTTACAGGGAAATAGGTGGTAGAATAAGATTAGTATAATTGCTCTGAGAGCTGGCATAGACTTGATGGGCTCAATGCCCTCCTGCTATATGGTAAAGAAATATTAAATAATATGAGATGACTCTGCCCCAAGGGTCAGGGAAAGCACCAGATGGAGTTACGCCCAGATACACTCGTCCACTTAAGAGGACGTGCAGAATGTTTTGATTTAGTCCCACCACCCAGCAAACCTATAATATGACATTAACGTTGGCTTCATAGGATTAAGCTGTAATGTGAGGGGGATACAAACCACTTTGTTCACATCTGAAGGAATGCATCTCTTCTTCTTCTGCAGAGAAGTCGTCGTCTGAAACACAAATACAATACTCAATTTTAATGGAATTGTTCTGAATGACTATTGTTATGGATAGGACACGTTTGGAGGGATATGGAGCAAACGCGGGCAGGTGGGACTAGTGTAGCTGGGACGCGTGGGCAAGTTGGTCCGAAGGGCCTGTTTCCACAGTGTATCACTCTACGACTCTATCTATGATTCTATGACTGTCACCACTGAAACCACTATATAAAATTACATTAACATACTCAGAGGAATGGATCACAGTGAAGACAACGCATTTAAAATGGGAAGAGAAGGAATAAGGAAGGAATCCTTCCTAACTGGTGGACCCTGGCCTCAGTACCACTAACAGCATCTTCAAAACTCCAAAGCCACACATCACGCATCTACCAATTCATCACCTTACTGGACACAACTGTTAAGTTTAGTTTATAGATACAGCGCGGAAACAGGCCCGTCGGCCCACCGAGTCCGCACCTACCAGCGTTCCCCGCACACTAACACTATTCTACACACAATAGGGATCATTTACAATTTTACCAAAGCCAATTAACCTACAAACCAGTACATCCTTGCAATGTGGGAGGAAACCAGAGCACTTGTGGAAAACCCACACTGTCACGGGGAGAAAGTACAACTCAGCACAGACAGAACCTGTGGTCAGGATCAAACCAAGGTCTCTCGAGCTTTATGGCAGCAACTCTACCAACCCGCCACCGTCCACCACTGTATTCTGGGTTATTTAACAAACAGCTGAAGTCTTTGTGTGAATTGCAGGGCTCTTCAAACAACGAATAAAGGTGACCAATTGAATTATTTTTGATACCAACTGAGCTAGAAGCGATTACCACAATATTAGAAAGTCTTTATACTCTAGAGAAATAATACATTCATTGCATGTTTGCTATGGAAAAAAAGAGCAGAATAGTAATAAGCGACTCAATTATTAGGCAAAAATCCTTTATACTGTATTATTCCAATTGGATATCTGGTGCAATTGAATAACAATAAATTATATATTTTAATCTGAGGTTAGTGTAAATACTCATTACAGCAATTGGGTAAAAAAAAAAGCAAAAGGTACTGGAAATATTCGGCAGGTCAACAGTATAGGTGGAAAGAAAAACAAAGTTAATGTTTAACGTCAGTTATGATGTTGGAAAATTTCACTTTCTATTTGGAAGAATTTGTTTCCATTTGGGAGATAATAGGATTTAGTGGGATACTGATGTGCTATTTTCAGGAGAGTTAAACAGGGAACATAGTGGAAGGTTGCAAGTGCATTTGAAACACATTGGTACTTCATGTAGGGAGTATACAGAGTCAAGCATAGTTGGTCTGAATCCGTTAATGTTTCATGAGGCCGGGTCTAAGCAGAAAAGCAGTGATATGTATGCCAACTATAAGAAAACACACACATCCAAATTGCACTATCATTGACAACTATACCAAATTATTTCAGTCAAATAGAGTTCAGTGTATTAAGGCATCATCATTCGCATGTGAATCCCGGCAGAAAATGCTTTGAACCAAGTACAGTTTGACTATGTTATTCAAAGCCGAGCAACAAAATGCAAACAACCCAGGTCATTACAGTGAGATAGAGTGATACATTTTACTATAATATTACCTTTATACAAAATCTATAGATCCTCTCCTGCTGGCACTGTGCACATTGCCAAGCAACATCAGAGCAGGACTCGAATGACGCATAACTTGAATGAATCATCAGGTTCATTTCTTTGCAGAGTTCAGCACAGAAACATGCCTTAGGGCCCAAATTGTCTATATTGACCAAGGCGTTGATCCAAGCTAATCCCATTTGTTAGCACCATGCGAAAATCCTTATAAAACTTTCCTATCCATATACCTGTCCAAATATCTTTTAAATATTGTAATTGTATCTGCTTCTACCACCTCCTCTGGCACCTTATTCCACATTTCCACCATCCTCCATGTGAAAATCTTGCCCCTCAGATCCCCTTTAAATTTTTCCACTCTTACCTTAAGCTTATGCTCCCCAGTTTTAGTCTCCCGTACTAGAAATATAGAACATAGAAACATCGGTGCAGGAGCAAGCCATCCGGCCCTTCGAGCCAGCACCGCCATTCAATATGATCATGGCTGATCTTCTAAAATCAGTACCCCGTTCATGTTTTTTCCCCGTATCCCTTGATTGCTTTAGTCCTAAGAGCTAAATCTAACTCACTCTTGAAAACATCCAGTGAATTGGCCTCCACTGCCTTCTGTGTCAGAGAATTCCACACATTCACAACTCTCTGGGTGAAAAGGTTTTTCTTCATCTCAGTCCTAAATGGCGTACCACTTATTCTTAAACTGTGACCCCCTGATTCTGGACTCCCCCAACATCGGAACATGTTTCCTGCATCTAGCTTGTCCAAACCTTTAAGAATTTTATATGTTTCCATAAGATCCTCTCATCCTTTTTCTAAATTCCAGTGAATACAAGCCCGGTAGACCCATTCTTTCATCATATGTCAGTCTCGCCATCCCGGGAATTAACCTGGTGAGCCTACGCTGCACTCCATCAATAGCAAGAATGTCTATCCTTAATTTCCCTCGTTAGCCATGGGAAAAAAGCTGAGAATATTTATCCTATGTCCCTCATAATTTTATAAATCTTTGTAAGGTCACCCGCCAGAAAAAGCAATCCCAAATTATCCAATCTCTCATTACAACTCAAGCCCTCCAGTCCAGGCAACAGCCTCATGCATCTTTTCTGCACACTCTCTAGCGCTAACGGGAAGAGCAGGATGCAAGGCTGGTGAAGCAGTGCTCTCAATGACGCCTTCCACAAAATGGGCATTAAAACTAGGCAGTAATGCAAAGATACGTTCGCTGGTGAGGCCGCACTTGGAGTATTGTGTTGCTTTAGTAGTCCTGCTATTGGAAAGATGCCATTAAACTGGAGTGCAGAGAATATTGACGAGAATGTTGCTATGATTCAAGGGGCTGAGCTCCAGGGAGTGTTTGGGCAGGGTAGGACTTTATTACTTTAAAAGCAGGAGGCTGAGGGATTTAAAATCATGAGTGGAATAGATAGAGTAAATGGCCAAAATCTTTTTCCCAGGGAAGGGAATCAAGTACTAGAGGGCATAGGTTCAAGATGAAAGGGACAATATTTAGTAGGAACCTGAGGGGCAACCTTTTTCAGTGTTTAGAGGGATACGGCTCAGGTGTGGGCAAATGGGACATGCTTGGATGCTGCATCTTGGCCAGTTGGGCTGTAAGGCCTGTTTCCATGCTGTATGACACCATGACTCAAAGCAATGTTCCAATGCATGATCACAGGCATTTTATAGAATTCAGATCCATATGAGTATCAATCCAAGGTGGAGTATGGAAGCAGCAATAAAATCCTTCACACCCATTCTCTGCACAAGTTAATATTGGCAAAAGGCGTTTGTTATGGAATTTTGATCTTAAGGTCTCCAGCAGAAATAAAAAATTCATGACAAATCCGCTCCTGTTATTATGGTTTATGACATTGTAGATGTCACTGGTGTTACCATGACAGCACCCTTATAAGCATCAGACCCGGCTTGACCTCAGTCCCAAGTACTGCAGCTCTATAATCTTGTGGAAATGTGACTCAGAAGATACCTGGCCTTGTGCCATCAACACTTATTCCTCTGCTGCTTTGAATTGAGCTAAACTACCTCTAAAATCTCCAAGAAGCTCTCTCAGGTGTGCCATGCCAGCCCTTGGATTATGGAATACTTGTCCCAGAGGAAACTATGGTTATAATGTTTTGCTTCATTGGTACGTCTTGGTTCATTCAATTCTGTTTCTGTGAAGCGGGCAATTGTGTACAAATCTAACCAATTGGCCAGATTACAACAATATTAACATTGCAGGCCAATGATTCTTCACTCTTCATCTAAATTCTCATTAAGGTTATTGGCTTGATATGTAAATTCTCCTTTATCTTCACAGATGTTGTCTTACCTGCTGAGCATGTACAATATTCAATGTTTTTATTTCAGATTTAGAGCATGTGCAATTTTTTTGATTTTTAACTTTAGCATTTCTTAATGCCTTTGACAATGTTAGTCATGCATGCGAGTGTTATGTGTTGTGATTTTGGCTTGGCAAGAATAAAGGGAACTATAATAATTATTAGCTTGGTGAGGCTTTCTCGCTAGACCCACCATTATCCAAACAGTCAACCTTCCTTCACCACCATTAGTGTCTAATCTTCTTTGCAAGCAGCATCCCTCCATCCCCCAATCTTCACCAAACCTTCGACCCCTGTCCTATCCTCTTTGCATTCACTGTCAGCCCTCTGCCACCCACCCTTCTCCCAAAACGCAAGAATATAAATGCATGAGGATATCAATGGATATAAATACGTCTTGGTCAACATAGAACATTTGGACCATCGGGGCAGTTTCTGTGCTGTGTAACTCTATGAATCCCAATTTTGCAAGGATATAAATGAACTGAGTAGGTAAAGCAATGTGGACTTCCAGACACTCTGAAGATGTTATTACAAGTGTACAACACCAATATCAATGCTGGAAAGTAGCTGCTTTCCAGTCAGGCATGTTCATAATGATTTAAATTTGCTACTTGTAATACTGAAGAGGGCAAGAGGAGGGAGGTTTTGGGCTTTGCTTTGACTGTATTGAGGAACCTACTTAGATCCAAACAGCAGATAGACTCAAAAAGCTTGTTTCAATCTTAAGAAGGATCTTGATCTGAAACGTCACCTATTCCTTTTCTTCAGAGATGCTACTCGACCCACTGAGTTACTCCAGTTTTTTGCGCCTATCTTCGGTTTAAACCAGCATCTGCAATTTCTTCCTACACATTAGATCAAAACAGCAAAAGCTCAGAGGCTAAAATTAGCACGTTGTCAACCTTAAGGGCCTGTCCCAATGTACGAACTAATTCAAGAGTTCTCCCGAGGTTTCCCTGATTCGAACTCGGAGAATTACGGTAATAGCCGCTCGTAGGTACTCGGGGCTCTTGTGGACATTTTTCAACATGTTGAAAAATCTTCACGAGCTTAGGGCGTTTCCCGAGTACCCGCCGTTAGCGTTACGAGCCGCAAAGAGCTCTTGAATTACCTCGTACAGTGGGACAGGCCCTTACGTATATTTTCTTAATAGTTATAAAAATTGAAACATTTTGACCAGTGAAGTCCGGATTTGCTGCATGGCAAAATACAACATAGGTTGATTATAACTGCAGACTTACCTGCCTCAGCTGAAGCCAATGCTGAAATCGAATCTTCTGCCCTTATTTTGAGTAGGTTACAGGCAAGTGGCTAACTTACACAGAGAGCTCAGCCAGTAGCACACTTAGGTTACAGAATGGAAAACTGCACTGGCATTTAAGAGGTTAGGGCTTGTCTTTAAAGGGGAGGCTGCTTTTCACATAAAGTGAAATAAACAGAGCCCAGTGGAAACACCTGGCAATGTAGCCCTTTCAATGTTTGAGAATCAGTGCTCATGATGCAGACAGTGCCTTCAAGAATGGTGAAGTCGGGTCACACAGTTCCAGTAAAAGCACAGCTGCAAACCTTCACAGAAAGACGTACTTGACCAAGCTACTGCAGTCATCCGATCTTTCTTTCTTGGTCGCATATCAAGAAATCTGGTGGTAACAGGAGCAGAATAAAATCACCTCTGCAAAAATGTGTGGAAATAATTGAGGCATCTTGAAGCAACAAAATTGAAACCAAGCTGGTTTCAAATTCTGGGAGATGTTATGTTAAAGAACAGGATATATCTTTGCTGTATCAGGAGATGCTACAATGCGAGCAGCGGAAGTTTTTAGCTGAAGAATCACCAGCAGATGCTCAGGCATTTCGGGGATTGCTTGGTGTGGTCAGCACCATGGATGCAGAAGTCAGCCCTCATTTCCTAACAGATATCATCTGGTCCACTGATCAAAGTCGTTTCCAACGTCGCCCTTTCTCCAAGGAGATTCCAGTCATGCATCAGAATTACACCGGCAGATGTGAAGAACTCCAACAAACTATTTTTTTGAACTGTTTTGTGGCATTCTTTTTTAAACTCTTATACGTGTTGGAATCAGTTTGCTTCAATAGAGTCTCTATCATTTCTATGGGTGGGCAAATTGGACACAGACCTAATTCATCAGCCATTGTGGATCCCCTCATAGAATAAGGGTACCAAACGCAAACACTGACTTGTAGACAATCAACTATAATCTTAGTGAAGGTTGAAGTTTGTTTGAGAGGCTGTTCAACCTACTTCAAGGAGTCTGATGGTTAGGTATTTCTTACCTTCTTATAGTGGAGAATAACATTTAGAACAAACTAGACTAAGTGGGACCCGTTGGGTCCCATGTTCACACGGGAGGGCTGGTCCCCCGACGCAATATTCCACCTCTCCACCAATTCCAATATTGGTGGCCAGTGGGGGGGCTTTCTGGAGCGCTGGTATGGGTTCTTGGGGTGGCAGCTCAGTCCCTCAAGCCTGATCTGCTGGCAGCTCGCTCACGGCTGGTGGGCTGGCAGTTGACTCATGGCTATTCCTTGAAATTCCATTTCAAGCAGGGTGCAAGGCCACCAAATTCAAATCCATGTTCCTACCATTTCAAGCAGGGTGCAAGTCCACCAAATTTAAATCCATGTTCCTACCATTTCAAGCAGGGTTCACGGCCACCAAATTCAAGTGCAATTTCTTACCACTATGAGCAGGGTGCAAGGCCACCGAATTCAAGTGCAGTTTCCAACCACTTCAAGCAGGGTGCAAGGCCACCGAATTGAAGTGCAGTTTCCAACCACTTCAAGCAGGGTGCAAGGCCACCGAATTCAAGTGCAGTTTCATACCACTTCAAGCAGGATCCAAGGCCACCAAATACAAGTGCAGTTTCATACCACTTTCAGCAGGGTGCAAGGCCACCAAATTCAGTGCAGTTTTATTCCACTTCAAGCAGGGTCCAAGGCCACCAAATTCAAATGCAGCTTCATACCATTTCATGCAGGGTGAAACCACCATAAAACCACACAAAACACCAAACTCACAGTTCAGTAGACATTCAGTGTGTTCAGTTGATTCACAGCTCAGGCAGAGTCATGACCTCTCCCTCCCCCATCATGCAGAGACTGAGCCACACCCACACTTCCGGGTTTTATAACCCCTCCCCCTCCCACCGGAAAAGGTGCGGCTTTCAGGGCGTGATTGACAGGAGAGAGATTCTCAACATTTTTAAAACACTAATAACACTTTTATTTTTCATTGATGGGAAGAATTCTATGCACCTGCTCAGCGGAGGGGGGACTGAGTAAGATGGCCAAAAATCACAGCCATAAGTGTAGCGTTTTATCTAAAATCAATATACAGTGCAAACAGGAAGTAAGTGCATTTACAGTCGTGCCTTTTAACTTCAAGCCAAAGCACCCAAGCCGCCATTTGCAGTAAGTAGTGCCTTTCAACTTCACACCACCATATGCAGTAAGTAGTGCCTTTTAACTTCAAGCCAATGCACCCGCCACCATTTGCAGTAAGTAATGCCTTTTAACTTCAAGCCAATGCACCCAAACCACCATTTGCAGTAAGTAATGCCTTTTAACTTCAAGCCATTGCATCCAAGCCACCATTTGCAGTAAGTAGTGCCTTTTAACTTCAAGCCAAAGCACCCAAGCCACCATTTGCAGTAAGTAGTGCCTTTCAACCTCAAGCCATTGCATCCAAGCCACCATTTGCAGTAAGTAGTCCCTTTTAACTTCAAGCCAAAGCAGCCATTTGCAGTAAGTAGTGCCTTTCAACCTCAAGCCATTGCATCCAAGCCACCATTTGCAGTAAGTAGTCCCTTTTAACTTCAAGCCAAAGCACCCAAACAACCATTTGCAGGCAGTGCCTTTTTACTTCAAACAAACCATATTTTCATTTTCAAACCACATTAAGGGTACTCACAGTTGTGTAGACATTTGTTCAGTGTTATTCAGAGCTCAGAGAGACATGACCCTTGGCTTCATCCATCTTGCAGAGATTGAGTGAGGCAAATCACTTCCTGGTTTTATAGTCCCTCCCCCTCCCTCCAGCAGGGGCAGCAGAGAGAATGGTGATTTTTTTTAAACTTCAAGCCAAAGCTCCCAAGGCACCATTTGCAGTAAGTAGTGCCTTTCAACTTCAAGCCAAAACACCCAAGCCATCATTTGCAGTAAGTAGTGCCTTTCAACTTCATGCCAAAACACCCAAGCCACCATTTGCAGTAAGTAGTGCCTTTCAACTTCAAGCCAAAGCTCCCAAGCCACAATTTGCAGTAAGTAGTGCCTTTCAACTTCAAGCCAAAACACCCAAGCCACCATTTGCAGTAAGTAGTGCCTTTCAACTTTAAACCAAAACTCCCAAGCCACCATTTGCAGTAAATAGTGCATTTCAACTTCAAGCCAAAGTACCCAAGCCACCATTTGCAGTAAGTAGTGCCTTTCAACCTCATGCCACCATTTACAGTAAGTAGTGCCTTTCAACTTAAACCAAAGCACCCAAGCCACCATTTGCAGTAAGTAGTGCCTTTCAAATTCAAGCAAAGCACCCAAGCCACCATTTGCAGTAAGTAGTGCCTTTCAACTTCAAGCCAAAGCACCCAAGCCACCATTTGCAGTAAGTAGTGCCTTTCAACTTCAAACCAAAGCACCCAAGCCACCATTTGCAGTATGTAGTGCCTTTCAACTCAATGCCACCATTTGCAGTAAGTAGTGCCTTTCAACTTCAAGCCAAAGCATCCAAACAACCATTTGCAGGCAGTGCCTTTTTACTTCAAACAAACCATATTTTCATTTTCAAACAACATTAAGGGGTCTCACAGTTGAGTAGACATGTGTTCAGTGTTATTCAGAGCTCAGAGAGACATGACCCTTTGGCTTCATCCATCTTGCAGAGACTGAGTGAGGCACACCTCTTCCTGGTTTTATAGTCCCTCCCCCTCCCTCCAGCAGGGGCATCAGAGAGAATGGTGAATTTTAAAAAAACATTAATATCTCTCTGATTTGTCATCGATGGGAAAAATCCTCCGCACCCGTAAGGCGGAGGGGGGCTCTGGGCGAGGTAGCCAAAAATGACGGCCATAGGTGGCGGCGTTCTGTCAGAAATAGCAGCACAGTAGGTCAAAAGCGGTCAAGATCAGAGATTTAGTAATATAGATAAAAACTAAAACATAGAGGATTATTTAGAAGGAAAAAAAAAATCACATACCATGATTTCACAGCTATTAGGTTATAAAAAAGCCAATCTTCCAAGTAAAAAATATTATTTTTAAAGTCTCTGGACCAAAACATTGACTCTGTTGCTCTTCCCATAGATGCAGACTTACACATTGAGTATTTCCAGCATTATCTGTTCTCGTTTACTAAAATGTAAACTAGCCACAAATATTAAAACACCCTCAGCCTTAGTTTAATTTACTTTATTGTCACGTGTACCGAGGTACAATAAAAAAGCTTTTTGTTGAGTGCTATTCAGTCAGTGGAAAGACTTGATTACAATCAAGCCACAGTGTACAGATACAGGAAAAAGCAAGATCCAGTAGAATCTGATTAAAGATAATTCTAGGGTATCCGAAGAGGTAGATGGTAGATAGACACACAATGCTGGAGTAATTCAGCGGGACAGGCAACATCTCTGGAGAGAAGGAATGGGTGACATTTCGGGTCGAGACCCTTTTTCAGACAGAAGATGGTGGGTCAGGACTGCTCTCTAGTTGGTGAGAGGATGGTTCAGTTGCCTGATAATAGCTGGGAGGAAACTGTCTCTGAGTCTGCAGGCATGTGTTTTCACACTTCTGTACCTCTTGTCTGATGGGAGAGGGGAGAAGAAGGAGTGTCCAGGAGAGACTCGTCCTTAATTATGTTGGTGGCTTTTCCAAGGCAGCATGAAGTTTAGTTTAGTTTATTGTCACGTGCACTAAGGTACAGTGAAACACTTTTGTTGCATGCTAACCAGTCAGAAAGAAGTGTAGACTGAGTCAATGGAAGGGTGGTTGGTTTGGGTGATGATCTGAGCTGCGTCCACAATTCTCTGCAATTTCTTGCGGTCTTGGAAGAAGCTGTTCCCAAACTATGCTATGACACTCGTTGCTGAGGCCAGCAGATGGTTATTGGTGGTGGAGTGAGGGGCGAGACTTGGCATTTACTTACAGCCTTTGGTGCTATTACACAACGACACTTATGAAGCACATGTATATCTGTTCAAATAAAGCAACGCTGCATTCTATCTCCCAATAAATCTCCATATGAGCATATTTCTAATACCAAACGTTTCAGAACATCACAACTTTATAAAATTGCGCTGTTAACAAACCTCAACCAGACCAACGTCTAGAAATAGATCGCACAGCGTCTTCACAATTCTCTAGTTATTTTGTTTATATCTCAACTTTGGCTCAGTGGTGCTATTTTATCCATTAAAAAAGATTTTACGGTTTGATTTGATTTGATTTGATTCAACTTTATTGTCATTGCACTAAAACGAGTACAGGTACAACGAAATGCAGTTTAGCATCTAATCAGAGTGCAAGGTAGTAAAAATACTGGTTAAAACAATATGTGCAATGTGGATGAATTAAACTAGTACATAAGCAATAAATATATACAGATAAAAGAGTATAAAGATAGCTAGCGTCGGGCCTGTGAGTTCAGCAGGGTAATGATATTTTGGAAAAAGATGTTCCTCAGCCTGCTTGTGCGAGACCTGAGGCTCCTGTACCGCCTCCCTGATGGGAGGAGGGCAAATAGTCCATGGTTAGGGTGAGAGGGGTCCTTAATGATTTTCCCGGCCTGTCTCAGACACCGTTTGCGGTGGAGGGCATCCATGGCAGGGAGCGGGGCACCGATGATGTGCTGAGCGGTTTTCACCACCCGTTGTAGTGTCTTCCTGTCAGCTGTTGTGCAGCTGCTGTACCATACCGTGAAGCAGGTGGTCAGGATGCTTTTAATGGTACAGCGGTAGAAGTTGGACAGGATCTGGGGGGACAGGTGAACTTTCTTAAGCCTCCTCAGAAAGTAGAGGCGCTGCTGCGCCTTTTTGATCAGTTTGGTGGTATTGAGGGACCAGGACAGATCCTCTGAGATATGTACCCCGAGGAATTTGTAGTTGGAGACGCGCTCCACCTCAGTCCCGTTTATGTGGATAGAGGCATGTCTGCCACCTCTGGTCTTCCTGAAGTCAACGATGATTTCCTTCGTCTTCTTTGAGTTGAGTAGAGGTTATTATTGGTAAACCAGGCTGCCAGGTTCTGGACCTCCTCCCTGTAGGCTGATTCGTTATTGTCCCTGATCAGTCCTACCACCGTGGTGTCATCGGCGAATTTTATGATGGCGTTGGAGCCATACATAGGGACGCAGTCATGGGTGAAGAGGGAGTAGAGGAGAGGGCTGAGCGCACAGCCCTGGTGAGGTTGTTGATCCCAACAGACTGGGGTCTGTTGGTGAGGAAATCCAGTGTCCAATTGCAGAGGGAGGTGGTGATGCCAAATCCGCTGAGTTTGGTGATCAAACTGGCGGGGATGACAGTATTAAATGCGGAACTGAAGTCGATGAATAACAACCTGATGTAGGAGTTGTTATTGTCCAGGTGGGTCAGGGCAGAGTGTAGGGCCGCAGATATGGCGTCCTCTGTAGACATGTTGGGCCGGTAGGCAAACTGATGGGGGTCCAGTGTGGGAGGGAGGCTGGATTTGAGGTGAGCCAAGATCAGTCGCTCAAAGCACTTCACGATGACGGGGGTGAGTGCCACTGGGCGAAAGTCATTGAGACTCCCTGAAGCTGACTGTTTGGGCACTGGCACAATGGTTGAGGTCTTGAGGCAAGTAGGGACGACACCCTGGGCCAGTGACAGATTGAAAATGTCAGTGAAGACCAGGGATAGTTGTCCAGCACATGCCCTGAGCACACGCCCGGGGATGCCATCGGGGCCGGCAGCTTTGTGCTCATTCACTTTGCTCAGTGCGCCTTGTACAGCAGAGGTGGAGAGACTGAGGGGTTGTTCATTCGGGGGTGGGGCAGCTTTGATAGCTGGTGTTTTATTGTCCCGATCAAAACGAGCATAGAAGTAGTTTAGCTCGTCAGGAAGGGAGGCGTTGTCTGGGGGGGGGGGGGGGGGGGGGTGTTAACTTTATTGTAGTCGGTAATGGACTTGATGCCTTGCCACATGCGTCTGGGGTCAGAGTTGTTTTGAAAATGCTCCTCGATCTGCCGTTTGTATTTGAGTTTTGCGTTCCTGATTCCCTTTTTCAGGTTGGCCCTGGATGAGCTGTATCCCTCAGCGCCGCCATATCTAAAAGCGGCATCATGTGTCCCTCACATGAGATTTGAGCATTTAATCCAGTCTGATACTTCTTTGCATTACCAAAAAGGTTATGGACTGTTGCAAATGCTATGCTTTGATTGTGACATTAAACCAAGGTCCTGTCTGTCCTCTGTGGTTAATATAAATGTTTCCATAGCTCGGTAGAAGAAATGTGTAGATCATCTCCCCAGAATCCTGGTATGCAGTTATTCCTCAACCAGCATCATAGATTATCTTATCAAATTATTCTCAAACAGAAAATGCCAAGTAAGTGGTGGCAATGTAGAAAAGCCTGAAGAAGGGTCTTGGCCTGAAACATCACCCATTCCTTCTCTCCAGAGATGCTGCCTGTCCCGCTGAGTTACTCTGGCTTTTTGTGTCTATCTTCAGAAATTCAATTTAGTTCTCAAAATTGGGGATAATTACTCTGCCCACCTGCATACACACAGGATTGCAAGATTCTATGGTGTATCACCGGAAACATTGAAATTGGCTCTCAGAATGGAGAAGACTTTAATGTCGAATCCACAAAAAGCTAATCACCTGGTCGTTATCACATTGATGTTTATGAGATATTAATGTGTTCAATTTGAATGTAGTGTTTTCTACACTACAATTTTGTTGATAACCATTCTATGCCAAGAGAGGCCATAAAAGCAAAATCATTCACACGGATGTGATATTATAAAATTCTTACACTGATTTTGAGAGCATGAAACCAAGGATTCCTCATCCCTGTCTGTGTGGTCTATATCTCTCATACATCTGCTTGCATTTGAAATAATTACAATCAGGTACTCCCACAGACAAGGAAACATCACAGACCCATGTCCTTTCACTCAGAGATGTTGTTTTTGAGAGAGTGGACCTAGGGAGGAAAAGTATACAGCTGGAGTTCGTAGCACCGGACACCAAATTCATCCCATGTCCACGTGGGCTACAAAGTATATAGTCCACTTGAATATTATGAGTACTATGAGGGTGGTAGAGTGGCGCAGGGAGAGGCACATATAGTAGGCCAGGGCTTCATCCTGACCTCTGGTGCTGTCTGTGTGGAGTTTGCACCTTTTCCCCAGAGTTAGACCATAAGTGTTTCCACCTGCTGCTCCGGTTGCTTCCCACATCCCAACAATGTGCTGGTTTGTAAGTTAATTGGTCTCTATAAATTGCCCCTAAAGTGCAGGGAGTGGATGAGAAAGTGGCTTAACATACTACAAGCGTGAACGAATGATCGATGATCGGTGTGAACCCAAGGGCCTGTTTCCATGCTGCATCTTTCAATCAACATTGGTAAAACTTACTTACTCAATTCAATAAAAAATTACAGTGTGAATATAGTTAGCATAAGGATTGAAAAGGTAAAGGTTTCTTTTTTAGTTGACAGAATCAAACTCCATCCATCACCAACAAGTCACAGGCTGTCTTCCACAAGTACAAACCTGGAAAATTCATTCTTACATTTCTCTTAATTTTCCATTATTCATTTGACCACAGCATTGCAGGTGCCCTGCAAGGATGTGTTCTCAGTCCCCACTATACTCCCTGTACGCTCATGTCTGTGTTTGGCTCCAACTCCATCTGCAACTTTGCAGAAGACATCACTGTGGTGGGCCGAATCATAAATAATGATGAGATGGAGTATAGGAATGAGATCGAGAATTTAGTGACAATAACTTCTCCCTCAATGCCAGCAAGATAAAGCAGCTAGTTAATGACGTCAAGAAGCATGGTGGAGTACAAGCCCCAATCAGCAGTAAGTGGAAATAACTGAGAGCTTCAAGTTCCTTGGAGTTAATATTACCAATGATCTGTCGTTGAACAACTACATTGATGCGACAACTATGGCGGCACACACATGGCTCTTCTTCCAGAGACTAAGGAAATTCAGCATGTCTCCAGTGACACTTACATATTTCTACAGACGCAGAATAGAAAGCATACAATTGAGTTGCCTCATAGCTTGGTTTCAGAACAGCTCTGCCCAAGACTGCAAGAAATTTCAGAGAATGTAGCCCAGTCCGTCATACAGCCCAGACTTCCCATCGACACTTCATGCTGCTTTGAAAAAGCAGCCTACATAATCAACCTCATGTCTGAAGAAGGGTCTCGACCCGAAACGTTGCCTATTTCCTTCGCTCCATAGATGCTGCCTGACCTGCTGAGTTTCTCCAGCATTTTTGTCCACCTTCGATTTTACAGCATCTGCAGTTCCTTCTTAAACATCATGTCCTATCCCGGTCATTTTTTCTTCTCCCTGATCCCATTCAATAGAAGACACAGTAGTTTGAAAACACACACCACCAGACTTGTGAACAGCTTCTTTCCCTCTATGATCAGGCTTCTGAACAATCCTTCCATAAGCTAGATTACTGTCTGATACACCTTTACCCCATTGTGGACATTAGACTTTGTCTATGGAATTGATGCGCTACAATGCTGAGAACTATAATTCTGCACTCTGTATCTTGCCCTTTGCTCTATCTATTGTACGTGCGTTTGACATGATTGTAATTATGTATAAAATGATCAGATCTGATTAGATGGCATGCAAAGCAACATTTTTTCATTGTATCTCGGTACACGTGACAATAATAAACCTAAACCTTTAAAAATAACATGCAGAGCTTGGTTAAATATCATTTATTTTTTTCAATCAAGATATAGTCCAATTACTCAAACTGCACACAAAATCATTCAAAAACAAAATGCAAATCATTTTAAACCAAAATGTGGATTGGATTTACAGCCCCAGGAAATTGCTCCCTGAAACCAGATGTTTTAGTTGTACTTTTAGCAGTGGTGTAAAATCAATTGTTAGATGGAAACCTCTTAACTCTAAAATGGGTTTCCCTATTTTCTATTTCTGTATTTTTCTTTAATATGGAAAGTAGCCCATGTGAAAACATGGAGAGATTTTTTTTTTTTAACTCGAGCTCCTAGGAGGACTCACACCTGCAGGGATGAGGAATACAGAACTGAAATTAGAGCCTTAAGGGCCTGTCCCACTTGGGCAACATTTGGGCGACTACGGAGCGTCAGTGACTGACGCCCGTAAACCTGTCAAGTTGCACGACATGCACGCTGACGTATGTTGTCATGCGGGTGATGCCTGGTTCGGGTTGAGGCTGTAAAATATTCTTCCGTCAATGCATGGATTTTAAACATTAATATATTAAAATGAATACAATAAAATCATTTGTGCAAATGAAAAGATGTCTGAGTCGTTCAGTTTTATTTATAGATGTATTGGTCTGCTTCCACCCCTCCTTCTCCACTCCCCCCTACCCTTCTCCCATCCCCTCTCCACCCCCCCCTTCTTCCCTTCCCCCCTCTTCCTCCCTTCTCCCCGCTCCACTCTTCTCCCCCTTATACACTACCCCCTCCCATTCTCCAACACCCCCCCCCCCCCCCCACCTTCCCCGACGCCCCTCCCATTTGTGGACCCAGCCTGTGGCCAGCGATCCCCTGCACACTATCCTACACATGCTAGGGACAATTTATACAAACCTGAGCGCCTTTGCAGGCCCGTACGAAGCTTTTCAAAAAGTGGGGTGGCATGACAGGATTACAAAAAACTTAATGTGAAATAGTCTGCGCGCAGCGCACATCACGAGCGCGAAGCGTAAAGTCCCTCGATGCCAAGGTCCAGGGCCCTTAAGCGGGCCCTGGAAGCTCAGGGGTTTTAGATGCTTTCTGATGCATCCTGAGCCTTATTTTGGAGCATTTTTGCACCAAATTTATGACCAATATTTCAGAAATTAACAGGAATCTGAGAAGTAGCTTTTTTACACAAAGGGTGCTGGGTGTATGGAACGAGCTGCCAGAGGAGGTAGTTAAGGCTGGGACTATCCTAATGTTTATGATACATTTGGACACGTACATGGATTGGACAGATTTAGATGGATATGGGCCAAACGCGTGTGAGTGGGACTAGTTTAGATGGGACATGTTGGTCGGTGTGGGCAAGTTAGGCTGAAGGGCCTGTTTCCACACTGCATCATTCTATGACTAAAAAGTTAAGAAGAAAAATGCATGTAGATAAGTAGAGCAGATTTGAAAGAGAAGTGAAATGTAAAGGCAGATAGAGGTTCATGGATGGAAAGGAACATAGGAAAGGAGGGGGGAGAGTGGGCTTGGGCAGGTGGGTGAAGGGAAAATAGTCACAAAGTGCTGGAGTAACTCAGTGGGTCAGGCAGCATCAGCGGAGAATATGAATAGGTGACGTTTCACAGAGTGCTGGAGTAACTCAGCGGGTCAGGCAGCATCTCTGGAGAACATGGATAGGTGACATGTCACAGAGTGCTGGAGTAACTCAGTGAGTCAGGTGGCATCTCTGGAGAAAAGGTATAGATTATATTTTGGGTCAAGACCGTTCTTCAGTAATATTCATGATGTGACATGCATAGACATTCCTGAATGTTACCCAAACCATCGTGAGCTACTTTGTTACGGTGCTTGCCCTCTCCTATAACGCCTCTGCTGCCTTGGGTGATGCAGGACAGGACACAAGCTTTGGGACACGGTGTGAAGCTGTTGCCGTCTGTCCCAGCCTGGTAAAAATCTGGATGGAGTGGATTTGGAGAGGATGTTTCCACTAGTGGGAGAGTCTAGGACCAGTGGCCACAGCCTCAGAATTAAAAGACATTCCTTTAGGAAGGGGATGAGCAGGAATTTCTAAAGTCAGAGGGTGGTGAACTGTAGAATTCATTGCCACAGACAGCTGTGGAGGTCAAGTCAATGGACATTTTTCAGGAGGAGATTGATAGCGATTCTTGATTGATACGGGTGTCAGAGGTAATGGGGAGAAGGCAGGAGAGTGGGTTTGAGAGGGAAAGATAGAGTCACAGAGTGATACAGTGTGGAAACAGGCCCTTCGGCCCAGCATGTCCCATCTGCACTAGTCCCACCTGCCCACATTTGATCCATATCCCTCTGAACCTGTCCTATCCATGTACCTGTCTAACTGTTTCTTAAATGTTGCGATAGTCAGCTACCTCCTCTGGCAGTTTGTTCCATACACCTACCAGCCTTTGTGTGAAAAACATACCCCACAGATTCCTATTAAATCTTTTGCCCTTCACCTTAAACTTATGTCCTCTGCTCCTCGATTCACTTACTCTGGGCAAAAGACTCAACCAGATCTATTCAAATCATGATTTTATACACCTCTATTAGATCATCCCTCATCCTCCTGTGCTCCATGAAATAGTCCCAGCCTACTCAACCTTTCCCTATAGCTCTGGCTCTCTAGTCCTGGCAACATCCTCGTAAATCTTCACTGTACCCTTTCCAGTTTGATGTCATCTTTCCTATAACATGGTGCCCAGAACTGAATACAATACTCTGAATGCGGCCTCACCAACTTCTTATGCAATTACAACATGACCTCCCAACTTCTATACTCAGCCTGACCTGCTGAGTTACTCTAGCACTGTGAAACGTCACAGAACAGGGCAAGATAAGCAAGTTTGCTGATGATACAGAAGTGAGTGGTTTTGCAGATAGTGAAGATGGTTGTGAAAGATTGCAGCAGGATCTGGATCAATTAGCCAGGTGGGCAGAGGAATGGTTGATGGTTGCATGGTTCCTTGAAGGTCGTGTCACAGACATATCAGGTGGTCAAAATGTATTTTGGCACTTTGGCCTTCATCAGTCAGAGTATTGAGTATAGAAGTTGGGAGGTCATGTTGCAGTTGTATAAGACGTTGGTGAGACTGCATTTAGAATATTGTGTTCTGTTCTGGGCACCATGTTATAGAAAAGCTGTCAAACTGAAAAGAGTACAGAGATCCCCATCCTGGATCAGTCCAATCAGGGTTGTGTCATCCGCAAACTTGAGAAGCTTGACAGAGGTGTCTGTGGAGGTGCAGTCATTGGTGTGGCGAGAGTAGAGGAGAGGGGAGAGTACGCATCTTGCGGTGCTCCTATGCTGAGCGTTTGCGTGTCCGAGATATGCTTTCACACCTCACATGCTGCTTCCTGTCTGTCAGAAAGCTGGTGATTAACCAACAGAGGGGTTCAGGCACAGTCAACTCAGAAAGTTTGGAGCGTAATAGCTCTGGCACAATGGTGTTGAATGCAGAGCTAAAATCAACAAACAAAATCCTCGCATAGGTCCCCTGGCGGTCTAGGTGCTGGAGGATGAAGTGCAGGCCCAGATTGACTGCATCATCCACAGATCTATTGGCCTAATATGCAAAATGCCGAGGGTCCAGCAGAGGGATTGTGATATTTTTCAGCTTGGCCAGCACAAGCCTTTCAACGGTCTTCATGACTAGAGAGGTCAGTGTGACAAGCTGTAGTCATTAAGATCAGTAATCCTTACCTTTTTGGGTACAGAGGCAATAGTGGACACTTTGAAGCAGTTGTGAGTAATTGGGTGCTAAGTGGTGATTGGATTGGGGTGGGTGTAGAAGGGCCCAGTCTTTGCAGACTGAGGTCAGGCTGTGAGTGGGTGTGAAGTGTTGATTGTGGTGGGAAAAGGTCCGCTCTTTTCATACTGGAGTCTTGCCTTAAGTAGATGTGAAGTGGTGAATGGGAAGGAGAGGGTGCAGGGTCCATTCTTTGCAGACTGGGGTCTGGCTGTGTTTGTTGGGGAAGGGGTACCAGGGTTACGTTTCTGATTTTCAAACCTGCAGTAAAACTCATTTAGGTCGTTCGTCAGCTGACGATTGTCCAAAGAGCGGGGGGCTTTCTTCTTATAACTGGTGATTTCTTGCATGCCCTTCCAAACTGAAGAAGAGTCACTAGCTGAGAACTTGCTCCTCAACTTCTCAGAGTACCTTTCCTTGGCAGCTCTGATTCCTCTTCTCAGCTCTTTATCGATTAGGCTATCTTTTAATTCTTTAACGATTAGGATATCGGCTTGAAGCATATTTGCCCCCAGCCCCCGATATCGAAATGGAAATGTTACATCTGTATATAATGATCCCATTAAAATGTATATTACATAGTCACAAACTATGGGATTCATATTTTTCAGTATTGTTATCAAGGAAAAGAAAGCAGTTCCAATCTTCCAATATTAATATTATTCATATGGAGGAGAAAATATAATAGCTCTAAAACCTAACTTAATTTTGCAATCTCACTAAAGATAATCCCCCTTTCCCTCTCCCCTCCCCCATCTCTCTCTCCCCTCCCTTCCCCTCTCTCTCTCCCCCTCCCCCCTCTCACATAATTCCCCCCTCTTTCTGGCAGGGGGGGCGAAGATGAAGGCGGCGCAGATCCAGCGGGCGGGGGGGATGAAGGTGGCGTGGGCCCAACGGGGGTGGCGTGGGCCTAGCGGGGGTGACGTTGGCCCAACGGTGGTCAGCGGGGGTGGCGAGGGCCCAGCGGGGGTGGCGTGGGCCCAACGGGGGTGGCGTGGGCCTAGCGGGGGTGACGTTGGCCCAGCAGCAGTCAGCGGGGGTGGCGTGGGGCCAGCGGGGGTCAGCAGGAGTGGTGTGGGCCCAGCGGGGGTCAGCGAGGGTGGTGTGGGCGGAAGATGGCTTGGGCCCCAGCGGCGGAGGGAGGCGAGGGGAGCGGGCCCCGCCGCAGTGGTGTCTGGTGTTGGGGTTACAACCGCTGGGTTCAGATTCAGCCACTCCCGCCCGGCGACGGGAGAACTGGCCGTTAACAAAGTGGAAACACTGATTTTTTTTTTACCAATTTTTTTTTTGATTTTTTCTTACTCTGGGGGAAAAAGGGGGGGGTGCAGTCCCACCCAATGCACCCCCCCCTCCTTTGGACAGCCATGCTTTGGAGTGTGGGAGGAAAACCAAACCCTAGCCCTAACCCCAGCCCTAGCCCTAACCCTAGCCCTAATTGTAACTGTAACCCTAACCCTAACTCTAGGGTTGATAGGCTTGGTATAAGTACAAATTGTCCCTAGCGTGTGTGGGGTAGGGTGTGAGAGATCGCTGGTCGGTGCGGACTGTATCTCTGAACTAAATGTGCTCTCCTGCTGAATATTTACTGACAGAATAACAAAGATTCCCTCAATTAATCAATGGACACTGCTGGTCTTTTGTTGTCCATTATTTCAGTACATCTATGAACCTGGACAAAGCCGTCTGATTAGGAGATCATCCCAAGCAAACTTGATCTCATCCTCCCCTATAGTTATAATTGTAGGAATCTAATTCAAGTAAACATTGATTGCTCTCCACACACCCCACCCTTAACCTAGCTGTATTTCAAAGAACTGTAGGTCATTATAACCATTATCTCCTAACTTAACCTCAAAGTATCAAATTAGCAGCTTGGAATTTAGGAACACCTTGTGCAGTCTGTTTACTGGCAATATTGCTGACCTAACTTTTTCTTATTTTCCTTGCTCTTCATCTCTTGGCTAGCTCATCCCTTGGCCTGATCGAAAAAAGTTGTTTATTAACTGAGTTAGCATTCATCCCATGCTTACCACACACTGCAGGTAGTGCTTTTTCTAACTTTTCTCCTAAAAGGCCCAGTTCTAAATTTTTAATGTTATTATAACTCTCCTTTCTAGATTTCCCATCTATAAAATCATTCCTCTCAATCTATCTTATTCATCCTTTTCAAAGTCCTATATCCTCAATCACACCTTGACCTTTTACCTCCAACAAAAGCAAACCCTTCTCATGCAATTCGCCTCAATCTATCTCCTGGAGTTCTAGTACATTGTGGAGAATCCACCCTCTATTGTAGTTGATGCCAACATATCCCTTCTGAGGTATACGGTACTCCAGTTGCGGTCTAACCAGGTCTTTCTTCGGCTAAGCAACATTTCCTCTCATATTCTAGCCCCCAGTAATAAAAAACTTTCATTCCATTATCCTTCTGGATTACTGCTGAAAGGAGTGTTACAGTTACATATTAGTTGACCAATACATTGCTTGAAGGGAATGTTCCCTTCTCCAATGTTATTCATAATTACTTGTATACAATGTTTTAACAAATACAAACTGAAATTGCACAACAAACCATCGCCTGACAAAGGATGTTTCATAGTATTTTGGTTCTGTTACAATTTATGAAATGAGATCCCATAACTAAATTGGTAACTGCACAGCTTGATTTAAGAATAGTTTCAAAATCAGAAACCCTCAGAGTTATTCAGTTCAAAACGTTTACACTCTATGTACTATTGGAACTAGCATCAATACACATATATATAGACTTGCTTATATACAATCTAGCTCACCACATTAACCTTTCAGAAATGCAAATCTGTAAAATGATTTTTTTTAAACCGTGTGAATAAACATGCTAACAAAATGAAGCACCAACCTTTCATGTTCTCTTGTTATTTTTTATGCCCGGAGAACGTCTTCTGCATCTCACAGTAAAGAAACGACTTTCTTGGAAAAGTTAACCAGCCAAGAACTTCCTGTAATACAGTAAATGTTCAGGATAACGTGGTGTCCATAGATACAAACAATTCATTGCTAAAAGGATTACTGTACGAACAGTCTGTGTCCACAAATTCAAATGTGTATTAAATTAAATTAAAACCTTCTTGTGTTATTTGGAGGCAAACAAAATGTCATTATTACATACCTACTTGTTTTCATCGAATTTTCCTTCGTGAAAACATGTCTGGAAAACGCAGACTGCAACCAAAAACTTCAACTAATCCTTCTTGTTCTGGACCCTGAATAAACTTCCTCAACGAGAAAAAAAAAAAACTGAATGTGTTTTCGTCCAAGCGACATGTTTTGCATTTAGAAAGCCACGACCTCGCCTTATTTTTACATGAACATTTTCAGAGGCGCTTGCACCAGCCACCGCGTTGAGAGCTAACCCGGGAACCACAATTGGACCAAGTTAATCGTCAACGATCTTTGGGCTGGGAATGAAACAGGATCATATTATACTGACAAGTGTGCTTTCAAAGTAGGATAAAGTTAGCCAATCGCTCATTTCAACTGAAATTTCAGAAATGTGGAAAAACAAAACGTGACAACAATAAAACGCAGCATCACAGCCAACACGTGTGAATGCAATAAATCTATTCTATTAACCCGACCTTGCAAAAGAATATTAGTTATCTCAATGTAATGAGATGATGTTTCTGAACACCAGCGAAAGTGATCAGTGTCAAGTGTTGTATTTCCAGTGAGGTGTTGATTCCTGGTGTTCATGGATTTCAGGTAAGGTGTGAGAGGGGGTGAGATGGTACAAGTGCAAGTATGTACAAGTCCAAGCAGCCCCCTGGACTGCCCGCTAGCTCAGCTTGTCTGTTGCCGCCCACTGCTGGGAGAGGGCGACATCTGCAGCGCCAGTGGCTGCCTGTGTACATTGGTCGGGAAAAGACACAAACAGTCCATCTCGACTTTTCCAGAAAGACCCAGAAAGCTGTTCAACATTGCGTATTTGGTGACTCAACAGTAATTTAAATGTAACCTTGAGTCCCAGCATAAAAAGGCCCCAGCATCGCTGGCGAGGCGGAGATCAGCGGGAAAGGAAGTCGGCTACTGTGTAAGGTATGGATGAACGCAAGAAAGAGGAGCTTTCGGAAATGATCGCTAATGATTTAAGAGAGGGCTACTGCTGCTGCTGCATAAATGTTATTTAGAATAGACTCGGATCTTTATTATAATTAAATGGTTTGATTTGGGAATGTGATGCTTCACAGTATAAAGGAATGCATGAAAGGAACATAATTTAATATAAAGGCTAAGCCAAACAATGTTGGCATTTGTAAACATGCATAACAAGACAACAGCTTTTTATATTGAATGAATTGCAGGTGTAGCAAACTGTTCTCAGTTTAGTTGCACGTTCTTATCTTGTCTAATGTAAACAATTCTTCTTTTATGACAATATTTTATTTCCTTACTCGGCTCATACCTGAGGTTCAGAACGTGAGGGAGAGTTGAAAAAAAGTCTGACCTTAGGAGGTAGGGGTAGGGACGGACGCTGATGCTGCAGAGAGACATTATTCGCAGTGGGAATCAAAATTCCTTGCAGTGATGCTAATTAATATGATCACTTGGGTGTTATTATTTAGTGTGTTTGCAACATCACATGAGGGAACGGTGGTAATGAGGAAGTAGTGGTTAAATCCTTAGCCATTTTGATAAAATAATTTAATAAAAACTGAAGCCTGGAAATTATCAGATCGTAGATTCATCATTTTTGTATTGTATCAAGCATTTTCAATGTTGTTTAAAATCTGTTTGTGAAATGACACACTTTAGGCACACATAATTAATCTCCCCTCCCATAACTGCTTAATAGTTGCAATTTAAAATAGTTTGGATCCACCCTTAATCGCACAAGCGAATTATCTAGGTTGGTTAAACTGAGGGATAATAATAAACAGACTCCCTATATAAAAAATGTAGTATAGTGGGTAGGAGAGAGAGTGTGGTTGCCCCAAGCTGGCTGTGATTCCATGGGGTTACCATCAGTTGTTTTTTACAGTGGGTGGATATTTGTAAATGATGCATATAATAGATGTGAGGCAGCAGTGAGCATTTCCCTTTTCAAGGGAAGAGATCACACGTGGGTGTACGCAGGAGAGACAGGGATAAGTTGCATAGACTTGCTCTCGCTACTTGTCTAGCTGAAGCAGATTGCTGCCCCCTCTTGTCCAGACTTGGAAGAGGAGCCAAACGGAAAGAAAGAAATTGCGAGGTATTCGGTTTATATTTTTGTTTTATATATAAGCAAGGCGATGTTGTAGATACCAAAGCCTAATGTTCCTTGCATTGTCATTATTATTTGAAGTAGACTTTGTCAGGCTTTCTCTCTTTGGCATTCGGCCAAAACTGCAGTCGCATATTCCATGGAAGCTGCCGCATTCTGACTGCACCTTGGGGATTTTTTTTTAGACCAAGAGTTACGTGCTTGTCGCCACAAATGACCTGAACTTTGATGGACCAGATTCATTAGATTAATGCACATGTAACAACATAAACATTTTATTTTCAAATTAATGTGTTTGATTCTGGAAACAATGACTTTGTCATCTTCATGTTTTAATCATATGTTTTTGAACTATGTCATGAACCACCCAGAGATGCATATCTAAATCGGAAACAATCGCAGAGTTAAAGAATAAGATCATTTGCTGCCAGACATCTTTGTAAACAACATGGTTCAGTATTTTGAATTTTAATTTTGCAATCATAACATTTTAATCAAAAAAATAATTTGTTATGGTATGTACAAAGTGGAATCGCCTACCTTTTTCAGATGACTAGATGCGATCAAAAAGAACTTTGTTTGAATATACATTAATGTAGAACGACATTATATAACTAAAATAAAAATTGAGTTTGGCAGAACTACATGTAAAAGGCTCAATTTCTCATGGAGAGGTTATAGAAGATGCTTGATTGGGAAGCATATTTTTATATCTTGCACCAATTTGTTAATACTACTTATTTCTACAAACGTAATATCTTCTTGTTTTGGGCATTAAAAAAATCTAAGTCAGCAGTGATCCCAAGTATGTCCGATGTCAAAATTGATTTACGGTGCATGAGTTGGTGATACTTTTTAATAAAATGGAAACATCTTCACTGCAGTAATGGGGACTGTTTCATGACCTCTGGTTTCTCAATTTTTACCAAAAATGAAGAAAAAGCGTATTCAAGTAAACAAAGCCTTGAAAATGGCAATTTATTAAGGGTCTAAATATTTTGTTATCCGATCTTTTGCATTCACCTGGAGGATTAGGTATGACCTTGATGTACAATTTCAACAGTCCCACAGTATTGGACAGATGCAAGCCACAACTTGGGTTATGGTTTGCATGGAAACATTGCATCTTGGTTGCAAAAACGCTTCTATTGAGCTAAAACTGAAAGCAAAGAGGCACTGCACATCACCCATATAGATTAACAATAAATCCAGATGTGTTAGGAACAATTACAACTATTAAGTTGAAGTTGTGCGTGCTAAGTCTTTGTAAGAAGGAAAAAGATCTCCAGTTCTGATGATCAGATCATGATTTCCCTCTTGCTTTGAATTGCAAATAATGGGAGGAGCTTGGATAATTTTGCTGCAATTAATTGCCTAGTGTACTCTGATAGCACTGCCAAAAAAAACACAACCTCTATCAACAAGGACAATGAACCACAGGCTGCCTCTAGCCACAAGGTATTCCTATTCACCTACTGCCATTGTCCTTGTGGCTAGAGGCAGCCTGTGGTTCATTGTCCTTGTTGATAGAGGTTGTGTTTTATTTGCAATTCAACACAAGTAACACAATATCTGCAGTTGGAAATATTATCCCTGGTCCTTCAACATTACCGAATCCTGGAAGTCCCTACCCAACTTTACTATTTTGGGTCTCTACCTGAAATGTCGCCTATTTCTTTTCTCCATAGATGCTGCCTCACCCGCTGAGTTTCTCCAGCATTTTTTAGTTCATTACTATTTTGAAAGGTCATTCGTCCTTCTCAAGGATAGTCAGGGAGGGGAATAGAAGATGGCCCTGCCAGAAACATGCTCATCTTGAATAAATAACAAGTACTTCGGTGCTGCACACTTTCAGCTAACATCACAGTAATTTACTGGATCAGTGCAACTTCAAAACAGCCTGTGGGACCAATGTTGGAGTTTCTTGTTCAGCTAAAGCTGCTCCTGGCCAAGGTGCTTAAAATTGCAAATTTAAATTATAATATTTTGCATTCCTTAGTATACGCATAATAAAATGGAGAAATAAAAGTATACATTTTTGAGCAGTGGCATTTGTTCAATAAATGCCTACATTATTTTTGTAATTATTACATTTATCAGGTAAATATTTCCAATGCCTGACTGCTTATTTTCTATTAACTTGGCCACTGCCGATTTGTAAATGGGATAAGAAAAATGGAGCTGAGGATTTAATAGCCAACAGATATTTTCAGTGAATACAATCATAATTACGTCAAGTAACTTTTTCTTCTCTGTTGCTATTGAAGATTTGCATTTTGGAATTCAGCTGCTTAAAGCATTTTACAGCAGATCACAACAATATTTCATTTGTGAATCATTCATGGGTCTAATTTTGTTGGATTAAAATCCAAGTACTTACAGTTACGTGATTTTCTTCTTGATGACCTTTTATTTATTTGCCTACATTGTGTAGACATTGCTAGATATTTATTATAATTCCTAATTGCCCCAGAAGTGAGGAAGTGAGGAAGGATTTGAGAATGAACAGATTCTTGTTACATATAGATCATATCAGTTGAGAATATCTAGTTTCCTTGCTGAATAAAGATCAGTAGACCTGATCGGTTCTTTTGAAAATGTGATGTTTTATGTCCGATATTACGAAGACTTCCAGATTTATTTAAGTACTTGAAGTCTTTGTAAAATAGGACAAAAACATTACATTTTCAAAAGAACCGATCAGGTATTAACACTTTGTTCAAAAACCAGATGGCATTAAGGAATGCCTTTCAAAATGCTTGTGAATCTCAAAGGTCTGGTGGAAAATAAGTTTATTGAGGTAATTTAGAGATAGTAAAGAGTGAAGCTTTTATGATTCATGCATTTGGACCAATAGTTTACAAATGTTGATTCTTGTTGACTTTTATTTACTCTTTAGTACCTAGAAGTCTATTTGGATCAGACTAGCTTGAAGCCATGCCTGCCCTTTGAAGAAAATTCGAGGACAACGCGTGCAACTCTGTTCTTGCCCTGTCAGAGAGATTTCCTTTATCATATCTACTTCTTCCCCAGATCTTAAAGCTAAATTGTTTTCTCTTTCTTCGAGTTTTGACAGAAGATCACTGACTTGAAATGTTGACCCTGTTTCTCTTTCCACAGATGCTGCCAACTTTCTGAGTGATTCTGTTTTTATAATAGGGATATAATTATATATAGAATAATTATAATATAATTATATTATAATCTGATCCAAGGATCTCAATGCAGGAGCATTGGCACCCTCAGGAGGTGATCTTATTGACACATACAAAAATTATTGCAGGGTTTGATAGGATAAATGTAGGAAATGATGTTTCCCTTGATGTGTCGTCTAGAGCCAAGGTTAAATAAGGTGCCAGTCATTCAGGACTGGGGTGAGAAGTAATTTGTTCGTCCTGGATAGAGAATCTTTGGGATACTTTACTCTGTGTCTCATGTCTGTGTAGACTCAGTCACCTGAAAATATTCAGGGAAGAAAAATCTATCTATATTGGATTTTAAGAGAATCAATGCATATGGCATTGGTGCAGGAAAGTGGCATTGAAGTGTGCAAACAGCCATGATCTTATTTAAGGGAGGTGCATGGATGAGAGTCTGAATGGCCTACTCCTGCTTCTACTTCACATGTCATTATGCGTGACTATTATAATGAGAAACCAGCCATTCAGTTTGGCAATCACATCAGTGCTTGTTCAGGCTGTCCTAAATGTTCAAATGTCATCATTATAGTCCCTTACAAGAGAAATAGTGTTTGAGAATGGAATTAGAACTTTCAGTATATCCAGTGCTTAGCCTAGTTGGATGCATTCAGAGGTTGTTAGGATTTATTAAAAATTCTGCAGTAATGTATTCTGTTGCAAAATACTTATAATTAGGTCTCCATAATGGTTCTGTACCACAAATAAATTGAACGGAAATTTCTTTTGTAATCTAGCACAAGCAAACTAAAAAAAATCCAAAATAGGGGGAAAACAGATTTCATAATGATGCCAGTAGCTTTCTGTCACAAACATGAATTAAATATTTGCAAATTGCAGATAATGACCACGAGAGACTTGTTCTTCTAAAAAGAAATGGTGAACAAATATTTCCCCATTAGTTGTTAACCCATACGTTGCAGTTCTGTAAAGTGTGTTGACCTTGTGATTGTACCCTTTTTTAATCTGGGCAAAATGATTTACTCCATTCATTGTTGCAGTTAGTAAAATATAATGTCCCTTGGTAACACAATGTGCTTACAAAGAGTCGTTGTTTACCTAACCTGTTCTCCCTTTACCACCTCTCTTAATTTCTCAACTGATAGACTCGTTTTCTGGTATCTAACCTTGAATGAGCCATAATTCATCTGTGGTATATCTGGTGCTAAAATATTAATTAATTCGTTTGTTACAAGATGTACAATAATACTTTATTAGCCAAGTATGTTTTGCAACATATGGGTAATTTAATTTGCCAAGTCATTTATACAAATAAAAAGCACCAGGACATACAAAATACATTTTAACATAAACATCCACCACAGTGACTCCTCCACATCCCTCACTGATGGAAGGCGGAAAAAAAGTTCAATCTCATCCCTTCTTTGTTTTCCCGCGGTCGGGGGCTTCGACCCTTCCGTTGACTAGACGATCTTACTCTAGTAGCAGGCGGCGGGCCTCCTCGTCGGGACGATCCATCTCCTGCATCGGGGGGATCTCAGCTCCCCCGCGCCGGCGATCGGACCCTGGGTCGAGGCTGGTCAAACCTTCTGCGCCGTTGGTCTCTACCCGAGACTGCGAGCACTCAATGGTAAAATCCACAGGCTGCGATTGGAGCGATCCCAGGCCAGGGATCGACTCCGATGGTAAATCCACGCCCCACGGTGTGGCTCAAATTCAGTACCAAGCGAGGTCTCCAGCTTCATGAAGTGAGGCCGCAGAGCGACCGGAGATACGACCCGGAAAACAATCGCATCTCCGGCAAGGTAATAGATTGGGGGGAAAAAAGTTTCCCCCGACCCCGTCCCCGTCCCCCACAGAAAACAAACCAGAGAACATTTACACAAACTTTAAAATCACACTAAAAATAACAAAAAAAGATGAAAAAACAGACAGACTGTTGGCGAGGCTGCCAATCGTACGGCGCCCTCCATACGATTCAAATTAGCTCTGAATTTGACTACTCTACTGTCCCTTTAGGTGGTCTGCCAGGGGCCATTCTCCAATCTTGAGTTCTTCCATCTCTCTGCAGTTTATATCCCTAACCTGCACCTATTTCTATTCAAACTTGTCTTCAAAAGAAGTTCTTGTCTTCATGAACAAATCAAAGCCTTGCGTCTCACTTATCGTTGTGTTCCTCCACTTAATTAGTCGTGTATGAATCTGCCACATTCCACCATTAGCAGTCGGCTGCTGATGCCCAAAATCTGCACTTATTTCTTCTCTTTATCCTCATTTGCTCTGATGTCTTTTCTTCGTCCAGATTATAGGTCGTATTATTAACATAAGGTGTACTTGTAACAATCTGATATTAACACCATTAGTGGTCCTGCCTAGTTCACCATTTTATCGTGAGCATGACATCCTCCACTGCACCACTACATTTTACAACTAAGAAGCGTGATGATACCATGCTTCCAGCAGTGGGCGTCCTGCTCAACCAGCTAAACCCTGCTTGTACGTTGATTTAACCAACTTGAGCTCCTAGCTATGTCCTCTGCTTTCTGATACTATCGCTACATAGTTGTGATGTGTTGCTTGTGTATGCTGAAAACAATAGAAAAATAACAAATATTACATTACTGAAACCAAACATAATGCATACAAAGAATATGTATGAGCTTGATGGAAACCTGCCATTTCATTTGAGGTTCCTTGTATTTGGAAAGTTTAGGGGCGTATAATCTTTGAGCTCCCCTCCTGTTCAGGTTAGTCTAAATGTATTAAGCATCATCCTGCAAAATATTTAGAAGTGGTTGTATTAAGTTGCAATTAAAAGAATTAAAGATGTAAACAAATAATGGCAGTGGCTTTGCAAATCTTTCCATCTTAACTTTTCAACTTTTTTTAAAGTGTGCTATTTCCCCTTGACTCTTTGACCCTAATATGTGAGTAGCACATCCAACGCAGGACCTACCGAAGCACAATTTTACGATCTGTGATTCCGCTCCACCCGTCCCTCCAACCTTGAAGGCATCATGACTTGTAAAGGATCATCTTCCTATCTTATCAGCATCGTCGAGGAAAAAACAGGAACATATCCTCAATCCTAGATTTTCATTTTCCCAACATCGAAAACTTGAAATGGCTGGCTCTACTGAAATTGCTCTTTCTCCAAGATTGTTTTTGTATTTTTGAAACACAATTAGTAAGATAACTGGTTTACATCTTACAACATGTTTACATCTCCTGAGTGAAATGATGTAACAAGACATATTAAAATCGGTTCCTTATTCGTAGAGACTGCATCTTCAATTGACATAATTGATGGATTTCACATATTCTCTCTGGTTTGATTACATTCTAATCCAATAAACATTTATTTCCTTGTCGTTTAGATTGGAATTTGCTAGTCCCCATTCAAAGCAAGAGAAAAGAACAGAAGACATCATGTTAACCTTTTGGCTAGTTGTCCTGTTCGCTGCGAGTGAAAGTTTGCAACAACATCCACCAGAGAAACTCAAAGGTGAGTGGTGTTTAAGATGCTCAAGGTTAAACTCTCTAGTACTTTGTTTACTACCATACTCACTCCTGGTTCACTATTTATTTCACTCTCTTGAACTTTTTTTTAAATGGTGGCTAAAACCAAGCTTTTGCCCATGGACTGGCTGTTCATACTTTTTGATGACTTGTCTGTTCCTGAGCACCTCGTGTACCCCAGACTGTCCTTGATAATGAAATAAATGTCAAAACAGGAGAAGATCCCAGCTCAGACATTGCTAGATGTTTATCGGCTGCTTTTCCATTTTGTAAAGTCAGCAGAGGGTGCTATCACTTCACAGTTGATTGTAAATCCAAGGCAATGCTAATTGTCATTTATCGAAAAGTTTAAAAAAAGTATGCTGGACTACAAACTGCATCTTTACATCTCTGGATGAAAAGTGAACTCAGCACTGTGCTGAGTTCAATTAAGTGTTCTCTTGCAATGCATGTAGTGACATTTCCAAGTTCCAACAATTACCAAAATAGTCTTAATTTTATTTTGTGTAACATCTAGCCAGAATGATTTGTTTTCATCTTTTTTGTGGTAATAATCGGGATGCACATAGCAGCCAATGTTGCCTGCCCTTGCTTCTCTATGTATGGGTGGAGCTCGGGTATTTGGTTACAGTGGGACTGACTCACTCTGCTCACGTCGTGTCAAATTTAACATGCAGGGTCAAGCATGTTGCAATTAATCAAATACTGGAGAAATGTCACCAGCCAAATTGTGAAAAGAAAAAGATTTGAGAAAAAAAAAATTGTTCTATGATACATTAAGAGTTAAATATTGTCAAAAGAATGAACTAAGTTACAAGTTTTGTCTGGGATTATAAGAATCATAGAATAAGTAAAAAACATTTATGTAAGTCAAAGATAAATGGAGGTTTGGCTTTGCCAAATTTCTTATTTTATTTTTGGGCAGTCCATATTAAAAACATGAATTTCTGGCTGGAAGAAATGGATCGACAACCAGATTGGTTAATGATGGAAAAGGAAGACTGTCTACCTTTTGAAATAGGTCCGATCATATTTGCCCCCACAAAACTGCACAAAAAAACCTATAAAGAAAACCCCATAATACATAGTGGAATACGAATTTGGAAACAAATAAAAAAAGATTTAAAATTGAATAATATACCACTATGCCTTCCCATTGTAAATAATCCTTCATTCAAATCATCCTTTATGGACAAAGGTTTCACACAATGGAAAAATTATGGAATCAAAAATATTGGACATCTTTATGGGAAAGGCACTTTTCTTTCATTTCAAGAGTTACAACAGAATTATGGACTGCACTCAAATAATTTCTTCAGATATCTACAAATTAGAGATTATGTTAAATCTAATACACAAGTCTACAGGAGTAGGGAATCAGAAATTCTTGATGAATGTTTGAACAAGCATCCTAATACTGAAAAACTAATAGCTTATATTTATAACACCCTACTAAACAACGAGGTACCACCAACCGAACCATATAGATACAAATGGGAAAATGAAATAGGTCACCCTATAACGAAAGATATGTGGGACGAAAGTTTACAACAAATACATCAATGTTCATTAAATGCCAGACATACTTTAATACAATTCAAGGTCTTACATAGACTACACTTCTCTAAAATAAAACTAAATAGAATCTTCCCACAAATCTCTCCTATTTGTGATAAATGTCTACATCTAGAGGCTAATTTAACACATACGTTTGCAAACTGTATAAAACTTAAACATTTCTGGACTGATATTTTTGAAATAACTTCAGAAGTTATTAATACAAAACTGGACCCAAACACAAAATTAATAATACTTGGAATATCAGAACAAAGTTTAACACTCACAACAAACCAAAGAAATCTCCTCGACTACAGTATAATAATCGGGAAAAAATTAATATTAAAATTTTGGAAAGGCCCTACAACCCCCACAATTAATATGTGGATTACGGAAATGTCGGAGACCCTATACTTAGAAAGAATTAGACTTGTCTTAATGGACAAACAAGATATTTTCGATAAAATCTGGGATCCATTCATTAACTATCTGAAGGGATAGATTGGCACAGCATGAGGACCCAACTGAAACTTGAACTCAGGATCAGATGAAAAGCTATACTTTATAATCTACGAACCTATCTCCATTGACGTATTACAGGTAACCCATTCCACCTCCTCTGTTTTTCTGTTTTTTTTTAATTTGTAACTTTCTACCCTCTTTTTCTCTCTCTTTCTATAAAAAATAAAAACACTAGAAGCAGAAGTAATTGATAATTGAAAATTTTAATAATGTATGACTGATGTATATGAAAAGTTGTTTTACTATAATATGTAACTATACTTTATAATATGTCTACTTCTAATAAAAATATTAAAAAGAAAAAAAAAAGAATGAACTAGGCCAGTCCCTTTATAAGTGATTAGTGCGACCACGTATAGGCACATGTACTGCTAGTGACATCGCATATATTGCAACTATCAAAAGAATACAGAAGAGAGCTTCCTGAATAAATTAAGGAGTGAAAGACTCATGAAAGGCGTATGCGAATCATGTGTTGAAAACGGGTCCCTTGGCCCACCGTATCCCTACCACTGGCTATCCCATCTATGACCCTCAAAAGGTACTATGTTCATTGCCTTCCAGCTATTTGACAGAGCCCCTGCAGTCTCCTTCCCTGCCTCTCGTATCAGCCTGAGATATATCTCATCTGGCCATTGGGATGTACCCACCTTTTAAGGCTACTTACTGTCTTCTAATACAGGACATCTAATCTCCTTTTCAATGGTAACTTGTTCTAGAATTGCACCGTACTACTGCCTGATTTCTCCTACTGAAATGTCCTTCTCTTTTGGGAAATATTCATTTAAAATCTTGCCTAGATCCTCATCTATTTTCACTTTGGTCTCTATTGGGCCGTACTGTTTCCCTGGTTACCCTCTTGACCTTAAAACAGTGGTAAAGAGCTTGGGATTTTCCTTATCTGAGAGAATGTGTTAAATCTCTGAGTGGGTTCCCTTGAGAGATGGTTGAAGCAGCTAGTAATTATCACGTCATGTTCTAATTGAATTAATTTCAGAAAATATTTTATGTCAAAATGTGGACATGATATTTTTTATTTGGACTATTGGTTCAGTTTATTTGCTATTTTTAAATTAGCGTTTAGCAAAATTATTAATTTTAATTATTATAAATACTTTTGTCAAGAGAGGCAAGAACATTCAGCATTTAAGCACAATTGTGTTGATAGCCTTATCAGACAAGCAACAATGCTAGTGATTGCAAAGTGCAATTTTGTTGACTATTGCAGATTTCCTTCCAGTTTTATTTGTTGTCAGCATGCAGACAGATACTTACAGCTAGATCATTTTGTATCAGGGCTTTTGTTGGGATGAATAACTTTTGTTACACTGCGTTGCAAATCATTTTAAAAAACTTAAAAGTTCTGTCAGTAAAGCCACTGTGTATGTGGCAGAATTCCAGTTGCATGGGATCTTGTAGAATAGCTCACTATTGTGTCGATACGCTTGATTAGGTTGGTGTCCAATTGCACCTTTGCCCAAGCTAATAACTTTAGTCTGAATTAATGACATCTGCATTTTCCTGAAGTTGAGTGGATTTTTAAATGTATTTTGATATCCGTTCACAAGTTCAGGCTTTCATGTTTTTAATTCTTTAGCAAAATGTTTCGCTTTTCATAAAGACATGCCATTTCTTACTAGGCCATTTTTTTTACACTTTGGTTTTTTTTATACCACCATAAGGCCACTTATTGACATCCATCTGACAAATGGAATTTGTGCACTGGTCAATGGTTTAGTCACATTTTGAAAAACTGATTCTGAAAACAAAAATTCTGCATGGTTATCATTTATTGCAAACATAAAGTTTTATTGATGGGTGAAACCAAGTCAGATTTTGGAATTGGTTTTATCGGTTAAAACTGAAAATTAAAGTCCTAATTATATATTTTATAATAATTAATTTTGAATATAGCATATTTGGATGCAACTAGTAGCTTTGGACCTTTGGTTTCTACAATAATGTTTGTCCCAAACATAATGGAGGGCATTGTACATCTGTGGATGATTCGTGATAACGGGTTTAGTTTAGATTAGTCTAATTTGTTCCTGATTAAATTGTTCACTTGTATGGAGTGTAGCTAACAAATACTTACAACCCAGCGGTATGAATATTGACTTCTCTAACTTCGAGTAACCCTTGCATCCATTCTCTCCCTGTACCCTCCCCACCCAAATCGTTGCACTAACTTCTAAGCCATCTTGTTGAATCTGGCTGTCTGTAACTCATTTTCACCTGGGGCACATCTAACAATGATTGGCCTGTTTCATTTATCATCATTACTTTTTTGCATATCTTTCATTCAATTGTTCTATATCTATATCCTCGCCTACATCTCATGTTTCCCTTTCTCCTGACTCTTAGTCTGAAGAAGTGTCTCGACCCGAAACATCATGTCTTCCTTTTCTCAAGAGATGCTGTCTGACCCGCTGAGTTACTTCAGCTTTTTGATTCTATCTTATGAAGAATAGCTACTTGAAGGCAAGGTATTACTGGCCACACATCGGTTTAGGAAATGGAATATATATCAGAGTGACATTATGTTTAGGGAAATGAGCAGAACATAAAGAATTCATTGGAACATTGAAGTTGGTGGGATGAAAATTTAATTGCTTGAGTAATTGCAGTCTGAAATAAAGGTTATGTAATAACTGAAGTTGATGTGTTGTACATTCTAGAACTTTCAACTGATGGACAAAAATATCTAAATAAGCAAATCGAAGCTGCTATCGATGGGGCAAAAGTTATGAAATCTCTCGCAGATAAAAATGACAGAGAACACCAAATGTTTCTACAAAATTTGGAACAAACCAATAAGCGAAAAGAGGTATGATGACATGTTCTACTGGTTGAATTTGGAACAACAGTGAAAAAAGAATTTTATATCACAACAGTAACACAGCCTTTGAAAACACATAATTATGGTCATTCTTTTTCTCATGACTTTCGATATGTCAGTGACAACCCTGAACTCTTTAGTCTTGAGTTAATCTATTTTTAGCCTTGCTTTCCATTGTCTTTTACAGCTTTAGCAGTAAACAATGGGATTCACTTTCTTAACCTCACCTCCTTGTGTTTTGTGAAGTGTTGTTTAAAGTCTTGGTCATGCCCCAATTATGATTTGCCATCTTATTTCCAGTTGCATAACTTGACATTTGACATGACTTGTTGAAAGTCATGTGTGCTTAAAAAAAAAATTGCTGTTTCCATCGTGTTCAAAGTTATAACAAGCAATGCATTCAGCAGACACTGTCTTTGAAAATGGCTACATTAAAAGGCAAATTTACTCAAATCTATTCGTTAACGTGCTAATGATTACACCATGCACTCATTTTTAATTGTATTATGCCCTTACAAGTAGCACAGACATTTTCAGCCAAAACTTAATTGCTAAATTATTTACCATTTTTGCAATCTAACCAAAAGCTGCCATCTATCTAACTGAAGGATGAAGATAGTGCCATTAAGACTATTTGCATTCTTAACATTACTGTCATTTTTTACTTAAAATGGAGTTCCCACATTCTTAATTGCTGAAGCTGATGTTCCTTTCACTTGAATCTGGGGTAATTTACACATTGGGTATGTCCAGTGTCTGACAGTGTGGGTATGGAAAATAGATGGCTGATCCAAAGCTTTCAGTGCTTACATTTGTAAATACAAATATTCTCAAAGACTTTGGCAGAAGTCAGAGCTCTTGGCAGAAGAGCTCTAGGCAGAAGCTCCTCTATCATCGTGCTTCTGGATGTAGCAAAAAAAGTTCCCATTCCATTTTAGTTTGGTGATACAGCGAGGAAACCGGCCCTTCAGACCAATGTGTCTGTGCCGACCAGCGATCCCAACACTATCCTACACACTAGGGACAATTTACAATTATACCAAGCTCTTTGGAGTGTAGATGGAAACGAGCTTCCAGAGGAAACCCATACAAGTCACTGGAAGAATGTACAAACTCCTTACAGACAAGCAACCGTAGTCATGATCGAACTCCGGTCTCTGGCGCTGCCAGGCAGCAATTTTACCGCTGTGCCACCCTGCTGCCCTTTTAAAGTTTCAATTGTTTCATTAACTTTGCCTCTATCATCTCTGGATTATGAACTATTAAACAATTTACTATGAAAGTAACAAGCGATTACCTTTAATTTCTTTGTCACCTCCCTGTAATTGTGGTGTTGTGAAGTTGCATGATATTGCACCACATCAGTCTTCTAACTTTGTCTCCCCTCCCCAAGATTGTGAAAATGATTTGCTGACCCAGCTGTTGATTTTTCATCTAATTTTTACCTTTTAAATGTTTCAAATTCTATCCACCCTTCTACTCCACCATCATAAGTGGCAAACTGAGTGTTGTTGCTCTACATTCCTGCCTCAGTTAAATTATTTAAATGGTTGCGAGGGCAATTCATCTACATGCCTTTGTTGGGCAATTGAAAACATTTGGGTGGAAGGTGTTGGGGATGTAATTCCAGGTGATAACATGTTTGATCTAGGCTTTAGCACTTCAGTTTCAAGTTTAATCTGATAGCAGATGCTTTTTGTCATCTGGATCACCGAACAGGAATGATAATATGACGCTAATAAACTAGGTGCAGAAAAAGACTTCCCTCTGGTCAGACATGGTGTGTCTGCTGTTCCACCAGCACACGCTGTGAGGAGAAACCTAACATCTTGTGTCACTCATTTCCCTTTCCCCGAATCTCGGTCTGAAGAAGGGTCTCGACCCGAAACGTCACCTATTCCTTTTCTCCAATGATACTGCCTGACCCGCTGAGTTACTCCAGCTTTTTGTGTCAATCTTCGGTTTAAACCAGCATCTGCAGCTCCTTCCTGCACACCTTATGTTTAACTTATGTTCATTTTGCATCCCTTCTTAAACCTGACTTGCTACACAATGCAGAAGTGCAAGTGGTCTGGACAAAGAGGAGTTTAAAAAGAGACACACAGTTGACAAGGTAGAACAAAACTGATGTTGCTCAGGCTAGGCATCTAGAACTGGCACTTAGTCTCAGAACTAGGAGTTGGCTGTTCAGAACTGAGATGGAAGGTAAATGTCTTCACATGGATGGGACAAAGTGTCTACCCATTAGGGCTGTGGTAGTTCAGATCCTGAATATATCCATTAGCCACCTATCAATAGGTTCTTGCATACTGAGGGCACTGAGAAATATAGGGTTAATGCAGGAAAGTGACATTCAGATAAAAGATCAGTCCTAATCCTAATTGGGGGAAGAGGCAAGTGGGGCCAATTAGCCCACTTCAGCTTCTGTTTCTTGTGCTCCCTGAAACATCGTACACGTGTCAATAATAAACCTAAACCTTCCTGGGATGTCAGGACTTTCATATGAAGAAAGACTGGATAGACTCGGCTTGTACTCGCTAGAATTTAGAAGATTGAGGGGGGATCTTATAGAAACTTACAAAATTCTTAAGGGGTTGGACAGGCTAGATGCAGGAAGATTGTTCCCGATGTTGGGGAAGTCCAGAACAAGGGGTCACAGTTTAAGGATAAGGGGGAAATCTTTTAGGACCGAGATGAGGAAAACATTTTTCACACAGAGAGTGGTGAATCTCTGGAATTCTCTGCCACAGAAGGTAGTTGAGGCCAATTAATTGGCTATATTTAAGAGGGAGTTAGATGTGGCCCTTGTGGCTAAGGGGATCAGGGGGTATGGAGAGAAGGCAGGTACAGGATACTGAGTTGGATGATCAGCCATGATCATATTGAATGGCGGTGCAGGCTCGAAGGGCCGAATGGCCTACTCCTGCACCTAATTTCTATGTTTCTTGTGCTAATTCAGTTATTTCCCACCAAAGGATGCACTGAACCAAGTATTTAATTAGAATTATTTCCTTTCTCCCATTTGACCGCCTAAATTGTTGGATTAGACTGGAAATTAAAACATTCCTTAATATTTCAATCTTATAAAGATCATGCTTCAAATTATTCCAAACTACATCCCGAACTGTTTAAAAAATGAAAAGATAGCATCATGCTGACTATTGTAGAAGGAGTTATTATTTGAGTTCTAATACCAGTTGAAAAGATGATTTTGGGATATTAATGCAGTTCTCTGAAAGTGCACCGAATATACATAACCAGTATATTTTGAGTGAATCGAGTGTTGAATGACTGAACTATCAAAAATTGTTATTGCTAACATCTATTTCATGGATGAAGGCAGGACAAATGTATTTGAAGTTAACCATGTGTAAACTATGCAGTGGCAAAGTAAATGAGTTTTTCTTTTTACTGTTAATCAGGAAGCGCTTGCAGCTGCCAAAGATGCTCAGAAAAAGCTGAATGAAGCTGAGCAATGTCAAAATAAAGAGAACCTCTGGGAAGAATGCAAGCCATGCTTGAGGCAAACTTGCACACAGTTCTACTCTAGAGTTTGCAGAAGAGGCTTCAGTATAGTTGAAAAAGAAGTAAGTAATATGTAAGAAACCTTTCCGTTTCTGTTACTTAGATTTTGCATTAAATATCTTAGTACACTTTCTAAGTATACATTTTAGTTACCGGTATGCTATTAAGAGACATGCCATACAGAAAACGGCTTTTTGGCACATTGTATATATGCTGACCACTAAAAATGTGCCTATACCAATCTCATTTTCCAGCATTTGGTGTGTATTTTGTATGTAGTGCTGATTCAGATGCTAATCCAGACTCTGCTTGAATGTTGCCAGAGTATCTGCCTCCATTTTCTTAATGGGTGTTCCAGAATGCAACCAGCCTTTAAATGAGAACATTTCTTCCTTGGATACACTCTAAACTATTATTCATCTTAAATCTATGCCCTTTGGAATTAGATAGCTCTACCATGGGGAAATGATTCATGCTATCTGCCTAAATTCTGTTTAGCTCTGCCAGGTGCTGTCACTGCCACCACTGCCACAGTGCCATGAAAAACTAGCCCAGCCTATCCACTCTCTCCTCATGCTTGGGATGGAATAGTTCATCCATGTGAATCTCCTCTGTGCCCCCTCTTGGTGTAACTGTGTCCTTCCATTAGTGTGGCAAGCAGAATTGATCTGGCCCAACCAATGTTTTGTGAATGTGTACCAATAAAAGAGCCACTCCAGGTTCGTGCTAATGAAGGCAAGTAACTTTATGCCGCCTTTGCCATCTGTTCTGCCATTTTCAGGAATCTTTAGGCTTGTACACCAACATCCCTTTGTTTCTCAATCTTCCCTTGAGCTCTATCATTTATGGTATATGTCCCACCCTTATTTAGCCACAAAACTATACAATTGTCAAGAATAAATTCCATCTGCCATTGCTCTGCCATTTTACCAGGTGATCAATATAATGATCTGGCCTTTCTACCTTCCTTAGCTGGCTTTGAACAGTTGTTCTATCAAGTTAATACCTATTATCACAGTGTGCTTTGAGAAATGGGAGCATTTATGCAGTTGAAAGACCAACATTCTTGACCTGTTCCTCTTCATTGTGCTCTTTCTATATAATCTAAACTACATTCTGAAGGCAAGAATACAGTTTTTTGAAGGAAGAATTAAAAATGGAATATTAAAATCTGCTATATATATATATATATGGCCAGTGGAACTTATTGTGCACAGTTTTGTGTGGCTTTTACTACATCCCATAGAATTAAATAGAAACAGAGCATTCCTGAGAATATCCTGTCTTGGCCATTGACAGCATCAGCCTGCATCTAATAGAACTGAACACTTGCAGAAAAAACTGAAAAATATCACAAATTGAGACCTCGTAGCTTGTAACATTGTGAAGTTTCTCTTGAGAAACATGATGAATTGACTGGACTCTCTTATGATCTGAATATTTTTTTAAATCCAAATAAATATTAACTTTAATAATACTAGTTCTTGTTCTCACTTTGAATGCATAAATGACAAACTGCAGGTTCAGTCACTCTTGTAATTAGAAAATAAAGCTAATTTCTGTACAAAACCCTTTAGCCTATATTATTGTTAAATCTTGACAGTGCTGAGGTGCAGTTAATGGTATGCTGAAGTAAAGTGTTTGTATACTCATTCTCCACATTATTCACATAAAGCTTAGCTGCACCAGTTGGCATGTGCAGAACTGAAAAATACATCAGTCCTGCTGGCCTTGGACTTCAGAGATGGTCTAAACAATTCCTCACATTATTCTTATTAAATGCCTATCCAGATCAACCGCAATTAATCATTTGCTAAATCTGAATTACTTAATATCTTAATTATACACATCATATATACATAACTTCCGAGACACCCCCACTTGTAATGTTAATAGAAAAGTTTTAATTTATTGCTATCATCTCTACCGAGATACAATGGGGGAAAAAACATCCAAATTATACAATGCAAATATATCAAGAAATGTAAAAGAGACCATGCAGAAAATAATATTACAGCCACAGAGAAATTGCAGAGAAAAAAAAAGTGCAAGGGCTGCAAGGAGGAAGATTGGGAATTATCCTAGGCCCATGAGAGGTCTATTCAAGAAGCTGTTCCTGAATCTGGTCATCTTCTTGCGTATGGCGTGCACAGCCTAAAGTTGTAGTTCAACTTGTTCTATTTGATCTATTTGTTTGTGCACGTCGGGTTGATTGCATTAGTCGAAACAGGGTGAACCATGTGAAGGTTGCAATCTCCCACCCCCCTGAATCTGGTGATACATGCTTTCAAGGTTTTGTATTTGCTGCCAGACAGGAAAGGGGGAAGAGTAACTGAGTTCTCTTTGATTATGTTAGCTGCTTTCCTGAGGCAGCGTAAAATTGAGTTGATTTGAGTAGTGGGGGGGGGGGGGGGGTTGGGGGCATGATAGACTAGATAGACACAATTCTCCGCAATTTGTTGTCATTTTTGGCAGAACAATTGCCATTCCAAGCTCCGGTGCATCCGGATAAGATGCTTTCAATGTTGCATCTGTAAAAAAAACCATTGGTAAGAGTCCTTGGAGGCATACCAAATTTACTTTCTTCTGAGGAAGCAGAAGTGTGCTTTATATATACCTGGGAACTTGAAACCCTCAACCATCTCCACTTCAACACTGGGGCATGTACTTCATGCCAATGACCAGTCCCTTTGGTTTGCTGACATTGAGGGGGAGGTTATTGACTTGACACCATGTTACTAAGCAATCTATTTCCTTTCTGTGCTCTGTCTCATCATTGTTTGAGATCTGGCCTACAATGGTGAAGTCAATTGCAAGATAAACAGAATTTGGCTGCACAGCCATGAGAGCATAGAGAGTATGGCGAAGTGTTGAGAATGCAGCTTTTTGGGGCACTTATGAATTATCGTGTAGTATGTTCTGTCCTCTGTCCTTACTGATGGAGATGGTAATGACACCATCATCACAAGGGGTCCTGTTCAATATTCATCATGACAAAATAAGTTATTCTTAAAATCACAGTTGATTAACACCCTTATTTAAAAAAAAGTTTGCAATCTTTGTAGAGTTTCACTTGCCTTTCAGTCATACAATGCCTGTTTAACTCCCAGTGCTCTATGAAGTAGACTGGAAGTAAACCACTAACGTATTTGGAGGCAGGTGATCAGGTTGGAAGAACTCTAACCAAATTAGTTAATGTTACTCTAAAAGCAATAGTCCCGACTATTTCATCCAATAATTAAAGCAAACACTCGAAATGCTCGGTAGGTCGGGCAACATCACCTGAGAGCAACTAGTATAATGTCTCAGGCTCACGAGAAACTTTTTGACATGAAATGTTAACACTCCATCTCTACAGATGTTGTGGGTTATTGTCAGTATTTTGGGGCTTTTTAGATTTCCATTTCATTTGCCTATCCTTGTCCCTGGGTTTCTGCTGCCCCACTAGCCAGGTAGACCAGCCAAATAATGGGAGGTGAAAAGGTTTGAGGAAATCCTCAATAATTCATGCATTCCTTCATTAGGAGTTTCACACTTTTTTCAATGTTTGCCACCAACTGTTGTTCTCACCAGGCAAAGCAGTATTCGGGTTTCGGCCCGAAACGTCGCCTATTTCCTTCGCTCCATAGATGCTGCTGCACCCGCTGAGTTTCCCCAGCAATTTTGTGTACCATTCCTGCTCCATGCTGCTTTGACCACAGACATTGCAAAAGTATAGCACAGTAACAGGCCCTTTGGCCCACAATATCCATGCTGAACATGATGCCAAGTTAAATCAATCTCTTCTGCCTATTAGTGATCCACATCCCTCTATTTCCCTGTGCCTACCCTAAAGGCTACTATTACACCTGCACACCCACACCCTTGGCAACGTGTTCCAGTTGTTTGCTCTCAGTTTTAAGAAAGACTTGCCCCATACATCTTTTAAACTTTGTCCCTTTCACCTTAAAACTATTCTCTCGTCTTTGACATTTCTACCCTGGCTATGTGCCACACCCATGCCTCTCATAAATTGATGTCGTTCTATCGGGTCTCTCCTGGACCTCTAACACTACATGGAAAAAAAACATTCCAAGTTTATCCAACCTCTGCTTATAGCTAAAGCCCTCTGAATCCAGGCTGCATTGTGGTAAACCTCCTCTGCATTCTCTCTGCATCCTTCCTGTAATGGGGTGACCAGAACTGCACACAATTCTCCGAATGCAGCCTAACCAACGTCCTACAGTGTTTTATCGTGACCTCCTGATTTTCATACCCCAAGACCAATGAAGGTGAGCATACCATATGCCTCCTTTACCACTCTTATCTACTTGTGTTGCTGCTTGCAGGAAGCTATGGGCTTGTGCTCCAAGATCAGAAGGATGTACAGAGATGCATCACAGGAAGGACAAAGAATGTTTTGGGTGCAATTCTTATATGGGTTAATTGAAATTTGCCACGCTGATATAAGTGAACATAAATACCTTTGGCGCTTTCGTTTATCAATGCAACTTATTTGGAATGAAAAGTAAGCTGGGAAAGAACTGCTATAAAATATCTATAGAATCTGATCATCAATTAATTTCTCCCAAACAGGTTGAAAAATTCCTTAATGATACACCAGCAGTTTCTGTTTGGGTTAATGGTGATAAACTGGACTCGCTGATTGAAAAGAATGACGAACTGGGTGAACAATTTGAACATGTTGAGAGACGGTATGAAGATATGGATGAGATGTTCAAAGAGAGTATGAAGGTGTTTGAAACGATGGATAGAATGCCCAGCAGTCCCTTCGACAGCATTGGAATTTTCCCAAAGCATTTTTCCTTGTTTCCAGATTACTCCTTTCCCCAGTTTAGACCCAACGTCTTTGATGGTCATGGAATGCTTTCCTCTTTCTTCGACATGACTCAGAAGATGTTTGAGAGATTCCATAAAATCATTCATGATCCCGAATTAAATAAAGAACCATTTCCTGAGGAAGGTAAGAAATAATTATTGGTACCGTTTTACTTGATTTTAAACAGATGTTTTATAAAAAACATAAGTTTTAAATTTGCCTGCAGCAATCTTTGACCAACCAACAGAAACATACATCTGAACATTCAGATTTAAAATTTGGAAAGGTCACAAATACTTGTCAGACAGTATTGCAAAGGGGGCATTTGTCCTGGCTTGGCCTGGGCGTGTGGCTTGCAGAAAACTGGGCTATATGTAGAACTGCCTGTGAAGTGTTGCACAGTTTATCGTTCAGTTTCTATTCCACTATCGGGTTCAGTTGCTGAAATGATAAACAGCATTCATAATTAACCAAAACCCTTGGACTGAGTGTTTGGGGGGGTGGGGAGAGATGTAATAGTCATGCTTATTATTTGGATTGGTCTCTTTCTCATTAGACATAACATGCTGTTTGACCTCCCAAAGTTAATTAGAATTAATGAAGAGATGAACTGAGATACAAGGTTGAAAAACTGCAATGAATGTGCAGGGTAAATGTACAATTGGAAAATGAGCTTTAGTTATAAGTGCAAGGTAATGTTTTTGAATCAGAGATTCAGCTCTGGTCGATGGTGACTGCAAAGCACCCATATAGACAAATCTGACAGTAATCCTATTTTACACACCCCACATTCCTATTACGGACACTACCCTCTGATTCTACCACTCATCCACACCCTAGGGGAGATGTTTGTGATCATAAACTCCAGAGAAGATACATTGGTAGAATGGTATTTTTCCAAGCTGTTCATTCTCTGAATTGGTCCACAATGTTTCTGTTTTTAAATTATTCTTTTCATTTATTTTAATGTAGAGGAACAAAATGTGACAAAATTACCAGATGGGCAGGATCAACTCATTTGTCATGAAATTCGTCGGAACTCATCTGGCTGCATGAAGCTTTCCAACAAGTGTGAAAAATGCAAGGAGCTCATGTCTTTGGGTAAATTAATACATTCAGCCAAACATTAAGAAAGGATGCGCACAAATCTATTGTAAAAAGGGGCCATTTTGTAGGAGATTATGATCTTATTTGAATATAATAGTTGGGGGAAGTCTGTAAAGTCTACAAGCTGTCTCAACTGTTAAAGCAGCCAATACATTGAAGTAAAATTAAAATAAGTGAACTTAATTATATGAAAATGTCAGAGAATTCCCTAACCTTGCACAGCTGTGCATAAAGTCCCCAAGGGGTAATGTTAAATTATTGGGGGGGGGGGGGTAAGATTTGATAAGAATCAGAGTACAAGTAACTTTGTCACACAAACAGTGGTAGGTGTATGGAACGAGCTGCCAGAGGAGGTAGTTGAGGCAGGTACCATCACAATGTTTCAGAAACAATTAGACAGGTACATGGATAGGACGGGTTTAAAGAAATATGGCCAAACGCAGGTACTATAGGTAGGACTAGTGTAAATAGGACATGTTAGCCGGTGTGGGCAAGTTGGGCCGAAGGGCCTGTTTCCACGCTGTGTGACTCATTCATCTGTCAAACCATCTCTGATCTTGTGAAATATAACAGATAACTTGGTGTCCAGGCAAATGCTTATTCCTCAACTAATGAACATTAATAATGTGAAAACATTACAATTAGTTATGAATGGAAATACCATATTTGCTCACATAAAAATTTTCTTTAGTTTAGAGATACAGCGTGGAAACAGGCCCTTCGGCCCACCGAGTCCATGCCGACCAGTGATCCCCATACACTAGCACTATGCTACATACTAGGGACAATTTGCAATTCTTACTGAAGGCAATTAACTTAAACCTGCATGTCTTTGGAATGTGGGAGGAAATGGAACTCCCAGAGAAAACTCGCGGGGAGAACGTACAAACTCCATACGGACAGCACAAATAGTCAGGATTGAGCCCGGGTCCTCTGGTGCTGTAAGACAGCAACTCTACCACTGCGTCACCATGGCACCGCAGTTTTGGTATCGTAACAAGAACTCTGCACAAACGTTGTAACTACATCTGTTGTGAAAAAATGTAATTCTTGTTAAAAAGGATTTTGAGTACAAGCACACCTGGAAAATATTGATGTATTGGAACCAGAGGAGAATGGAACTAGAATTTAATGTAAGCAAATAGTATACCGAAGATAGACACAAAATGCTGGAGTAACTTAGCGGAACAACTCTGGAGAGAAGGAATGGGTGATATCACCCATTCCTCTACAGAGATGCTGCCTGGCCTGCTGTTACTCCAGCATATTGTGTCTATTTTCAGTGTATAAGAGCATCTGCAGTTCTTACCTACACAAGCAAATAGTATAGATGTCATTAAATGAAAGCTAGAAGGATAAGATACAAGGGGGTTTAAGAAGGAACTGCAGATGCTGGAAAATCGAAGGTACACAAAAAAGCTGGAGAAACTCAGCGGGTGCAGCAGCATCTATGGAGCGAAGGAAATAGGCAACGTTTCGGGCCGAAACCCTTCTTCAGACTGAAAAGGGTTTCGGCCCGAAACGTTGCCTATTTCCTTCGCTCCATAGATGCTGCTGCACCCGCTGAGTTTCTCCAGCTTTTTTGTGTACCTAAGATACAAGGGGGATTGTGCTAATGGATGAAATGATTCAGCGGATAAAATCTAATTAGTGAAATCGATATAAATAAAGCTAACATAAAATAAAATTATGTTAATAATGATTTGCATTAATTCAACATGAACAATGAATTGCAGAGGGCAGTGCAAACTTACCTACTTTTGAAGTAGCTAATGTTGGAAACTAGTCAAGGTGTAAATTGCCAATCCACAACAAACTTTGCTTATGGTTATACAACATTGTTTTCCTTTCACGTTTATACCCAGAGACATCCTATATCTTGCTAATACACAATGTTTCTCAATTGGACACTTACAAATGTAAAATTCTGAACAAATCATGATTCTGTTGATAATAAACCTGGCACTGGTTTAACAATTTGGATATTTCTATGATTGATTTTCTCATTTTTTGCAGAGTGTTTTGACGCCAATCACAAACCATTACGGAAGTCATTTGAAGAATCCCTCTCAATGGCAGAGAATTTTGCAAGGAAATATGATAATCTAATGGAAGATTTTCAAGAGTACATGGAAAATAAAACAAAGGAGTTGGACTCTCTTAACAAACAATTTGGATGGGTGTCTAAGTTGGCAAATTATACAAAAAGCCCAGATGGATTTTTCAAAATTAAAGCAGTAAGTTTGTACATTGACACATGGCAGGGGTTTATCATGTGGACGTGGTTGTATGCTAGGAATTAATTTGTGTAACATTTAAAATATTTGTGCAATAACAGAATACATTACTTTTTTGGGAAGAGTTTAAACTATTCCAAATATCAGGACATGCAATCTATTCTAAAATTCATATGTGGTACCACTGCAAAGTCCTCGTACAGGATTGATTGGAGCATACCGGTTAAATCCAATCATTGTCATACAGCATGGAAACCTGCTCTTTGACAAAACTGGTCTTGCCAACCACAGTACAGCTCGTTTCATATACCCACTACCCTTTGTGTGAAAAAGTTCCCACAAATTAAATCCTTTCAAGTCTCACCTTAAACTTAATGTCCTCGGGTTCTTTTTCCCCTACCCTGGATAAAATACTCACTGCATTCACCCTATCAATTCCCCTCATGATTTTATACACCTTTATAGGATCACCCTTTAGCCTCCTGCGCTCTAAATAATATGGGCCTAGTTTGCCCAATCTCCCTATAGCTCAGGCCCTCGAGTCCTGTCAACATCCTCACAAATCTTCTCTGCACTGTTTCCAGCTTAATGATGTCCTTCACAGAGCAGGGTTAACAAAACTGAACAAAGTACTCCAAATGTGACCTGACAATGCCTTGTACGACTGTAATATAATGTCCTTAACTTCTATACTCAAAACCTGTCTGAAGGCCAATGAACCAAAAATATCTGTTAACACCCTATCTGCTTGTGTCACCACTTTCAGGCAAGTGTGTACCTGCAACCCTACATCCCTCTGCTCCACAACACTAAACATTCCCCGACCATTCACCCTGGTTTGACGTCCCAAAATGCAGCACCTCTCACTTACCTACATCAATCTCCATTACCTATTCCACTGCCTATTAGCTCAACTGATCAAGATCCTGCTGCAATTTTTGATAAGCATCTTCACTGTCAATGATAGCACCTATGTTAGTGTCAGCTGCATGTATATTTTTCTGCTCATGGTATTCAACTGCAACCATGCTGAACTCTGGATCTAAAACACCCCCCTCACCAAAATAGTAATTTACTCATCAATTGCTTAAGGACTTCTGCTTATTGCAGCACTTCTTTGCTTATTCATATTTTTTCACTTTTGTTGTGAAACTCTATGAGGCGGGTTTGTTACTCCTTTGAATTTGTAAATGCTGAACATTGAAGCAGACTTGTTGCTTTTTTACACTTTTTTTTGCTAACCTATATGCAACAGATGATTTCTATCAGAGTTCAGAGAGGCCGAGTTATAGTAGGAATTATGAGCTGACAATTTTTATTTCCGATATATGTACAGATAGTGATTGTAGCTGGCATGCTGACTAGCGTTTTTAAAAAAACGAACAAAAACATTCTGATACTGTACAGCTCGGCTGACGTTCAAAGCCTGCCTTTATACGGCCAAAATAATTTCCTTCCTCCTGCTTTAACACTGAACCTCAGGTCAAGACAGAAACTATAACATTTAAAAGACACTTCGACAGGTACACGCATAGGAAAGGTTTAACTGGATATGGGCCAAACGCAGGCTGACATCCGAAGGGCCTGTTTCAGTGCTGTATGACTCTATTCCAATTACTACAGGAAATGCATGATCCCATCATATTCATGGCCGCTCTCTTAGTCAGAAGGCTGTATTTTAAACCAATTGTGTACAGCTAACGAGAAAATGCATTGTTTTTTTTCTTACGCAGATAATGTCAAAATCTGAAAACAACAACAGTACATCCAGCATTCCTGATACCAATGTCACTGTCCAGATATTTGATTCATCCCCATTTACTTTTGCCATCTCTGGAGACTTCAACTGGGATGATGCAGAGCTCTCAGAAATGCTGTCACAGAAAGCATTGGACCTTTACAATGAGAGGAAGATTTTAGACTTACCAACTAATCAGCTGGAAACCATGTGAGCATCACATTTTTCTTTACTGAAGCACTTATTTGCACTCTTTACCTCTAGAATTAACAATTCATGTTCCCTCACTCATTATACATTTAAGGTCATCCAATCCTGCTGCATATATCCTAACTCGCTGAATGTAATTAGTCCATCATTGGCAACTTTTTCTTCAGATGGCAAGAGCCAGAGCTCTGTAACTCTATTCCTAAACATCTCCCCCCCCCCCCCCACCTCATCTCTCTCTCTCATTTTATTTAATCCATCTTTTTGCCCAGACAGTAGTTATCAGCATCAATTTCTCCTTTGCGTCAAGTGCTTAGTTTAGAGATACAGTGTGGACACAGACCCTTCGGGTCACCGGGTCCACACTGACTGGTGATCCCTGCATATTAACACTATCCTACACACACTGGAGACAATTTTTACATTTACCAAGCCAATTAACCTACAAACCTGTCCGTCTGGTGTGTGGGAGGAAACCAAAGATCTTGAAGAAAACCCACATGGTCATGGGAAGAATGTACAAACTCCATACAGACAGCACCTGTAGTCGGGATCAAACCTGCAAGCTCTAAGGCAGGTCTAGACTACCGTAATTGTATTTGCCTCAATTATGGCATACGTACACCCAGCATACTTTAATACTCCCAACCTGTCAAAGGCCCCCCCGCCCAACACTTCTCTTCAAGCAAACCAGTAATTGCCCAGCAAATAGTTGCATATTTAAAGTAATCTGTTCCCAAGCCCAATATTTTAATTTTGTTTTATTGGGATTCTTAAATTGCCTACAAGATTGTAAAAACACTTTCATTACTGACATTGTGTACTTGTACATTACCACAGAGACATTGAGCAGCCCGTGTAGCTCCTTAAAGGGATCATTGCTATTCTCCCAAAGTTCACTAGTATGGGATCAAAATGTTATTAATCCTTGTGCTCCACCATGAATTGACACTGAGACGCTACACTTTGCTGGAATGCTTTCCCGACACAGTTCATTAAAAAAAACGTGCACTTCGCAAGAGCTGTATAGCAGGAGATGCCAAGTTTTCACTCCTCTCCATGCCATCAATAAAATGAGGACCAACAGTCAGCCTGGTTTGGTCTCAAATTCTGCCACTCAGGTGGGGACCACAATTTTAACACTCCCTACCATTCCATTTAACTGGTGTAAAAATCACATATACTTTTACTCAGGATCTATTTACTGAGATCACATTTTACTTTATATGTGTTGCAAAATATGGATTAATTTGTGTGTTGGCTTCAAGGGTGTGGAGCTTTCTATACCCAAGTACTTAACATAATTGAATTTACCAATAATTAATGCTCATGGTGCAGTAATGTCTGTGGCTCATTTCTCTACAAAATCCTTAATATACAATCAACTTGAAGGTTCAAACTCCGGTGGTTGCTTGTTAAGCGTTTGCAATAAGCATTTGAATTATGCGCATAACTTGTTTAATGTAAGGTTTGAAAATCTCAATAACTTCTCCATTGCTTTACAGAGAAGCGTGAAAGGAGCAAGTTCTTGCTTTACTTGCTTAGAAGACTACTTCCATAAACCTTACTGGGTAGCAAATAGGTTTATAGCACAAAACTACTGAGAATCCTCTGCACTAATGTTACTGGCATACTGCACTGCTGCAATCACTTAACATGAACTATTAAATAAATGCTATTGGAAGCAAGTATTATGGCTGATTTTTAAAACTGTTTCTTCACTTAGGATTTACAGTGCAAAAATAAAACTTGATTTTAGTCTGCAGAGAATGGTTACTAGGGAATTCTGCGATTTCTTTCAAATTGTAAAATTGGTCACCAAAAAGACCAAAGGATCAAATAAATAAGTTAATGGAAGAGGATTTTGGGGGGGGGAGACAGAAACTGCAAATGAAAATGAGTATTGCATACTCAGAAGATTAGGAAGGGGGAGGCTCTGAAACATCCAAAGGAAGTTGAAACAATTTTATATTCAAATACCAAGGAATATGCTGCTTGTAATGTTATCCACAAACACTTTAGCACAGGTTATTCCACTCCACCTCAGGCAATACAGTGCCATTCATCGGGCCAAAAGGAGATATAGTTATGGGACAATGCCAAATGAACAGATCAGTGGACACAGTTCACCAGTCACACAGGGTGTAACGCAACTTATATGGCAGGAGTTCAAATGGGGATTTGCATTTTCAAAGATATTTGGAGGAGATATCAGCTCTCACAGATAAGGAGGGACTTTGGACCAGATCACAATGCAAGTGGGGCTATGGCCTACTACTAGAATGTTTTCATTGCCATCTCATCTCCCCACTCAAACTAATTCTGCAGCTTGCGCCAAGCCTGGAACGTTTCATTAGTGTACTGCTCGATTTGAAATAAAGTTATCCCTCCTTTACTGCTTAGTCTTCTCGATGCATTCAAGATCCACAACCCCAGCTTTCAGATATTTCCATTCCTTCAATTTATCAATTCAGATAAAAAGCATTAAAATTATGAACCACAATTCAAGGCTAAAGTAGATCTTAAAGAGTTAGGATCCAAAAAGTCACACAAGTGGAAACAGAATTAGTTCAAGGGTCACAAATATTAACCATCGTCAGAGGGGATGGGGAAAAAAGTGAGGGAAATTGAAAGATAAGCAAATTGTAAAGCTCAACAGCTCAGCTTTAGTATAATGCAAAAGATTTATACCGGGGAAAGAATAAAAATCAGCTGCTTTAACTTTGTGGCAAGTAGGAATGCCAAGATGGTGAAAATCTCATTTGGAAAGGCATGGACTGTGGGAATTTGTAAGGAAGGTTACAGCTGACTGACTTCAATGTTAGAGATTAATAGTGTATTGGATGTGGTCTATGATTTCATCATTGCCTTACACAAGGTGGTCACACTAACACCCATCGGCTCAGTGGCCAGGGTTAAATAAGGTGATAGTTCATGATAATTTGTGATTCAAAGGCTATAGGATATAGGAACATGGCAAAGTTCAAATTATTACATGTGACGGGCAAGGTTATGAGCTAGGAGTACAGTTCTTCTTGCGTATGGCGTGCACAGCCTAAAGTTGTAGGACAAATTGTTCTATTTGATCTTACTTGATTGTGCACGCCAGGTTGATTGCATTCGTCGAAACAGGGAGGACCACGTGAAGGTTGCAATCTTCCACCCAGAGTACAGTTCTCATAAGCCAGGAAAGATTCTCCATCTCAGAGGATCGAGTGCCAATTTCAAGTTCAGGTTCAAGTTTATTGTCATGTGTGCCTGATAGGACAATGAAATTCTTGCTTTGCTTCAGCACAGAGCATAATAGGCATTGACTACAAAACACATGAATAAATAAACTGCAAAGTGCAGATAACAAATAATGGGTTATTAATGTTCAGAGTTTTGGCCGAGCCAGGTTTAATAGCCTGATGGCTGTGGGGAAGTAGCTATTCCTGAACCTGGTTGTTGCAGTCCAGGAATTTTAGAATTAGTCCAAGATTTATTCACCGCAAGAAATGCAACACCTGTCCCTTCACCTCCCCCCTCGACTCCATTCAAGGTCCCAAGCAGTCGCTCCAGGTGCGACAAAGGTTCACCTGTATCTCCTCCAACCTCATCTACTGCATCCGCTGCTCTAGATGTCAGCTGATTTACATCGGTGAGACCAAGCGTAGGTTGGGCGATCGTTTCGCCGAACACCTCCGCTCAGTCCGCAATAACCTACCTGAACTCCCGGTGGCTCAGCACTTCAACTCCCCCTCCCATTCCCAATCCGACCTCTCTGTCCTGGGTCTCCTCCATTGCCAGAGTGAGCAACAGCGGAAATTGGAGGAACAGCACCTCATATTCCGTCTGGGGACCTTGCGTCCTTATGGCATTAACATTGAATTCTCCCAATTTGGCTAGCCCTTGCTGTCTCCTCCCCTTCCTTAACCCTCTAGCTGTCTCCTCCCACCCTCCCATCCGCCCGCCCTCGGGCTCCTCCTCCTCCTCCCCTTTTCCTTCTTTCTTCCCCCCCCCCCCACCCCCCATCAGTCTGAAGAAGGGTTTTGGCCCGAAACGTCGCCTATTTCCTTCGCTCCATAGATGCTGCTGCACCCGCTGAGTTTCCCCAGCAATTTTGTGTACCCAAGATTTATTCAATGTGGGACCTTACTTTCCAGTAGAAAAATTGCTCACTTCAAAACCAATTTGAAAAGGTTTAACATTGATATAGTCCCATTTCCAAAAAGCAACACAATCTGGGATATTGTTGTACACAATGTTTTGAAGACATACATTTAAATAAGTGGTAATTGAGTCTCATAAAAGCCTCAAAGAATGAACAATGTCCTTCATTAAACTGGCTGTAAGTGTAACATTTTGGTGGGAGCCAGGGTTATTAGAAGTACTTATTTTCTACTGAGTCATAGATTCAGCGAGGAATCAAGCCCTACGTCTCAACGCCACACTAGCCAACATGTCCCAGTTACACTACTAGTCACACCTACCTGCATTTATTCCTCCAAACCTGTCCTATCCATGTACCTGTCTAACTGTTTCTTAAGCATTGGGATAGTCCCAGCCTCAACTACCTCCTCCAGCAGATTGTTCCTTTGTGATTGATTTCTTTGTGAAAACGTTACCCCTCAGATTCATATTAAATCTTCCCCTTCACCTTAAACCTACAGTGCCTTCCATAATGTTTGGGACAAAGACCCATTATTTATTTATTTGCCTCTGTACTCAATTTGAGATTTGTAATAGAAAAAAATCACATGTGGTTAGAGTGCACATTGTCAGATTTTAATAAAGGCCATTTTTACACATTTTGGTTTTACCATGTAGAATTTACAGCAGTGTTTATACATAGTTCCCTCATTTCAGGGCACCATAATGTTTGGGACACAGCAAAAATGAAAGTAGTCATGTTTAATATTTTGTTGCATATCCTTTGCATGCAATGACTGCTTGAAGTCTGCAATTCATGGATATCAGTTGCTGGGTGTCTTCTCTGGTGATGCTCTGCCAGGCATGTATTGCAGCCATCTTTAGCTTGTGCTTGTTTTGGGGGTTTTCTCTTCAGCATATAAAAGTCATGCTCAATTGGGTTCAGATTAGGCGATCGACTTGGCCACTGAAGAATTTACTATTTTTTAGCTTTGAAAAACTCCGCTGCTGCTTTAGCAGTATGTTTGGGATCATTGTCTTGTAGAATGAACCACCGGCCAATGAGTTTTGAGGCATTTGTTTGAACTTGAGCAGATAGGATGTGTCTATACACTTCAGACTTCATTATGCTACTACCATCAGCAGTGTATCATCAATGAAGATAAGTGAGCGAGTACCTTCAGCAGCCATACATGCCCAGGCCATAACACCCCCACCACCGTGTTTCACAGATGAGGTGGAATGCTTTAGATCTTGGGCAGTTCCATCTCTCCTCCATACTTTACGCTTGCCATCACTCTGATATGTTAATCTTCATCTCATTTGTCCACAAGCCCTTTTTCCAGAACTGTGGTTGCTCTTTTAAGTACTTCTTGGCAAACTGTAACCCGGCCATCCTATTTTTGCGGCTAACCAGTGGTTTGCATCTTGCAGTGTAGCCTCTGTATTTATATTCATGAAGTCTTCTGCAGACATTGGTCATTAACAAATCCATACCTGACTCCTGAAGAGTGTTTCTGATCTGTCGGACAGGCGTTTGGGGATTTTTCTTTATTATAGAGAATTCTTCAGTCATCAGCTGTGGCAGTCTTCCTTGGCCTGCCAATCCCATTGTGATTAGTAGGCTCACCAGTGCTCTCTTTCTTCTTAATGATGTTCCAAACAGTTGATTTTGGTAAGCCTAAGGTTGGGCTGATGTCTCTAACAGTTTTAGTCTTGTTTCTCAGTCTCATAATGGCTTCTTTGACTTTCATTGGCACAACTTTGGTCCTCATGTTAATAAACAGCAATAAAAGTTTCCAAACGTTATGGAAAGACTGGAGGAAAGACTAGGTGCTGAGAACTCTTATACCTGCATTAAGGAAGCAATTAAACACACCTGAGCAATTACAAACCCTGTGAACCCATGTGTCCCAAACATTATGGTGCCCTGAAATGGGGGTTCCTATGTATAAACACAGGAACTGCCCAAGATCCAAAGCATACCACCTCATCTGTGAAACACGGTGATGGGGGTGTTATGGCCTGGGCATGTATGGCTGCTGAAGGTACTCGCTCACTTATCTTCATTGATGATCCAACTGCTGATGGTAGTAGCATAATGAAGTCTGAAGTGTATTGACACATCCTACCTGCTCAAGTTCAAACAAATGCCTCAAAGCTCATTGGCCAGTGGTTCATTCTACAAGACAATGATCCCAAACATACTGCTAAAGCAGCAGCGGAGTTTTCAAAGCTAAAAAAAGTCAATTCTTCAGTGGCCAAGTCAATCGCCTAATCTGAACCCAATTGAGCATGACTTTTATATGCTGAAGAGAAAACCCCCAAAACAAGCACAAGCTAAAGATGGCTGCAATACATGCCTGGCATAGCATCACCAGAGAAGACACCCAGCAACTGGTGATGTCCATGAATTGCAGACTTCAAGCAGTCATTGCATGCAAAGGATATGCAACAAAATACTAAACATGACTACTTTCATTTTTGCTGTGTCCCAAACATTATGGTGCCCTGAAATGAGGGAACTATGTATAAACACTGCTGTAATTTCTACATGGTGAAACCAAAATGTATAATACCCTTTAATAAAATCTGACAATGTGCATTTTAACCACATGTGATTTTTTATATTACAAATTTCAAATTGTGGAGTACAGAGGCAAATAAAGAAATTATGGGTCTTTGTCCCAAACATTATGGTCCTCGATGCACCTACTCTGGGCAAGAGACTGCATCTACCCTATCTATTCCTCTCTTGTATTGGATGCACAGGTACAGGCAGATGGTGGGCAAATCCACTTTGCTCAGTTAAAGTGGATCTGGAGATAGTATGCGAGAAAGGTAGTAATAACCAATCACATTTTAGTGGTCAAAAATCAAGCAGCAGAGAGCGCAATCTTAATTATAGCCACAATAATGTAGAAATAGCAACCTGCTGCAGTGAAGTTGTATTTTTTTATAGGCTTAAAAAGGTCACTTTTAACATTCTGCTGCAAAATATTTCACATGAAAGCACCAATCTCTTTACAATTATAGGCAAGTCCATTTAAATTATTCCCATTGATAAGTAAAACAATTCAATGAAAATGTAAAGTCAATTTAAATTGCAAATATCAGTTAGCACTGGTAACCATTTAAAAAAATCAATACAACAGCAATTCTGGCAATACTTTGTCCATAAACATGAGATAAATGTTAGTGGAAAACAGTTATACATAGTAGACAGATAATGAAGGTTACAGATAGTCATAGCATCAGGTTTTCATTAAAGTGCTTGAGCTTCCAATGGCCCCTTCCAAGATCTGCACACCCAGTAGATTCAGGTACTGCAAAGCTGGGTAAAGAAGGGTCAAACTGCCAAATTCATTTGCTCTCGAGGTGGGGTCCAATAATGGCCTGCAAAGGACAGATCAAGGGTTTCACCGGGTGCACCTTGAAGGGGAGCACTTAGGTTTACTGACTATTACCTCAAGTTGCGGAAGATAAAACATAGCTGGAACATTCAGCCAACCAAGCCAGATGTTTCAAACAGATGTTACTTCAGCTGCCTTGCTTGGAGTTCTAAAACAATCCAGGTCTCTTAATGCATCTTTCCCAAACACACATATAAATATTGTGATCCAGAAAACTATACTCCATAATCAGCCATTCGAGTGTCTGTTTTATTCCACCCCTCTAACGTAATTCTAAAACCACCAATTGTTAAAGACAAAACCTCCTTTGGTCATTGTATGCAAGAAAGACATTATCCTAAACTTTAATCCATTTAATTTTCATGAACTGTAGTTTATGGAGTCTTTGTCAATCAATAATTCGTCCCTTTCAGGATTTTCCACCCCAGGGCTCTGGTACCAAGGAAGCCTTTCGAGGATTGGTTTATGGAACCCATTGTAGAGGAATGCACCTGTCAGTAGGATTGTGAAGCCCAGGATTTGGAGCCAATGGAATTGTTCCCAACCCACTGCAAGGCTCACTATCCAGATTATTACGGTTCTTAGACTGTCCAGAACCATTCGCGTGGTTGCACTGATTTCTTTTGTCACGCTAATGCCAGCAAAATTGAAGAATGAAATGCTCAAAATATTTCCCAAGAGGGCCATAACAATTAATGGCTTCTTTGCAATTTGGCAGAAAGCATCAAGTGCATCTTCAAGAACACCTCTTGGGTTGCCACCAAATTCCCCCACTGGGATGTAGTACATTGGAATCAACAGCAAAGTTAGGATGATGAATCCAAAAATACCTAAAAACAAATAAATAATTAAAGTCAACATATTTAAGTCGTTAACCTTAATAATGCAGCAGACATGAATCAGATTAGCAAAAGAGCAGATGACATGGGTAGCAAGTGTTATGAATTTCTCACTCACTGCATTAATAAATTACCAAATAAACACCAATTTGGGGTTCAAAGTGTTATTAATCACCTTATCGGCATCAATTAAATGTGCAATTTGCAGCATGTTGAATTGCTAGAGAAAAAACCTTTAAACATTTATTGACAGGAGAATGTTTAAGCTTTGGGCAGGCAAAACAATATTATTCCGTGAGTAACATAAGTTAAATACTAATTCAAGATCTACCTTTGAGCATGCCAAAGTATTTTTAATTCTGACAGACTGGGAAATGTTGACCTAAAAGCTGAATGTCATTGTACACCAGCTACAAATCCAATACTTGTGCACATCAAGGGTCTACAACTATAGGTAGGGGCATATAACAAGGGACAGGTTGTTTATGGGGGAAATCAGAAGAGTAATTTTTTTTCACCCAGCACATTGTTGGTATCAAGCGGCAGCAGGTTCTCAACATTTCAATAGCAGTATCTAGAAAAGCAATTAAATTGCAAAGACATTGAAGGCCATCTTCCAAATGTTGGTAAGTGAGATTAGTATTGTTAGGTGTTCTATGATTGGCATGGACAGTGGGCTGAAGCAAAGATCCTATAGCGGAGCAAGATAGCTTACTCCTGTGAAATGCAATGGGCTGACGTGTAGTACGCTACGGAGGGGATCCTGGACATTTTTCCCCGCCCATTTTAGTAACCGGAGCCTACCTGACCCGACCCGACTCGCAGTGTAATCAATGTTGCGGGGCAACAGTTTGTGTGTGTGATATAGGGTTAGATTCATAATTCTGTCAGTTCATACTTCTTGTCAAGAATAAAATTTGACTCTGGTAATTGTCTTTTTTAATGTTTTTTAAATCATTTCTTTTTAAATGGCTCACAAGCAGTGTTTGAGTTGATTTTGTAGTAACCGGAACCTACCCGACCCGACTCGCAGGGTAATTAACATAGCGGGGGAACAGTTTTTGTGCGTGATATAGGGTTAGATTCATAATTCTGTTAGTTCATAATTCTGTTAATTCTTGTTAAAGAATAAAATGTTTATAAACACACATACATGAATGTGATATAAATGTATGTAATTTTTATATCCAATGATGAACTTTATTTCAGACTAGACAAGGGACATTAAATAAGAAACATTGCAAACCTCCCCACAACTTCACACACACACTAGGCCCTATCCCACCCCTCAACTCTTTTTCCCCCCCCCCCCCCCCACACTGCAATGTTTCCCCCCCCTATGCCCCTCTCCCCGCTGCCCCGGGCCGCACATCCCCTCTCCCCGCTGCCCTGGGCCGCACACCCCCTCTCCCCGCTGCCCCGGACCGCACACCCCCTCTCCCCGCTGCCCCGGACCGCGCACCCTTCTCCACGCCCAAGTCAAAGACCAAAGCGAAGATACGGGAGCGGAGGCGGAAGCCAAGATCCGATCTTTGGCCGGAAGCAAGATGGCGGAGCAAGATGGCGGAGCAAGATGGCGGAGGCTGGTTGCTAAAATGGGTCCTATAATCGCCCATGAATCTGCCCATGACCATACTACGCGTTTGCGTGAGAGTAAGCCATCTTGCTCTGCTATAGGATCTTTGGGCTGAAGGGCCCATTTTTTCTGTATGACTCCAAGCCTATTTGGCTTTGCTTTAAAATCCTTTGGGAACTTGGGTCATGGCACTAACAATGGCTTTGTTAGTTAAGGCAAGTTATTTTTCAATTTAAATTTAGGACTGGTAAATCAGTTTCCTACATTGTTATTAGAATAGGTTGCATTCAAAAGTAGTGACTGGAGTGAGGAAGTGAAAGAGGAACAATTTTTTTGCTTGTAAAAATAAAATTTCCAGGAGGAAAGATGATTGCAGAAAGCAGTGAACATTGCCTAGTCCACATAACAATGCTCTCTTTTCACTCCCGGCATCGGGACGGTATAGGAGTCTGAAAACTAATGTCTAGGAGCAGCTTCCCCCCCCCCCCCCCCCCCCCAACTAAACTCTGAACTATGAACTGCCTTGCTTGCAATAGGGACTTGGGGCTTTGCTTTTGTCTTTGCACTATGTTTTTATATATTGAGCTTCTTTGCTGTTCATTTATGATGTCTACTGAGCACTATGTATATATCTGTTGTGCTGCTGCAAGTTAATTGTGCCATCTCAGGATACATACAATAAAAAACTCAAGACAAGTAAAAGTTATGTAACAAAGAATCAGTCACACTGGCACAACCCCTTGAGCAAGATGTTACACAAAAATTATCCGCAAAATGAAACTTAAACAAGCTTAATATGCACAAAAAGACGAAATGCAGAACTTTGTCTTCCAAGACAAATAATTTTAGGTTGCGAATTTTCCCCCTCAATTCTTAATGAACACCCAATTATGAAATTTCTAGTCATCCACTTGAAAATGTTTTAAGCCAATATGCTCCCATTCTTCTAGATGACCGTTTCAAACATTTGTGCCCTGTTCAAAGCATGCTGGTTCTCTTGGCTGCTAACAATTTTTACTCCCCTTCTCATGTAGACCTTTGTCTTTGGCCTCCATTGCCACATTGAATCCACATGCAAACTGGAGAAATGGTACCTTGTTTTCCACTTGGGTCGCTTACAACTCAAAAACATGAACATAGAATTCTCTAATTTCAAGTTAACCACTCCCTTCACCTTAGTGCACACATTTCTCCCACCATCTCCCGATTATCCCTCCCCACATCTTACCAAGTCACCCTTCTCCACCCCTCCACTATACACTCATCTCCCATCCAAGTCCCCATTTTCTTCATCACCCCTTCCCTCTACCTCATTCCCTTCCACCTGCACCCTTCTTCGGCTTTTAATCTCACTCCTCGTCTTGTCCCCTCTAGCCTTTGTCACGTATGCTACCCATTTTTAAATCTCTCCACCCCCCCCCCCAATCACTTGCCAGGCTTCGCCCTGCCCATATTTTTCCAACTTCCTCACCGTGCTCCAATCAGTCTGACGAAGGCCCCAGGCCCAAAATGTCATCCGTCCATTCCCTCCACAGATGCCACCTGACCCATTGAGTTCCTCCAACACTATTTTGCTCGACAGTTTCTAGCATCTGCAGTTTGTCCCCATATTCTCAATCTTGTTGAAAGAATCCCATTAAGATTGGCCAACTCCTCAAACAAACCACTGCAATGGTGGAAAATAAAAGCATGGTCATGTTTTATGGCAAAACAGCAGAACACCCTCATTTAAACTGCTTAATAGTTCAAAAGGCATATATATCATACCTTCTGTGCCCACCGCTCGAAGTGGGTGGACATCATGTTTAGAAACAAATTTTTCCTCTAGCACCATCTGAATAGCAACAATTATTTGTGCCATGACAATAAGGAGGTCTCCTAAAAGATGAATTGAAAAAGATACCAAATAGATTGAATTTGGCCCATTTTACCCTTGACACTGGTGTGAGACTACAACTTAATTTAGTCTATACAATATTAGCATGAAACATACAGTACCACTGATTAGGTAGAAACCCCACAATACAAAAAGCTGTTTCTGTGGGGAAGGACAATAGTCTGCCCAGATATACTTGGAAGGCTGTTTGCAACTAAATGTCACAGAACTGTGATGGGTCCATGAACATGTATGAGATTGGGTGTTGGCAGTTAGCCATGATTAAGCATCTTGCAAGTTTGTGACTTGGGTTGGTCAGGAGGCAAGCTAGAGATTAGAGATACATAAACTATAGCCCAATGAACTGAAGGAAAAATAGGATAAAGGACCTGTGCATGTTCATAGATTAATTAAAATTGGTAGATTTTATTATTACTACTGGATAGGAGATAACTTTCCTTAAATAACTAATTGTAAATTTTGAGACTTGGTGGGTTACAGTAGAACAACTAATTTGATAGCACTGACTGGTGCGTACTCAGGGCTGTTGCTTCAGCTCCAATGACATCAATTCCAACTTGTGCTGCATGGAGTTTGCTTGTTTTCCTTATGACCACATTTCAATTTCCTCCTACATCCCAAGGTGTTAGTAATTAACTGGCCACTAAATTGGGAATCATGTAGGTAAATGGTAGAATGGGGGAATTAATGGAAATCTGAAAGGAATAATAGGATTAGTCCTAATGGGTGCTTGATTGGTAGCAGCTGATGGGCCAAAGGGACAGTTACTGTGCTGGAGGAAGCCAAGATGCCTAACTGAAACACCTAAACTACAAAATCCATGGAGGATATTTCTAAGGAGGCAAAGACAACGAGGGAAACATTAAGGCAATAGCTAAAATGCCAGAGGAGTCATCCAAATGGAGATAGGGTCTGTGCCCAACTGCATGGAGAGTAGATGTCTTTAAGTTATGAAACTTAAGTAATAAGCCGATGCAGTTCTATAAATTTAATAAGCAAGCCAATGCAATTCATCCAACCCAAAACTATTCATCCCCAAGGAAGTATTTAATTTAGTTTAGAGATACAGCATAGAGACAAATCCTTTGGCCCACTGAGTCAGTACTGACCAATGATCACATGTACACTAATTCTACGCTATGCACTAGGGACAATTTATAATATCCAATTAACCTATAAACCTGCACGTCTTTGTAATGTAGGAGGAAACCAGGGTCGACCCATGGTTGACGAGAGCGTGGGAGAAAGGGGGAGAGGGGAGGGGAAGAACAAAGGAGGACCCGGCATGGGGGGGGGCCGCGCAATGATGGAGGTGGGGGAACAATGGACAATACGGAGGGGGGGGGGGGATGGGGAGGAACAAAGGACAATGGGGACCCAGCTGTGGCGGGAACCGATGTGCGTGTGGGGGGGGGGGGGGGAAAGAACAAAAGGAGGAGCCGGCATACTTTGCAACTTTGTCAGTGCTGTAGGTGGCTGCTATTTGTATACATTGAGTTTGCAAGCAAAGGATTTCACTGTGCCTAGTCACATGTGCCAATAAAGTATTCCAAACCCAAGCACCCAGAGAATGTACACGCTCCATATAGACAGCACCAGTCCAGATCAAACCTGGGCAGCAACTCTATATCACTACGCCACCCCATTCAATATGGATCTACATCTAGAGTGGAGGAAATACTAAACACATCATTACCTGTTATCACCCGAGATAGGTGCTGTTCTTGGTCACTCTTTTTACTGACAAAGTCCGCCAAACCAACAACGACAAGTCCACAGATGGTGAAGAAAATTCCTACCCACTGGCTGACTATTAACTTGCGGCCCAAGAAGGCAACAGAGAGCAGTCCAGTGAAGATAATCACAGCTCCTCGAAGCATCTGGAAGCTGGAGGCACTGGTCAAGTTCAAAGCTGGAGAGAGATGTACCAACATAATAGGTGTTAGAAAATTTAAAACTAGAAAAAGCAGATTCACAACTGATAGGGAGATAAGTTTAGACTTTAGAGATTCAACGTGGAAGCATGCACTTTGACCCACTGAGTCTGCGCTGACCAGCGATCATCCTATACATTAGCACCACCCTACACACCGAGGACAATTTAGTTTTTACCGAAGCCAATTAACCTACAAACCTGCATGTCTTTGGAGTGTGGGAGGAAATGGGAGCACCGGGAGAAAACCTACGCAGTCATAGGGGTGAATGTATAAACTCTATACATAAAGCACCCGTAGTCAGGATCAAACCCAAGTCTCTGATGCAGTAAGGTAGCAACTCTACGGCTGTGCCACCCCTATTGGGAATTGGGATGTTATGGGAATATCATTGAATACACACAATTGACGGATGGTAGTGTCAGCATCATGACCAAGTTACCAGACTAGTAACTTTGGTGCCTGAACCACCAAACACTGATACAAATCCCAACACAGGAGTGTAGAATCTTTTACAGATACAGATACAGCACGGAAACAGGCCCTTCGGCCCACCGAGTCCATACCGACCAGTGATCCCCGCACATTAACACCATCCTACACACACTGGGGACAATTTACATTTATGCCAAGCCAATAAACCTGTACATCTTTGGAGTGTGGACGGAAACCTAAGATCTAAGTAAACCCACCCAAGTCACGGGGAGAACGCACAAACTCCGTACAGACAAGCACCCATGCCGCCCCCAATTAATCAGCTCATTCTTAATGCAGCCCTGCCGTTTGCCTTCTACAAATTACCCAGTGTTTTTTCCATTACTAGTCAGCAAAGAGACAAATATACAATGCCACTGATTGACTCTATATCCCAAAGGCCATTCCAAATAGGAGATCCATTGTAATCACAAGATTATATAGACATTCTTCAAACACTCAGTAGACTTACCAATGTACATAATGCTAGTGGCCAGCATGTCACACACAGCAGGGGGAAGGAAAATGAAAGAGTTGAAGTTCCTGGCAGAAGCCATTTGTGGTTCTGGTTTTTGTCGATCATAGCACAAAACTATGTGGAAAGCAGCCAGACAGCAGACTTCCCCAAGGAACATTCCCACTGCCTACAAACAACAAAAGTGTTAAATTGCAGATGGTCTTGTTTAAGGTCAGACAGCATTGGCTTTCAACTGAAGATTTTAAATGCAAGCATGGATCCAGTTTGCTTTACATATGCAACAGATTTCTTTTCTGAAGAGGTGACCAAATGGATTGATGAGCAAGGTAGGAAACATTGTCTACAAGGTCCCACATAGTAGCTAGCCAATTGCAAACTTATTTTGGAGGAGAATGTAGTGGCATGGTTAGCAGGTTTGTAGATAACACCAACCTAGGTGGTGTTGTGGACAGTGATGTCCACAACAGGATATAGATCAACTGGAAAAGTAGGCACAGGAATAGCAGATAGCATTTAAAATCAGACAGTGAGGTGGGATGCACTTTGGGAATTTAAAGCAGGACATGTAAAGGAAACCAGACAGGACCTGCATAGCAAATGGCAGAGCCCTGGGAATGTGGAATGGAGATTATGTACAAGGTCCTTGAAAATGGCAACACAGGTAGACAGGTCGTGAGGAAGGGATATGGTGTGTTCTTCATCAGCAGAGGCACTGAGAAAACAGGCTGTACAAAGTTGTACAAAACATTGCCTAGGCTGCACCTAGCAGCATTTTGTGCAGTTCTCGTTGCCACACAGGAAACATGTCATTAACTAGAGGATGCAGAAAGGATTGAGAAGGTCACCACCTGGTTTGGAGGCTGCGAGTTAAAATAAAAATTTAGATGGGTTGGAGGCAGAGGTAAGATGATAGCAGCATACAACATTGAAAGTAGTAGATATGATAGGCAGGGTCTATTTCCTATGGTATCCAAAACTAGATGGTATCCATTTAAAGGTGTGAGAGGAGGTTTGAAAGGGATCAGTGACAAATTTGCTATTTCTCTCAATCCCCTCCCTGTCTGTATTGAGTAGTTGGCATGTGGAGTATACCATAGGTGGAGGAGGCAGGAAAGTAACATTTAAAAGGCATTTGAATTTTAACAGGTGCATGAATGAGTGGGCAGAGTGATATGGAATTAATGCAGTTAAGTAAAATTAATGTAGATAGGCATGATATTGGCATAGACATGGTGGTTCTATGTTACACAATGACTAATGTTTTCTTGCCTCATTAATCATTGCTCTCATGTATGGATAGAGTGGTTGATTAGAGTACCCTCAAGTTAAATTGTCACATGTTATGGCTGCAGCTGCTAACTAGCACATACTCGCCTGAAGGAAAGGATGATTGAACTTGTGAACCGCTGATCCATGGCAACCCGCAGCACTGAAGTCATCTGCCCACCTGACAAGTTTAAAAACAATGGTAAAAATAATGCTTTGCAACACATTGAGAGCTTTGTCATAAATGATAGGAGCAGAATTAGGCCATTTGGCCCATCAAGTCTACTCCACCACCCAATCATGGCTGATCTATCTCTCCCTCCGAACCCAAATTTGTCATTTGATGTTAGCTTCTACCAACATTTTCCTTCATTGATAAATGTTAACACCTTATAGCCATGGATGTTACTAGGAGTCTAGACAAAATGTGCATTTAAAATAAGAGTTGCTGATTCAGTTGGAGTCAGCAGTCTTTCCAGGACGTGTTCATCACCAGCATACGACTGCTGGTCCCAAAAAGCAGTTCAGTAGACCATGGAGATATTAAAGTATTAACCACATTGCAGAAGGTCTAAATTCACCAAACCAAACTCGGCAAGGGCAACACATTTACTCCTTTAAGGGCTTTTAGCAATCAAAACTTTAAAGATAAATAAATCAACCAGTTGCTTCATGGTAACTATCACCAGTAACCAATTAAACTTTTGAATTAAGTGAATGTTATAAACAATTTGCAGCTATTGTACGAAGATTTGAATTCTGGATGAGATTGTTAGTCCAGATCCCTGACAAATTACACCTTAGTCACGACAGCAAAAATCACACAATTCAGACTGAAGGTCTGAAGAAGGCTCCCGACCCAAAACATTGTATATCAATGTTCCCCAGAGATGCTGCTTGACCCACCAAGTTACCCCAGGACATTATCCTCTTTTTATTGTAAACCAGCATCTGTTGCTCCTGGCGTCTATAACAATTGTGTTTTTTTGTATTCACTACCCAACTAGTTTCTATTTCAAATGTAACAGCTTAGGCTGATAAGCAGGTAAAACCCTTTGATGAGTATTGTGAGTATTATTAGACAATTTCCACCATCGCCCCTCATCTAAGTTCTACCCATTGTAGATCAGGGCCAGGAAACATCAACAGCAAGATTACTAATGATAATGTCAGTACTCAATAAGGACTGGACGAGGGAGAGTTATGGGTAGCAATCACATGCTCATTTGATACCCATTGTACAAACAAGCAGGGAAAAAGCATTTCCTCAGCCAAAATACGTGGATGCCAACTGTTGCCTCCATCTTATCTGCTACCACCTTGGCATTAGACAAAAGCCAGGCCTTCATGGTCATAAATAATTCAGTATCGCAAGCTTTATTTGAAGAACTAATCCTTGCGGATTAAAATGTTGGACACATTTATGGTACTGCTTTCGTCTAGTACTTGACCAATAGTTGGCAAGGGCTATTTGGCTGAGCACAAGCCAAGACAGGAGTGCCTTCAGGATATCCTGCTTCCAAATGGAGGGCTGAACGCTAGGTGTAATACCTCTAGCAGGAAGAACTAAACAGGCTTTGTGTTATAATAGGTTGTGTTATAATAAGAGTACAACATCCCAAATGAGGGATTTAGAACAAATTTGGCAAGCTATGAAGAGTGAGACAAGATTGTCATGGAAAGTAGATCAGTTACAGATAAGTGGAGAAGTGGCAGTAGGAGTTCAATGTGACCAAGCGGGGTATCACACTTGGGACGTCAAATGCAAGGAGAAAGTCTACAGATAATGCCAAGACCCTTAACACAACTAATGTACAGATAGACACTAAATGCTGGAGTAACTCAGGGGTCATTCTCTCCAGAGATGCTGCCTGTCACGCTGAGTTACTCCTACATTTTGTGTCTATCTTTGATTTAAACCAGCATCTGCAGCTCTTTCCTACACAATGTACAGATGGATCAATCTGAGGAAGGACATTATTGCCATAGAGGGAGTGCAGAGAAGGTTCACCAGACTGATTCGTGGGATGTCAGGACTGTCTTATGAAGAAAGACTGGATAGACTTGGTTTATACTCACTAGAATTTAGGAGATTGAGAGGGGATCTTATAGAAACTTACAAAATTCTTAAGGGGTTGGACAGGCTAGATGCAGGAAGATTGCTCCCGATGTTGGGGAAGTCCAGGACAAGGGGTCACAGCTTAAGGATAAGGGGGAAATCCTTTAAAACCGAGATGAGAAGAACCTTTTTCACACAGAGAGTGGTGAATCTCTGGAACTCCCTGCCACAGAGGGTAGTCGAGGCCAGTTCATTGGCTATATTTAAGAGGGAGTTAGATGTGGCCCTTGTGGCTAAGGGGATCAGAGGGTATGGAGAGAAGGCAGGTACGGGATACTGAGTTGGATGATCAGCCATGATCATATTGAATGGCGGTGCAGGCTCGAAGGGCCGAATGGCCTACTCCTGCACCTAATTTCTATGTTTCTATGTTTCTATCAAGTCCAAGTTCATAGCTTCTTGAAAGCAACAAGTAGATAGCAGTAAAGACTGCATATGGTATCCTGGTTTTCAGTGGTCAGGGCATTGAACACAAGATTTAGGAAGTCATGTTACCAGGGATTTCAATGGTCTTTGGTTAGACTGCTTTTGGAATATTGCGTGCAGTACTGGTCATCCCATTACAAGAAGCATGTCAAGCTTTGGAGATGGTACAGAGGATATTTACCAGAATGCTGCCTGGATTAGAATCTATTAGCTACAAGGACAGGTTGGGCAAACATGTTTTCTTTGGGGCATAGAGGTTGAGGGGAGACCCAATAGAAGTATATAAAGTTACGAAATGCATTGATAGGAGAAAAAATAGGCGCAGGAGTAGACAATAGACAATAGGTGCAGGAGTAGGCCATTTGGCCCTTCGAGCTAGCACCACCATTCAATGTGATCATGGCTGATCATCCACAATCAGTACCCCATTCCTGCCTTCTCCCCATATCCCACTCTCTTGAAAGCATTCAGAGCACCAGCCTCCACTGCCCTCGGAGGCAGAAAATTCCACAGACTCATAACTCTGTGTAAAAAAGTATTTCCTCATCTCCGTTCTAAATGGCTTACCCCGTATTCTTAGGCCAGTCAGCCCTTCGAGACAGCACCGCCATTCAATATGATCATGGCTGATCATCTAAAATGAGTACCCCGTTCCTGCATTTTCTACATATGCCTTGATTCCTTTAGACCCAAGAGCTATATCTAACTCCCTCTTAAAATCAATCAGTGAATGGCCACCATTGCCTTCTGTGGCAGATAATTCCAGATTCACAACTCTCTGGGTGAAAAAGTTTTTCCTCATCTCAGTCCTAAATGGATTCCCCTTATTCTTAAACTGCGACCCCTGGCTCTGGACTATCCCAACATCGGGAACATTTTTCCTGCATCTAGCCTGTCCAATCCTTAAGAGTTTAATATGTTTCTATAAGATCCCCTCTCATTCTTCTAAATTCCAGTGAATACAAGCCCAGTCGACCCTTTCTTTCATCATATGTCAGTCCCGCCATCCCGGGAATTAACCTGGTGAACCTCCGCTGCACTCCCTCAATAGCAATGTCCTTTCTCAAATAAGGAGACCAAAATTGCACATAATACATAATAGGTGCGGTCTCACCAGGGTCCTGTACAACTGCAGTAGGACCTCCTTGCTCCTACACTCAAATCCTCTCGCAATGGCGGCCAACATGCCATTTGCTTTCTTCACTGCCTGCAGTACCTGCATGCTTATGTTCAGTGGCTGATGTACAAGCACACCCAGCTTTGTTGCACCTCCCCTTTTCCTAATCTGACACTATTCAGATAATAATCTGCCTTCCTGTTCTTGCCACCAAAGTGGATAACCTCACATTTATCCATGTTACGCTGCATTGCCATGCATCTGCCCACTCAGCCAACCTATCCAAGTCCTCGCAGCTCACACTGTCAACCAACTTTGTGTCATCCGCAAACTTGGAGATGTCACCATATAACCATATAACAATTACAGCACGGAAACAGGCCATCTCGGCCCTACAAGTCCGTGCCGAACACTTATTTTCCCCTAGTCCCATCTACCTGCACTCAGACCATAACCCTCCATTCCTTTCCCATCCATATACCTATCCAATTTAGTTTTAAATGATAAAATCGAACCTGCCTCCACCACTTCCACTGGAAGCTCATTCCACACAGCTACCACTCTCTGAGTAAAGACGTTCCCCTTCATGTTACCCCTAAACTTCTGTCCATTAATTCTGAAGTCATGTCCTCTTGTTTGAATCTTCCCTACTCTCAATGGGAAAAGCTTATCCACGTCAACTCTGTCTATCCCTCTCATCATTTTAAAGACCTCTATCAAGTCCCCCCCTTAACCTTCTGCGCTCCAAAGAATAAAGACCTAACTTATTCAACCTTTCTCTGTAACTTAGTTGCTGAAACCCAGGCAACATTCTAGTAAATCTCCTCTGTACTCTCTCTATTTTGTCACATTTAATTCCCTTGTCTAAATCATAAGTAACTGGGGTCCTAGCACCGAGCCTTGCGGCACCCCACTAGTCACTGCCTGCCATTTTGAAAAGGACCCTTTAATTCTTACTCTTTGCTTCCTGTCTGCCAACCAATTCTCTATCCATGTCAATATTCCACCCCCAATACCATGTGCTCTAATTTTGCACTAAAGTCCAGTTACAGATAGGGCAGAGAGTCAAAAAAAATTCCCCCCTGACCTGAGGACATAGTTTTAAGGTAAGAGCAAATAGTTTACATGAGATTTAATAAGAATCTGAGGGGTAACTTTTTCATACAAAGGGTGGTGGGTGTATGGAACAAGCTGCCAGAGGAGGTAGTTGAGGCAGGGAATATCCCTATGTTTAAGAAACAATTAGATAGGTACATGGATAGGACAGGTTTGGAGAGATATGGACCAAACTCGGGCTGGTGGGACTAGTGTAGCTGGGACATGTTAGCCAGTGTGGGCAAGTTGGGCCTGTTTTTTGACGATATGACAAGACTCCATGAGTGGAGAATGTTCTTTTAAATAGAGAATTGTGAGTGCCTGGAACACTGCTATGGATGGTAGCAGAAGCTGATACGATAGTAGGGCTCAAAAGGCTTTTAGATAGGCACTTGGTTGTGCAGGGAAAGGAGGGATATGGATTCCACAGAGGCAGAGGGCATTAGTTCAACTTGGTATTGTGCCAGGCACAGACATTGTAGGCTGCAGGGCCGGTTTCTGTGCTTCCGTCATATTCACTGCATCTCGCACAACTACCCTACTAAATCCATCCTCAAAAGAACAGCAATAGGTCAAAAAATGTTATGCCTAATCTGCTCAATTTTGCAAGCAGCTTGCTATTAAATGCTTCATTTCATATTTCAGCATTTTTCTGCCAAACCACAATCAGGGATATTGGTCAGTAGTTCCTTGTCTTTCTTCCTCGAGTGTTCATTACATCATAATCATTAGTATATAGCAGCTGAAATCACATGATACACAAGTTGAAAGCTTAAAATGCAAGGCAACTCCTATTCTTTTAGTATCCCCCTCCCATTGGAATTGTGCAATATGGTGCATACTTCAGCGAGTCTTTTAACTTACACTTGAATGCAATATATATGCTTTAAATTGGATTGGAGCATTTTTGAAAGGGGGAGGCTGTGCGATCACTGATCACTGGCCTTGGGCTTGGGGGTACCCGGTGAGGGAGTGGAGCAACCGAGTGGGGAGAGGGTGCGGAAGAAGGGGGTCCCCCCTCCAACTTTTTGAAATTTGATGTATTAAAATCATGTTTTAGTGCACTGTAGAAGTATGATTTCAATGTTTTTTGTATGAAGTATTTTTAAGAGGTAACGTTTTAATGGGTAACTTTATCCACACAAAGGGTGATGGGTGTATGGAACAAGCTGCCAGAGGAGGTAGTTAAGGCAGGGACCATCCCAACATTTAAGGAAAAGTTAGACTGATACATGGATAGGACAGGTTTGGAGGTATGGACCAAAAGCAGGTGGCGTAGCTGGGACATGTTGGCGGGTGTGGGCAAGTTGCACCGAAGTGCCTGTTTTCACACTGTATCACTCTATGACTACATTATACCTCCACCATGCATGAATGCTTCAAAATCAAGTGATCGAGTTTTATTGCCATATACTCAAGCATAGAAACATAGAAAATAGGTGCAGGAATAGGCCATCGGCCCTTCGAGCCAGCACTGCCATTCAATATGATCATGGCTATTCATCTAAAATCAGTACCTCTTTCCTGTTTTTTCCCCATATCCCTTGATGTCGTTAGCCCCAAGAACTAAATGTAACTCTCTCTTGAAAACATCCAATGAATTGGCCTGCACTGCCTTCTGTGGCAGAGAATTCCACAGATTCACAACTCTCTGCGTGAAGAAAGTTTGTGCTCCATCTCAGTCCTAACTGGCCCCCCCTTTATTCTTAAACTGTGTCCCATGGTTCTGAACGCCCCCAACATCGGGAACCTGCAGTTACAGTAAGTGGAAATCTAGCAGGCAAGCAGGATGCTTTCTCCAACCACCCCCATTTGAAGTCCACTATCTTCCACCGTTTCTACCCAGTGCTTGGTACTGACTTCCAGCAGCCACTGGTTGTCCTCCAGGATGCACTCTCTCTCCTCTCAACCCCCCCCCCCCCCTCTCTCACTCCCCCTCTCTCTCTCCCCTCCATCTCTCTTTCCCCCTCCCTCTGTCTCCCCCTCTCACTCTCTCCCCTTCCCTCTCTCTTCTCGCCCCCTCTCTCTCCCTTCTCTCTCTCTTTCCCCTCTCTCCGTCCCACCTCACTCTCCCCCCTCTCTCTCGTCCCCTCCCCTCTCTCCCCTCTCTTTCCCCTAACTCTCTCTCCCCTCTCCCCTAACTCTCTCCACTCTTTCCCCCCCTCTTTCTTCTCTCCCTCTTCTCTCCCTCCCCCTCTCTCTCTCCTCCCTCTCTCTCTTTCTCCCTCCCTCTCTATCTACCCCTCTCCCCTCTCTCTCTCCCCCCCTCTCTCTCTCTCTCTCTCTCATCTCTTTCCTCCTCTCTCCTCCTCTCTCTCCCTCTCTCCCCCATATATCCCTCCCACCTCACTCTCCCCCTTGCTTTCTCTCCCCTCTCTTTCTCCTGTCTCTATCTCCTCTTTCTCTATGCCCCCATCTCTCTCTCTTTCCCCCGTTTCTCTCTTTCCCCCTCTCTTCCTCTTTCCCTCTCTCTTTTACCACCCTCTCTTCCCCCTCTCTCCCATTCTCTCCTCCCTCTCCACCCCCTCTCTCTCTTCCCTTTCTTCCCTCTCACCCTCTCTCTCTTCCCCCCCTCTCCCACCTCTCTCTCCCATACCTCTCCCCCCCCTGCCTCTTCTCTCTCTCCATTCCCTCCCCCCCCCTCTGTCTCTCCCCTCTCTCTCCTCTCACCCCCCTCTCTCTCCCCCCCGTCTCCCTGGCTCCTTCCCCTCTCTCTCTCTCCACCTCCCTTTGAGAGTCTGTCCCTTTGGCACAGAGACTTTCGGGGCAGCGGCGCTTCCGACGCCCCCGACGTCCCGGGACACTCGCACTGTCCGGAGCGCTCCATGGCCGAAGCTGCAGCGAGCGACTCGCTAGCCGCGCAAATACTCGTCAGCCCCGCAAACTCTCCAGCCCCGGCTCCCCGCATCTGTATCCGCCTGCTGCTCCCATCCCTCCCTCAGCCCCGGCTCCCCGCATCTGTATGCGCCCGCTACTCCCATCCCTCCCTCAGCCCCAGCTCTCCAACACCCGTGGACCATGCAGTTTATCCGAGTTTTGAAATTTCTGTTGATCACAGAATTTCTCACCACAGAGCGCGAGAAATTTCTGATCAGTGTGAGGGCGTGAGAGTTTGCCTGAGGGCGTGATTCTCACGCTCAAAGCGTGAGAGATGGCAGCCCTGGGTACATGGATTGGTCAGGTTTAGAGGGATAGGAGCCAAGCGTAGGTAAGTGGGACTAGTGTAGCTAGGACATTCTTGGCCGGTGTGGACAAGTTGGGCCGAAGGGCCTGTTTCCACACTGCATCACTCTATGACTCTATGAATCAATGCAAGCAAATACATTCAAATTCTCCACTCTCCCATTTTAGTTAGTTTAGGGTAGTGTGGGGAAAAGTTACATGGACTTGAAATCATGCACAAGATACTCACAAGAGGCTAAAACTTGAAGAGGTAGTAAGCCTCAAAAGTTGCTTCAAATCCAACCATGAAAGTGGGAAGAGAAGAGTGTCAGATTGGTACGCGTGTTGGTTTATTGATAGGTTGCAAAAACTGGCAGGCTCATCATTGCCTTAATTCCAAGACTAATGATTCATCATACCTAGCTTGCACTCACTACAAAAGTAACCACAAGTTAGAGAAAGAAAAATGCAAGTTGTACCGAGGGCTGGGATATCAACATTCCATCTCAGTCCCACTTAATAGCAGGATTCGTTAGTACCCTGTATACCACCTCCAGACCTGGATGCAATGAAAGATATTCAAGTGTTGATCAGTGTCTCGGAAGTTAATAGGAACACCAAATTCACCAGAATTAGCAGTCAAGCGAGTTGATAAAGGCTAGATCAATAATATTGAATGCAGGTGCATCATTTTCAGTGCTAAACATTTGAAGCAATTCCCATCCCACAAACTAGAACAAAAAAAGACAATAGAAACTCGTTAGTTGTCTTTAGCACTTATAGTCAATGTTAAAAGGAATAAATAGCAATTACTTCAAATTGTTGTAGCGTAATAAACATAAAGGGAAAAATGTATTATGAGAAGGTGCTTAACCTTTAAGCAAGTCTACATCTTTCAATGTGGCAGCAGAAGTAGATAAGTCTGCTCTTCAGCTGAATAGGATCATGGTTCAGCCTCATAGGGTCAGATAGCTAAACATATATTCTGCAACTGATTATTCACAGCCCTCCAAGAACTTAAAGACTGACAGGGACTTATTCCAAAGGCTTACAACATCAAATGTTTCTCCTCAATTAACTTAACCTGAAGATCTACAACCTTTACTCAATCCCCAGTCACACTCCCAGTACCAAGCAAATTCACTCACTTCAGTACAGGTCATTCCTTCATCTCTGAATCAACACTATATTTCCATGGGATTTATAGCTGCTAACACAAATTTGCAGATACCAAATGGATGGGGAAGACAAGTCCCAGATCCTGCAGCCCAGCTTTTTGAAGGCAGCCATGGAGATAGGGAATGCACTGGTTATCATTTTCCAGCAATCCACAAATTCTAGAATTATTTCCAGATTGGCAGGCGGCAAATGAAACTCCAGTACTTGAGGGTTAGGAAAACAAGATCTGTTAGCCTGACCATACAACAGGAATAAACATAGATTAGAATGCATTAAGTATTAAACAAGATCATTGGAAAATATTATCAGTGTTAACACAAATGTAAAAACCAGTAATAACACAAACTAGCCCTTCTGCACACACCAGTTACAATGTCCAACATCCTACAATCTCTCATTCATGCCTCCATTTCAGCTTTCACCAAACCAGCCTATTCAGTGTTACCTCATTTCAGACCTCAGTGGGATTGGAATCCTTAGAGCACTTAATTGTGCCTGGTCATGTCAGAACAAGGTTAAAATCCCAGAGAAAAAGTACAGTGCACAACAAAAGGTCAGCAATTTCAATGCATTTATGGCAACTTGTCACACATCATTCAATATAGCAACACAGGCAGCATCCTGGCAAATCTCCACTATCCATCTCCAAGGAGACTGTAACAAACACAATAGACAATTAATAATGGTATTTATCTCATTAGGCAGGCTGAGCTGATACTCTTACATAAGAATTGAGGCGATTTCATTTTAAGATACAAAAAATCTTATAGGAGTAATGTTTTCCCCTGGTCAAGGGAATCTAGACCCCCCCCCCCAAACACCCTGTTAGAGATATTTTCTTTATTCTACACCTACTCCCGACCATCTCCTACTGAAAGCAAGCTTGTTTTTTCTCTCATAGTTCTGACAAAGGTTCCCAGATCTAAACATTAACCATTTTGCCTTCCATAGATACTGCCTGATAAAATGTTTGTCCAGGATTTACAGAATGCATTTCAGAGTTCATCATTCTGAATTGACAGGAGAAAAATGTCTTCACTCAGTAGTGGGGGAAATCTGTTATTCTCTAATAAAGAGGGCCATGAAGGCTCACCATGTATATTCAAGACAGAATAGATTTAGAGAAAGGAAATCATGGAATGTGTATTTACTGCATACACTAAAGAGGGACACAGGCAAATTCAACCATGATCTAATTGAATGAAACAGCAGTAGGAGGGACAAATGACCCCATCCCGCTTCCATGTTATTTCCTTAGATACCAAAGCAGCACTGGTATTGTAGATGAAGCCTACTGCAGTCAACACAACCTTGCACTCCAACGCTCATGCAATACACTACTTGCTTTAATCAACATCAACTTAAAAGTCAGACTAAAAATCAGAATATTGGGTTATAGAAGTTAAGAGGTCGTGTTACAGTTGTACAAGACATTGATGAGGTCACATTTAAAGGCCGTATTTAGACAATTGTGTTCAGTTTTGGTCACCCTGTTATAGGAAAGATGTTGTCAAGCTGTAAAGGGTGCAGAGAAGATTTAAGAGGATGTTGCCAGGGCTCGAGGGCCTGAGCTAGAGGGAGGGTGTTGAGCTGGCTAGAACTTTATTCCTTGGTGAGCAGAAGGGAAAGGGGTGATCATAGAAGTGTACAAAACTATGAGACGAATAGATCAGATAAATGCACAGAGTCTTTTACCCAGAGTAGGGGAAATCAAGAACAAGGGGACAGGATTAAGGGGGGAGATTTAATAGGAACCCGAGGGGTCACTTTTTTTTTTAACCCAAAGGGTGGTGGATACATGAAACGAGTTGCCAGAAGAGGTACGTGTAAGAAGGAACTGCAGATGCTGGTTTAAACCGAAGATAGACACACAAAGCTGGAGTAACTCAGCGGGACAGGCAGCATCTCTGGGGAGAAGGAATGGATGACAGTTCAGGTCTAGACCCTTCTTCAGACTGGTTAAGGATAAGGGAAACAAGATATATAGACAGTGATGTGGAGAGATAAAGAACAATGAATGAAAGATATGCAAAAAAGTAAGGCTGATAAAGGAAACAGGCCATTGTAAACTGTTTGTAGGGTGAAAATGAGAAGCTAGTGTGACTTGGGTGGAGGAAGGATAGAGAGAGAACGAATGTTGGGGCTACGCTGAAGTGAGAGAAATCAATATTCATACTGGGCTGTAAGCTGCCCAAGCAAAATATGAGATGCTGTTCCTCCAATTTGCATTTAGCCTCACTCTGACAATGGAGGAGACAGAGGACAGAAAGGTCTGTGTGAGTAGACACAAAATGCTGGAGATCTCCACAAGGTCTACGTGAGAACAACGGGAAGAAGGATTAAAGTGTCCAGCAACCGGGAGATCAGGTTGGTTCAGGCGGGCAAGAGCGAAGGTGTTCCGCGAAACGATCGTCTAGTCTGCATTTGGTCTCACCGATGTACAAGAGTCCACATCTTGAACAAAGGATACAGTAGATGAGGTTTAAGAAGGTGCAACTGAACCTCTGCCTAACCTGAAAGGACTGTTGGGGTCCCTGGACAGAGTCGAGGTTTAGGTGGGAAGGATGAGTTAACCAGAGAGTTGCAGAGGGAACGGTCTCTGCGGAAGGCGGGAAGGCGTGGAAATGGGAAAATGTGGCTAGTGGTGTGATCCCGTTGGAGGTGGCGGAGGATTCTGTTTTGTATGCGACAGCTGATGGGGTGGAAGGTAAGGACTAGGGGGACTCTGTCTCTGTTGCAACTAGGGATAGGGAGAGCAAGGGTGGTACCGAGGAGACACGAGTGAGGGCCTCATCTATGATGGGAGAGGTGAATCCCCGTTCCCTAAAGAATGAGGACATCTCGGATGTTCTAGTATGGAACACCTCATCTTTGGCGCAGATACGGCGTAGACGGAGGAATTCAGAATAGGGGGATAGAGTCTTTGCAGGAAGCGGTGTGGGAAGAAATCTAGTCAAGATAGTTGAGGGAGTCAATGGGTTTGTAATAGATGTCAGTCAATAGTCTATTTCCTGTGATGGAGACTGTGAGATCAAGAAAGGGGATAGAGGTATCGAAGATGGTCCAAGTAAGTTTGAGCGCAGGATTGAAATTGGTGGTGAAGTTGATGGAAGTCCATGATTTCTGTATGGGTGCAGGAGGTAGCATCGATGCAGTCATCAATGTAACAGAGATAGAGTTTGGGGATAGGGCCAGTGTACGCCTGGAACAGGGATTGTTCAACGTACCCTACAAAGTGGCAGGCATAGCTGGGGCCCATGTGGGTGTTAGTAGAGGGAAATTGGGTGGTTCAATACAATATTTATTACATGTCATTTGAACCTCAGTGAGGCTCAAACGAAACTGTTTCCACAGCCATACAAACAAAGACAATTCCTACAAGACATACAAACAATTCAATTTACAGAAACATCCATCACAGTGAATCTCCTCCTCACTGTGATGGAAGGCAAAGTCTTTTCTCTCCCCTGCACCATTTCTCTCCCGATGTCGAAGCCCCAGGCGGGCGATGGTAAGTCCCACGGCCATTTAAAGCCACGCCGGGCGATGTACGGCCCCGCTCCGGGTCGTTCCAACCACGCGACACAGGCGGGAGAAGTCGCGTTGCGGGAGAATCCGAAAAGCGGTCTCCACCCAGACCCGCGAGCTCCCGATATCCCAGTCCACCGGTCTGCAACTGCAGCTGGAGCCTCCGAGCTCTGGGGTCGGGCCGCAGCAGCGAGCCACCACCGTTCCCCAAGCTCCGAAGCCGGCCAGCCACACGATGGTAAGTAGTCTGCAGCTCCGCGACTGGAGCTCCCCAGGTCGTTCTGGTTGGAGGCCGCTCCACGGTGCTAGGCCCCAACGACAACGGAGACCCGACAGGGAAAAGGTCGGGTCTCCCGTGCAGGGGGAAGAGATTTTTAAAAGTTCCCCCCCCCACCACCACCACACCACCACACCACCACCCGCATATACACAGTTAAAAACAGTATTAAAAAACACGAACAACTACATTAACTAGACAAAAAAAAAAGACAGGCTGTAGGGGCCGCTGCAACGCGAGTCGCGCCGCAACAGGAACGGATCGAGGAAGAAACAGAGGGCTTTAAGTGCTTCCTGGTGGTGGATGGAGGTGTAGACAATAGACAATAGGTGCAGGAGTAGCCAGCACCGCCATTCAATGTGATCATGGCTGATCATCCCCAATCAGTACCCCGTTCCTGCCTTCTCCCTATATCCCCTGTAGTGTGACTGAACGTCCATAATAAAAACGAGAGAGTGGGGGTAGGTTGGAGTAGGTAAGGGGGGTGGAAAAGTTGAGACGGTTGATGTCATGCAAGCAGTTAAAAAGAAAGAGGTCTAGAGAGGGTGGAAGGCCGTTCTGGGGAGACCAAGTTTAGACAGGTATATCATAATGCTTAAGAGACATTTGGACAGGTACATAGATAAAATAGCTGCAGAGGGTCATGGGCCAAGTACAGGCAGGTGGGACTAGTGCAGATGGGGCATGGTGGTCAGCATGGACAAGTTGGGCCAAACGGACAGTTTCTATAGTGCATGACCCAATGACGATCACATCTCCACAGATGCCATTTTATACATCAAGTATTGCAGCATTGACTTTTTTTTTAAAAACATAGTGATGCATGAGAAATGTAATGCTTTGGATTTCATTGAAGTGTACCGCTCCACATACTCTATTCTGTACCTCATTGTTACGATTCACTTCTTCCCTTACCCCCACTTCCCATCCAAATTTGGAATCTAAACACGCCAGTAATTAAAATGTTAGCAGTTGCAATTAAAATATACAGTTTAAAAAACAAATGACGAGATTGAGGTCCTCACAAGTGTAAAGTGCCTGCCCTTTAACAGCTGAGTCCCGTTGACAACCATGGTGCAAAGCCCTGCGGTATGACTACAGTTTTCTTGCCTTGCTTTTAAGGCGAATAAGGCACAAAATAAGGGTTGAAATCCCACAATGGGATCACGGCATTAAACCCTGTCTAAGGCATTAAACTCTGTTTAATGCAAATAACACAATTTAGCCCATACCCTTGCCCCACAGGAGGCCGAAATTAATTTCCTTCGCCGGATGGAATCTCGAATAGATGATATTAGGAAGGACGACGCTGGTGGATTTCAAATAAACTGGATTAGAAGAGGATTTGCAAACAAAATCTCCAAATGCAAAATGCTAGCAGATTATCCATTGAGTGAGAGAGTGAGAGAGGGAGGGAGGGAGGGAGGGAGGGAGGGAGGGAGAGCTTCCATCAATGAAGCAAGCTGCAGCTGAACGAGGTGCCCGTCTCTCACTCTCTGTGTGTGTGTACACTACAGCAGACACTTACTTGGCAGACAGTGTGTTAATGGAGCCAGTGACGAGCATCGTCGCTGCCAGGCACAACTGATACTTGGACCACGCCATCGAAGCGCTGAAATAATGCCGATCCGGCCGGGAATTCGGCGGCTTTATAAAGGGAACTAACTCTTCCCCGTCATTACAGGAACCAGAAATCACATGATTAGTCAGCTGAGACCCAGTCACGCTGACAGAGCAACTGCAACTAACTCCGTGCAACGACCAGCAGGCTGAATAAAAGCCAATCGCAACTCAACTCAACTCGCCTTCATTTCTGAGTTATTTTTTCCTCTCTGGTGGAATAAATGTTGTAATGTTTAAACCAGCATAGTTTGCAATAATCATTTTTTTTAAAATCTCTTAACTTTCACTTCCCTGTATTTCTCTGTATTTCTGTTCATGAAGTCTTCTGCTACCAGTGGTCATTGACAACGCCACACCTGACTCCTGAAGAGTGTTTCTGATCTGTTGGACAGGTGTTTGGGGATTTTCTTTATTATAGAGAGAATTCTTCTGTCATCAGCTGTGGAGGTCTTCCGTGGCCTGCCAGTCCCTTTGCGATTAGTAAACTCACCAGTGCTCTCTTTCTTCTTAATTACGTTACAAACAGTTGATTTTGTTAAGCCTAAGGTTTGGCTGATGTCTCTAACAGTTTTATTCATTTTTCTCAGCCTCATAATGCCTTTTTTGACTTTCATTGGCACAACTTGGGTCTGCATGTTGATAAACAGCAATGAAAGTTTCCAAGGGTGATGGAAAGACTGGAGGAAAGACTAGGTGCTGAGAGCTCTCTTATACCTGCATTAAGGAGGCAATTAAACACACCTGAGCAATTACAAACACGTGAAGCCATGTATCCCAAACATTATGGTGCCCTGAACTGGGGGCGGGGGGCTATGTATAAACACTGCTATAATTTCTACATGGTGAAACCTAAATGTATAAAAATGGCCTTTATTAAAATCTGACAATGTGCACTTTAACCACATGTGATTTTTTTTTCTATTACAAATCTCAAATTGTGGAGTACAGAGGCAAATAAATAACTGATGGGTCTTTGTCCCAAATATTATGGAGGGCACTGTAGTTCATTTAGCACGTTAAAGCGCGTTATTGTTCGTGCTTGAGCATGAAACAGAATAATTTGGATAAAATATTGAATAATGTTTCACCTGCTGAAACCTCCAGTACAACTTACTTATTACAAATTAATTCAGTGTTTGGCAAGAAGAAAAACATGCGGCGAGCCATCTACTTGAACTGGTACGAAAAGCGGATGACGATGGTGCGGCAGGTAGTGTCGAGAAAGCAGGGACTCTGCAGAAGGACTTGGATAGGTTGGGAGAGTGGGCAGGGAAGTGGTAGATGGAATATGGTGGTGCTAAGTGTGGAGTCATGCATTTTGGTAGTAGAAATAAAGGTGTGGATTCTTTGCTAAATGGGGAGAGAATTCAGAAATCAGAGGTGCAAAGGGACTTGGGAGTGCTGGTGCAGGATTCCCAAAACATTAATCTGCAAATCGAATCGGTAGTAAAGAAAGCAAATGCAATGCTAGCATTTATTTTGAGAGGGCTTCCATACAAAAACAGGGATGTAATGCTGAGGCTCTATAAGGTGCTGGTCAGGACGCATTTGGAATATTGTGACCAATTTTGGGCACCATATCTCAGGAAGGATGTGCTGGCTCTGGAGAGGGTCCAGAGGAGATTTACAATAATTATCCCAGGAATAAGTAGGTTAACATATGATTAATGTTTGACGGCACTGGGCCTGTACTTACTGGAATTTTAGAAGATGTTTCCACTAGTGGGAGAGTCTAGGACTAGACGTCTTAGCCTCAGAATTAAAGGAAGTTGTTTTAGGAAGGAGACAAGGAGGAATTTTTTTTGGTCAGAGGGTGGTGAACCTGTGGAATTCTTTGCCACAGAAGGCTGTGGAGGCCAGGTCAGTGAATATATTTAAGGCAGAGATAGATAGATTCTTGATTAGTACATGTGTCAGAGGTTATGGGGAGATGGCAGGAGAATGGGGTTAGGATGGAGAGATAGACCAGCCATGATGGAATGGCAGAGTAGACATGATGGGCCGAATGGCCTAATTCTGCCCCTATCATTTATGATCTTATAAGTTATGATCTGCTAACATCCATGTGGTGAATATACTCATTCAGTGCTTTCGGCTGGGGACTTCCAGATGCAATAATGATGCTGAAATGGTGATATGCTCCCAATTTAGGTTGGTCTGTATAATAATAGGAAATTACAGACTGTATTATTCCTATTAACCTTCTGCCCTTGTCTTCATTATATTAGAATGAATAAGTTTAGATATTCTTGTCCAAGAAGTCTTGGCGAATTGCTGAAGTGCAACATGTACAAAGTTCTCAGAAATGGGCATTGCAGGTAGAGAGGGAAATGAAGAAGTCATTTGTCTTGCTGGCCTTGACCAGTCAAGGAATGGAGTATAGAAGTTAGGATATTACATTACAGTTGTACAAGACGTTGGTCAGTCCGCATTAGGAGCATTGTGTTTGGTTTGGGTCACACTGCTGGAGGAAAGATGACATTACGCTGGAAAGAGTGCAAAGATTTATGAGGATGCTGATAGTACTCGAGGGCCCGAGATATAGGAAGAGAATAGAACTTTGATAGTGCAGGAGGCCGAGCAGCGATCTTATAAAGGTATATAAAATTAAGAAGGGAATAAATAGTGTAAATGCATAGAAGCTTATTCCCATGTAGGGCAATCAAGAACCAGAGGGCATAAGTTTAAGATGAAAGGGAAAAGATTGAATAAAAACCTGAGGGGCAACATTTTCACACGATGGTGAATATATGGAACGAGATGCCAGAGGAAGTGATTGAGGCAAGTCCAATAATAACATTTAAAAGATTTTTTCAGGTGCCTGGATAGGAAAAGTTTAGAAGGATATAGGCCAAACATAGGCAAATGGGACCATGTATGGAGCATCTTGGTTGTGATGGATGTGTTGGGCCTACATCCATGCCGGTTATTGAGTAGAGCTACTGCTCGTGGAAAAAAGGTGTTTTTATGTCTGGCTGTGGCAGCTTTGACAGTCCGGAGTCGCCTTCCAGAGGGAAGTGATTAAAAGAGTTTGTGGCCAGGGTGAGAGGGGTCAGAGATGATCTTACCCGCTCGCTTCCTGGCCCTTGCAGTGTACAGTTCGTCAATGGAGCGAACGTTGCAGCCAATAACCTTCTCAGCTGATCAGCCGATTCGCTGCAGCCTCCAGGTGTCGTGCTTGGTGGCTGAGCCAAACCAGACCATGGTGGAGAAGGTGAGTACAGACTCTACGATGGCCGTGTAGAATTGGACCATCATTGCCTGTGGCAGATTGTGCTTCCTCAGCTGCCGCAGGAAGTACATCCTCTGTTGTGCATTTTTCACTGTGAATTGTTTTGTCCTGGATGATGCCAAGTCTCTGCAGTAGTGGGAAATTTAACCCATACAATTAAGTGGAATCCTATTTATATCTTGATTGTGGTGGAGACACTTGGAAAAATCATGCGATGGATAACTTGTCTGAAATAAACTTTGAGCTGCCATTGTAGCCACAGTTGCTGTGTCAGTTAAGGTTCTGGTCAATGGCAATTTCTGGGATGTTGATCTTGCGGGAATTTGCAAAGTTATAGAATGTCAGGGGAGATAGTGAACCCCACTCTGGATGGTGATCATTGACTGTCACATTTGTAGTGTGATCTTGCCACCTGCAGACAAGGCCATTTTCACTATCTTGGAAGCTGAGAGTGGAATTGAACATGGCACAATTAGCAAATATCCCTTCTTCTCACCATCTGGAGGAAAGGTTTTTGAGGAAACACCTAAATATGATTAGATCTGACACATGGCCTTGAGGAACCCATGCAATGCCAACCTGCAGTTTAGATGGACAAGCACAATCATCTTTCTTTATGTTATCATCTATATAATTAAAAGTCTCATCTTGACCACTTCCTGTTTGCACTGTGCTTTGACTTTAGAAAAATCGCTACCACATATGGCTGTGATTTTTTGGCCATCTTACTCAGAGTCCTCCTCTGCTGCGCAGACCCTGAGGATATTTCCCATCGATGAAAAATAAAAGTCTTATTAGTGTTTAAAAAATCTTGAGATTCTCTCTCATGTCAATCACCGCATGAAGGCCACGCCCCTTCTGGTGGAAGGGGGAGGGACTATAAAACCCGGACGTATGGGCGTGGCTCAGTCTTTCTGCAAGAATGCGGTGGAGAGGTCACGACTCTCTGTCTGAGCTGGGAAACTACAGAACACTGTGAGTTTGCAATGTACTTGAATGAATGATTTGTTAGCCCTTAATGAAAATGAAATGAGTTGTTTGGCCTGCCCTGTGCTTGAAACTGCAATGGCAATGTAAATGAAGTGAAAATGCAATGAGCTGTTTGGCTTGAGCCTGCTCTATGCTTGAAAGTTCAATGGCAATGGAAATGAAGTGAAAATTCAATCAGCACTTTGGCTTGAGCCTGCCCTGTGCTTGAAAGTGCAGTGTCAATGGAAATGAAGTGAAAATGCAATCAGCTGTTTGACTTGAGTCTGTCCTGTGCTTGCAATGGCAATGGAAGTGAAATGAAAATGCAATCTATTCGGCCAGCCCTGTGCAATTGGAAATAAAATGAAATGAGTAGTTTGGTCCTGCCTGAAACCATTAATTTTGGCCCACAAGGCCCCTATTAGCCAAGAAACCAGTCCCTTTTGTCCAAAACGCCCGTATTAGCCCAGGAGGAGCATTTTGGCCCAAAAGGCCCGTGCCAGGCCAAGAAAAGTCCAGAAAAAGTGCCTTTCACTGAGATTTCACTCAGGCTTTTTTTTTTTTTTTTTAAAGAGCCCCTTCGGCCCATCAGGCCTGTACTAGCCCAGGAGTCCAATCGGCCCATCAGTAAGTATTCCCCCTGCAAGTATTAGACCTCACCCCAGTATTTTTCTCTCTCCCTTCATTTGCTCCCTGTGAGATCCAGGCAAGGATAGACTTTCCTCCTTCATTGCTGTGATCTGCAGAAAACGATGAAAAATGTCTAACATTGATTCTCCACCCTCTCACCCTTCTCTCTCTCACAGAGTCCCTCACCTGTTTTGGGCAAAATTTCTGGAAGTTTCTGAGCTGCCAGCCCACCAGGCCTGAGTGACTGAGCTGCCAGCCCACCAGGCCTGAGTGAATGAGCTGCCAGCCCACCAGGCCTGAGTGACTGAGCTGCCAGCCCAAGAATGCATTCAGCCCACAATGTCCATACTAGCCCTCTGGAATCCAGTCCCTTCGGCACACAACACCCATACTAGCACTCCAGAAAGCTTCCCCCCCCCCCACAGGCCACCAATATTGGAATTGGTGGAGAGGTAGAATATTGCGTTGGGAGACCAGCCCTCCCGTGTGAACATGGGACCCAACGGGTCCCACTTAGTCTAGTGGATTCATAAAGTTATACAGCATGGAAACCGGCCCTTTGCCATGTAATGTCCGTCGACTAACAAGTACCCAAATATAATCATTTACCTGCACTTGGTCTATAGTCTTCAATGCCTTGGCTATTCAGATACCTATTAAATGTTGTGAGAGTACCTGCCTCCACCAGCCTCTCGGGCATTGTGTGCCAGATTGCAACCATCCATTCACGGACTTATTTTTCTCTTATTTTTTTAGGTTTAGTTTAGGTTAGAGATACAGTGTGGAAACAGGCCCTTCAGCCCACCGAGTCCGCACCCACCAACAATCCCCGCACATCAACACTATCCTACACACAATAGGGACAATTTACACTTATACCAAGCTGGTTAACCTACAAATCTGTACGTCCTTGGAATGTTGGAGGAAACTGAAGATCTTTGATAAAACCGATGCAGGTCACGGGAGAACGTATATGTGCTGAACAGACATTAGTTGTCTGTAGTTGGGATCAAACCCGGTTCTCTGGTGCTGCAGGCGCTATAAGGCAACGTTGTGCCACTGCGCCGCCCGAGGCCAACTCTCCTACTCCTAACTGAAAACCGAAGCCGTTTAGTTTTAGATGTTTCTGTAATGGGGACAATTCTTTTACTCTCCGCCCTATCTATGCCTCTAATCATTTTATATACCTCAGTAAGGGTTTCCCCAATACCCTCCAACTTTTCATTTTCAAGGATGGCAAATGCAGCCTATCCAGTCTCTCACCTTAAGTGAAATGTTTCATCCCAGGCAATGTTGTAGTGACATGAACTGCACAGAGTGTTCCAGCTGAGGTCTAACCATAGTTTTACTGTATAAACCATGGCCTCTGTGCTCCCATATCCCGCGCCCCAGTTAATTAAAATCCAAAATGCCTTCTTCACCATTTAATCTGTCTCAGTGTCTGTGATGCCATTTTTCATTCCCTAAGGCCCTACAATCATGGTATGTCATAGGTCCTCCCTAGATGCGTTGCCCCGCATTTAGCAGCATTCCATTCCATCTGTTCTGTCCAATTTACCAGCTGATGAATATCTTTCTGTAGACTATAGACTATTCTCCTCAATATCAACAATACCACCATGTCCTCTTCATGTCCTCTGAAATCTTACCAATCATATTTTCTAATTTATATCCAATGCTGTCCAATTCACCTCTGCCCCATTACAGACATTGGACTTTGTCTATGGAGCAGGTACACTACAATGATAATAAATAATAATAAATTTTACTTATGGGCGCCTTTCAAGACTCTCAAGGACAACTTACAAAATTTAGTAAACAGAATACAAAACACGTAAGCGGAATGAAACAAAACAAAAAAATAACGACAAAAAAATAAATAAATAAATAGTAAAGACATCAACAATACACAATTCAAAGACACAATTCAAAGAGAGAGTAGCGGCAGCTAATCGCACCAGCGTTCACTCTCCCTTCCGGCAGCCATCTTGGAAACGGAACAATAAGGATCTTTAACATAGAAACATCCCCCCACAATGGTTACCATTATGGGAGAAGGCACAATGTCCAGTCCCCATCCCCAGTTCACCCATAGTCGGGCCAATTGAGGCCTCCACAGTTGCCTCTACGGAGGCCCGATGTTCCAGGCCGTTCTCGCCGGGAGATGGTGCTCCGGCGTCGGGAGAGTCCTCTCAGCGGCTAGGGACACCTGGAACGGCCGCTTCCTTACCGGAGACCGCGGCTTCCGAAGCCGACAAGGCCGCGACGGTTGGAGCTCCACCACTGGCGATCTCATCGAGAGATCCCAGGCTCCAGATGTTGAAGTCAGCGCCGCCGCCCGCAGCTGCCCGCTCCGCAGATCCGCAGCTCCGCAGCTCCGCGATGTTTTTTATCGGCGGTCTTCAGCTCACCGGAGCTCCAGCGCGGCGACCCAGGCAAGGCATCGCCCGCTCCGCTCCGCGATAGCGCTCCAGCGCTGTGCCGCCGCTGAAGCCGAGGTGCTGGGCGGTCCCCTCGGGAAAACGCCGCTCCAGGCCCGCTGGTAGGCCGCGAGGACGGGTCGACGGTGCAGCCCGGAGAAAAGCTGCCTCTCCGACCAGGTAGGGACCTAGAAAGTAGTTTCCCCCTTTCCCCCTCCTCCCCCACATAAAAAAGTCTAGACCTCCTAAAAACAAACACTGAAACTCACTAAAAATTAAAGAAAAGAGTGAAAAAGACGGACAGCTGCTAGCTAGCAGCCGTGCCCCAAGATGGCGCCCCCACACAATGCTGAGAACTATATTCTGCGCTCTATATCTTCCACTTTCACTACCTATTGCACTTGAGTTCAGGGGCGGAAAACCCGGGGGGGTGCCAGAGGGGACACGTCCCCCCCATGTTTTGAGAGGTGGGGGACATCCCCCCCAAGTTTTTGTGATCCCAATTTTAATATCTCCGCTTTCCGCGAGACAGTGGGGGTGGGACTGATGATCGAGGGTGCGATGATTGGAGGAGGGAGACGTGGCACAGACCTGCGCCTCATCTGCAGGCAGGATCAATCCCGGCCGGAACTCCGGTGCTGTCCCGAGTGCTCCCCCCCCCCCAAAAACCAAATCTTTAATGTGTATGACATTCAGCACAGATTCCAAAAGTGATACATCACTGGTCACAGGCTTCCAAGCACAAAAGCAACCTTCCACCATCACCCTCTGTCTGCAGTTACTGAGCCCATTTCTAACTTGCCTTGGATTCAATAGGTTTTATCCTTTCAAAACAGTCTTCCACGTAGGACTTTGACAAGGCCTTACTGAAGTCAAGGTAGACTACAGCAAATTCTGTGCCCTCATGAGTATATTTTGGTACTTCACAAACTCAACCAAGTTAATCAGATATGATTTATCACCACAAAAGCTATCCCTAATCAATTCCTGTCATTTAAAGTGCGTCCCTCACGCAGCACTACCTTACAGAGCCAGAAATCTGCTACCTTACAGCGCCAGAAATCTGGGTTTGATCCTAATTATGGGTGCTGGCTTTGCGGAGTTTGTACGTTCTCCCTATAATCATGTGGATTTTTTCATGCTGCTCTAGTTTCATTACACATTCCAAAGATGTGCAAGTTTGTAGGTTAATTGGCTTCTGCAAATTGTCCGTAGCATGTATGATGTGAAACTGGGATAACATAAAACTAGTGTACAAGTGATCGTTAGTCGGCAGAAACCCGGTGGGCCAAAGGGCCTGTTTCCATGCTGTATCTCTAAACTAAACCAAACTAAACCAAACCTTCACAACTGCCTCTGGTCTGCACTGCATAGGAGAGACATTCAGTCAACACAATACAGGGAATAAAAAAAGAGTTGCTACTTGTATTGGGTTTCTTAATCCTGGCACTCCCTCTGGTGGTGAAACTGGTCCTGCCCCTGTTGTTGCAGTGCACAGGTTACAGGAAATCAATGAATCATATAATCATTGCAGTAAAGAAGGATGTTATTGGCCCATCGAGCCCATGCCAGCTTTTTGCAAGATTAATTGAGGTTGTCAATCTCCAAGCTCTTTAACTGTAGACTTGCAATTTTATTTCTACCTTTCGTTTTCCTAAATTTACTTAACCATATCTGAGCCTGTTCAGTTCAGTTTAGTTTATTGTCACGTGTAATGAGGTACAGTGAAAAGCTTTTGTTGCATGCTTTTTCCTTGGCCATTGATTTCTGAATCGCTGCTGCTCACTGCATGAAATTTATTCCCTCCTGTCACCCCTGTTTGCTCAGCCATTCACTTTAATCCTTGGTTATTTGACCTTCTGCCAAATAAAATAATGCCTTGAAATTGAATATTCCTTGCATAAAGGCATGAATGGAATACTTTATTGTCACATGTGCACAGTGAAACTTTCTGCTTGCATACGCAAGGTATACAAATAGCGGCCACCTACGGCGCTGACAAAGTTACAAAGTACGGCTGCTCCTCCTTTGTTCTGCTACCCCCCCCCCCCCCCCCCCCCTGACCCCCCCACCAGCAGTCCCCCCCCCCCCCCCCCCATTGTATTTAAACATACACAACAGGACAGATCTGTGAACATTTTGCATTAAGCCACTCTCGCTGAAAGATTCAATATTGAAAGCTCAAGACTGCTTAATATACTGCACATATATTAAAAACTCTTCCTTTATCCAATCTACCATTGCATATTCAAATATGCAAAACACCAGTCAGCCAATCTTGCTCCAAGCTTGCTCTGCCATTCAATAAGATTATAGCAGAGGCTCAAGGTGGCGATGCAATGTTTTAGAACCATCTCATCTCATTCCACTGAAATGTAACAGTTTGTGTGTTCATGCATTAAATTTATCCTGCCAGGTGTACGCCCATTCCACCAGTTTCTCTGCATAATCCTAAAGTGTATTATTATTCACCTCACAGTTTACTATGCTTCTATGTTTTATGCCAACAACCAATTTAGAAATTGTGATTTCTCACAAACATAGTTAAGAAAGTGGGGGATTTGCATCTGATTCTGAGGCACACCACACCGCTCAAGAAACAGTCCACTATTAGATTGTTTGCTCACATTTAGCATTCATAGCAAAAGGATTTGAGTTTAGGAGCAGGGAGGTTCTACTGCAGTTGTACAGGGTCGTGGTGAGACCACACCTGGAGTATTGCGTACAGTTTTGGTCTCCTAATCTGAGGAAGGACATTCTAGCCATAGAGGGAGTACAGAGAAGGTTCACCAGACTGATTCCTGGGATGTCAGGACTTTCATATGAAGAAAGACTGGATAGACTCGGTTTGTACTCGCTAGAATTTAGAAGATTGAGGGGGGATCTTATAGAAACTTACAAAATTCTTAAGGGGTTGGACAGGCTAGATGCAGGAAGATTGTTCCCGATGTTGGGGAAGTCCAGAACAAGGGGTCACAGTTTAAGGATAAGGGGGAAATCTTTTAGGACCGAGATGAGGAAAACATTTTTCACACAGAGTGGTGAATCTCTGGAATTCTCTGCCACAGAAGGTAGTTGAGGCCAGTTCATTGGCTATATTTAAGAGGGAGTTAGATGTGGCCCTTGTGACTAAAGGGATCAGGGGGTATGGAGAGAAGGCAGGTACAGGATACTGAGTTGGATGATCAGCCATGATCATATTGAATGGCGGTGCAGGCTCGAAGGGCCGAATGGCCTACTCCTGCACCTATTTTCTATGTTTCTATGTTTCTATGTTTCTATTTAGCCAATTTTTAATCCATCCTGTTACTGCCATTTTTAATCCCTCAGCTTCAATCTTGACTCCAATCTTATTTTGGGGCACTTTTTGAAAGACTTTACTACTTTTGTTGAGATGGAAGATTTGACCCATTGTATTCAGTCACAGAAGTTTAGAAGAATTTTCAGCTTTGTTTTTATGTAGTTAGCTATTGGCACTTGGTGGTGGGGTTCCAAATACAAATTGACCAAATTCCAGAATATGATCTGAGACACTAGTTAAAAATTTGGAAATTCCCAATAATTAAGATGGAATTCATCTTAATCATTGGTCTGAACATGTGCCTGTATTTGGAATTGGTTTTGTATTCCCAAGCCCTGTTAAATTTCAAGGTTAATGTGTGCAAGGGATGCTGAAGCTAATTGCCAAAACCCAGCTGCTCCTTTAGCTGAGATGTTAACTCAGTACAGATTGGAAATTGAATCTGGATCAATTAGTTTACTTGGCTTATCACATAAACCAGATAGTGTCTTTTTTCCAGTAACCCTCAAGGGAGCTTAATTTAAATTTACTCTGTATGAATTACAAGTAAAGTCTGCGATTTTGTATGTAAACAACATCAGTGGAAAAGAGTTGACAACACGGAATGAGTAAAGCTTTTATTCATGACTAACAACATTATGAAAACATTTATTCAGCAAGAGACAACTGCTGAAAACCAAACTGCTTTAAAATCAGATAGCAGAAATTCCAGTGTTCGCACCCTTCTACATAAAAGCTGGGTTACTGGGTAGCAACCTCATGATTTTATAAACCTCTAGAAGGTCACCCCACAAACTCCTTCATTCCCGTGAAATTCAACCTGCAAATTAACCTTTTGGGAATCCTGCACCAGCACTTCCAAGTCCTTTTGCATCTCTGATTTCTGAATCCACTCCCCATTTAGAAAATAGTCTATGCCACTATTCTACAATAGTCGACAAAAATGCATGACCACACACTTTGCTGTGGTGTAATCCATCTGCCGCTTCTTTGCCCACTCTCCAAACCTGTCCAAGTCCTTCTGCAGACTCCCTTCTTGCTCGACACTACCTGCGCCTCCACCTATCTTTGTATCATCCGCAAATTTGGCCACAAAGACATCAATTCCATCATCCAAATCATTAATATACAACATGAAAGATAGCGAACCCAACACCAACCACTGCGGAACACACTCATCTGGCAGCCTACCAGAAAAAGCCCTCTTAATTTCCACTCTTTGCCTTTGCCATTCAGGCAATCATCTATCCATACTAGTATCTTCCCTCTGATACCATGGTCTCTCATCTTGTTTAGCAGCCTCACAAGCAGCAGCTTATCAAAGGCCTTCTGAAAATCCAAGTAAACAACATCCACTGACTTTCCTTTGTCTATCCTGCTATTTACCTCCTCCTGTGACTAGTGGTGTGCCTCAGGGTTTGGTGTTGGACCCATTGCTGTTTGTCTTCTAGATGAATGATTTAGATAAGAACATATGTGGCATGTAAGCAGATTAGCATTAGCAAGTATGCAGATGACACTAAAGTGGATGGTATTATAGGTAATGAAGATGATTGTCAAAGATTATAGCAGGATCTTGATCGGTTGGGCAGGTGGGTTGAGGAATAGTTGATGGAATTTAATACAAGAAAATGTGAGATGTTGCATTTTGTGAAGTCTCACATGGGGAAGGACCAACATAGTGAATGGTAGGGCTCTGGGGCGTGTTGTGACGAGGAGAAATCTAGGAGTGTAGGTGCATGGTTCCTTGAAAGTGGCGTTACAGGTAGATAGAGTGGTCAAAAAGGCGTTTGGCACATTGGCATTCATCAGTCAGAGTATTGTGTATAGAAGTTGGGAGGTCATGTTACAGTTATATAAGATGTTGGTGAGGCCACCTTCAGAGTATTATGTTCAGTCACCATGCTATTGAAAGGTTGTTGTCAAGTTTGAAAGGGTTCAGAAAATATGTTGCCAGAACTCGAGGGAGTTATAGGGAGCAGGCTGGGACTTTATTCCTTGGAGTGCTGGCGGATGAAGGGTGATCTTATAGACGTGTACAAAATCATGAGAGGAATAGATCAGGTAAATGCACAGTTGGTGAATCGGGAACCAGAGGACATGGGTTTAAGGTGAGGGGGGAAAGATTTAGTAGGAACCTAAGGGGCAATTTTTTTTTTTACACAAAGGGCGGTCATGGTGGCGCAGCAGTAGAGTAGCTGCCTTACAGCGAATGCAGCGCCGGAGACCCGGGTTCGATCCCAACTACGGGTGCTGTCTGTACAGAATTTGTACGTTCTCCCCGTGACCTGCGTGGGTTTTCTCCAAGATCTTCGGTTTCCTCCCACACTCCAAAGACTTACAGGTTTGTAGGTTAATTGGCTTGGTAAAATTAAAAAATTACCTTGGCTTGGTAAAATTTGGCTTGGTAAAATTAAAAATTTTTACCAAGTGTTAATGTGCGGGGATCATTGAAGGGCCTGTTCCACTAAACTAAACTAAACTAAACAAAGGGTGGTGGGTGTATGGAACAAGCTGCCGGAGGAGGTAGTTGAGGCAGGTACTATTGCAACATTTAAGAAACATTTAGACAGGTACCCAGGTAGGATAGGTTGAGAGGGATATGGGCCAAAAGCAGGCAGGTGGGACGTGTAGATGGGGCATGTTTGTTGGCTTGGGGAAGTAGGGCCGAAGGGCCCATTTCGACACTGTATGAGTTTATGACTTTAAATCCAAAGATTACTTGTTGGAAATTCATTGATTAATATCTGACTATAGAATTAAGTGATTTTGGATAGACAACCTGAGTAATTAGCGGATAAAAAGAAGACACAATGTGCAGGAGTAACTCAACGGGTCAGACACCATCACTGGAGAACATGGGTAGGTGACGTTTCGTGTCAGGACCTTTCTTCAGACTGAAGAGCGGTCCTGAGCAGAAACGCCACCTATATATCAGGCAACTGAACCATCCTACCATGACTAGAGAGCAGTCCTGAACTACTATCTACCTCATTGGGGACCCTTGGACTATCTTTGATCGTACTTTATTGTCTTTATCTTGCACTAAATGATATTCTCTAATCATGTATCTGTACACTGTGAATGGCTCGATTGTAATCATGTATTGTCTTTCCACTGATTGGATAGCACGCAACAAAAGCTTTTCACTCTACCTCGGTAGACGTGACAATAAACTAAAACTAAACTAAAATATGTTCCCATGAGATGCTGCCTGACGTGCTGTTACTCCAGCACTTTGTGCCTTTTTTTAGTAAACCAGTATCTGCAGTTATTTGTTTCTATATTTCTATATAATTAAGTAGATAGTTGTAACTTACAATTAAGCAGCCCTTTTAGTGAACAGATATTAATTTAAGGCTTGTTAGTGTAAGAAATTGTTATGCCAGCTCTACCCAGTGTATAACCATCATATACACTGATGGAGGATAATTTATCTTCTTCACCATTGAAGTTTAGTAGTTCTATTTAAGTGAACTATTTTGTGATTCACTTTGGGACAGTACTGCTGCTGGGCTCAGATTGCAGCCAGTGGGCGAATTATAGAAAGACACAAAAAGCTGGAGTAACTCTGCAGGTCAGACAGCATCTCTGAAGAAAAGGAATAGGTGATGTTTCGGGGTTGAGACCTTTCTTCAGATCAGCAACTGTAATTCCTTCCTACAGTGTGGGTAAATTATGTTTGACTGCATTTCCATATGCTGATAATTGTTGCCATTCATGTTGATCGATTTATGCTGTCACTGGGAATTCAGAGGTCACAAAATACATTAACTCCCAGAATCCAGAGAATTGAAGAAACCTGGGCTTCAGTCAACCTTTGATCTAATATTTTATTTCCAGCCAAGCTTGTGGAACTATGGTCCTTGAGGAATTTCCATTTGTGAAGGAAACCGTAGAATACATTTATCCTTCAAATGCATAGAACCAAATATCAACAACTAAAATCAATTGTGCTCTGTTTTGATTCTTTTCCTAGGCTTCTCAATAAAATAAGAGCAGGTACAGAAGACAGCTGAAAACAACAAGATAAATAATCTCATCACAATTTGTTTTCATCGTGATACATGCTAAATTATATACAGGATAAATTTCTGCTAAATGAACAGAAGTTTGTTGCTTGTTCTATGAATGTTCTTGAAATAGTGACAACCTTGGTTATGTATAAATATATTTAAGTAGGAGTCATTACGACAGAAATGGAACCCTGCACAACAGTAACAAAATTGCTCAGAGTTCTGATGGAAAATCGCCAGCCTGAAATGTTAAATCTGTTTCTCCTGTCTCTGCCACTCAGTACTGATGACATTTTCTGTTCTTATTTGTAACAAAATAGGTCGTAGGAGAATTCCTCCTAACAAGTCTGATTGTATAATGGAGAACAGTTAGGTAATATCGGTGAGTAATAAAGGCAGGTAAACGTTTGGAAGTAGGAAAGAGAGATATCATTTACTGAGGTTTTGTTTAAATCAATTTCTACATTTATCCTGGAATGATGTGATTAAATTAGTGTGCTCCATGCAACATTTTACACAAGCATCAGGCATTTTACTCATTGATTTCAGGAGTGCCATCCTGACTCATCTGAGCTAATAAAGCATCCACTTTTTTTCATCATTTAGCCATCATTGTTGTGCATAATAGAGTGAGAAGAGGTGGCGATTGGAGAGATTGTGTATAAATAGAAGATAGAGCGACATTAGAAGTAAATACTAAAAGAGCCTTGAAATGCCTGTCACAAAGTCGTGAGGTAACTCAGCGGGTCAGGCAGCAACTTTGGAGAAAATGGATAAAGACGGCGCTTCAGGTGGGGACCCTGTCCTTATATCTATGGCTTGAACTGGCTGTACTGACTTCCTCATAGTTTGGAGAATATAGGCCTTTTCCTCAAGCTTACCTCACACCTAAAATGTAAATTGATCTGCCCACTTATGTGAAGGAATAAAGAATCTAAGTACTTTTTAGTCCGTAATGATCAATATGACTAGTAGATCAAAATTCAGGAAATTAACCTCTTTAAATGAGCGCATGTATGTAAGTAGCCCATCATAAAATGCAAGTGTTTACGTTTAAAAATAATCCTCCTTTTCAAGTGTGTGTTTTTACATCTACTGAAGCTGTTGAGTCCCTCTTCGATATATTTACTCGGGGCACCAATTTTCACTGACATTGATATTCATAGTGGTACACTTTCTCTGGCACTAACTGCTGTAGAGAGCCAGTACCAGCATTCACTGGAGAATAGCTCGCCCAAATCTAACTTCTGTGGTGGTACAACTCTAGTGGGAATGTCTCTTATTGTCACATGTTTGAGTGTCAGTCGATGAAATATCTCATGACCAATGTTGATGTCTGCTATATGTACGACCGGATTTGGAAAAGCTATACAACTTCAGGTCTTCATCAAATGCAGGGGACTGTCATTGACTTTATCGCTGTGCCAGGAATATGCCATTATTTCTAGCAGCTAATCAAATAAAGCAGCCAGCTGCTATTGGTATTTCTATGGCATCTGTTTTCATTTTCCATGACAACCAAAATGAAGGGTTCAATTATTAGCAGATTTGCATAGTTCAATGTTTAGTACAGTCTGGACTGACGTATTGAAAATTAGATCATTCAGGTTTCATTTCAATCTTTGAACAGATTTAATTGCAACTGCATCTCTAGTCTTAATAATAGTCATTTGCAAATGAACTGGAATGGTATGTAATTTTGTCAGTGGCACATCAACAAAAACCAAGAGCTTGGGGTTTTACCAATGTCAGACAAAGTTGAATTATTTCAGGGCATGATGAAAACTTTTGACTAAGAATTGTTCTTGGCAAGAGCAGACAATCACGAGCGCAGGTTCCTATTATGTCGCACTCAATCCTGACTTGAAATATGCCTGAAGAAGGATTTCGGCCCGAAACGTTGCCTATTTCCTTCGCTCCATAGATGCTGCTGCACCCGCTGAGTTTCTCCAGCATTTTTGTGTACCTTTGAAATATGCCTCTGTTCACTCGTTGCCACAGGATCTAAATCCTGGAACATCCCAGCTGACGATACTTCACTAAAATCTCTTCAACAGGTCAATAATGACAGAGCAGAGTGGTTATAACATGGATGGAGGTCCTTTGGTCTGTTAAATCTGTATCGCCTACATCCAGCTAGTCCCACTCTGCCACCCCTTTTCCCATAGCAATGGGAATGATGTATAGCAAGGAACTGCAGATGCTGGTTACATTGAAGATAGACACAAAATGCTGGAGTAACTCAGCGGGATAGGCAGCATTTCTGGATAGAAGGATTAGGTGATGTTTCGGGTCGAGACCCTTCTTCAGTCTCACCCATTCCTTCTATCCAGAGATGCTGCCTGTCCCGCTGACTTACTCCAGCACTGGAAATTATTTCCTTCAGCCAGCTCACTTTTGAATGTTATAATTGAATCAGTAATTTGGCAGTACATTTCTATTTTTCTTCATGTTACTATGATTCTTTTGCCAATCCTGCTTGTTCTATGTTCCTTGGTTCTTGACCTTTTCTGGAAATGGGAACGCTCTCTCTACCTCGACCCATCATGATTTAAAATATAGTAATTCCAGTCGAACCATTCACATAACAAATCTCTCATCCACGCTATTATTTTAGTAGATATTTTATGCATCATTCCTAAACCTATATGTAGTTTCTAAAGTGTGGTGCCCAGAATTGTGCATAATAATAGTGTGATTAATTCACTTGTACTCCATGCCTCTACTTATAAAGGCTGGGATGTCATCTGTTTTTTTTTTTAATGATTACTTCCTCTACCTGCTTTGTCACCTTTAATGAAGAATGTGTATTTATCTCCAGATCCCTTTGTTCCGTCTGCCACGGTAGTTCAATGTGCCTCCAAGTTTTGATGATCTACAGATTTTTAAATGGTGCCCTGCAATTCCAAGTCCCAGTCATTAAGATAAATTAAGCAGGGCAGTGATCATTGTGTTGATTCTTGTAATCCATCGTGCACTCTAAAATGCACCCATTAACTGGTTTCTGCTGCACAGCCATGATACTGTCCCTTTTATTCCATGGACTTCCATCTTGATGGAGTTGCCAATTAGATTCAGCACAGCCTAAAATACACCAGACAATGACTTTGCCCAATAATTATATTTCTTTATTAATCATGATTAGATGAAAGAACCCAAATGTTCATCCCAACTGAGTTGGATGATCAGCCATGATCATATTGAATGGCGGTGCAGGCTCGAAGGGCCGAATGGCCTACTCCTGCACCTATTTTCTATGTTTCTATGTTTTCAACAATTCCAAAACGCATTACTTATTTCATTAATTACACAACGTCCAAAACACACTATTTTTATTCAGATTTTGCCTGCTCCTGGGGGGCTACCATAATCCAAATCCAGATTATACCCACTTCATTTAGTGATCCCCAATCTACATCTTCTCTGTCCTCACTGTATCCTGCCTTTGTTGTATGGACACACATGAATCCCCTCGAAATATAAGATGCTGAGAGAACCTTGGTGCTAAACTCACCACATTGCTACTTTAGTGTCAAGTTTACTTAATCTCGAGGATGCAACTTTCATGGTCATTTGGCACAGGCCATTTGGCCAATTCAGCCTTTCAATTTCCTGAAGATAGACACAAAAAGCTGGAGGAACTCAGCGGGACAGACAGCATCTCTGAAGAGAAGGAATGGGTGATGTCTCAGTCAATTTCCTGATGGACTATGAAATAATCAGCCAACTTCCCCCTTTCTTATTGTTAATCTGTGGGATGTATACTGCTGCTCACAAATCATGACATTTACCTTTTAATATTTGTTTTTCTCCTCTAATTATTTTGTTTTTTCTTCTAATTGTTATTCTAGATTCTTTCAGTGCTTGAGCCTGAAACTGACGCATCTGTAATAGGAATTTCCCATGTACTCTCCTCCATTCAACTCTCACCCAGACCTTTTCTTAATTGTGGCGTCAATTTATTAATTTATTTTTCTAATTGCTTTCTCTTTAACTTCTAATTCCCATAGTGCACATGCAACTGCAATTGGTTTACTTAATTATTTGGCCCTTTTGCCCTGAATGGCGTGAACCCACTCCCAGAGCCTAACAATAGACAATAGATAATAGACAATAGGTGCAGGAGTAGGCCATTTGGCCCTTCGAGCCAGCACCGCCATTCAATGCGATCATGGCTGATCATCCCCAATCAGTAACCCGTTCCTGCCTTCTCCCCATATCCCTTGACTCCGCTATCTAACTCTCTCTTGAAAGCATCCAGAGAGATGGCCTCCACCACTCTCTGAGGCAGAGAATCCCATTAGGATCCTGTCCACAATGGGTCGTCTTTACCAGAGGCTTCTACCCATTTGATCATTTTTTTATTTAGGACAAAATATACGCTGTTGCCTCAGCTCAGGGTGATGCTTAATTGCCTCTTGCCAAACCTACCCAGGAACTCTAAATGTTGCCAATTCAGTAGATGCTAAATTATACTTGATAATGACTTTCCACAATAATTATACCTTTGTTTAATCATAATTAGTTCAAATAACTCAAAGATTAATTATGTAGTTTCAAACAATCCTAACATTTACAGATTAACTCTTTAGCTCTTTAGTTTCACAACTATTTAGTTACACAAAACCAACCAGTTCAGATATATCCTATTCTTTACGAACCTGGCTGGGATTCTTCTCTAATTCTCTGTCTTCTTCTGCAATGATTGTTGGTCAAAGTTGCCACTGGCAACAATCCTGTGAGGCATCTTTTCATATGTTTCTCTGTATGGCTCCCAGACATAGCTCCATTCCTTGACACCAATGCCATGGATATAAGTCAACGTTTTTTTCTTTATAGGTAGACACAAAGAACTGCAGATGCTGGTTTATACCAAAGATAGACACAAAGTGCTGGCATAACTGAACAGATCTGGCAGCATCTCTGGAGAGACAGGATAGGCGAGGCTTCGGGTTGGGACCCTTCTTCCATATAACTACGTTTCTTTAATTTCTTCAGATTTCTGCAGACACTTATCACTTTATCATTTCAATGACCAGTTCCATATCAGGATATCCCTTCATAACAAGTCATCCTTATCTGTTTGTCTGAAGAAGGGTCTCGACCCAAAACATCACCCATTCCTTCTCTCCAGGGATGTGGCCTGTTCGGCTGAGTCACTCCAACATTTTGTGTCTATTGTACTGTTTGTTCTGTGCTCGGGGTCAGCTCCTAGAACTGTGGCCAGGACCGTTAATTTCTCACTTTAATGCTAACCAGATGTTGAGGTGGGCTCACATGACCATGCTTCACTATGTTTCTTCTACAAGCAAGATTTTCATTGTACCAGCACCTTACGGTATGTTTACATATGACAATAAATGCGACTTGACTCTGTTCCGCTATTCACTACAATGGCAAGACTATGATATAGCAATCCTCAAAAGCCATTTGGAAAACTGTATATTTCACATAAATACCATTTCCCTCATCTACATTCTCTGCCATTTTTTCAAACAACTGTTCCAAGTTAATTCATAACAACCAGCAAATGCAATTAGAAATGGGCCATTAACATTAGCCATGCCAGGCACATGCAAATGGGACTCGAGTGGTTGGACAACATGGTTGACATGGACGAGTTCACCCAAAGGTCGTATAGGTTTATGATGCTGTTCAATTATTCTCCATTACACCCTTAGCTAACTTCAAATGTGGGTACATAAGTATATATCAGGGCACTTATTATAATTTCCTATGGGCCAGGTGCCACTAGGGTGCCCTGAACATTGTTCTGGCTAAAGTAAAATGAGTTTTACACCACAATTCTAGACCCAGGTGCTGGGTTCTGACTACGAGTACTGTCTGTACGGAGTTTGGCCGTTCTCCGTGTGAAAACGTAGGTTTTCTCCGGGTGCTCCCATTTCCTCCCACACCCCAAAGACATACAGGTTTGCAGGTTAATTGGCTTCAGAAAAATTGTAAAATTGTCCCTAGTGCGTAGTGCACAGGGTGATGGCTGGTTGGCTAGTACTCGGTGGGCCGAAAGGCCTGTTTCCACGCCGTATCTCTATAGTCTAAAGAAGTGAATGTTGCAAAGATTAGAGGCAACTTTGAATAAATTGATTCCCTTTATTTTCATTTGTCATAATGCCTTTTTTGAGGGAGTTTTTGAGGAGGAAGCTTTCTTTTTATGATTTGCCTAGGTTGTCAATTATTCAATATGATGGGAGACCTTGGTACACAGGTCCCATTCACAATAGTAAAGCTACCGGCATTGAACATGAGGAAAGGGGCAAAGTTTCCATTTCTTAATGCCAACATTAATTCCAAAGCTTAGAGCAGAGGAATTGCAAGATTAAGTTTTCTCCTATGAAAACTCTCTATTAAGTTTGAAATGAGTTCTTTAAAATTTCATTTAAATTTATATTGGCAGTATCTTTATTTTATGGCTAACCATGTAGCACTCAAATGGACTGAGATTAGTAAAGCAACAATTACATTCATTTGAATTAAAATCCTTTGAATCCTATCCTTAATCTTTTGCTATTTTACAATGAAGGAAAAGTAAACAAAGCCAAATGGTATAATGCAGACACATTGACACACAATACACAACCTCCTTTCTGTAAAGAGTACATAACCCATAAAGACAAACATTATAAAATACCAGTTACTAAACCTAGCAACAATGTCCCCTGTAACCATTTACTTTGCAAAATCAATACATACAATTTGAAGACATTTTAAACAGATCCTGTTAGCACAGCATCTCATAACAACGATAAGATGGTTTATAAGCTCTGAAATATTTAAATGACACTGACTTGTAGAACAGATATGTGGTTGTAAATTTTCCAGTACAAAGGACAGTTAAAGAAACAATATTCAACTCATCCGTAGGAGATTGTCCAGATAGTGAGTCTTTAAAAAAAAATGTGATTAATGTTTTTAAGATGTTAAATGTTACCATCTGTGGTGTAGATTGTAATCATCATTTTGTGATAAAGAATTGTCCTTGGTGGAAGAACTCGGATAATCACTGGTGTGCCAGGCGGTTCAAAGCATGCGGAAGGTTTTATGTAGCAGACTGCAGACAGATTTGCTCAGTTTCTTAGAAATTGAATCAGGTCAAAGCTTTAGAGTCCAATCACATCCAGTTAGGAACAGTGCTGGAAAAGCAAACACCTTTTAGGAGAAAGAAGCGGCTTATATACTCAATGACACCAGGGTCTAGAAAGTGAATGTGAATAAAATTGCGGAGTCATTTGCAACCATCTTCAACCATGTGTTTTAAGTGGATCTCAGTCTCCTTTTAAAGTGTCTGCCATCAATGAAGTGAGTCTTCAGTCAATCTGATTCAGTAGTATCAAGAACTAACAATGAAATTAGAAGATAGTATGGTATACGGATCCAGTCAATATCCCAGCAATAGCCTTGAAGGTGGGAATACATAAGAAGGGTCTCGACCCGAAACATCACCCATTCCTTCTATCCAAAGATGCTGCCTGTCCCACTGAGTTACTCCAGCATTTTGTGTCTATCTTGGTATCTGCAGTTCCTTCCTACACACTATGTATTTCTAGCCAGGCTGTCTCTGTTTGATTGCAACTTTTGTGTCTGTTCAACCAATCAAAGAACAAGCTGTGATAAGTCCAGTTCACAAAAAATAGGTCAAATTCAATCTGGCCAGTTTCCATTCCACATGTTCATGCACAATAAATTGAAAAGTAATGGAAGGTAACAATGATTGTCCGTAACATCACAAATTCTTCCCCACCAACATCGGCAGGAAATGTCCACTTCAAACATTTGTACCAGCAGGCCAACCTCCAGAGCACCAGATAAAATCAATGGATGCAAGCATTCTGCAGCCTGCTCAGGATTGGAAAATGGAAGTGGACTTAGAAAAAAGGCTTGTGTTTCCCCCAGACATTGTGGCTACAACACTCCGGCCAGACATGGTCCTGTGGTCCATAACAGCCAAGTTGGCATACGTTGTGGAATTAACAGTTCCATGGGAAGATGGTGTTGAAGAAGCTTATGAGAGGAAAAAGACCAAGTACTCTGAACTGGCAACTGAAGCTTCCCAGAATGGCTGGAAGACCAAGATTTTCCCTGTCGAAGTGGGATGCAGGGGATTTGTTGCTACATCTATGACCAGGCTATTAAAGAAAAGTGAGGGGTCGCTCCCTCCAACAAGCAATCACGTCATTATCAAATTCGGCAAAAAAAAGCAGCAATTGGATTTGGATCAAAAGGAGAGATAACAATTGGGCTGCAAGATGAAGACAGGAGGGTATGGAATTGAGGAGGGTGCACCTTAGGATGCCAGGTATCACCGTTGAGCCCTTTAGAGATGTTGTGGGCTTATCAATGAAACGTCAAAGAAGGAGGGTGCCCACCTGATGACCCCGATGGCGTACCTACCCTACCTTTCACCACTTCAATCCCACTGCAAATAGCAAGAGTGCCGACTTATTACAGGGATTGAAACATCAAGTCCTATTAGCTCTATTATCAATAACTAAATACTGAAGTTTAGTTTAGGATTTGCCTGGGCCAATCGACTTCAAACCTCGTTGCAATCTAGGTTCAAACGTAATCCGAAGAGCTGAATTTGAGAGATAAGATGACACTGACTGCCTTTGATATCAAGGCAACATTTGATGAAGTGTTGCATCGAGATACTCTGGTAAAACTGAAGAGAAAAAATGCTGGTGGTTTGAGTAAAATTGAGTAAATTTGCTACAGGAGTCTCTTAATTCTTCATCCTGTGCATAATTCAATTCTGTTCATCTTATCTTTCCCTACAGAGATTAAATCTTTTTGCAAAAAAAATTGCTTGCAAGGGAATCAATTCAAAAATATATGTTTAAGAAGATTGCAGCTAAAGGCTTTAATGCTGGCTAGTTACAGTTTAAATGTAGAAATCATGATAGTGCCCATTACATTATTATTGTGTTTAACTACAGGGAGGAAGTGTAATGTAATTTTTAAAAATGCACATTATATTTTTGTGGCTTGATATTTTATTTCCCAGTAATGACTTATTTTTTTCAGTTAAAATTTAATCTTACAATTAATCCGTTCACTAAAACAAAGCCAGAGCTCTGATGAAAAATGGAAAGCGCTTAATAGATGCAGACATGATGTCAAAATAACATGGGCATTTTAAATCTATTTTCAGAATGGTGCAACAGAATTAAATTTCAGAATAAAAGGACGTACCTTTAGATAGAATTGATAGAGATTGCTGATGGATGAGTGTTGGGAATGTACCAAGTGCAGCAAGTTCAGGGTTGGTAGTTCAGAAGGATGTAATCTTGTCCTCACTTACCATGTGTGTGCAATCATTAATGTTTCAGTAACATCCCAGGTGCTTCACCTCACACAAACTTCAATTGCCTCTTTCTCCCATCTCCACTTGATTATTCATCTGAAGATTCAAGTAAAAAGCCACTCTCCTCTACACCTCATCCTCTGCAGTGTTCAGAGGCACTTTCACAAAATGGGGTCTACACTCTCTTCTGTGCTCTGCCATGCTTGGCACCGTTTCCAAAACCTTGTGGGATGACTTTCATCAAAGATTTCAGGCAACAATAGTTAGCTCCAATTGGACTGGACACTTATATAATTGGATGCTGTGATTATGCTGGTTGATGCTGAATTGAAAATAACATGAAAGAGCACAACGTTTGTGTGTCATGCTGGTCAAATGAACGGGCTAATAGCGCAGTTAATCAATTTTTCTAGTGTTTTCTGATTGGGTTCTGTGCTGCCAATTTTACCAATTTAACATTTTAATCTTTTGTTCAAACTCCTTCATAGCGTCAACATCAAGCTCTATAATTCTCCTTGCTCCTCCACTTATCTGTGCAGCCTAATTTCTCTTGCTCCACCATTGATTGCTATGCTTTGTGATCGTGAGGCCCTGAGTTCTGAACTATGCAAGCTCTGCAAACCTGTACTGAAAGCTCATTATGTTGTTCAGTGTCAGATCAGATCTAAGAATACTCATGGGGAAGGAACAATTTATATTTAATGCCTTGACAGGAAAGATCATACCAATCGATCGATGGTGGGATGATCAAGCAGATTAAGATACATTGGATTCACGTGACTTGCTAGTTTGGATTCAAGAGTAGCTCAACCAGAGAACACAGAGAATAGTAGTGGAAGTATCATTCTGTCTGGAGCTCTGTGACTCCTGGTGTTTCAAAGGGATCAGTGCTGGACTCTCTGCTGTTTGTGATATATATAAATAACAGACAAAAATGTATGACAAAGTGCTGGAGAAAATCAGCAGGTCAAGCAGCGTCTCTGGAGAAGATAGATGTGGCGTTTCTGACTGAAGAAGGGTCCCAATCTGAAACATCATCTATCCATGTTCTCCATGGATGCAGCCTGACCCGTTGAGTTACTCCAGTACTTTGTGCGCTTTTATGTAAACCAGCATCTGCAGTTCCTTGTTTCTACGTTTACCAGGGTGCAGCCTGAATTAGAGGCCATTAGCTATAAGGTGGGCAAACTTTGATTGTTTTCTCTGGAGAGAAACCAGGACTTTATAAAATTATGACAAGCATAGAAAAGGCAGACTGGAACACACTGCCAGGTGATGTGATGTGGTGGTGCTGGTAGATCCAGCTATGACACAGGGCAACAAATTGGCGCAGCGGTAGAGTTGCTGCCCCAGATACCTTTGATTAGTGTAATACGGGTGGGTGTCAGAGGTTATGGGGAGAAGGCAAGAGAATGGGATTAAGAAGGAGAGATAGATCAGCCATGAGTGAATGGCAGAGTAGACTTGATGGGCCGAATGGCCTAATTCTGCTCCTATCACATGAACACGATTTTATACCTTGGGTCGATTCTGACTATGGGTGCTGTCTATATAGTGTTTGTGCATTCTCTGTGTGACCACGTGGGTTTTCCCTGGGTGCTCTGGTTTGCTCCCACTCTCTAAAGACGTGCAGGTGTGTAGGTTCAATGACTTCTATAAAGGAAAATTGTCCCTATTGTGTAGGATAGTGCATGGGGTGATCACTGGTTGGTGCGGACTCGGTGGGCTGAAGGGCCTGTTTCCACTCTGTATCTCTAAAGTCTAAAAACAGCGGAGTTCAAAAGGCTTTTAGATAGGCACATGAATTTGCAGAGAAAAGTGTATATTCAGTTTAAGCAGACGGAAGTGATTAGTTCTAATTTGGCATCATGTTTAACACATGGGGCAAAGGGGTGTTTCTGTGCTGTACTGTTGTAACTGAAGCTAAACTTTGCTTTACAGCGCCAGAGACCCGAGTTCGATCCTGAGCTCGAACGCTGTCTGTGCAGAGTTAGCACATTCTCCGTGTGACCAGTGTGCACACTCCAGGTGCTCTGGCTTCCTCCCACATCCGAAAGACCAGTTTGTAGGTTAATTGGCCTCTGTAAACTTGTGCGTAATGCAAGGAGTGAATAGAATGTGGTATGACAGAATTAGTGGGAATAGGTGATTGAAGGTCAGCATAGTCTCGATGGGCCAAAAGGTCTACGCTGCTATATCTATAAAATAAAATGCTCTCTAGATCCAACTGTCTTTTGATCACTTTTTTAACAAACTAATAGAAACATAGAAACATAGAAATTAGGTGCAGGAATAGGCCATTCGGCCCTTCGAGCCTGCACCGCCATTCAATATGATCATGGCTGATCATCCAACTCAGTATCCCGTACCTGCCTTCTCTCCATACCCTCTGATCCCCTTAGCCACAAGGGCCACATCTAACTCCCTCTTAAATATAGCCAATGAACTGGCCTCGACTACCCTCTGTGGCAGAGTGTTCCAGAGATTCACCACTCTCTGTGTGAAAAAAGTTCTTCTCATCTCGGTTTTAAAGGATTTCCCCCTTATCCTTAAGCTGTGACCCCTTGTCCTGGACTTCCCCAACATCGGGAGCAATCTTCCTGCATCTAGCCTGTCCAACCCCTTAAGAATTTTGTAAGTTTCTATAAGATCCCCTCTCAATCTCCTAAATTCTAGAGAGTATAAACCAAGTCTATCCAGTCTTTCTTCATAAGACAGTCCTGACATCCCAGGAATCAGTCTGGTGAACCTTCTCTGCACTCCCTCTATGACAATAATGTCCTTCCTCAGATTTGGAGACCAAAACTGTACGCAATACTCCAGGTGTGGTCTCACCAAGACCCTGTACAACTGCAGTAGAACCTCCCTGCTCCTATACTCAAATCCTTTTGCTATGAAAGCTAACACACCATTCGCTTTCTTCACTGCCTGCTGCACCTGCATGCCTACTTTCAATGACTGGTGTACCATGACACCCAGGTCTCGCTGCATCTCCTCTTTTCCTAGTCGGCCACCATTTAGATAATAGTCTGCTTTCCTGTTTTTGCCACCAAAATGGATAACCTCACATTTATCCACATTATACTGCATCATCCAAACATTTGCCCACTCACCCAGCCTATCCAAGTCACCTTGCAGTCTCCTAGCATCCTCCTCACAGCTAACCCTGCCCCCCAGCTTAGTGTCATCCGCAAACTTGGAGATATTGTCTTCAATTCCCTCATCCAGATCATTAATATATATTGTAAATAGCTGGGGTCCCAGCACTGAGCCTTGCGGTACCCCACTAGTCACTGCCTGCCATTGTGAAAAGGACCCGTTTACTCCCACTCTTTGCCCTGTTTTTCATAAATAGACTTCTGTATTACTGCAATGACCTGAAAATATGGTTGATCCAAGTGAACTGAAGCATCGGTCAGCAGCTGCTATGTACATTCTCAGCCGGAGAGCTCCAGGAATAAAAAGCTTTCAATCAAGCCACGTTCCTAGGAAGCAACAGCTGCCCCTGAGAAGCTCAATTCAAATAGCCTCATACTCATCCACGGCAATCTCTCGCATCAGGCACGAGACATTTTATCAGAACAACCGCTGATAGAGCAGTCATTGCACTATTTTAAGGCATTTTCATTTCCTTATGTTTCAGGATATGGGTGTTGCTGGAAAGACTCCACTCATTGTTTAAACTCAGCTGATCTTTAAAAAGGGAGTGCTGGTGGATCCTCTAATTGAACGGGTTTTGTACCTTGTGGCGATAATATAACTGGTGGAAAGTCTGGAAACCTGAAACAGAGCAGATAAAGTAATGGTGATGTATATTAAAATTAGCATCCTTTCCTTGCCACTAAAATCTTGACCGCTATTAAAGGCAGAAATAGTTCTTCACTTGCCATGATCCTGGCATGGTCTTTCACCCCTCACATTATCTAACAGCTTGGTAATCATTATGCATTCAGCTAGTCTACAAAATAACACCTCTTTTGTCCTACAGTAGATCGAAAGCTCAGTGGTTATAGTGGTTACTGTGATAATTAAAAAGGTTCACAGCCAAGTGAGAATACTGATGCCATTCAGCATATAATTTCCCCACACAATTTGTCTATTTGAGTGAGAAGATAGACGTGTTCCATTCCAGCAATCACTTAACAGGGGTCAATTTATTGTGTTAATGCGAAGAAGCAGAGCAGGAAACAGCCAGACAATCAGAATAAGCAGCTAATGAAGAACCCATCTTATTTTGATGTTGGGAAGTATTCAGGAAATCCACTGATTTACATTTGCATTAAGGATAGAAAGAAAGACACATACTGCTGGAGTAACTCAACGGGACAAGCAGAATGTTTGGAGAACATGGATTGGTGATGTTTTGGGTTGGGACCCTCCTTCAGACTGATTATGTAGGGGATGGGGGCGAAAGCAGGAAAAGTGGAAGGGCAGGTAATAGGTCGATATGTGATGTATGGGGGGGGGGAGAAATAGATATGAGCAGGTGGGGCACGTGAGATGGGGGGCGGGGGGAAAAAATGAGGGATGGGGAAGAAGGGGGACATGGTTGTATTTATCTAAAATTGGAGGTCAATGTTCATACCATTGGGTTGTGAGCTACCCAGGCAGAATATGAGGTGCTGTTCCTCCAGTTTGCATGTGACCTCATTTTGGCAATGGAGGAGGCCGAGGACAGAAAGTCAGTATGGGAATGAAAGAGGAGTTAAAATGATCAGCAACCGGGCGAGCCAATGGGCCTTGGCAGACCAAGCGTAAGTATTTGGTGAAATGTTTGCCGAGTCTACCCTTGGTCTGGCCGACAGGAGGCCAGATTGGGAACACCAGATGCAGTAGAACAGGTTAGAGGAGGTTCTAATATCAATACTACTGGGCATCAGGGCTTTCACGTGAATATAAGAACATATAAATATGGAGCCACTGACCACACAAACCTGCCGCACCGTTCAATATGATCATAGCTGATCTGCCTCAGGCCTCACCTCCTCTTATGTGCCAGCCCCCCAAATCCTTCAATTTCCTGATCATTCAAAAATATATCTACTTCTTCTTTAAATACACCCATGTTCTTGCCTCCACAACCCTCCACGGCAAATAATTCCAAAGATTCACCACCCTCTGTGAAAAGAAGTTCCTACGCACCTCAGTTTTATATGACCAACCCTAAATTGTTAATTATGTCCCCTCTTTTGAGATTTCCCTCAAATTAATCCTAACAACATCTATAGTTAGAAAAGTTCACCATAAGTTCATGTTATAGGAGCAGAATTAGGCCATTTGGCCCATCAAGTCTACTATGCCATTCAATCATGGCTGATCTATCTTTTCCTCTCAACCCTATTCTCCTGCCTTGTCCCCATAACCCCTAACACCTGTACTAATCAAGCCTGTCAATCTCCGCCTTAAAAATCTCCATTGATTTGGCCTCCTATGGCAATGAATTCCACCGGATTTTCTTCAAAATTTACTAAGCTTCTTTAATCAAAAATAGTGATGAGCTCCAATTATGATGATACTCCTGCAGGACTGCAAGTTCCAGGTTTTAACTCCAATGACAATGAAGGATCAAGTTCAAAGTGAAGGTACACAAAAAAGCTGGAGAAACTCAGCGGGTGCAGCAGCATCTATGGAGCAAAGGAAATAGGCAACATTTCGGGCCGAAACCCTTCTTCAGACTGATAGGGGGTGGCGGGGAGAAGGAAGGAAAAAGGAGGAGGAGGAGCCCGAGGGCTGGGTAATGGGAGGAGACAGCTCGAGGGCTAAGGAAGGGGAGGAGACAGCAGGGGCTAACAAAATTGGGAGAATTCAATGTTCAAGCCCGCAAGCTGCAGACTCCCCAAGCGGAATATAAGGTGCTCTTCCTCCAATTTCTGGTGTTGCTCGCTCTGGCCATGGAGGAGACCCAGGACAGAGAGGTCGGATTCGGAGTGGGAGGGGGAGTTGAAGTGCTGAGCCACCGGGAGGTCAGGTAGGTTCTTGCGGACCGAGCGGAGGTGTTCGGCGAAACGATCGCCCAACCTCCGCTTGGTCTCCCCGATGTAGATCAGCTGACATCTAGAGCAGCGGATGCAGTAGATGAGGTTGGATGAGATACAGGTGAACCTCTGTCGCACCTGGAACGACTGCTTGGGTCCTTGAATGGAGTCTAGGGGGGAGGTAAAGGGACAGGTGTTGCATTTCTTGCGGTTGCAACGGAAAGTGCCCGGGGAAGGGGTGGTACGGGAGGGAAGGGAAGAATTGACAAGGGAGTTGCGGAGGGAGCGGTCTTTGCGGAAAGCAGACATGCGGGGAGATGGGAAGATGTGGCGAGTGGTGGGGTCACGTTGGAGGTGGCGGAAATGGCGGAGGATTATTTGTTGTATGTGACGGCTGGTGGGGTGAAAGGTGAGGACTAGGGGGACTCTGCCCTTGTTGCGAGTGCGGGGATGGGGAGAGAGAGCTGTGTTGCGGGGTATGGAAGAGACCCTGGTGCGAGCCTCATCTATGGTGGAGGAGGGGAACCCCCGTTCCCTGAAGAATGAGGACATTTCAGATGCCCTGGTGTGGAACGCCTCATCCTGGGAGCAGATGCGGCATGGGCGGAGGAATTGGGAGTAGGGGATGGAGTCCTTACAGGAAGCAGGGTGGGAAGAAGTGTAGTTCAGATAGCCATGGGAGTCGGTGGGTTTATAGTGGATGTCGGTCAGAAGTCTATCACCTGCGATGGAGATAGTGAGGTCAAGGAATGGTAGGGAAGTGTCGGAAATAGTCCAGGTGTATTTGAGTGTCGGATGGAAGTTGGTGGTGAAGTGGATGAAGTCAGTCAGTTGTGTGTGGGTGCAGGAGGTGGCCCCAAAGCAGTCGTCGATGTAACAGAGGTAGAGGTCGGGGATGGGGCCCTGGTACGTATTGAACAAGGATTGTTCAACGTACCCGACAAAGAGGTAGGCGTAGCTGGGGCCCATGCGTGTGCCCATAGCTACGCCTTGTACTTGGAGGAAATGGGAGGAGTCAAACGTGAAGTTATTGAGGGTAAGGACCAGCTCCGCTAGGCGGAGGAGAGTGTCAGTGGCTGGGTATAGGTTGCTCCTCTGGTCGAGGAAGAACCGGAGGGCTTTGAGGCCATCCTGGTGGGGGATGGAGGTGTAGAGTGACTGGACGTCCATGGTGAAGATGAGGGGGTGAGGGCCTAGAGAATGGAATGCGCGGAGGCGGCGGAGAGTGTCTGAGGTGTCTTGAACTTAGGTGGGAAGGGATTTAACCAAAGGGGATAGGATGGAGTCAAGGTATGTGGAGATGAGTTCGGTGGGGCACGAACAGGCAGAGACAATGGGTCTGCCGGGACAGTCAGGTTTGTGGATTTTGAGGAGAAGGTAAAAACGGGCCGTGCGGGGCTGGGGAACGATGAGGTTGGAAGCTTGGTCGGGCAGGGCGTGGGAGTTGATGAAGTCAGTGATGGTGCTCGAGATGGTGGCCTGGTGCTCGTCAGTGGGGTCATGGTCCAGGGGTAAGTAGGAGGAGGTGTCCGAGAGTTGGCGCGTGGCCTCAGCTTTGTAGAGATCGACGCGCCAGACTACCACGGCACCTCCCTTGTCGGCTGGTTTGATAACCCAATCTGGGTTGTTGCGGAGTGATTCGATTGCAGTGCGTTCAGGGGGGGAGAGATTGGAGTGAGACAGGGGAATGAAGAAGTGAAAGTGGATGAAAACATACTATCTAAGCATTTGCTAGAACTGTTGCAAATGGGAATGAGCTGGGATCTGGCATTAATGGTTTAGCTCTTCTGAAGAGCTGGAACAGGCTTGAGAGGCTGAAGAGCATCCTGCTTTGATATATCAGTCTATGATTCCATAAGTTGGGCAGCACAGGTGGCGCAGCAGTACGGTTGCTGCCTTACAGTGCCAGAGACCCAGACTTGATCCTGACTATGGGTGCTGTCTGTACGCAGTTTGTACGATCTCCCTGTGACCTGCATGGGTTATCTCCGGGTGCCCCGGTTTCCTCCCACACTCCAAAGACATACAGGTTTGAAGGCTACATGGCTTGATGAAATTGTAATTTTTCCACAGCGTGTGTAGGATAGTGTGCAGGATTCGCTGGATGGCGTGGATTCGGTCGGTCGAATGGCCTGCTTCTACACTGTATCTCTAAACTAAACTAAACTTAAACACATAATGTGTAGGAAGGAACTGCAGATGCTGGTTTAAATCGAAGATATACACAAAACCTGAAGAAGGGTCTCGACCTGAAACGTCACCACATTCTTTCTCTCCAGAGATGCTGCTTGTCCCGCTGAGTTACTCCAGCATTTTGTGTCTATCTTAAACTTAAACACAGATATTCATGATGTTTCTGTCTGTTAGTATCAATTAAACATATTTACGTCAAAAACTTTCAAAAATAGCAGATAATTGTATTAATGATAATGCATAATATTACTTTTTAATGTACTTCAGTCCATCCAGCTAACTGCACTATACCAGTCCAAAAGTAGTGCACAAGAGAATGGAGGTTGAAATTCAATCGCCATATGACATCTGCTAATCTCACCATCTGCTGTACACAAAGAGCAGTGAAAGTAATCTGCATTCACAAGAAAACACACCATTGTAACCTAACCTAACCACCATCTGCAATAACTGAAGATGAATGTCACAGAAGAAGCATTGTAGGCATAAATGCTGATGGCAATAAACTAGTCAGAACAAGTAGAAATACATCTGCAGAGAAGCATTCGCTAGTGTCAGGAGATTTATAACGGTTCACTGCTGCTTCAGATCTGCAGGCATTTGCATTCCTAGTTTTATACTGATTATGAGGAGAAAATAGCAGCAAAGCCTTGGGTTTCTTGATGGAAAGGATTTTGACTAAATTCAAATTTGCAGGAATGAAAGCAGACTGATACCAAATAATTTTTATTTGTTCTCTTTATTCCACAGGCTCTTGTGAAGTCAACATACCTGTTGTCCTTATTAGAATGAGCATAATTTGATTGTCTCTGCATTTTTATGGCTTGTAATTGTTTTTTTTTCTTTATTGAACTTGATTATTAGGAACTTCCTTTGGAAGATAATTCAGAAGCAAAATGAAGAGGGAAATCAGGTTACAAAACATTATTATGCATTAAAACTATGAAAGTGGGTGTCTATTGTGAATTAATGAAACTTAATGAAGCTACAAAGAAAAATAAAAGGTGAGATTAGAAACTGCATTGTATTAGTTGGTTCAATTAGTTGGTAAAAGAGGGTTTTTAAGATACATTGTGGTTAGATTAGTACACCAGGAAAGACAATGATAGAGTCTGAGAGCTGTACAGCATTGAATAGGCCCTTTGGCCCACCTTCTCCATGGTGACCTAGTTGGCATATTGTGCCAGTCCCATTTGTCTGCATTTGACCCATGGCCCTCTAAACCATATCTTTCCAAGTATCTGGCCAGATGTGTGTCTTTTAAAAGTCATAATTGTATCTGCTTCTATAGCTTCTTCTGGCCGGCACCTCATTGCAGATACATTGCAGACTATCCTCTGTGAAAAAGATTGCACCTGAGGTCCCTTTTAAATACTGTGAGTGTTCATTTTATTCATGCCAATCATGAACTTGTACGCCTCAATAAAATCATGATTCAATAAACAAAAAAGTATAAGTATTGACACAGCCAGGAAGTCATATTGACCTTTTTAGAAACACTGTCCCTCTCCCGGCTGGTGGGCTAGCAGTTGACTCACGGCTATTCCTTGAAATCCATTCCAAGCAGGGTGCAAGGCCACCAAATTCAAATGCAGTTTCCTACCATTTCAAGCAGGGTGCAAGGCCACCAAATTCAAGTGCAGGAGCCATCTTGTTGAACGGCTGCTAGCCAGCAGCCGTCTGTTTTAAATACGTTTTTTTTATAGTTTTTAGTGAGTCCTGTTTTTTTGTTTGTAGGGGATATGGTCTTTTTAATGTGGGGGGTAGGTGTAACTATATTTTTCGGTCCCTACCTGGTCTGTGTGGCAGCCTTTTCTCCGGGCTGCCAGTCGACCCGTCCTCGTGGCCTACCAGCGGGCTTGGAGCGCCGTTTCCTGGCGGGGACCGCCCAGCACCTCGGCCTCGGCGGCGGCACAGTGTTGGAGCGCTGGAGCGAAGCGGAGTGGAGTGGAGTGGAGCGGGCGATGCCTTGCCTGGGTCGCCGCGCTGGAGCGACGCGCTGGAGCGACGCGCTGGAGCTCTGGCGAGCTGGACCGCCGAGAGCAACATCTCCGGGCTGCGGGTCTACGGAGCGGAGAGGCGGCGTGCGGAGTGGTGGCAGTGCGGAGAGGCGGCAGTGCGGAGAGGCGGCGCCGACTTTTTCATCGGGAGCCTGGGAGCTCCAAACCGGCGCGGCCTTGTCGGCTTCGGCAGCCGCGGGCTCCAACCAGGAAGCGGCCGTTCCAGGTGGCCCAGCCGCCGAAAGGACTCTCCCGACGCCGGGGCAAGACCACCCGGTGAGAACGGCCAGGGACATCGGGCCTCCGTAGAGGCAATTGCAGTGGCCTCAATAGGCCTGACTTTGGGGTGAACATGGGGTGGGGACTGGACATTGTGCCTTCCCCCACAGTGCTATCCACTGTGGGGGGATGATTTTTTTGTCTAATTGTAGTCCTGTAGGTCTGTGTCCAAGATGGCTGCCGTGAAGAGAGAGTGGACGCTGGCGCGCTTTGGCTGCCGCTGCTCTCTCTTCACACTGTGTTTTTGATTTTCTGTTTTTGGATTGAATTCTGTTTTTAATTTGTGTCTCTGTGATGTCTTTATTACTTGTTATATTCCGATTATATGTTTTTATTCCGATTACTATGTAAGGTGTCCTTGAGATGTCTGAAAGGCGCCCATTAAATAAAATGTATTATTATTATTATTATACCACTTCAAGCAGGGTGCAGGGCCACCAAATTCAAGTGCAGTTTCATGCCATTTCAAGCAGAATGCAAGGCCACCAAATTCAAGTGCAGTTTCATGCCATTTCAAGCAGAATGCAAGGCCACCAAATTCAAGTGCAGTTTCATACAATTTCATGCAGGGTGCAAGGCCACCACATTCAAATGCAGTTTCATACCATTTCAAGCAGGGTGAAACCACCATAAAACCACACAAAACACCATATAAACACCACATAAACACCACACTCACAGTTCAATAGACATCCAGTGTGTTCAGTTGATTCACAGCTCAGACAGTCATGAACTCTCCCTCCCCATCTTTCAGAGACTGAGCCACTTCTTCTTCTTCTTCTATGTAGTTTTTTTTGGCGGTTGGAAAACAACTTTTTAGTGCATTACCGCCACCAACTGGTATGGAGTGTGGATCAAATAACATTATAACTTATATACTAATAACCTATATCTTTCCAAACAAATTGGTTACCCTGAGAAAAAGCAATAGGATTTGATAGCAGTTATATGAATTCTTTTGTAAAATATCTATTAAATCAAATTGTACTTTTTCTTTTCTGAATCGTTCACTCATTTGTCTTCTTTCTTCCTCATACCTCTCACAATGTATAATGACATGCTCTATTGTCTCTTCTTGCCCACAGTATTCACATCTGCCTGTATTATGCGTGCCTATTATAAAAAGTGTACTGTTCAGACCAGTGTGTCCAAATCTGATTCTTGAAATTACTGTCTCTTCTTTTCTGTTTTTTCCTGCACATCTCATTTCTCCCACTTTCCTCTGGACTCTGTAGAACCACTGTCCTTTCCGCTCTTCCTCCCATTGCTTTTGCCATCTTTCCTTCAGTCTTTGCTTAATAATGTCTTTGATTTCAGTTTTACCTATGTTAATACTTAAATCAATCTTACTTCTTTTTGTTACCTCTTTTGCTACCTTATCTGCCATTTGAGACTGAGCCACATCCCCACTTTTGGGTTTTATAATCCCTCCTCCCTCCCACCGGAAGGGGTGTGGCCTTCATGGTGTGATTGAAAGGAGAGAGATTCTCAACATTTTTTTAAACACCAATAACACTTTTATTTTTCATTGATGGGAAGAATCCTCTGCACCTGATGAGCGGAGGGGGACTGAGTAAGATGGTCAAAAATCAGAGCCGTAAGTGGTAGCATTTTATCTAAAATCAATATACAATGTAAACAGGAAGTTGTCAAGTTTAGACCAACAGCCATTTGCAGTGCAGTATTTCAAAGCAACCACCCACCAACAGCCATTTGCAGTGCAGCATTTCAAAGCAACCACCACCAACCTCCATCTTACAGAGACTGAGTGAGGCGCAACACTTCCAGGTTTTATATGAAGAAAGACTGGATAGACTTGGCTTATACTCGCTAGAATTTAGGAGATTGAGAGGGGATCTTATAGAAACGTACAAAATTCTTATGGGGTTGGACAGGCTAGATGCAGGAAGATTGTTCCCGATGTTGGGGAAGTCCAGGATAAGGGGTCACAGCTTAAGGATAAGGGGGAAATCCTTTAGGACCGAGATGAGAAGAAACTTTTTCACACAGAGAGTGGTGAATCTCTGGAACTCTCTGCCACAGAGGGCAGTTGAGGCCAGTTCATTGGCTATATTTAAGAGGGAGTTAGATGTGGCCCTTGTGGCTAAAGGGATCAGGGGGTATGGAGAGAAGGCAGGTACGGGATACTGAGTTGGATGATCAGCCATGATCATATTGAATGGCGGTGTAGGCTCGAAGGGCCGAATGGCCTACTCCTGCACCTATTTTCTATGTATCGATGTATCTATGTATAGTCCCTCCCCCCTCCCACCAGCAGGGGCAGCAGAGAGAATGTCAACATTTTAAAAAACATTTTTTATTTTTCATCGATGGGAAAAATCTTCTTGTCCTGCACAGCAGAGGGGGACTGAGTAAGATGGCCAAAAATCACAGCCGTAAATGGCAGCGTTTTTTCTAAAATCATGAAACAGTAAAACAGAAAGTGTTCAAAATTTGACTTTTAGTAATATAGATAGATAGTATCATGCTAGTCATTAAGACATCCTTTTCATAAGGAGGGCAACAAAAGAAATCCATTTCATCTAAACAGAAGTCTACAGCAAAGAAGGTTTCAATTGGATAAAAGGTAACAAATTCCCAACATTATCCACCATAATTGAACAACTGGCCAATGAGAAATATATAAGGAAGGTGTAAAGGAGTGATAGCTGACACACTGTAACCTTTACTGGTACTTTATTATAGCACATGGCACACACGTCCCAGCACTGACTGCATCCAGCCTTCAGGCGTACTGGGACCTAGTGGGAGGAACAAAGGGAGGATACTACAGTTATACTAATATGATGGGGCGTGGTTAGTGGTGATGAGGTAACTACATTATAGGTTGCATGCATAACCCATCTACATCCTTCCCCTTACAATTTAAACAAGTTACAACAATGGCAGGTTTGTTATACAGAACCTGCAAAGCTAAGCATACTCTCCGTAGCGAGCCGGAGGTTTTACAATCCGACCCGAGCGAGTGCGCACAGCACCTTCACCCTCCCCACCCGAAAGAATAGGAGGAGGGACAGGAACAGAAACAGGACGGGGAGAGAAGGTGGGCGGAGAACCCAGCTTGGAGGGGGAACGGAGAGGCACAGGTGAGCCAGGTGAAACAGAAGGGGTAGAATGAGCAGAAGTGGGAGAAAGAGAAGACCTTGCAGGGGACAACAGAGCCTGGGGAGCAAAACCGGGAGGAGCAGGGGGGGGTACCCGAGGCAAGAGGACCGACCGTGGCATGCAGGGAGCAGAGGGTACGTTAGTGGAGGAAGGCTCGACACGCGATGGAGGGGTATACGGAATCGCAGGAGGTGGTTTGGGCTCGTTAACCGCCAACAGGTGCTGGCGGCTGCGTCGGTATACAGTCCCTTCAAAATCCACGAGGTAGGACCGTGGCGCGCTGTCAAACCCGATGACGGTGGCAAGTCGGGAATAGCCGGTGGGCGTCTGCAAACGGACGACCTGTCCAGGCATCAGTGGCGAAAGAGGGCGGCAGGATTTGTCATGCGAGCGGCGCTGGATCTCGTGCTTCTGGGCAATACGTTGCTGGACATCAGCAGGCTGCAGGACTTTGGGCATCAGGGACTGCTGGGCAATAGGCATCGGAGGGCGGACAACACGGGACATGAGTCGCTGGGCAGGGGATCCCATGGTACTGTCTCTGGAGATGTTCCGAAGGTTCAGGAGACCCTGATAGAAATCCCCGTTCGAGAGGCGGGTTTGTTCAAGCAGGTGCTTAGCGCTGCGGACCGCCCGTTCAGCTAGACCATTGCTCTGCGGGTACTCCGGGCTGCTGGTGAAATGATTAAAGTTCCACTTTGCAGCAAACGCTCGAAATTCGGCGCTGGTGAACTGGCGTCCGTTGTCTGTCTGCAGCCGGACAGGGGAACCAATCGTGGCAAAGTGACGGCGGAGTTTGCTGATCACCATCTCGGAGGTGATGGCAGGGAAGAGGTCCACCTCGAACCAATTTGAGTAAGAGTCTACTAGCACAAGGTATTGCTTCCCACGCCAGTCGAAAATATCGGCAGCCAGAGAAGACCAGGGCATGTCAGGGGCAGGCTGCTGCAAGAGCGGCTGTCTTTGCTGATGCGGGACAAGAGAGTTACAGTCCGGACAGGAATCCACCCTGGCCTGGATGTACTTAGCCATGGCCGGCCAGTAGTACTGTTCCTGGGCATGCGAGATAGTGGCATCTGCCCCGGGATGCCCCATGTGGGCGGCGTCAAAATACAAGCCATGCAGCGAGGCAGGGACGACCACTTTGTGTCCTTTGATAATAATGCCGTCCCGGAGGACCAACTCATCGCGGACCAAAAAATAGGGGTGGACGCTGGCAGGCAACGAATTCCGTTTGGTGGGCCACCCGCGCTTGATGACAGCAGCAAGCTGCTGCAGGTCGGGGTCGTTTGCGGTATGTGCAACCAAGCACTGTAGTTGCTGGGAAGGGACGAAGTTAACGTTCAGTACCTGTAAGTCCGACTGCTCGAAGGGGTGCCGGTCGCAGGAGGCCCGGGGGGCCCGGGACAGTGCATCAGCCACATGCATCTCGGTGCCCCTCTTATATATGATTTTAAAGTCAAAGCGCTGTAGCTGCAGCATCATCCGCTGTAGCCTGGCAGGGGCGCAGTGTATAGGTTTGTTCAGTATCGTTACCAGTGGCTGGTGATCCGTCTCAACGGTGAACCTGGTGCCAAATAGGAAGTCCTTAAACTTCGAACACGCGAAAACCACCGCCAGCAGCTCCTTCTCTATCTGAGCATAGCGCTGCTCTGTGTCCGTCATGGTCCTAGAGGCATAGGAGATGGGCAGCAGCGAGTCATCAGCGTGGGGTTGCAGGCAGGCAGCACCCAGTCCAAATCGAGAGGCGTCGCAAGTGACCACGATCGGGCGCAGTAGATCAAAGAACTTCAGGGTAGGTGTGCTGACCAGCCGCGTCTTTAGCAGGTCGAACGCCTGCTGGTGGTGTGGAAACCATGCCCAGGCAATGTCCTTTTTAGTGAGCTGTCTCAGGGGTGCGCTCAATTCGCTGAGGTCGGGGATAAACTTCCCCAGGTAATTCACCATACCCAGGAAACGCTGCAGACTGACAACGTCTGTCGGGGCGGGCAGCTCTGAGATGGCGCTGGTCTTTTGCGGGTCTGGCTTCAACCCTTGGGCCGTGAAAATGTGGCCAACATATGTGACCTCAGGCACCCGGAACTTGCACTTTGACCGATTAAGCTTCAAATTTATCTGCCGAGCACGGTCCAAAATCCATCGGAGGTTGCGGTCATGTTCAGCCACATCCCTCCCATAGACCAGTATGTCGTCCACAATGATCGCGCAGGGCAGACCTGCAAACAATTGTTCCATTGAACGCTGAAATACCTCGCTGGCGGAGTTGAAGCCGAACGGCATCCGCAAAAACTTAAACCTGCCGAAGGGCGTGCTGAACGTGGTCAGGTCCGTGGAGCGTTTGTCCAGGGGTATCTGCCAGAACGAACTTCTGGCATCGAGGACGGAGAACACTGTGGCTTGTCCCACCTGGGCGGCAACATCTTCGACAGTCCTCATGGGGTAGTGGGGCCGTTTAATCGCCATATTCAAGTCCTTGGGGTTGATGCATACCCGTATCTCATTTTTTCCTTTCTTCAACGTGGCGACCATGGTGGAGACCCATTCGGTTGGATCGCTGACAGCCTCCAGCACTCCCATGTTGACCATGTCTTTCAGCATATTCTCCACCTTGCCCTTCATGGCGAACGACACTCTATGGGGTGGACGGATCACAGGCACCACAGATGGGTCAGTCACGATCTTGTACACCAACGGCAGCTTCCCCAACTTGTCGTCAAACAAGTCTGGGTACTCGGATAGTGGATCCATCACAGCTTGCACCTCGTGGACCGTACGGTCAAACGACACCAGACCAAGATCCTGGCATGCCTGGTTGCTCAGCAACGTCACACAGTCACTGTCCAGAATAAAGAAAGACAGGTCCTGGGAAGATTTCCGCAGCACGCAGTGGAAGGTCGCCCTCCCCACAGGTGTTAGTTCCTCTCCCCCATAGGCACGCAAAACAGAGCGATCTGCAATCAGCAGCTCATTCTTCCTTATCTGGTGGAACAGCTTTGTTGACATTACGTTCACTTTCGCCCCCGTGTCCAGCTTAGCAGAGAAGGACTTGTTGTTTACAGTTATATTCACAGAAGGATCAGGGAGGCGAGATCGGCTGTGGAGGAGAGTGTAAATACTTACATCTCCCGTGGAATAGTTGAGCTCAGAGTCGGGGGCAGCGTCAACAGAGGACTGAGAATCCATCTCGCTATCAACTTGCAGAAGGTTGTTTAGGAGTTGTCTGGGAGCTGAGGGCACTTTCCCACGGGACCGGCAGGCAGCTGCAAAATGGTTCCTTCTCCCGCAGAAATTGCAGGTCTTCCCAAGGGCTGGGCACTGTGATTCTGTGGAGTGCACGTAATTGCAGTTTGGACACTTTTTAGATCTCGGGTCCCGGGATGTACGAACGGGCCGCGTTGGAGGGCGAAAGTTGTCCCTCATACGACGTTGTCCAGCAACAGCAGTTAGATTTATGGCTCGGCTGTCAGACCCCCTCTGTCCATGAGGAGGGGTGACCACTTCGGCAATGCGGCACGCATGCATTGCCTGAGTCAGGGTTAGGTCAGGCCGTTGCAGCAGGTCGGCACGTAGCTTCTGATCAATCATGCCAGTGACGAGAATGCCTCTGGTGAGCTGGTCGCGCATGGTTTCAAATCGGCACCGCTGGGCAAGGTGCCGCAGGTCGGCGATGAAGCACTTAACAGGTTCATCCGGCTGTTGCTTGCGTGAGAAGAACCTGGCCTGCTCCAGTATACGGTTGGAGGGCAGGTCACATATCTCCGCGAACTTGCGCAAAAGACATACCGGGTCGTCGGCCGATTCAGCTGGCTCGACCGGCTGCTCGTTGTCATCCAGGACTGCTGGTTCATAGACAAAGGCTTGAGCTCTCTTCATTGCGTCGGGACCGGCCAGGTTGAGCAGGAGTGATGCTTTGACCGCAGCTGGGTCGTTCCGGTGCGCAATATTGACGTAGTGAGTGTAGTCCATCACAAAAGTCGACCATCGCTCCGCAATGTCAGCGTCGAAGACAAGGGGAGATGGCTTTCGGCATGAGTATGCCATGTCAAGGGAAACCCAACACTGGGCACTAACGGGGACAAAATAAATGAAAACCGGTAAACGGGAAACGCGAGTTTTAAACTTCTGACACCATGTAAAGGAGTGATAGCTGGCACACTGTAACCTTTACTGGTACTTTATTATAGCACATGGCACACACGTCCCAGCACTGACTGCATCCAGCCTTCAGGCGTACTGGGACCTAGTGGGAGGAACAAAGGGAGGATACTACAGTTATACTAATATGATGGGGCGTGGTTAGTGGTGATGAGGTAACTACATTATAGGTTGCATGCATAACCCATCTACAGAAGGGAACCATGGATTGGAAACACAAGTTGAGATGGGTATTTATATAGAGGTGAGAGGTTATCTTATGGAAGAGCAATATGTGCATTGAATCACATCTCCAACAAGCCAATTAACGTTAGTACAAAAATAAAATGTTCTGTGAGACAAAATGCTGGCAACCGTGAGAAGTTGGTTATACAGAATGGCACATGATCTTTTACTTTATTGGTGGCTGATTGGTTTCAAAAATAGGAATATTGGCCTGAATTACACCTTCATTTTGCTGGCAGTTTAGAACAGAACTGCCTGCAAGAAGCTCCTTGTGCATCAGTGTGTTAATGACTATAATGCTTGTGCCTTTAAACACAGGAGTGGGGAAAATGGTAGAAGTCAGATGTCAGTGTGTCTCACCACCTATTCCAAATAACGTCAATTAATTGTCCTCAATTAAATCAAATCTGTATTTAATTGGATTTTACTTTATGTTATAATGTTTTTGACCCTCCCTCCATAGGTAAAACTGAAATCAAAGACATTATTAAGCAAAGACTGAAGGAAAGATGGCAAAAGCAATGGGAGGAAGAGCGGAAAGGACGGTGGTTCTTCAGAGTCCAGAGGAAAGTGGGAGAAATGAGATGTGCAGGAAAAAACAGAAAAGAGGAGACAGTAATTTCAAGAATCAGATTTGGACACACTGGTCTGAACAGCACACTTTTTATAATAGGCAAGCATAATACAGGCAGATGTGAATACTGTGGGCAAGAAGAGACAATAGAGCATGTCATTATACATTGTGAGAGGTATGAGGAAGAAAGAAGACAAATGAGTGAACGATTCAGAAAAGAAAAAGTACAATTTGATTTAATAGATATTTTACAAAAGAATTCATATAAGTGCTATCAAATCCTAATGCTTTTTCTCAGGGTAACCAATTTGTTTGGAAAGATATAGGTTATTAGTATATAAGTTATAATGTTATTTGATCCACACTCCATACCAGTTGGTGGCGGTAATGCACTAAAAAGTTGTTTACCAACCGCCAAAAAAAAACAACAACAAAAACTACATAGAAGATAGAAGACCCCCCACTCTCAGAGGTATTTCACCGCAGTTATAAAGGTCTTTGACAGCATTGGGTAGTCTAGAGGCTGGGTCACAGATTCCATTACCTGAGACCAGCATTTTGAAGGGTAGCTCAGCGACAGTTATCATACTGGGAGCAGGCGAGAACCACAGGTCACATCAGGAACAAACCAATCCAGTTACATGACAGTAATTGTTAGTGAGAACTGCACTTGATACCTTAACACAATCTAAAAGAAGGATTAATCATGCACTGGCTCTGTTTTATAGGTCGAATTTTATTATATAAAATGATTCCGTGCAAAGACTGCATTTATGAACACTTACAAAACGTACCCAATGGGGTAAATGTGCTCAGACCGTATACCACAGAGTTCTTGCATGACACAGGGTGCTCAGTGGGAAAAAAAATCACATGCAATTTTCAGCTAACAATGCTTGTGTCTTATTTACATATGGGATTGATAGATTTTTGCTTTAGTTAGGATATGAAAGAAAATGGAAGTAATTTGTGCATCATCCACGAATACCTGGTATATACTGATTGTCAAAAGCAGAATAAACTGCACCTTTAAAACACAGCTGATTCTACGAGAACTTAAACTATTGTACCCATATTCATAATTGCTGTGATATATTCTGAAGTGGATGTGTTCCCGGAAACCACTTTGTGATACAAAATCCTATTGTAGAAAGCAATTACATTAAAACTCAAAAATATTTATTAATGAGACAGAGAAATGTGAGGTGTTGCATTTTGGGAAGTCTAACATGGGCAGGAACTGACACAGTGAAGGGTAGGGCTCTGGGGAGTGTTGTAGAGCAGAAGGATCTAGGAATAAAGGTGCATGGTTCCTTGAAGGTGCAGTCGCAGGTAGATAGGGTGGTCAAAAAGGCTTTTGGCACATTGGCTTTCATCAACCAGAGTATTGAGCATAGATACATAGATAATAGGTGCAGGAGTAGACCATTTGGCCCTTCGAGCCAGTACCACCATTCAATGTGATCATGGCTGATCATCCACAAATAATACCCCTATTGGGTAGGTCATGTTGCAGTTGTATAAGACATTGGTGAGGACACATTTAGAGCATTGTATTCAGTTCCGGACACTGTGTTATAGGAAAGATGCTACGTAGATACATAGATAATAGGTGCAGGAGTAGACCATTTGGCCCTTCGAGCCAGTACCACCATTCAATGTGATCATGGCTGATCATCCACAAATAATACCCCGTTCCTGCCTTCTCCCCATACCCCTTGATTCCGCTAGCCCTAAGACCTCTATCTAACTCTCTTTTGATTAATCCAGTGAATCGGCCTCCGCTGCCTTCTGAGGCAGAGAATTCCACAAATTCACAACTCTCTGTGTGAAAAAGTTTTTCCTCATCTCAGTTCTAAATGGCTTACCCCTTATTCATAAACTGGCCCCTGAATCTGGACTCCCCCAACATCGGGAACATGTTTCCTGCATCTAACTTGTCCAATCCCTTAATAATTTTATATGTTTCTATAAGATATCCTCTCATCCTACTAAATTCCAGTGAATACAAGCCCAGTCGCTCCATTCTTTCATCATATGACAGTCCCGCCATCCCGGAAATTAACCTTGTGAACCTACGCTGCACTCCCTCAATAGCAAGAATGTTCTTCCTCAAATTAGTAGACCAAAACAGCACACAATACTCCAGGTGTGGTCTCACCAAGCCCTATACACTGCAGCAGGACCTCTTCGCTCCTATACTCAACTTCTCTCTTTATGAAGGCCAACATGCCATTAGCTTCCTTCACTGCCTGTTGTGCCTGTATGCTTACTTTCAGTGACTGATGTATTAGGACACCCATATCTCGTTATACTTATCCTTTTCCAAACCTAACACCATTCAGATAATAATCTGCCTTTCCATTCTTGCCTCCAAAGTGGATAACCTCACATTTATCCACATCATACTCAACCTGTCCAAGTCGCTCTGCATCCTCATGGCATCCTCTTCACAGTTCACACTGCCACCCAGTTTTGTGTCAAATTTCTGCAAATTTGCTAATGTTACTTTTAATTCCTCCATCAAATAGAGAAAGCTAGTAGACAGTGTGTGAGGCAGGAGGCAGAGAAGGGAAGCACTCAGACCCAACATGTAGGGGAGAAAGAAGAAAAAGATAATAAACAGAGAATAAGAGGTGGTGGGTTTATTAAATGTGTATATTTCAATGCTAGGAGCATTGTAAGAAAGGTGGATGAGCTTAGCGCCTGGATTGACACCTGGAAGTATGACGTTCTGGCGATTAGTGAAACATGGTTGCAGGATGGCTGTGGTTGGAAACGAAATATTCCAGATTTTGTTGCTTCAGGTGTGATAGTATTGGAGGAGCAAGAGGTGGAGGTGTTGCATTGCTTGTCAGGGAAGATATTACAGCAATGCTTTGGCAGGATAGATTAGAGGGCTCGTCTAGGGAGGCTATTTGGGTGGAACTGAGAAATGGGAAAGGTGTAGCAACACTTGTAGGGTTGTATTATAGACCGCCTAATGCGGAACGAGAATTGGAAGAGCAAATATGTAAGGATTAGTAGTAAGCACAGGGTAGTGATTGTGGGACATTTCAATTTTCCACAGATAGACTTGAAAACACATTCTGTAAAAGGGCTGGATGGTTTGGAGTTTGTAAATTGTGTGCAGGATAGTTTTTTGCAGCAATACATAGAGGTACCTACTAGAGAAGGGGTAGTGCTGGACCTCCTGTTAGGAAATGAGACAGGTCAGGTGGCGGAGGTATGTGTTGGGGAGCACTTCGGGTCCAGTGATCACAATACCAAGATAATTCAATATAATTATGAAGAAGGTCAGAAATGGACCAAGGGTTGAGATTTATGATTGAAGAAAGGGTAACTTTGAGGCGATGCGAAAGGATTTAAAAGGAGTGAATTGGGACATTTTGTTTTATGTGAAGGATGTAGAAGAGAAATGGAGGACATTTAAAGGTGAAATTTTACGAGTACATCTTTATGTCCCTGTTCGGTTGAAAGGAAATAGTAATAATTGGAAAGAGCCATGGTTTTCAAGGGAAATTGGACACTTGGTTCGGAAAAAGAGAGAGATCTACAATAATTATAGGCAGCATGGAGTAAATGAGGTGCTGGAGGTGAATAAAGAATGTAAAAAGAATCTTAAGAAAGAAATTAGAAAAGCTAAAAGAAGAAGGTACACAAAAAAGCTGGAGAAACTCAGCGGGTGCAGCAGCATCTATGGAGCGAAGGAAATAGGCAACGTTTCGGGCCGAAACCCTTCTTCAGACTAAAGCTAAAAGAAGATATGAGGTTGCTTTGGCAAGTAAGGTGAAAGTAAATTCAAAGGGTTTCTACAGCTATATTAATAGAAAAAGGATAACGAGGCATAAAATTGGTCCATTAGAGAGTCAGAGTGGACAGCTATCTGCAGAGCCAAAGGAGATGGGGGAGATATTGAGCAATTTCTTTTCTTCGGTATTCACCAAGGAGAATTATATGGAATTATGTGAGGTAAGGGAAACAAGTAGAGTAGCTATGGAAACCATGAGATTCAAACAAGAGGAAGTACTGACACTTTTGAAAAATATAAAAGTGGATAAGTCTCCAGGTCCTGACAGGATATTCCCTAGGACATTGAGGGAAGTTAGTGTAGAAATAGCAGGGGCTATGACAGAAATATTTCAAATGTCATTAGAAATGGGAATGGTGCTGGAGGATTGGCGTACTGCGCATGTTGTTCCATTGTTTAAAAAAGGTAATGGAAAGGATACTTAGAGATAATATATATATATGCATCTGGATAAACCGGGTCTGATTAGGAACAGTCAACAAGGATTTGTGCCTGGAAGGTCATGTTTGACTAATCTTCGTGAATTTTCTGAAGAGGTTACTAGGGAAATTGATGAGCGTAAAGCGGTGGATGTTGTCTATATGGACTTCAGTAAGGCCTTTGACAAGGTTCCACATGGAAGGTTGGTTAAGAAGGTTCAATTGTTAGGTATTAATAGTGGAGTAGCAAGATGGATTCAACAGTGGCTGAATGGGAGATGCCAGAGAGTAATGGTGGATGGCTGTTTGTCAGGTTAGAGGCCGGTGACTAGTGGGGTGCCTCAGGGATCTCTGTTGTGTCCACTGTTGTTTGTCATATACATCAATGATCTGGATGATGGTGTGGTAAATTAGATTAGTAAGTATGCAGATGATACTAAGCTAGGTGGTGTTGTGGATAATGAAGTAGATTTTCAAAGTCTACAGAGAGATTTAGGCCATTTGGAAGAGTGGGCTGAAAGATGGCAGATGGAGTTTAATGCTGATAAGTGTGGGGTGCTACATCTTGGCAGGACAAATCAAAATAGGACGTACATGGTAAATGGTAGCGAATTGAGGAATGCAGTTGAACAGAGGAATCTAGGAATAACTGCATAGTTCCCTGAAGGTGGAATCTCACGTAGATAGGGTGGTAAAGAAAGCTTTTGGTGTGCTGGCCTTTATAAATCAGAGCATTGAGTATAGAAGTTGGGATGTAATGTTAAAATTGTACAAGGCATTGGTGAGGCCAATTCTGGAGTATGGTGTACAGTTTTGGTCGCCAAATTATAGGAAAGATGTCAACAAAATAGAGAGAGCACAGAGAAGATTTACTAGAATGTTGCCTGGGTTTCAGCAACTAAGTTACAGAGAAAGGTTGAACAAGTTAGGTCTTTATTCTTTGAAGCGCAGAAGGTTAAGGGGGGACTTGATAGAGGTCTTTAAAATTATGAGAGGGATAGACAGAGGTGACTTGGATAAGCCTTTTCCATTGAGAGTAGGGAAGATTCAAACAAGAGGACATGATTTGAGAATTAAGGGACAGAGGTTTAGGGGTAACATGAGGGGGAACTTCTTTACTCAGAGAGTGGTAGCTGTGTGGAATGAGCTCCCAGTGGAAGTGGTGGAGGCAGGTTCGATTTTAACATTTAAAAATAAATTGGTTAGGTATATGGACGGGAAAGGAATGGAGAGTTATGGTCAGTGGAGAGTTATAGTGCAGGTAGATAGGACTAGGTGAGAATAAATGTTCGGCACGGACTAGAAGGGCCGAGATGGCCTGTTTCCATGCTGTAATTGTTATATGGTTATAAATCATTAATGTATATTGTAAATAGCTGCGGACGCAGCACTGAGCCTTGCGGCACCCCACTAGTCACTGCCTGCCATTCTGAAAGGGACCCGTTAATCCCTACTCTTTGTCTCCTGTCTGCCAACCAATTTTCTATCCATGTTAATACCCTACTTCCAATACCATGTGCTCTAATTTTGCCCGCTAATCTCCTGTGTGGGACTTTATCAAAGGCTTTCTGAAAGTCCAGGTACACTACGTTCTCTGGCTCTCCCTTGTCCACTTTACTCGTTACATCCTCAAAAAACTCAGGAAGATTTGTCAAGCATGATTTCCCCTTTGTAAACCCATGCTGACTTGGACTGATCCTGTTACTGCTATCCAAATGCGCTGTTATTACATCTTTGATAATCGACTCCAGCATCTTCCCGCCACCGATGTCAGGCTAACTGGTCTATATAGACCTTCAACCCAGAGACATTAAGTTAGACAAACTAGGTACCAATGTCTGACTATGGGAGTGTCCAGGGGGTCACCTGTAATAAACGGAATTGGGAGTCTGCCGGGTACCACCAGCTGTGTGTAGACCTGGGGAACCCCCAAGGGGTCAAAAAATGTGTGCTGAATAGATGAGTGAGGTGCAACTTTAATCCACTACCATCGTGCGCTCACTGCCACGCCTATATCAACAACACAAATGGCATACATTTTCCCCGCTGCAAAAGGCCCGCCAGACCACCCACAAAGGGCCTAAAAAATGGGCTAGCATATAGACGAGCAAGGTACCATCCACAAATAATGCCAAATGAACAAGTTGAGTTCATAGAGTACAATATGGGTTACGCCAGACAAATAGTCCGCTGCACTACAGGTACCAAACGCCCCAAAAATGGACACCCAGGACCCTGCTGTCCAACTCGGCTAGCCTAGATATTGTGGGTACCAGCTAAAACCAAGTTTAAATGATCTATCACACCTTGGGGAATATAAATTGACCTATGACAACAATTATCTGCTGCATTGGGCCTACCAGACCCCCTAAATGGGCTCTTGGGCCAATCGAGGCTAGCACCCCCCCCCCCCTCCTCCCCCCCTCTCCCCCCCAATAATTAAAATTCCGTTTAATAGTCTAGGTATTAAAGATATGAGCTGAACCAGGTTTATATGATCAACCACAACCTTCGGCTAGTGAATACAAAGTGACTCATGTCAAAAAATTAACCACTTTATCGACCATTTCCACAACAACCCATTTCAATGAGAAAAGAGGGACAAGAGGCTAATAGTAGGTATAAACTGTTGGAGTGTCCTATTTTGCTTTCTATATATTTGGCCATTTGGCTGAATGCGGTGACAAGCTCTCCTTAGCTGCAGCCAAACAATATATCAACATCGGATTGGATGGAAGTTTTTGCAGTAGAGAATCATTGTTTATGGCTGTTTGCGGTAAGTTGTTTTGCTTAGCTACATAATTATAGTTTTTATAATGCAGGGATATCATGCATGATTCAGTTGTAGTGTTCAGTTGATAATTTACGTTAAAACCAATGCCATGGGGCAATGCCGTGCCCAGAGCACATGGCCTGCAGAGAGGTACAATGACTGATACGTGGTTAGGATCAAGTATTAGCAAGTGCATATAAAAGCCCTGTGGAATTTGTGCAATAAACTATGCTATATAGGCCTAAGTACAATTTAAGCTGGAATATTATGTTATTTGATGGCGATTTATCTTAAATAGGGATGGACTTTAATTTGATAAGCTTACACAGTCATCTCCCGTCTTTATGAAAAACTATGGAAAGCCGTATCAGACATCCTATAGTATGGACATAATTGTAATATCAGTGGTGATGCAGGGAGTGTATGCTTAAAATATTAAACTCAATAATGTTGTTTATTTTCCGGCTCAATTTGTGCCATTATAGGTCAGCAAATAGTTTGAAGATACGTGTTCTGTACTTAACATTCATTACATTCAGCCTCGTGTTTAAAATTGTAAGTATGAATTTTGGAACATTTGCAATATTTACTTACCATATATCAAAGTGGAACATTTGCAATATTGACTTACCTTATATCACAGACCAAGAAGGTAATTGCTACAATTATGTTAATTTTTTAGTGATACATAAATTGATAATTTGTTATTTATGTTTATTAGGTTTACCACCTTGAACCAAACTAATAAAAAATACTTTGATGAACTAGGTTTTTAAAGTTTTCTACATTCAAATGGAGGAACAAGCTTTGAAGGAGAGTATTTTTAGTCCACATTGTTCTCCCATTAAAAGCTTTTTAGTACAGTTCAGGCTAATATTATCCTGGGCAAATTACCAAACCTAGCTAGTACTAGTAGTAAGACAATGTACATGGAGGGTCCTGTAAACTGTAATGATGATTTACCATTCCATTACGCTACCAGGAAATCATAGCACACAATGAGCAGAAATAAATGCAAAAGTTAGCATTTTGGGGCATATTTATGATTTTTCTTAACATCTCGATGCGCAACCCAAAAATTTCCACATGGTTGTGAAGGTCATATCATCTATATTAAAAATATATAAAACTTAGAAACAGTTATCAAGCTAATCTTTTTCTCATTGCAAAAAATGTCCCAGCTGTTCGCTTTTTGCCAATTTTGCTGATGATAACTTCAGACTGCTTTAGGTGCATACTATGTGTTTTGAAATGGCCATATCTAAGATCTGAGTAACGGTAGACCCAGTTTTCTTTTCAGAATTATTCTCAGGTAAACATATTGAAGTACAGAATATGTTACACAATTTGGAGTCAATATCTTTCAAATTTAAAGGTTTAATGTAACTATGTAACATAACAAAATAAATGTTCCTTAGGAGTAGGGTTGACATTTGAGTCTGTTATTCTTTAATGAATCATTCCTTACACAAGTACATTAATAATAAACTTTAAAAATACATTGGGCCATATACAAATAAGATTGGCACCAAAATGTCAATTTTGGATCACGTGTTTGCCATCAGGCTTAATGTTTGCTTTAAATGATCAATCACACCTTGTGGAATACAAAATGACCAATGCCAGAGCAATTATCTGCTACCTGCAATTATCTGCTGCAATTATCAGATCCCCCCCCCCCCCCACCACCCACCACCAGTTGGGCAATTAAGGGACTATTTGGGGAGTCTGGTAGGACCAAGGCAATGGATTATTATTCTGGCATGGGTGATTTTGTATTTCCTAGGCTGTGATTGATCATCTAAACCTGGTTTTAGCTAGGACCTTTAACATCTAGGCTAGCCTAGATTGGCCCAAAAGCCCATTTAGGGGGTCTGGTAGACCCAAGGCAGCGGATAATTGTTCTGTCATAGGTTATTTTATATCCCCCAAGGTGTGATAGATCATTTAAACTTGGTTTTAGCTGGTACCCACAATAAAAACAGTTTTTTATTCAAGAGTAGTAGCTCTACTCAATAGCCACACATCTGTAGCCTCCCTTAGATCTGGTATTTTGTTGGTTCACATGCTTGCAAAAATGGTGTTTTATCATTTATGTTTTATTATTATTAATGTTTAGTGTTTTCTGAGTCATTCGTAACTATCACTGTATGTCATGTTGTTACTTGTAGGCGGAGCACCAAGGCAAATTCCTTGTATGTGAATACTTGGCCAATAAACTTACTTACTTACTTATCTAGGCTAGCCTAGTTGGACAGCAGGGTCTAGGGTGTCCATTTAACGGGTGTCTGGTACCTGTAGTGCAGCGGACTATTTGTCTGGCGTAACCCATTTTGTACTCTATGAACTCAAATTGTTCATTTGGCATTATTTTTGAGTGGTACCTTGCTCGTCTATATGCTAGGAAATAAAAGGAAAGGTGTGCAGATTTTGCTTTGATTTTGAACATCGAGTTTGAAATAAGAGATTTTATTGCATTTTCATTTATTATTTAATGTTTACAATCATTGCAGCAAATTTTCTGTATTGGCACTTCAGAGATGAAAATACATCTTCTGTTTGGTGTATGGAGGTTAATGACCAATAGAAGTTTCTACTGCTTACTTTTGCACATAAATTTGTAAAGTTACCAGATATGTTTTATAAGCTCAGATTTTTACATATACATTTCTATCTGTGAAGTAGCACAATGTACAGATAGCCTGAAGGTTTATATTTTTAACACCACATAAGCTTTTTGAGAGCTCATTCCAAGATGTACTGCTACAATTACTCTGAAGCAAGAGAATTCTAAATTTAGGATGTCCAGCAGAAAGACGTAAAACAGCTTTACTCAGCCTAAAGCTGTTAATACTGCAATGTTGACTTTTACTGAATCTGCAGAGTTAATAAAGGATATAAATTGTCACCACTTGTTCCCTATTTGTCCGTCACTGTGGTGCATTGCATTTACAAGATTTCATCATGCCAGATGTAATAACTATCAATTGAAAACAATTGTTTTTATCAGTTATCTTATGAGTTCATAAATTTCCATGCCTACTTAAAGCAACAAAGGAATATTATATGCAAAATTACCTCATCAGATGGCAAGCCATTTAATTAAAAATCGAAAGTTGTACAGAGTAATACAGAGGTGGCATAAGTAGTTGAGTTGCAGTTCCTGTGACTTTCGTTCAATCCTGACTTCTGGTATTCTCTGTGTGGAGTTTGCATGTTCTGCCTGTGACCACTGGTTTTCATCTTGGTGCTCTGGTTCCCTCCCATATCCCATGGATTGGCGGGCTCATTGCTCCTGGTGTGTAAATAATTTCTGTGAATGGAGAGTTGATGGGAATGTGGGAAGAATAAAATGAGATTAGTGAAGGATTACAGTAAATGGGAGCTTGATGGTTGCTACGGAGTTGGTGGATCGAATGGCCTGTTTCCGTGACATATGTCTCTATGACAGTAAAATAAGAGTTGCCAATTTTGGGGGAAAGAGCTTGTTTGATTAGTTTCTTTCATGGTGATATAAGACTGCTGAGAATAACAAATGGTGACTTAAAATGTATGATAAAGTACCCAGAGAAATGTTGTGTATTTCTATAAAAGCAGGAATGCCATAAATCAAATCTCAAATGACAGGAGATCTACCTCATAACATGGTAAAGGACCTGAAGGTAACATCTGTTGAAAGATGAATCATTGCAGATCCGTTTTAGAAGCAGAAAATTGCAAGTGCTGTCAAGGATTGTTAAATGATTTTTTAAATATATCAGAAGCCAGGAAAGCCCTTGAGTGATCTAACAACTGTAATTGAGAAAGCAATTTCCCTCCTTTTAAATAATTTGATTTTCTCGGGGTTTATAATGTAGGTTATGAAATGTACGGAGTGTTCCTGTCCTTTAAAATAGTTTCTTGAAATTCTTTTACAGGATGAAAACTTCAGTGTCAAGGTCAGGATTTATCATTGAATCAGTGGTGAGCAATAACCTTCCACAGTGAAGGTAGTTCTGTGTCATCATATTTCTTATGCTTCCATCTTTGAATTGGTAGATGAAGGATTTAGATATTGAACTCGGACAGGTTTGGGCAGCATCGGGCAGCATCTATGGAGGGAATGGGCTGATGACGTTTTGGGTTGGGACCCTTCTTCAAACTGATCAGAGTGAGGGGCAGAAAGCTGGATGAGATAGGTGGAGAGGGACAAAGCCTAGCAAGTGATATGTGGATAGACACAAAAGCAGGAGTAACAGCAGGAGAGGCAGAGAGAAGGAATGGGTGATGTTTCGGGTCGAGACTCTTCTTCAGACTGAAAGTCATGGAAAGAGAAACAAGAAATATAGACGATGATGTAGAGAGATAAAGAACAATGAATGAAAGATATGCAAAATAGTAACGATGACACAGGAAACAGACCATTGTTAGCTGTTTGTTGGGTGAAAACGAGAAACTGGTTTGACTTGGGTGGGGGAGGATAGAGAGAGTTGCTTGAAGTTAGAAAAATCAATATTCATACCACTGGGCTGTAAGCTGCCCAAGCAAAATATGAGATGCAGTTCCTCCAATTTGCATTTAGCCTCACTCTGACAATGGAGGAGACCTGGGACAGAAAGGTCTGTGTAGGAATGGGAAGGAGAATTAAAGTGTTTAACAACCGGCAGATCAATCAGGAGAGGGGGGTGATTGTCCGATGGGTGGATAAAGCCTGCAGTAACCCACAAACCTGCCTGCTTAATGATCCGTTTTGGTTTTTCTCAACTGGAACTACTGCTGGAGGTAGCAGGCAGGTTAACAAATTTCAGAAATTGCAGTTGACAGATGGACAGGTTTATCATGGATTAGCAAATCCATGAGGGATCTCACTCAGTTCTTGGCTGCATTGAGTGGACATGGAAAGGATGTGTCCAGTAATGGGAGAGCACCATCTCAGAATAGAAGTACATACCTTTAGGAAGGAGATGAGGAGGAATTTCTTTAGCCAAAGGTTGGTGAACCTGTGGAATTCATTGCCACAAACGGCTGTGGAGGCCAAGACATTGGGTATTTTTAATTTAGTTTAGAGATTCAGCACCGAGTCCACAATGACCAGTGATCTGCACACATTAACACTATCCTACATACACTAGGGACAATTTACATATACACCAATCCAATTAACCTACATACCTGTGCATCTTTGGAGTGTTGGAGGAAATCGAAGAACTTGGAGAAAACCCACACGGTCAAGCGGAGGATTTACAAACTCTGTACAGACAGCACCTGTAGTCGGGATCGAACCTCCGGGTCTCCGGCGCTGCAAGCGCTGTAAGGCAGTAACTACCGCTGCGCCACCATGTTGGAGATTGATAGGTTCTTGATTAGGAATGGTGTCAAAGGTTAAGGGGAGAAGACAGATGGATGGGGTTGAGGGGGAAATATAGATCATCCATAACTGAATGGCGGAGTTGACTCAACGGGCTGAATGGCCAAATTCTGCTCCTTTGTCAATGTTTTTGCTGGATTTGTGGTTGTCCAACCTAGAACAACCTCTTGGGAATGAGATGTCTGTTCAAAATCCACTCTGATGCATGAGTGGATTTTGAATGGACGTCTTATTCCCAAGAGGTTGTTCAAGGTGTGCACAAGCACAAATCCAGCAACAACACCAACACATTTCAGGGAATTGGAGGAGGGTATATTTGTCTTAACAACAACTTCCCATATCCAATAATTAAACTTCCCAAAAGTCTCCCGGGCAGGTTGATGCAGGAATGCGCCAGCAAGAGGCTGTGGTTGGGAATCCAAGGGAACGGGCCAGGAAGTGTGTGGGAGAGGAAAACTAAAGGCAGTGATGGGAGGTCAAGGAGGAAGCATAGTCAGTGGGAACCGGAGGCAGAGTGGGAGATTCACAGCAGAGGCCAGAAGGAGTAGAGCCACACCTGCTTCTGTTGAGAACCCATCCAGCTGGCATTCTCATTAGGTGAGGGAGTTTGCACCATGACTCAAAACTCAACCGCCCTAGAACTAGTCCCAGTGTTAAAATTAGCACTGTTATTTCTGCATCAAATGGATTAATAATTAATAGACCAAAAAAAGCAATAGTAGTGAGGAATCTTTTAAGTTATACAAGACTAAGTGGGACCCGTTGGGTCCCTGTCACACAGGAGGCTTGGTGCCCCAACGCAACCCGTTCCTCCAACACAATATTCCACCAGCGCAGTGCGGCTCATTTCCCCTCTCCCAGCACTCTCTCCCCATTCCTCTTCCACTCCCTTCTTCTTACCCTCTCTTCCTCCCTCACAACCCCCCTCACCTCTCCCTCCAATCCTTTCCCCTACCATCAGTCACTCCTCCTAAATCCTCTCTCCTCCCTACCCCCTCCTCTCCCTCTATTCCCACTCCCACCTCCCCCACTCCCCCACTCTAACCCTCTTTCCCCTCTCCTTCTCCCCTCCCACAATCCTTCACTACCTAACTTCCTTTCCCCTAAAACTCAGTCACCCTCCCTCTCTCCATTACTCCTCTTCCATCCCTACTCCCCTCCTATCCCACTCTCCCTACTCACCTCCCCCACTTCTCCCTCCCTCTCCTTCCCTACCCGAGAAGAGGGGGGTGAGAAGTGGGGGGGGGAGAAGAGGGGGGGGGGGAAGAGGGTGGGGGAGGGGGGAGAAAGAGGGGGGGAGGGGGAGAAGGGGGGGGAGGGGGAGAAAGGAGGGGGGGGGGCTGCGGGAGATGAAGAGGGGGGGAGGGCGAGACAGGGGGGGGGGAGGGAGAGAAAGAGAGGGGGGATGGGGAGAAGAGGGGGGTGAGGGGAGAAGAGGGGGGGGAGGGGAGAAGAGACGGGGAGGGGGAGAAGAGGGGGGGGAGGCGGGAGAAGAGGGGGGGAAGGGAGAGAAGAGGGGGGTGAGGGGAGAAGAGGGGGTGAGGGGGAATGAGGGGGGGACGGGGAGATAGAGGGGGGAGGGGAGAAGAGGGGGGGAGGGGTGAGAAGAGGGGGGGAGGGGGGAGAAAGGAAGAGGGGGGGGGGAGAAGAGGGGGCGGAGAAGAGGGGGGGGAGAAGAGGGGTGGGGAAGAGTGGGGGTGAGAAGGGGGGGGGAGAAGAGGGGAAGAAGGGGGGGAGGGGAGAAGAGGGGGTGGCGGGAGGAGGAGGGGGGGGAGGGAGAAGCGGGGGGGGAGAGAAGGGGGGGAGAGAGAAGGGGGGAGAGAGAAGGGGGGAGAGAGAAGGGGGGGGATAGAGAAGGGGGGAGAGGAGAAGGGGGGGAGAGAGAAGGGGGGGGAGAGAGAAGGGGGGAGAGAGAGGAAGGGGGGGAGAGAAGGGGGGGAGAGAGAAAGGGGGGAGAGAGAAGGGGGGAGAGAGAAGGGGGGGAGAGAGAAGGGGGGGGGTGAAGGGGGGGTGAGAAGGGGGGGAGCGGGGAGGGGGGGGAGGGAAGGGGGAGAGAGAAGGGGGGAGAGAGAAGGGGGGTATCGATTTTCTCCATAGAGACAGATTTTGAAAAATGTTGAAAAATTTGCTGCAACGATACTGAGGCTGCGACTAGTTCCCAGAATGCGTGAAGGAGACATCATGAAGGAGACTCACCAGAGACCACCAGCGAACATGTGGCGACCATATGGCGATCATGAAGCAAGCGCAGAGTCTCCTGCACTCGCCTAAAAGTCGCCTAAGTGGGACAGGGCCTTTAATCCCCCCAGTCTCCCTCCTCACCTCCCCCACTTTCCCCCCTCTCACTCCTCTCCCTCAATCCCCCCACTCTCCCTCCTCACCTCCCCAGGATCTCGAGGTTGCCGCTCCTCTCCCTTCTTGCGTGTCCCGGAGGAACATCAGCCGTCGGTGCCCTCAGAGCCAGGCTCAGGCCTCGGATCCTCGGCGCGTCCCAGAGCACCAGCCGCTATGGCCGCGTGCCGGCTGAGGCAGGTGGGCGCTGGCAGAGGCGGGCAGGTGCTGGTGACTGACAGCAGACGCAGCCAATCAGTGCAGCAATGGTGCAGGAAGGGGCGTCGCCGTTCCGGCAGTGACTGACAGGAGAGGAGAACAATTTAAAGATATTTAAACCTTAATAACTTTTAAAATATACCACCGATCGGAACAAAACTTGTTGCACTTGCAGCACAGGAGAATGGTGAGTGAGGTGCTATCGTGTACCATTTTGCGAAAATGTAAAAACAACGCAAACCTGAAGAAAACAAGATGAGAGTTTTAGTTATGTATAGATAGATAGATTTTTTTCAGGGAATTTGGGGACGGGGGGTGGAAGGGGGTTACTTCCTGAACAGTGCATTATTGGAAAGAGAATTCAACATTCACAACATATTAACATGGAGCCAACCATGCAGCACAAGAACAAGCATCAGTCCATGATATCTGTGCTGTCCATAATGCCAATTTAAACTGTACAGACAGATTTGATTGTGTGACCTCTCAGCCAGGAATATAAACTCAGAAAATCCCCCCAACATACTATTAATCCAAAACACCAGAACAGAACAGATCACCTCCATCTCTTGTACATTATTTGCGCAATTCACTTACGTCTGACAAATGCCATGGAAAAGGAAAATATATAGTTTTAATCAAAGTTGCTTTTTATCTTGTTGAATTTTTAATACAAACTATATCCCATTTGCAGACTGAAAAGGAAGGAAAATAAAATTGAATTATTAAACATGCTGTAGAAAATGTAATCAGTAATGTGGCAACAATATGTAGCACTATATAATATTTATGGGAACTGGTAGTTTCCAGGTTCAATTAAAATAACCTTTAAATCAGTGACATGACATATTCATTTTGTCTGGTTGCCTTTAGCGAGATAATTCTAAAAATAGTTCTGTTTCTATAATTGTGAAAAAAATATTTATATTGGTAAGCTGCTCCCTGCATAGTTTGACTGATTAAAGGAACATGTGTAATAATTTAACCATGACACAAGAGTTCAGTGTAAGGGTACACGGTAAGTAGCTGGCAAGTAGTAGACCAAGCCCCATCGAACTCCGAGCTTGAACTTTATGGTATAGCTTAAAAAGCTGGCAGAAACTATGCAGGGAGCATGGCAGATGGCTAATGCTGGGACCTGGCTAATGCGCATGGGAGGATATTGAGGGTGGAAAGCCAGGGACAGTTGCATTTAAGGGCAGAAGCAAACTCTCACATTTCTGCTCCCCAAGGCACAAGTAAATTTAAATTTCTTTATTTATATAGCACGTTTTTAGTCAACTTGCATTGACCCCAAAGTGCTTCACATAATTACATCCACACACACATGCAAAGGTGGGTGAAGTGTCTTGCCCAAGGACACACACAGGCAAAGGTGGGTGAAGTGTCTTGCCCAAGGACACAATGACAGTATGCACTCCAAGCGGGATTCGAACCAGCTACCTTCCGGTTGCCAGCTGAACACTTAGCCCATTGTGCCATCTGTGCATCAAGTAGGTGCAGGGAATGGTTCATGTGCAGACGGATGAGTTCAGTTTAACTTAGCATCACATTCAGGACCAACATTGTGGGCCTCAGGACCCTTTCCCGTGCTGTTCATGTTCTTGTCATCCCTCTTATAACCTTCACATATAGTTCCAGAGGTCCCTAGTGAGGCTCCTACTATGCACTTGAGCAATTAACTCTTGTTGGGTTTTAAGGTCATAAGGTCATGTAATAGGAGTAGAATTAGTCCATTCAGCCCATCAACTCTACTCTGCATTCAATCATGGCTGATCTATCTCTCCCTCCTAACCTCATTCTCCTGCCTTCTCCCCATAACCTTTGACGCCTTCACTAATCAAGAATCTATCTTTCTCTGCCTTAAAACTGTCCACTGATGTGGCCTCCACAGCCTTCTGTGGCAAAGAATTCCAAAGATTCACCACACTCTGACTAAATAAATTTCTCCTCATCTCCTTCCTAAAAGAACATCCTTTAATCCTGAGGTTTTGACCTCTGGTCCTAGACTCTCACACTATCCTCTCCACATCCACTCTATCCAAGCCTTTCACTATTCTGCATGTTTCAATGAGGCCCCCCTCATTTTTCTAAACTCTAGCGAGTTCAGACTCAGTGCTGACAAACACTCATCATAGGTTAATCTAATCATTCCTGGTAACATTCTTGTAAACCTCCTCAGGACACTCTCAGAGCCAGCACATCCTTCCTCAGATATGGTGCCCACAATTACTCACAATATTCCAAATGTGGCATGACATCCCTGTTTTTGCATTCTGCACCAGCTCTCCCAAGTCCCTGGATATAGTCTGAAAATAGTTTACGCCTTTATTTCTACTACCAAAATGCATTTGCTACACTATATTCCATCTGCCACTTCTCTGCCCACTCTCCCAACCTGTGCAAGACCTTCTGCAGAGCCCCTACTTTCTATACACTATCTGCCCCTCGACCTATTTTTGTATCATCCGCAAACGTGGCCACAAAGCCTTCAAACCCCTCGTCCAAATCATTAATATACAATGTGAAGAGTAGCGGCCCCAGCACCAACTGTTGTTGAACTCTACTAGTCACTTGCAGCCAACCAGAAAAAGCCCCCTTTATTGACACTCTTTGTCTTCTGCCATCCAGCCAACCTGATATCCATGCTAGTATCTGCCATTTGATACCATGGGCTCTCATCATCCTCAGAAGCCTCACGTGTGGCACCTGATCAATTTGAATGTTATCATCAGATCCTCGCTTTTCAGATTCTGAATGCACCAATAAAATGGTGTGGGATACCTGCGCATCAAGCGGACGATAAGTACAAATATATTGAGTCTTTATTTGCCTGCATGTCTTTTTTTCATAAGAGATGGAGAGTGAGAGGCAGCCTAAAGGCATGACCAATGTAAAAAAATGTAGAGGCTGTTACAATGCACCTTCTTGCTATCTCATATTTTGCTCTCTGTCCATCAATGCATTTCTCCAAACATTTGTGTATGGACAACAATGTTGTTCTTAATTTCTTTCAACAACATAAATCTATTGATAAAGAAAATAAATTAATCAATTCCGTACTTCCTTCAACCGTCATCGGAGCAGCTCAGTTACATCTTTTTGAAGGTCTTTATTGATTTGTTTTGAGTTAGTGTGCTGAATAAGATTAACAATAATATTTGTATTACAGCATCAAATATTGTTCGATCAGAATGACATAGATCAAAAATAATTATAATCTTCAGAAAATGTTCCCCAAAAATGACAATTATTATTGTTCTAAAATGACATTTCTATTTCCTGCACTCATTAGTGCCAAACAATTGATCATTTATCAATTTGCAAAAGACGTGGTAGGTCCTAAAGAGCACAGAGTGGGTGAGAGTGAGTTTTATCTCAATCGACCAGGATCTATTTTTAATTCAAATCTGTGGATGTGAGCATTAAACATATTTTAAATGCGGTGTGAATTTATTCTTACATGTTGAACTCATATGATTCACCCGAGACAATCCCGATCGATTATTTGTGATCGATGTATCAATAGACATGCAGATGAAAATAATTTAATTCTGGGCCTGTATATGTTCTCATGAGGCTAATATATTTTCTTGTCTTCGATGGCTTTGTCTTAATATTTATTAGAGATAAGACTTTTATTAGTTAAAAAACAAGTTAATGTGTTTGCTTTCCCTTCCTTTCTTTCAGGGGGTTTAATGATGTATTGAATTGGAGAGGATAGAATAAATTTCTAGTGCCTGGGTTTAATTAATTCCTGATGAAAATAAAAGCCTTGCCCATCAAACTGCTTCAAGTGGTTAGTTAGCGTGACATGTTTTCAATTTGTAATCTCTAAGCTAATACAGTTTTCTCCCTGATAATGTCAACTAGAACAAATTAATTCCATTTATTGATTTACATTGTACAGAAGGTTAAAGCAGAATATAGAGACTATTTTCAAGAAAATTCTCATGCGCCTATTAGTATTGCCTAAAAATAACTCTTAACACTTTGAGCTTTTGCAGAATAGATACCTAAATCACATGGCTCGAAGCTGGTCATATAATGTTTCTTGCTATTACTTTTAGATGACATAGGACTGGAGCAAGCTTTTCAGAACCAAGTTAAGAAACAACCAAAACTTGGTAGCATCTGAATAGCTATTGGCATCAGGCCTCAATGGCTCAATGCAAATTTATTGTCACATGTACCTAGGTACAGTTGTTTTTTTTTGCATACAGTTCAGTAACAATCTTCAGTATCAATTGCAGTTTTTTGAAGACGTAACCTGAAAGGTCGAAGAGGGCAGAGTTGTAGATGTTGTATACATGGACTTCAGCAAAGCATTCAACAAGGTTGCACATGGTAGGCTGCTCTGGAATGTAAGATCGTATGAGATCCAAAAAGAGATAGCTGAATAGATAGAAAATTAGCTTCATAGAAGGAAGCAGAGGGCGATGGTGGAAGGTTGCTTCTTGGACTGGAGGCCTGTGATTAGTGGTTTCCCTCAGGGTTTGGTGCTGGGCCTGTACTGTTTATCTATATCAATGATTTGGATGAGAACATACACGGCAAGATTAGCAAGTTTGCTGATGATACAAAAGTGGGTGGTGATAGTGAGTGCAGGTGCATGGTTCCTTAAAGGTGGAGTCGCAGGTAGATAACGGTGGTCAAAGAGGCGTTTGGCACATTGGCCTTCATCAGTCAGAGTATTGAGTATAGGAGTTGGGAAGTCATGTTGCAGTTGTATAAGATGTTGATGAGGCCACAATTAGAGTATTGTGTGTGCAGTTCTGGGCAACATGTTATAGAAAAGATGTTGTCAAACTGGAACGAGTACAGAGACGATTTACAAGGATGTTGCTAGGGCTAGAATGTCTGAGCTATAGGGAGAGGTTGAGCAGGCTGGGTCTCTATTTCTGGGAGAGCAGGAGGATGGGGCTGATCTTATTGAGGTGTATAAAATCATGAGAGAAATAGATCGGGTAGATGCAGAGTCTCTTGCCCAGAGTAGGTAAATCGAGGACCAGAGGACATAGGTTTAAGGTGAAGGGGAAAAGATTTAATAGAATTCTAAGGGGGTAACTTTTTCGCACAAAGGGTGTTGGGTTAATGGAACAAGTTGTCAGAGGAGGTAGTTGAGGCAGGGCCTATCCCAACATTTAAGAAACAGTCAGACAGGTACATGAAAAGGACAGGTTTGGAGGGATATGGACCAAACGCGGGCAGGTGGGACTAGTGTAGCTGGGACATATTAGCCAGTGTGGGCAGGTTGGGCTGAAGGGCCTGTTTCAACACTCTATCACTCTATGACTCTATGACTTTAATCTTACTATATATAAGGCACTATCATACTTCAGTACAAGAGCGTAAAACAGTAGATTATACTGAAGCAATATATAAGAATCATCATGTTTCCTGCACCATCTTGTATGCTTCAAGTCCTCCTTAAGGTGTAAGTGGTTCATCCTCGTATCTACTCTGATAATTCCAGATGCCATAAAAAAAACTGGCCCAAGCTCACAAAGGAATAAAACTGGGCATTCTTCAAATATTTGTTTGTATTTAAAAATACTGCAAAAGCACCATTTTGCTGTCCCTTTACTGCACGCTGTTCTTTTTAACCTTTAAACACTCTTCAGAAGCACAGTTCTTTTTAACTCTATTTGATTTCAAACACCCAGTATCTGTTCCTACACGTCAACAAAGAAATGTCATTCTGTTTGATGTTTGGCCATTATCATAAAATAGTTGACTGAGTTGATCACCATTTTGAAAGGCAGGTGAATGGGTTATACTCTTGTGATGACTTTGAAGTGAGGTGCTGTTGGGGGAAATCTTTGTGGCAGTGGGGTCAATGAAGAAAGCAGGCAATTAAATCTCAATTATCATATATCATTGTGTGGCCTGATAACTCTTTGTTTCCTTGGATTTAGTATATATTCCCCACACTTGGGCTAATATTAAGGCCCCATGTTTTGTCTCTGCATGAATAACTATAGTACTTTCTTTAGATCGCAACCTGATTTATTCACAGTCTGAGTAGTGAAAAGCCTGGATAGAGTGGATGTGGAGAGGATGTTTCCACTAGTTGGAGAGTCTAGGACCAGAGGTCATAGCCTCAGAATTAAAGGACATTCATTTAGGAAGGAGATGAGGAGGAATTTCTTTAGTCCGAGGGTGGTGAATCTGTGGAATTCATTGCCACAATGGGCTGTGGAGGCCAAGTCAGTAAATATTTTTAAGGCAGAGATAGATAGTTTCTTCATTAGTTCAGGTGTCAGGGGACATGGGGAGAAGGCATGAGAAGGGAGTTAAGAGGGAAAGATAAATCAGCCAAGATTGATTGGTGGGGTAGACTTGATGGGCCGATTGGCCTAATTCTGCTCCTATCAATCAATCAATCAATCTATCTTTATTGTCATCTTGCAAAGCAACAATTGTACAGTGCAAAATGAGAAGACGTTTCCCAGGGAATACCGGAGCATCGCACATAAAACTTAAACATTTCACACATAATAACAGTAAAAACAATGCAGTCCCTGATGAAACAGTATAAATAATTAAAAGCAGATAAAACAGCAACATTAAAATACGGTAAAAACAGTCATTAAAATGTCCAGGGCAGCTGATTTGAGTGGCCAGTGCCAGAGTTATTAAATTGTCAGTGCAAAGCAGCAGAATCAGGTGGAGTGACTGTTTAGCAGCCTCACAGCCTGTGGCAGGAAGCTGTTTAGCAGTCTGGTAGTCCGGGCTTTGATGCTGCGGTATTTCTTGCCTGATGGCAGGAGATCCAGGTTTGTGTGGAGGAGGTGCAATTTGTCCTTAGCTATTCTCAGAGCTTTTATCACATAAACTTATGAAAAACTAAGTTAAAAGTCCCATTGATTCCTCATGGCATTCTAGGATATATAAGGCGGCACAGTGGCATAGAGGTAGAGCTACTGCCTTACAGTGCCAGAGACCCAGGTTCGATCCTGACTAAGTGCACTTGTCTACACGGAGTTTGTACGTTCTCCCCATGATCTGCGAGGATTTTCTCCGAGATCTTCGGTTTCCTCCCACATTCCAAAGACATGAAGGTTTGCATGTTAATTGGCTTGGGATTAATGTAAAAATTGTCCCCAGTGTCTGTAGGATAGTATTATTGTGCGGGGACCGCTGGTCGGTGTAGACTCGTTGGGACGAAAGGCCTGTTTCTGCACTGTATCTCTAAACTAAAACTAAATAAACATTGGCCAATTTTTATTTGACAAAGATTTATAACACCAATATCCCACAAGGAACCAATGGATTATGAAACTTTTGTTGGTTTAGTTGGAGTTGAATACATATTTGTAGAACTGATTCATGGCTGAACTGATCAAAACCTCAAACCAGGCACAAAGCTTGAGTTTGATTGAGTAGTGGTGATCCTTGCCCTTCTTTACATTGTTAAGACATGAATTACCTACAGCAGGAACTTCAAAGTGCTTGAGAAGTAGCATGAATGTGCTTTTGCAAAATCCTCCTAATCCACTGTGATGGAGTAAGTAAGGGCCAAGAGGCATCTCTAGATGACAGATATGTTTCCATTTTATTTCTCCACTGCTTAATCTCCTCAAGCAACCTCCTTCTCATTTCCTGAGAAAAAGTGTAGAGGACAGAATAGGCAGGAGAAAGGCAGGGAGCGATGAAGGAATGTTAGTTTAAATTGCACTTATTTTAATGCAAGAGGCCTGACGGGTATGGTAGTTGAACTTAGGTCATGGGTAGGTACGTGCGACTGGGACGTTGTAACCATTATGGAAACCTGGTTAAGAGAGGGGCAGGGCTGGTAGCTCAATGTTCTGGGATGCAATACATACCTGTAGATGAAAGAGGATTCAATACAGGTGCTTCAGGAGGTGAGGGTAAAAGAGGAGGGGAGGGGGGTTGCATTGTTGGTTAAGGAGGATGTCATGGCAGTGGTCAGAGGTGACATTATGGACCGTTTAGCTAGTGAGGCTATATGGATGGAGCTGAGAGACAAGAAAGGGATGATCACCTTGTTGGGATGTACCACAGGCCCCCAAATAGTCAACGGGAATTAGAAAAGCGAATATGCCGGGCGACTGCAGGCAGCTGCAGGTCTAATAAAGTTGTTGTTGTAGTAGAGGATTTTAACTTTCTCAATATTGACTGGGAATGTCATAGTGTGAAAGGGTTAGACAGGGTGGAATTTGTCAAATGTGTTCAAGAGAATTTCCCACGGTAATATGTAGAGTCCTACAGTACATGGCATAGTTAACAAGTTTGCAGATGACACAAAAGTGGGTGATATTGTAGATAGTGACAATGGTTGTCAAAAATTGCAGCAGGATCTTGATTGGTTGGGCAGGTGGGCTGAGGAATGGTTTAAATTGAATACAGAGAAATGTGAGGTATTGCATTTTGGGAGCAGGTACATGGGCAGAATCTACACAGAGAAAGTTAGGGCTCTGGGGAGTGTTGTAGAGCAGAGGTATCTAGGAGTACAAGTACATTGTTTGTTGAAAGCGACATCACAGTTAGATAGGGTGGTCAAAAAGGCTTCATCAGTCAGAGTATTGAGTATAGAAGTTGGGAGGTCATGTTGCAGTTGTATAAGATGTTGGTGAGGCTGCATTTAGAGTATTGTGTTCAGTTCTGGGCACCATGTTAGAGGAAAGATGTTGTCAAGCTGGAAAGGGTTCAAAGAAGATTTATGAATATGTTGCCAGGACTTGAGGGCCTGAGCTATATGGAGTGCTTGAGCAGGCAAGGACTCGATTCCTTGGTGCCCAGGAGGATGAGGGATAAGCCACACAACATCTTGTCCAGAGTAGACCCAGAGGACAAGGCTGAGTGGAGGAGGGGGAGGGGGGGGGGGGGGGGGGGAGGGAAGAGAGTGATTTATTAGGAACCGGAGGGGTAACCTTTTCTCCCAAAGGGTGGTGGATGTATGGATCGAGCTGCTGGAGGAGGTAGTTGCGGCAGGTATTATTGCAACATTTAAAAAACATTTAGACAGGTACAGAGATAGGACAGGTTTAAAGGGATATGGGCCAAACACAGGCAGGTGGGACTAGTGTAGATGGGACATGTTGGCCGGTGTGGGTAAGTTGGGCTGAAGAGCCTGATTCCATGCTGTAAGGCTCTATGAATCTATGACTCTCCAATGGGAGTTCTGTGAGACCCTCTCTCACTGTTCCCCCTCTGTGATTCTGCTATGTCCTCCAGATATGCTGCCTGACCTGCTAAATTACTCCAGCACTTTGTGTTCTATGCAGGATTTTAGCATCTACAGTTCCTTGTGTCTCTTCCAAATCCAGTGACGGGATTTGTGATCCTCTCCCAGGCCAACATCACCAGGATGGAGGCTCCAATGACGTGCAATTGGCTTCAATGGACATACCATCCTGTAATCATTCCGGATATCAAAAAAGGATAACATTAAAGCATAATTGTCTGCATGACCCATGGAAATTTCTAGCCCATGACCATTCAAAATGGAGAAAGAACATTTGGGGTGGATTGAGAACTCCAATTGGGAGAATGCAAAAGCACAGTACAATCAGTTGAAAAAGGCCACCATCTCCAAAACCACTCATCCACCTGACCTGTGAGGCACCTCTTGCCCCTTCTGAGGCAGAATCTGTGAAGAACTACAAAAGGAGAAAAATTCATCTCACATGGGCACTTTGCAGGAGACAGTTAAGATGAGAGGGGAAAAGTTGAAAGAAATGCAGCACAACGTTTTTGTACACAGTGGTGATGTGCCTGGAACACGCTGCCAGGGGTGATGGTGGAGGCAGATACAATAGAGCCATTTAAGTGACTTTTGGATAGGCAGCGAATGGAGGTATATGGATTATGCTCAGTCAGCCAGAACTTAATAGTATTCCTCCCCTCACCAAATGTAGGATGCATTTCATCTTGAGCAGGTCATTTTTAACGACATTCACTTCCTCTGTTTGTTGATCTATTTAAATAATCCATTGCTCTCTTATGCAATGACATTGCCAGCATCCGCTTTATCAGCAAAAGTAGATGCAGGGAATTCCTAACAACTAATCCATTACTTCTTGCTCCGTAGAAAAACCTTTCTGTTCATTCATCGCCCCTTTCATAGCTCTAGAATTTTCTTTCATCCCTGTGGTGGCTATGACTATGTCACTGAAGAATGAAGCTGGTAAATGCAAAAGGTCTTTATTCATCACAACAAGCAGACGATCTCTTGGAGAACCTCTCAGTAGAATCTCTCTAAACTCAAAATACATTGAGTTATTCTTCTCTGAAGAACAAAGATAAGAGCAGGTGATTTGATACAGTTACAATAGCTATCACAACTTTGTTTATTTCAACATTTTAAGCCATAAAAATGGCTACATTGAATTACATATTTACAAAGGGAGCCCACTGCACTGACAAGACACCCCTGAATGTCCAAACACTTTTGCAGGAACAAAGTATTTCCCATGGATGGTCTAAATAATATATAAAATATAGAACAGTACAGCATTAGAGCAGACCCTACAGCCCATGATGTCTGTACCAAGACCAACTCAGGTGTCAGAGGTTATGGGGAGGAGGCAGGAGAATGGGGTTAGGAGGGAGCGATAGATCGGCCATGATTGAATGGCAGAGTAGACTTGATGGACCGAATGGCCTAATTCTACTCCTATCACTTATGACCTTGTGAACTCATTTGCCTCAGCATAATCCACATCCCTCCATTCCCTGCCTATCCAAAAGTCCAAAAGTCTCTTAATTGCCTCCTCCACCACCCCTGACAGCGCGTTCCAGGCACATCACCACTCTATACAAAAAAGATGTGCCGCACTTTTTTAAACTTTGCCCCTCTCATCTTAAAGCTATGCACTCTAGTATTTGATATTTCCATCCTGGGTAAAAGGGAATGACTTTCTGGGTATAAAATAACTCAGTTACTGATCAAATGTGTCTATGACCATAGACACAGAATCCTGGACTAACTCAGCAGATCATGCATCATCTCTGGAGAAAGGGGATGGGTGATGGTTCAGATAGGGACCCTTTATTCAGACTGAGGGGGGAGAGGGGTGGGCGTGAGGAGCTGGGTGTCATAGAGGGAGAGTCAGGCAGCATCTCTGAAGAAAAAGGATGGAAATATTGCCTAACCCATTGAGTTACTCCAGCACTGTGTGTCTATCTTATGCTCTTTGGTCAGTGGCTTTGGAGGAGACTGCAGATGCTAAAATCTTGCATCGAACACAAAGTGCTGGAGTAACTCAGTGTGTCAGGCAGCATCTCTGGAGGACATAGCAAAATCACACAGGAGGAGCAGTGAGGGAGGGTCTTGGTCCTCTTAAACCCGTTACTCCAGCACTTTAAAAGTAGCAAAAATGCTGGAGAAACTCAGTGGGTGAGGCAGCATCTATGGAGCGAAGGAATGGGTGACGTTTCGGGTCGAGACCCTTCTTCAGACTGATGTGGGGGTGGGGGCTGGAAATAGAAAGGAAGATGCGGAGACAGTGGGCTGTGGGAGAGCTGGGAAGGGGAGGGGAAGGAGGGAGAAAGCAAGGACTACCTGAAATTGGAGAAGTCAATGTTCATACCGCTGGGGTGTAAACTACCCAAGCAAAATATGAGGTGCTGCTCCTCCAATTTGCGGTGGGACTAACTCTGGCCATGGAGGAGGCCCAGGACAGAAAGGTCGGATTCAGAATGGGAGGGGGAGTTGAAGTGCTGAGCCACCGGAGATCAGGTTGGTTAATGCGAATTGTTAATTAATGTTAATTGATTAATTCTGTCCTGGGCCTCCTCCATGGCCAGAGTGAGTCCCACCTCAAATTGGAGGAGCAGCACCTCCTATTTCGCTTGGGTAGTTTACACCCCAACGGTATGACTAATGACTTCTCCAATTTCAGGTAGACCTTGCTTTCTCCCTCCTTCCCCTCCCCTTCCCAGCTCTCCCACAGCCTACTGTCTCCGCCTCTTCCTTTCTTCTTACCCCCCCCCCCACCTCCACCCCCACATCAGTCTGAAGAAGGGTCTCAACCTGAAATATCACCCATTCCTTCGCTCCATAGATGCCGCCTCACCCGCTGCGTTTCTCCTGCATTTTTGTCTACCTTCGATTTTTCCAGCATCTGCAATTCTTTCTTAAATACATTTACTAGAATGTAGTTGGAAGATCTGAGCAACATTTTTTGAACATTCCGGTATCAAATCTGGCAGTAATGTGCGGAATAAAATGACTTCATAGTTCTTTTCTATTTGCAGCTGAGCAACCCTCCATGTGCAGCGTAAGGTCACTCATAGGTTACTTAAGCCCTACAGGCTAGCTGCACAGGTTTGTTTTGGGTGATGCTGCAAAAAGAAACTTAAAGCCATAACGGCAGATATATCAGTTAGAATAACTATCAAATGTAATGGGGAAACAGGCAGAAAGTTCAGCAATTGATTTTCTCCAAGGAACCATTAAGGGCATGTGTGCCTTTAGTAAAGAAACTTTCCTCCAAGGAAAGCGCGAATGTAACCTGCATTCAGTTCCTGAGTGTTTGAATGCTTGAACTTGGACTAACCACCTACTGTTGGACTGCATCACAGCTTGGCTTGGGAATGCTTTGCCCAACACTGCAAGAAATTGCAAAGATTGTGCATGTGGTCCAGTCAAACTCACAGAACAGAGGTTGGCATGGTTGTATCTATATATAGTACTAGACTAAGTGGGACCCGTTGGGTCCCAGCATCACACAGGAGGGCTGGTCATCCAACGCAATATTCCACCTCTCCACCAATTCTAATATTGGTGGCCAGTTGGGGGGGGGGGGGGGGGCTTTCTGGAGCGCTAGTATGGGTGTTGTGGGCTGAAGGGACTGGTTTCCAGAGGGCTAGTATGCAAATTGTGCGCCAAATGGATTCTTGGGCTGGCGTCTCAGTCAATCAAGCCTGTTGTGCTGACAACTCACTCACTCACGGCTGGTTGGCTGGTAGTTGACACAGCTAATCCTTGAAATTCTATTTCAAGCAGGGTATAAGGCCACCAAATTCAAGTTGTTTCTTACCACTTCCAGCAGGGTGCAAGGCCACCAAATTCAAGTGCAGTTTCATACCATTTGAAGTAGGGTGCAAAGCCACTAAAGACAGCGAGTCGTGACCTATCCCTCCTCCATCTTGCAGAGACTGAGCCACACCCACATTTCCAGGTTTTATAACCCCTCCCACCACCCCCCCCCCCCCCCCCCCCCACCGGAAAAAGGTGTGGCTTTCATGGAGTGATTGACAGAGAGATTCTCAACATTAAAAAAAAAACTAATAACACTTTTATTTTTCATTGATGGGAAGAATTCTCTGCACCTGCTCAGCGAAGGGGGACTGAGTAAGATGGCCAAAAATCACAGCGGTAAGTGGTAGCGTTTTAACTAAAATCAATATACAGTGCAAAGAGGAAGTGCATTTACAGTAGTGCCTTTTAACTTCAAGCCAAAGCACCAAGCCACCATTTGCAGTAAGTAGTGCCTTTTAACTTCAAGCCATTGCATCCAAGACACCATTTGCAGTAAGTAGTGCCTTTCAACTTCAAGCCACACCCAAGCCACCATTAGCAGTAAGAGGTGCCTTTCAACTTCAAGTCAAAGCAACCAAGCCACCATTTGCAGTAAGTAGTGCCTTTCAACTTCAAGCCAAATCAACCAAGCCACCATTTTCAGTAATAGTGCCTTTCAATTTCATGCTACCATTAGCAGTAAATAGAGCCTTTCAACTTCAAGCCAATGCACCCACGCCACCATTTGCAGTAAGTAGTGCCTGTCAACCACATGCCACCATTTGCAGTAAGTAGTGCCTTTCAACTTCAAGCCAAAGCACCTAAGCCACCATTTGCAGTAAGTAGTGCCTTTCAACTTCAAGCCAAAGCAACCAAGCCACCATTTGCAGTAAGTAATGCTTTTCAACTTCAAACCAAAGCTCCCAAGCCACCGTTTGCAGTAAGTAGTGCCTTTCAACTTAAAGCCAAAGCACCCAAGCCACCAGCAGTAAGTAGTGCCTTTCAACTTCAAGCCACAATTTGCAGTAAGTAGTGCCTTTCAACTTCAAGCCAATGCACCCACACCCCCATTTGCAGTAAGTAATGCATTTTAACTTCAAGCCATTGCACCCAAGCCACCATCTGCAGTAAGTAGTGTCTTTCAACTTCAAGCCAAAGCAACCAAGCCACCATTTGCAGTAAGCAGTGCCTTTCAACTTCATGCCGCCATTTGCAGTAAGTGGTGTCTTTCAACTTCAAGCCACACCCAAGCCACACCCAAGCTACCATTTGCAGTAAGTAATGCCTTTCAACTTCAAGCCACACCCAAGCCATCATTTGCAGGAAGTAGTGCCTTTCAACTTCAAGCCACAATTTGCAGTAAGTAGTGCCTTTCAACTTCAAGTCAAAGCTCCCAAGCCACCATTTGCAGTAATAGTGCCTTTCAACTTCAAGCCAAATCAACCAATCCACCATTTGCAGTAAGTAGTGCCTTTCAACTTCAAGCCAAAGCAACCAATCCACCATTTGCAGTAAGTAGTGCCTTTCAACTTCATGCCACCATTTGCAGTAAGTGGTGTCTTTCAACTTCAAGCCACACCCAAGCCACCATTTGCAGTAAGCAGTGCCTTTCAACTTCAAGCCAAAGCAACCAAGCCACCATTTGCAGTAATAGTGCCTTTCAACTTCAAGCCAAAGCTCCCAAGCCACCATTTGCAGTAGGAAGTGCCTTTCAACGTCATGCCACCATTTGCAGTAAGTAGTGCCTTTCAATTTCAAGACACACCCAAGCCAAGCCAACCAGGGGAGGGGAGGAGGGGTGCTTTCTGGAGCGCTAGTATGAACCATTTTAGAACCAATAGATATTTTTTTTGCAAGCTTTAGAACCAATAGACATTTTTTTGCAAGCTTTAGAACCAATAGACATTTTTTTGCAAGCTTTAGAACCAATAGACATTTTTTGCAAGCTTTAGAACCAATAGACATTTTTTTTTGCAAGCATTAGAACCAATAGACATTTTTTTTTGCAAGCATTAGAACCAATAGACAATTTTGCAAGCTTTACAACCAATCGACATTTTTTGAAAGCTTTAGAACCAATAGACATTTTATTGCAAGCTTTAGAACCAATCGACATTTTTTTGCAAGCTTTAGAACCAATAGATACTTTTTTGCAAGTTTAGAACCAATAGACACATTCTGCAAGCATTTTAGAACCACTAAGGGCACTTACATTTGAGTAGACATGTGTTCAGTGTAATTCACAGCTCAGAGAAACGTGACCCTCTGCCTTCCTCCTTCTTGAAGAGACGGTGTGGCACACCACTTCCTGGTTTTATAGTCCCTCCCCCCTGCCGCCAGCGGGGGCAGCAGAGAGAATGGGGAATTTTGTAAAAACATTAATATCTCTGTCATTTTTAATCGACGGGAAAAATCCTCGGCACACATGCGGCGGAGGGGGGCTCTGAGCAAGGTGGCCAAAAATGACGGCCGTAGGTGGCGGCGTTCTCACGGAAATCGCAGCACAGATGGCCAAAACCGGTCAAGAACAGACTTTTAGTAATATAGATTATCTGATTTGATTGGATAACATGTAAACACCTTTCTCTGTACCCTGGTACACTATGACAAACGTAAACCTAAGCCTTGAATGTTGAAATTGATGGAAAAAGTTTAAAGGGAAATTTAATGGAGAAAATGGAATGCTCTGTCAGCATGCACGTAATTAGTCAAATGGTTTATTTTCTATGTGTAGTAAGGAACTGCTGATGCTGGCATACACCAAAAATAGACACAAAATGCTGGAGTAGCTCAGCGGATCAGGCAGTATCTCTGGAGCAAAGGAATAGGTGTTTCAGGTCGAAACCATTCTTCAGACTGATAGTCGGGGGGGAGGGCAACTAGAGGTGTGAAAAGGTTCAGAACAAATCAGAGCCGGCACCAATGACCAAGGAAAGGTAGAGCCCACAATGGTCCACTGTTGGCAGTGGAGGGGGTGATAACAAAGGGATATATGGATGCGGACTTTGGATCTGCCACTAGGGTGGGGAAGTCACAATGTGTTTGTATTTGCAGTATCAAGGAATGTTCCCGAAGCTGAAGTTCAGTTAAAGGTGATAAAGCCAGTTGTGTTGAATCACTTGAGGGTATGTGTTGGCACATTTAAAAGATTACCACTATTTTCTTTCAGAGCAGCAGAATAGAACTGACGGAATAAACTGTTGAATGTAATAATGTAATAGAATGTATGGCATTTTGCCCCTTAGAGAGGGAGACAGCACTTTACCAAAAAATAAAACATCAGAAGGCAGATGTTTTTCCCTTTATCTGAATCAAATCTTTGTCATTTCATGATGTAAATTATAGAGCAGATTTAATAAATTGATACTTGCAACATGGACCATAATGCATTAATAATACATATCACAATTCCAGCTATTGCTGCCAGTGGACTTCACAACAACCTCTTCCCATTAAAATTAATGGCTGCAAAGTTATTCAGAGCCCATTGATTTCCAAGCCCAGATTCACATTCTGAGGTTTCTGAGTGGATACGGCATCATGTCATATGTTTCCAATGAGGATTAGTTTAGATTAGTTTAGTTTAGTTTAGTTTAGAGATACAGCGTGGAAAAAGGCTCTTCAGCCCACCGGGTCTGGGCCGACCAGCGATCCCCGCACATTAACATTAGCACACACATTAACACACACATGGGATAATTTTTACATTTACCAAGCCAATTAACCTACGTCTTTGGAGTGTGGAATGAAACCGATGATCTTGGCGAAAACCCCGTAGGCAATGGGGATAAATTACAAACTCAGTACAATCAGCACCTGTAGTCGGGATCAAACCCAGGTCTCTGGTGCTGCAAGCACTGTAAGGCAGTGACTATACTGTTGCGCCACTGTGCCACCCTGCTATATGATTTCTATAAAATCTGTCTACATAGCACATACGCATTTTGGGAAATATGGAAAGACAAATGAAAAAAAAAAAGAATGAAGATAATAGAATCATAACCAATAAACAAAACTTGTTTGATATACAAAACTCTGCTTGTGCCTTTGCTAGCTCTTGATAGTTATATGTATCAGAATCTCCATATAAGATATTAAAGGATAGTTAGTAAGTTACTAGGCTTTATTAAGCAATAGAACGTCCAGAGAATAATTTATTTTCCATGTGTCTCCCGGAGTCATGCCTTCAGCAAGAATAAACCAAAATGCCCAAAAATTTACCAAGATACTTTGGGGAATCCAATGTCTGTGGTGACCTTTCCAAATAGGCCGTAAGTTGAAAAGAAATTGTCGAGAAATTTTTCATCCAATGACAATATTTTCATCTACACCCACTGCTATCAAAGTTACTGACGTAACAAGTTAGCACACAAATAACAAAATGGCAGAAGTTGCAGGTATAAGCATCGGGAAGGAAAAAAAACAATTAATGATACAGAATGGTGATAAACTCAAACCTCCTCTTCCATCAAAGTATCCTTGTTTTGATAACAGCAGACATCAAACATTTCTAAATCGGAATATTCGTGGGCTTGTCGCAGGCAAACAGGATGGAGATGGTAAAATTAAGGTTACATCAATCAAATTTGTGAATTTGGTTTATGATGAGAGGAGGACTCGCATGAGACCTTCTGGGGAACAACTTGTACAGAGCTGTAAATAAAACTCTCTCACATTGAGTGGTTTCCAGGGTGAATTCTATGTTACATTATCCGGAATTAAAATAAAACAAATTTAAAGACTAACTTGCAAATGAACTGCAGACAGAATTAACCAAACTAATCTATGGACAGAGAGGCTGCATGTAAATGAATGGCGCGTGTTATAATTAAAGGCAAGAGTGTATAAGGTGAAAGATACAGAAGACATATTAAACTATGACTGCAAAACTGGAGCTGGGGCGGCAGCCCGGAGCGGAGACTGCGGGACCCGGAGCTGGGGCGGCGGCCCGGAGCGGAGACTGCGGGACCCGGAGCTGGGGCGGCGGCCCGGAGCTGGGGCGGCGGCCCGGAGCGGAGACTGCGGGACCCGGAGCTGGGGAGGCGGCCCAGAGCGGAGACTGCGGGACCAGGAGCTGGGGCGGTGGCCCGGAGCTGATGCTGTGGCGGGCCGTCTCGGAGCGGAGACGGCATTCCGGCTTTCGGCGGCGGCGACATCACCACGGAGGTCCGCTGGACTGGAGAACGGCATCTTTGGCCTGGATCAATCGCCTCAGCGCAGAGGGAGAACAAGGAGGGAAGAGACGGAGACTAAGACTTTGCCTCCATCACAGTGAGGATGTGCTTGGTGAACTCACTGTGGTGGATGTTTAATTTGTGTTTATTGTCTGGAAGAGATGAGATTCCTCTTAGCAGGCAAAGCAGACCAATTCCAAAAGACGTGGTCTACGTTTTTGGAACTATTACAAGCATGAGGTGCAATAGTAACTTAAAAAATAAATAAATAAATAAATAAATAAATGGTGCCAGGATCTGGCAACGGGGGGTAAAACAACAAAAACAGACTTGGTTGGTAGTCCCCTTTCTGCGGAGTTTAATGTTATAATAGAGCGATTGTTTCTCCTTTCTTTTTCCTTCTTTTCTAGGGTCTACTTTCTTTCTTTACTTCCTTCTCTAACTTCTTTTCTAAGGGGCTTTCTTTTCTCAACACTCTCTTGCACCTTCACGACTCTTGCGCACTTTCATTACTTCCTTTACTTCTATCTTTTTCTTAAAGCTCAAAAAATGAAGCGGTACAAAAAATGTATTAAGACATATGTGTTGTGTATTATTGTAACTTACCGTACTTCTAATAAAAATAATTTAAAAAAAAAAAAAAAATTGTGTTTATTGTATGTTTTGTAATTATTGATTCTGTGTATGACTGCAGGCAACATAATTTTGTTCAGACCGAAAGGTCTGAATGACAATAAAGGAATCTAATTCTAATTCTAATGTCCTTTGGTCCACGATTCCCCTACTCTGGGCAAGAGACTGTGCATCTACCCGAACTATTCCTCTCATGATTTTATACACCTCTATCTTCAATGCATGCAATGTATACATGGAGAGGAACTGGCCACAATTCTTAAAGGGATGCACAGCTAATAAACAAAAATAAGCATCACGTGTCACGTTACTGATAGAATCGGATAAAGGGCAAAGGAGGGGGTTATGTGGAATAAAGATGATTTTGTGTGATCATTCTTGGTAATTGTGGTCAAATTTATTTGGAAGGAAATATGTAACTGAGACCAGGATGAATTCTTTCTACAATCTATTCTAGTCAAAAAGTTAACTTTAAGTTTTAAATTAAGCTTGAATGTCTTGCCGTGCCCAGCTGATAAAGAAAGATATGCAGTAGCTCAACTTGCACAAACTGGGTGAGGATACATGTTCTCACTGTGGAACACACAAGCAGTTGTCAAAATAATAAATAGGGAAATTCCCAAGAGGTTATGAGACTTGTAAACATCAACTGGCATTAAATCCTGTAATATGGTAGAAATGCCTAGAGATTAGACGGTGCCTTTTCTGGTGCTCTAAAACCTTTTGGTGTGGAAGAGCAGTGTTGAGCCAGTGCCTCATCGCACGGCAATTGAAACTCATACTCGAGGTAACAGAAGGGGACAACGGATAGTACTTAATTTGGAAGAAAAATGTATTAAGTCCATGTTGATGTGTTCACGTCATTGTAAGATAAATATTCAATGTACAAGGAAAATTAGTAGAGCTGCTGCCTCACTGTGCCAGAGACTTGGATTTGATCGTCGCTGTGTGTGGAGTTTGCACGTTCTCCTTGTGACCACGTGGTTTCCTCTGGTTGCTCCGGCTTCCTCCCACTTCCCAAAGACATGCGGGTTTATAGGTTAATCGGCCTCTGTAAATCACCCCTAAATTGTAGGGAGTGGATGAGAAAGTGGGATAACATAGAACTAGTGTGAATAGGTGATCGATGGTTGGCGTGGACTCGGTGATGGTTGGCGTGGACTCGGTGATGGTTGGCGATGACTCGGTGATGGTTGGCGTGGACTCGGTGATGGTTGGCGTGGACTCGGTGATGGTTGGCGTGGACTCGGTGGGCCGAAGAGGCTCTTTCCATGCTGCATCTCTGAACTAAATATTTAGCTTTAATAAATTTTATTAATGGGCGCCTTTCAAGAGTCTCAAGGATAGCTTTGTTTTCCTTTGGGAGCTACATGGACTTTCAGACTGTAGCAAGGAGTCACATTTGTTTTACAGCTGCTGCTCTTGCTCCTTTATGGCAAAACTCACCTAGCAAGAATGTTAATGACATTCATCTCCACATTAAACGGTTCTGAGTCATTGTGGATTGCTGCTAGCACCTGAGAAATTGCATTTCAAATACACAGCAGATGGTAAACTGTGAAACCCTAATGCCACACCTCCGATGTAAATCATCCGATAAATACTTCTGAAGTATGAATTAAAAGCTAATCTGCTCTTGGAACTTCTCCCTGCCACGGTGCACATTTCAAAGTCTTTTCTTGGCACTGTCTGAAGAAGGAATTAATGAAAGAGGCTGAAGAATAGAAGTAAAATACCAGAGTGAAACACAACATTCACTGCTGCCTGCATTCACTTCAAAGCAGGGTAAATAAAATAAACAAGCAGATGAAATATTGAAAGTAGGCTGAAGAAAGGTTCCGACCCAAAACGTCACCTAATCCTCTTCTCCAGAGATGTTGCCTGATCCTCTGAGTTACTCCAGCATGTGGTGTCTATCTTTGGAATAAACAAGTAGTGAAAGTAATTTCTTGAGCAAGGTGGTTTGTATATAAATAATTACATCTAATTGATTTGAAACATTATCATCCCCACCCCCCTGGTACTGTCGGTGCGAATTTGGTGGGCTGAAGGTCCTGTTTCCGTGCTGTATCTCTAAACTAAAATAATAGGATAGTGTGGACCTTGTACCCCAGAATTAATTCCTCGGGGCAGGGCTATTCACTAAAGGTGAAGTGCACTCCCTAGCAACAGAGAAATCATATGAACCTCAAACAGGGCATTGATGGTGAGAAAATTCTTGCTTGATAATTGATGGAGTAAAATTTCTTTCTATAGATGAAAAACTTGGAGGTTTTAAGGCAAATCATTATGAGCGTGTGAGTTGCAGTCACTGGCAACTTGGATCAATGCAGGTGAAGCATTTTCAGCTTCTTGCCCAAAGTCAAAGGATACAAATTATTCTTCAGACAGATACAAAAAACTGGAGTAACTCAGCGGGTCAGACAGCACCTCTGGAGAAAAGGAATATGCGGCGTTTCGGGTCGAGACCCTTCTTCGGTAAATTATTCCGCCTTGACTAAAGATCCTGGGTGACTTCTACAATGCTGCAGGGAGAAGAAAACAAATATTTGATGGAGCAGGTCATTAGTCGCATGGGATGATCCTGAGCCCAGGAGTGTTGCTCTTAACTTCTGTAGTGAGCGGTCCAGAATTGAGGGCACCACTAAAGGTGATCTCACAGAATATCATAGAAGGCAACCTTTAAAACCCGAGCCTGCATTAGTGTTGCTCCTTGAAGTTGAGATAGTATCTTCGTACTTGAAAACTCTATGGACCAGGCCTGTACATGAGTTACATTTCCTCCTTCCCTTCAATTCCTGACTTTCCCTTAGTGGAGTGCAACAACTAGCCTGTAGCTTCCATTCAAAAGTTCCTGCCAATAGCATGATTACAGAGGCGACCATTAACTAGTTTGCACAACAGTTAAATTGTACATCGAGCATCTCTTTCTCATCTGCCCACAGTTTGAGTATGTTTGAGCAGTATGAAGTATTTTCGGAATGACCATGTGAAGTGCTCCACGCCTTTAAATGCCCTCTAAACGAAGAATCTAACAGATTGTGCCCCTTTCTTGGATCCGTTAAACAATGGTCGCTTTCTGGAAATGGAAGTTGCAATTTGTGTTGAGAGGACTTGAAATAGATGATGTAGTTGCACGATGATAAACATCATGAGATTTGTGTCTGATGCTGAGAAAATGTCAGATGTGCAATCATGAATCTTGACCAATTTTGCAACTGGTGCAATTTCAGATAAAAAGGATCACTAATGCACTTTACTCCGGGCTAAATCAATTTTGGTTCATGTCGCACTGAAAAAAGCGAGCCTGCACAATCCAATTTCTAGCCAGTAATTTTATAAAATTATGGTTCCAGCAGGGAGCCTCAGCTGTTGGGAATATGCATCAAAAATTTGGGTTCATACATCCTGTGATTTTGACAGTGTGCATGGATGCATAAATTGCCAGCAGGCTTCCTCAAGGACAAGATGCCCCATAAACATTGGAAAATCATAACAACAGACTAGGAATGTGTGCATTTAATTGAAATCTATTTAACTGTACAGGTCATTAATTTTCTATTAATTTAGATTGGGAATCTGCTTCACCAGCTAATATAGCAAAATTGAGGTTATGCGATCAATATGTGTCTTAAACAGACCAATGTTTTTTTCTTAATTTTATTTTACAGCATGAATTACAGAAGGAAGCTTAGCAGTCTCTCCGGCTCAGCCATGTGGCATTGTTTCCCTATGACATTTCCTTGGCCCTGTTTCAAGTGTGATGCTCTTTCATTCATTGACCTCTTCGTGTTATAGTGGAATCCAAAGTAATCCTTTGCTAATAGACAAGGGTGATTTATACAAATTCCAATCTTTGCCTGGAATTGGGAGTGACATCACAAACACCTGCAACCATTTTCCTTCAACACCTTTACCTGCCACCACCATCACCAGGTGAGTATGGTCCACAAATAACTCCAGCATCCACCCCCATTCAGAAATGCATCGATTTGTTGGCCACGGACTCTGGATAGATTGATGGAAATAGTCATCCAGGGACTTCACAATGATATACAGTAACATTGACTATGCGCCATCTAATTTATCCCTCATGTAAATCAATGGCACCAAACTTAGATCCAGTATAAACTTCAAAGAGCCACATTATACCTGTTGCAACGTATGTACATAATTGGTTTGATGGTAGGAAGCAAAGGGAAGTTGGCTTTCAAACTGGAAACCTATGACTAGCAATGTTACAAAATTTTGAGATTTAAAAAATCAAGTCTTTAATTTATCCCATCAGATAAAGCATGAAAAGAAGTTTAATTTGACACCTAATTCACTTTCATATCTTCAGTATTAAAAAAGTTATGGCCATTTTCATACTCGGAAATTAGCATCTTGTTCCCTATTGCTTTTTCATTGACTTAACACAAAAGCTGTGATCGAGGACATTTAAAAGCCCATAACTTTCTTAAAATTTAAGAGAACTGAAAGACATTTTCAGTTATTATAGATTGAAGCATTCTGAAACAAATATGAAACAATCTTACTTAGATGACTTGAAATTAAAGCATATAATTAGTTAGTTACCTAATTGTAGCTAATTACAAAATTCAATTACTAGATCTAAACATCTATCCATTTCTTAAGAATAGATTAACATTTTTAAATAGCCTAAGTGTCCAAATAACATTCACACAAGAATTCAGCATATAACATAATTTTAAAATCTCATTGTCATGGGTTTATAGGCCAAATGGAAGGAATTTAATGTTTAATACCTGTAAATTAATGGCCATTTAAATCAACTTGCCTGTGGGTTTTACTGGAACGGGACCATTTGGAACGCTGAGGTTGCGGTGATTTTAGTCCCCATATCGGCAGCAAATACACTGCTGGTTCTTCGGGGGAAAAAATTACCGTTTCGCAACTTAAAATGTGAATTAAATGCATCTTAAGAAACATTTTTATACATAAAAAGAAACTACTTTCTTTTACCTGTCCCCTACATAAAATCCAGCCCCATTGTCGGCATTGACGGCTTCAGAAGCTGATTTTAAAATGACTCCAGCGATTAACTTGTCGGGCGAATTTTAAAAAAAACCACACAGAACGGCCATCGGAACAATTCTTTAGCAACATCTTGCACTCCAACAAATATAATCCAGGTCGGAAAAAAAACGCGTTTTAACCCCGCCCCCCTCAAACGCGCCAAAATAGCGCACACGGCCAGTGGCAGAATTGCAGCGCCGCTGAAGGTAAGTATTGTAACATACCTACTATAACTTGTGGTTTGACACAAGGATTGGTGCTGTGCTTATTGTTTTTTATCAATCATTTAAATGATTTGGATGAGATTGTTGTGAAATTTGTGGTTGATATTAATATAAGGAGGTTATTGTAGACTGGGAAGAAGGTGGTCAAGAAACACAGCTGGATCCTGATCAGTGGGATAAGTGGGCTGAGAAATGACAAACGCTGTCCAATTTTAATCAACACAAGGTGTTAGATTTTGGAAAGTCAAACCAGGGTAGGACTTTCATGGTGATCAGTAGGCCCATGGGGAGTGCTGCAGAACTTAGAAGAAGAATATGTAACGCATTGAAAGTGGCATCACAGGTGGACAGGTTGATGAAGAATGTGGTTGGCACAATGGGCGTTCCTTGGTTAGGACACTGAGTTGGGGCATTATGGGCGTTCCTTGGTTAGGTCAGGAGTTGGGGCATTATGGGCGTTCCTTGGTTAGGTCAGGAGTTGGGGCATTATGTTGCAGTTGTACAAAACATTGGTGTATTGTATTAGTGGACGGGGTATTGTGTATATTGTTGGTTATCCTGTGAAGGGATAGATGTCATTGCACTGGAAAGAGTGCAAAAAAGACTTACCAGAGTTTTATATATCCCAAGATATAGGACAAAGTTGGTCAACCAAGAATTTTAATCCCTGGAACATAGGAGACTGAGGGATGAACTTATAGAGATGTTTTTTTTTAAATTCTAGATTTTTCCAGGAAATCAAGAACTAGTGAACATAGGTTTAAGATGAAAAGGGAAAATTGTAAAAGGGATCCCATGGGAAATACAGCCGGATAACGAGTCCAAAAATGGGCTGTTGAATGGGTTTTCCACATCCCGTACTACCCACAGACTGTTGGACTTATCGAACGCATGAATGGACTATTGAAACAGCAAATAAAGTCGCGGACACCGATGCGCACCCTCCAGGGGGGATTGGGAGTCCTGCAGCCAGCTGTGAGCAACCTGAACCCTCGGCCATTGAGCCAAGGAGGATCACCTATGTCGCAGTGTCGGACCCCCCAAAGAATGAGGAAGTGGAATTGGTGGAGGAAGAATCAGGAAAAATATGGGTACAGTGTTCCCAAAAACTGCCGGAAAAGGGGGAGATTGTGGTGCGCGGGCCGGGTAATATGCGATGGGTAGCGTTGCCGGAGGAACAGGAGATGAAATGCTTAAACACCCAGTGGCTAACTAAAAGCGAGTGAGTGCACTTTTTCCCCCATTACAAGGCACCAACTGACTGATACGCTGCAGGCCCACTTGCTAACGGAGGAGTATCACCAAGACTGAACAGTCCGGCGCCAGATACCAGCGGAGAATACATCCCAAGTACCTTGTGACAGAAATCGGGTCCATCGCTATTGTATCGGGTGCTGTGATTGTCAGGAAGGACATGGGTGAATTATTAAGTTGGCATACTGTTGCTGGCCAGCCTTTGGTGTTCGGAAGGAATGTGGACACCTCGGCCTACATTAATGTATCTCCTGTTCGAAACTCGTTTCTCACCCTCAGCTATAAATTTGCCCAACGGCTAAATGTCTCAGCGTGCTGGGTGTGTACAGTGCGGGCATCCCACTGTGGGCACTCCCCTTAAATCATAGCGAACATTTGTCTGCGTGGTCTTTTTGTAATGAGACCTGGAGTAGTGCGGCTAGGAACTGCCACCGAACCACCCTTGAGTATCAGTGTCACTGCTTTGACGAGTAGTACATTCCGCCATCCAACCACACTGGTGGAAAGGAAGCCCCGCTTTCACCTAACTGGAGCCGACGAGTCCAGTAATAGTACCTGCCATTGTAACTTTGAGGGGACAGGCCCTTCCCTGGGTAATAGTACCTGTACCACATACTCCCCCACGCCCGGTTAATGGAATCTACTGGCTGTGTGACCTGTGGGGCTACTACTGGCTCTCGGGAATGCCAGGGGTGTACTTCGGGGCATGGGAGAGACAGGGGATGCTGTTACCTGGCATATGTGGTACCCCACCTGAGACACTTGCCATCCTTACCCTCATACCCCCGGCAAGGACATGTGTAACGGGCTATTACGGAGGCCGAGAGGCTTTGGACTACTGCATTTTCCTCCTATGGTACTGCGATGCTGGCATGGGAAATGATTAGCATGGCTTCAGCCATGGAAGAAATTGCCAACGAGACGGCAGATGCCCTGAGTGGGGTAAAAGAGGCCATCACAGAACTCTCAGCGGAAATAGTGGCCATTTGCACCGTGGCCCTAGAGAACCGCATGGCCCTAGATTTCATCCTGGCTGAGAAAGCACGCACTTGTGCTTTGATCGGGCGGGAGTGTTGTACATATTCCAGATGATTCAGAGAGCATCACCAACCTCGCTGACCACATCCAGGAAGCCGTGGAGAAGATTCGAAGGGTCGGAGAACAGCACCGTGACTACAACCCCCCAGGAGGATGGTGGCCTTTCGGGATGTTTGGAGCCTGGTGAACAACGGTGGTGCACTGGGGACTGACCATCGGGACAATCTTGTTGGCAATTATATTACTGCGGTGTATGTGTGCATTGGCACCACGACCGCGTGGACTTTACTAAAACTTGTGGGCTGGATGTATCAAGATAACGCCTGTGGGCCGGATGTATCGAGTTAACGCCTGCGGGCCAGATGTGACGGAAACCAGACTGTTCGAGGGGTGGAATGCTATACGAGAATTTTGCCCGAGCAGTCTGTGACCCATAGTGCTATGTTTAAAGCACATAGTGCTATGTTTAAAGCACATAGTGCTATGTTTAAAGCTCATAGCACTGCTGCTGGTAGCGCTATATTTAGAACACATAGCGTTGTGGGTCACAGACTGCTCTCCCTTTAATAACTACTGCCCAACACTAACCACTACTTCAGCAACCATGATCTTCTATGGACTGGTTTTGGTTACACTACGGACCTCAGTTTTCCACTATTATGGTTGCCTAGTTTCACTGATTATTACTTTGTTGCATTATCACTGTGTATTTATTTGTGTTATTGCGTTAATGGACCTATTAAGCTGCAGCAAGTAAGAATTTTATTGTTCTGTTGCCGGTCTATATGATAATTAAACACTCTTGACTGTTGACTTGACCGAGTCCCTGTAATAAAATTATATATTATATGAATATTTATAATTGTTGCCTCGCCAACAGTCTGTCTCGTCCTTTTCTTCTTTGTTGTGTTTAGTATGTGTTAAATGTATGTTTTAGTGTTATTTAACTTTGTTTTATATGGGAGGTGGGGAGAATTAAAAAAAATCTCTTACCTCGACAGAGATACGATTTTTTTCCCATATCGTATCTCCATCCGCACTGCGGCCTAACATCGAGGAGCTGGCGGCCTCTTGCTGGGGATCGACCTCGGAGCTCCAACTGTGAGAGCCTGCGGACTTTAACATCGTGGAGCTCGCGGTCCCTGATTAGGGACCGACTTCTGGAGCTCCACGAGCTACGACCACCCCGATCGAGGGAGCTTCGACCGCCCCGACGCAGGGTTTTGATCGGCGGCTGCGGGAGCTTTGATCGCCCCGACTGCGGATGGTTCGACTGCCCTGACCACGGGAGAATAAAGAGTGAAAAAGAGTGGACTTTATTGCCTTCTATCACAGTGAGGAATGTGGGGAATCTGCTGTGGTGGATGTTTATGTTAACTTTTATGTAGTTTTGTGTTTTGTTGCTTTTTATAGTATGACTGTATGTTAAATTGAGTTTCACTGTACCTTAATTGGTGCACGTGACAATGAAATACCCTTTGAATTATGGAAGAGTAGGCAGAACCTTTTGCCCACAGTGGAAATTTCAATGATTAGAGGACAGCTTTAAGGCAGAAGGGGTAAAGTTTAAAGGAGATGTATGGGGGAGGCTTTTCACACAGAAGGTGGTGTGAATGAAGAAAGTACAGCTAGGGATGATGGTGGGCAGATATGATAGTGGCATTTAAGGGGCTTTTGAGATAGATACATAGATATGCAGGGAATGGAATGATATGGATCATACGTAGGCAGATGAGAATAGTTCATCTAGGCATCATATTCTTCACAGACATTGTGGGCTGGCGGGCCAGTCCCTGTGCTGTACCGTTCTATGTTCCTTGTTATATGTTCTTTGCTAATATTCCAAAATTCTGGCTCGCATCTTGGAAACGAGAAGGTCTTCTAAATTGTAACCTTATTTGCTTGCCTTCTACAAATGTTCATTTCCAGAAAGGCCGGAAATTTACATTTCTGAGGCAGCGAGAGAGTCAGAAGCAACTTGAGACACGGGAACTCAGACAAGAGAAGACAACGCAGGGTCAGAGAAAGCCTCTGGGAAAGACCACAGAAGAGAACATTTCAGTATTGTCTGATCATATTATAACAATACAACATCTGCAATAACAAGGATGTCCTAAATCATTTCAATCTGCAATGTTTCAGGGCATCCTTCAGAATACCCTTTTACAAAACTAAAATTTCCAAAAGACCGTGAAGATTCAGAAACAGCCTGCCCAATATTTATCTCAGAAAGGTGAGCTTAACAAGCAGTAACAAAAGGAAAGCTTGTGTTTAATAGCTGAACTAACACCCATTAAATGTGTTCTGTACAAATAAGTAGAGAAATTAAACACGGCATTAAAATTTCCATTCAATTACCTCGAATTTATGTGCCAATAATATAGCAATGTTTACACGTTTTAGGACCATGCACCTATACTTAGGAATAGGTCTCTGTTGATTCACTTCATCAAGTGCAATGTAGCAATGTAAATGGATGCAAGTGAGAAATCACTGAATAGTGTATGAAGAATAAATAGCAAGATGATGAAGTGACAAGATGAGAAAATATTGCTGGAGAGCATCTGTGTGCAGAAGATAATGTGCAATGCAGACAATGCTTCAATGAGAAAATTCATTCAATATTCTGAATGCTGTCTGGGTAGAATCTTGGCTTGAAATTAACAGGGCCTTGAATTGTGTTGCTCTGTGCCAGTAACTGAATGTAGCTGCACTGCTGCAGTCTCACAGGAGAGCAGGTACTGTAACTGACTTTCTGTTGTTTACCATCAGTTTAAATGAGATTCACCTAATCAGACACTTTTATTGCTGTAGGCAGGTTTCCAAAGTGATTGTTTTAAGTCTGATATACCTGCTATATTGGAGGCAGCCTGTGTCAATAAAACTTATCCTGATGATTTGGTTGTGTGTTTAAAAAAATAATTGAGTATTTTACTGGGCAGCTGCCAGTAATTAAAGGTGTGCCGCGAAACACAGCAAAAACCAGCATGCAATAAAATAAAGCTGGGCGATCCAACAACTACTGAATCACTTTAAAGCTCCGAAGCCTTTTCTCATCCAGTCATTAATGGTGGTGGACAATTAAACTGCTGAAAGAAGGAGGAAGCTCCATGAACCCCAACTCCATTTGTCTGGCGACACAGTGGCACAGCGGTAGAGCTGCTACCTCACAGCCCCAGAGACCCAGGTACGATCATGACCACAGTGTGATCAGGATCTATGTGATCTGTTTGATCACACAGTGTCTGTGTGATGTTTGCCCATTCTCCCTGTGACAGCGTGGGTTTCCTCTGGGTGCTCCGGTTCCGTCCCACATCCCAAAGGCGTGCAGGTTTGTAGGTTAATTGGCCTCGGTAAATTGTCCCTAGTGTGGAAGATAGAACTTGTGTATGGGTGATCGTTGACTGGCACGGACTAGGCCGAATGTCTGTTTCCACGCTGTACCTCTAAACTAAAACATTTTGCCTGTTAGGTGCATTCTTTCATATGCTTCAGAGAAAGTATTGATTCATCAGTGATAGGAGCAGAATTAGGCCATTCGGCCCATCAAATCTACTCCACCATTCAATCATGGCTGTTCTATCTCTCCCTCCAAACCCCATTCTCCTGCCTTCTCCCCGTAACCCCTGACATCTGTTGATAATTGATAATTGGCTTACAGCTGCAGCTGCCACAGATGAGAGGGAGTCTCAACACATCCTCTTGACGAGCTTCAGAGATTTAAGGTGATCCATTGACTGAATGAGTGTGCTCCAACAATGCACATCAAACCCAACGCTATCCTGGATGATGGTACTTTCTTGATTAGCACCCCAATACAATGCCAAGTACTCATTCCCTCCACCAATGGTGTAATTTGATTGTAACGTCAACTATCTGCAAAATCTTTTATGTTTATTCACCAAGGCTTTTCTGGCAGCACTGCTCAAACCTGCAAACTCTACCACTTGATCAAGTGCAGCAGTGACAGGGGAACGCTGCCACTGCATCTTCTCCTCCAAGTCCCACACCATCCTGACTTGGAAATACAGTACATCACTTTCTTCAGGCCAATTAAGGGATTGCAATAAATATTGGCCTTGCCAGCAGGCATCCATTAATAAACACAATTTTCTTCTCTCGATAAAATTGAACTATTTCCTACTTATCTGTAAGATTCTATTAATTTTATGATTCGATGATTCAGATTGGCAGAGTTAAAAAGGGGATATTGGCAAACTCCAAAAAAAATCTTAAAACAGACATTTTCATTGAACAGTGGTGCAGCTAAACAGATTGGAAATGATCACCTAATTTCTCTGTTAACCAAAAAACAAAACGGAGATCAGATGGAGGAACTCAGAATCTGTAGAAGGATACAATTTTGATATAGGTTTATTATTGTTACATGTAATGGGATACAGTGAAAAATGTTGCGTGCTCTCCAGTCAAATGATACTATACATGAGTGCAATCAATCCCTACATAAGTGCAAAACATTTCTGTTTCCTCCACTCGTTAAGTAGACTTGGTTTTGTGAGTGAATTGATTGTGTTTGCTACACAATAAGATGCCGTGACTCATAAAGGCCACCCATCTCCATATGCCCAGTGACACACAGAGTGCCTTGATTTGCCTAATGCCTGACAAGGGAGAGTGACAGACAAAACCCACCATCTGCGGACCATCTGTGGACCAGCAGTTGGACTGAACCACCTGCTGATCTGTGAGTCCTGTGGACCTTTTGGCAACTGAAATTCTGAAGGACAAACGATTCATTTGGAATGGGGGAAAAAATCATAATACATTTATTCTTTGTTTTGAGTTTTGAGACACAGCGTGGAACCAGGCCGTTCGGCCCATTGAGTCTGTGCCAACGAGCGATCCCCGTACACTAACACTATCCTACACAGTAGGAATAATTTACAATCTTTACAGAAGATAATTAACCTACAAACTGGTAGGTGTTTGGACTGTGGGAGGAAACTGGAACACCCGGAAAAAACCCACGTGAACATGGGGAGAACGTACAAACTCCGTACATACAGCACCCGCAGTCAGGATCGAACCTGGGTCACTGACGCTGTAAAGCAGCAACCCGACCACTGCGCCACCGTGCCGCCTTGGAAGTGAGGGAAGGATAGATTATATTTCAGTAAAAGAAAATGTACAAATTATGAAGATAGCAACATAAGAATTGTTTTTATATGTGACCAACTCCACCCCTACGATTATATGGTAGACAAAAATGCGAGAGAAACTCAGCGGGTGAGGAAGCATCTATGGAGTGAAGGAAATAGGCAACGTTTCGGGTCGAAACCCTTCTTCAGACTGAAGAAGGGTTTCAACACGAAACATTGCCTATTTCCTTCACTCCATAGATGCTGCCTGACCCGCTGAGTTTCTCCAGCATTTTTGTCTACCTTTGATTTTCCAGCATCTGCAGTTCCTTCTTTAACCCTAAGATTATATTCTTACTTTAGAAGCTCATTCTTGACAATGTAACATTCTGATGTGAAAGTTTCGATTATTTGCTTTCCTCCGCAGCATCTGTGGAGGGAATGGTCAGGCAATGTTTTGGGTTGGGACCCTTCTCAGACTCCTTAATTTATTTGTTATTGTTTTATTTAATTTAGTTTAGTTTAGAGTTACAGCGCGGAAACAGGCCCTTCGGCCCACCCAGTCCGCACCGACCATCGATCCCCGCACATTAACACTTTCGTATACACACTGGGGACAATTTACAAGTATACCAAGTCAATTAACCTATAAACCTGTACGTCTTGGGAGTGTGAGTGGAAAAACACACGTGGTCACGGAGAGAATGTTCAAACATGGTACAGACAGCACCCGTAGTCAGGATCGAGCCCGGGTCCGGTGCTGCAAGTGATATAAGGCAGCTACTTTACCGCTGCACCATCGTGCCGGATATGAATGTTTGCATTTAGAAGCACACAACAAACGAGAAACGTAGAGGGTAAATATTTACTGCAATTCATAATTTTTTTTTATCTAGTGCTGTGAACACTGTGCATTTCAGCAATTTAGACATATATTGCTCATTATTTTTTTTGTTTCTCGTGGCACCTGTGGTCTGTGGCAAGCAACTGCATAAACAGAGCTCAGCGTTTCATAGAGAATATTTTCCCTGTACCAGCCTGTCACTTGTAGTCCCAGTGAAGTATTGGACCATGAAGCTCTGTTGCATTGACTTCAATGCAACTAAATATTGAAAATGGATTGCAATGTCAATTTGCTACTATTTAAGTCTTTCCCATGAAGGAAGGATTTCTAACAATATATGTATTGAGTATGCATGTTAAGATAATATACACAATGAGTATAGAAGCTGGGAGCTCATGTTACAGTCATATAAATGTTGGTGAGGCCACCTTCAGAGTATAGTGTTCAGTTTTGGTCACCATGTTATAGGGAAGATGTTGTCAAGTGTGAAAGGGTCCAGAGAAGATTAACCAGGATGTTGCCAAAACTCAAGGGAGAGGTTGAGCTATAGGGAGAGGTTGAGCAGGCTAGGACTTTATTCCTTGGAGCACAGGAGGATGAGGTGTGATTTTGTAGGGGTGTACAAAATCATGAGAGGAATAGATTGGGTAAATATTCAGAGTATTTTGCCTGGAGTAGGGAAATCGAGAACCAGAGAACAAAAGTTTCAGGTGAGTGGGCAAAGATTTAATGGAAACCTGGGCGGTAATTTTTTTTACACAAAGGGTGTTGTGTATTTGGAACAAGCTGCTGGAGGATATAGTTGAGGCAGGTACCATCACAACATTTACAAAACATTTAGAGAGGTACATTAATAGGGAGGAGTTAGAGGAAATGTGAAGCAGGCAGGTGGGACTAATGTAGATGGGGGATGTTGGTTGGCTTACGCAAGTTGGGCTGAAGGGTCTGTTTCCACGCTGTACGACTCTATATCCTTTGCTCGATCTATTGTCCTGGAGCTTCACTTGATTGCATTTACACGTGGTACATCTGATCTATTCGGGCAGCATTTAAAACAAACCTTTTTACTGTACCTCAGTACATGTGACAATAATAAACTTTAGCATTGAAGAAAGACTGGATAGACTTGGCTTGTACTCGCTAGAATTTAGAAGATTGAGGGGGGATCTTATAGAAACTTACAACATTCTTAAGGGGTTGGACAGGCTAGATGCAGGAAGATTGTTCCCGATGTTGGGGAAGTCCAGAACAAAAGGTCACAGTTTAAGGATAAGGGGGAAATCTTTTAGGACCGAGATGAGAAAAATATTTTTCACACAGAGAGTGGTGAATCTCTGGAATTCTCTGCCACAGAAGGTAGTTGGGGCCAGTTCATTGGCTATATTTAAGAGGGAGTTAGATGTGGCCCTTGTGGCTAAAGTGATCAGGGGGTATGGAGAGAAGGCAGGTACAGGATACTGAGTTATACCATATATAACAACCATATAACAATTACAGCACGGAAATAGGCCATCTCGGCCCTACAAGTCCGTGCCGAACAACTTTTTTCCCTTAGTCCCACCTGCCTGCACTCATACCATAACCCTCCATTCCCTTCTCATCCATATGCCTATCCAATTTATTTTTAAATGATACCAACGAACCTGCCTCCACCACTTCCACTGGAAGCTCATTCCACACCGCTACCACTCTCTGAGTAAAGAAGTTCCCCCTCATGTTACCCCTAAACTTCTGTCCCTTAATTCTGAAGTCATGTCCTCTTGTTTGAATCTTCCCTATTCTCAAAGGGAAAAGCTTGTCCACGTCAACTCTGTCTATCCCTCTCATCATTTTAAAGACCTCTATCAAGTCCCCCCTTAACCTTCTGCGCTCCAGAGAATAAAGTTGGATGATCAGCCATGATCATATTGAATGGCGGTGCAGGCTCGAAGGGCCGAATGCACTACTCCTGCACCTATTTTCTATGTTTCTATGTTTCTATGTTTCTATGTTTCTATGTAAACCGAAACCTAAAAACACACCAGCAAGCCAATAACCACAGCTCACTGAATTATTGATCATTTAAATATTTTTTGACAAATTTGAGGTCTGAATATATCACTCTACCACAAGGAATATATTTGTTTATAAAGGCATCAGCAAAAGAATTGCTGAATTTTCAAAATTTCTCTAATCGTATTACCATACAATTCAAGTTGACCTTACTGTTATCTGGACTAAAAATGTGTCTTGTTCTGGAAAGCGCTATTTAAATGATTTTATTCAGCTGGATTGTTTTACATGCTTTGTATTTCACAGTTCTCACACACAGCCATTTGTACCTGGTATATATTTTGAATCCCAATAACAGAAAATCTGCAAAGTCATGTTTCAAAATTATCTGAGTTCATTTAACTGTTGGCGGCTTTACATCATCCATGGGATTTGTGCTCTGATTCTTTACAGATTTCTTCTTGGAAAGTAGTGGAAGATTTGGGTTAAGCTGTTGAAATCCATCTGATGAAATTTACTTGCCTCATAGTCCAAACCAGATCGTGGAAGGAGGGACTTTATATTGCTAAATTGGAAAGCAATGATGCTCATGTAACACATTCACACAGAGAGTGGTGAATCTCTGGAATTCTTTGCCACAGAAGGTAATTGAGGCCAGCTCATTGGCTATATTTAAGAGGGAGTTAGATGTGGCCCTTGTGGCTAAAGGGATCAGGGGGTATGGAGAGAAGGCAGGTACAGGATACTGAGTTGGATGATCAGCCATGATCATATTGAATGGCGGTGCAGGCTCGAAGGGCCGAATGGCCTACTCCTGCACCTATTTTCTATGTTTCTATGTAAACATTTCTTGTTTATTGCATTCTGCTTATTGTAATAATTTTTCCAAATTGAAATAACTTTAATAACCATGATTGAGGGGGAAATTAACACCAGGCATTAATCTTTGCTCTTTTATATTTTATTGTTTAATTTAGTTAAATATAGATCTATCGATGAAATGTTGCATTATATAACTACTAGTTGTTGTATTATCCTATGACTGATATTTTTCAATTGATTTCTATTTTGGACATCAAAAGGCTGAGTTATTTAGCCTAACTGTTTAGGATGGTTGGGAATATATTAAAGGAAAATATATGGGCTACCAGCCCTCAGCTGACTGCAGTTTAACACTAGGTAGACAGAAAATGCTGGAGTAACTCAGCAGGACAGGCAGCATCTCTGGAGAGAAGGAATGGGCGACATTGTATTTCACCCAAACCTCAACCATTCCTTCTCTGCAGAGATGCCTCCTGTCCTGCTGAGTTACTCTAGCATTTTGTGTCTACCCTCGATTTAAACCAGCATCTGCAGTTCTTTCCTACACATGCAGTTGACCACTGCCTGTTTCAGCATATCAGGGTGAGGAAGCAGACAAATAACTAGGATGAAGAATAATCTAATTTACAATGTTTTTTTTTGTTTAATTTACAATTTTGTTTTGTTGCAATTGTAGAAATTAAAAACAAGAGAGTATTGTTAAAATTAGAGATAGAATAACGTGGATAATAATAATAGGAAATGAATCAGCATTCAAAATATTTTAAGTGTAGGAAGGAACTGCAGATGCTGGTTTACACCGAAGATAGACACAAAATTCTGGAGAAACTCAGCGGGACAGGCAGCATCTCTGGTGAGAAGGAATGGGTGATGTTTCGGATCGAGACCCTTCTTCAGACTGACAGTCCGGGGAGAGGGTGACTAGAGATATGGAAAGGTGCAAAGAGCATGTAAGGTGTGAAAAGGACAGATCAAAGCAGACAATGTTCAAGGAAATGCACAATGGCTCATTGTTGGCTGAGGGGAAGGTGACAACAAGGTATAAAAATTAAAATTAATCAGGAGGACAGTGAAAGTAGGAGAACTAGGGTGGAGAAGGGACATTTTCTGTCTATCTTCGATGTAAATGGAGGGACGGAGAAGGAGGGAACGCAAGGGTTACTTGAAGTTAGAGAAATCAATACTCATACCACTGGGTTGTAAACTGCCCAAGCGAAATATGAGGTGCTGTTCCTCCAATTTGCGTTTGGCCTCACGCTGATAGTGGAGGAAGCTCAGGACAGAAAAGTCAGTGTGGTAATGTGATGAGAAGTTAAAGTGTTTTGCTTAGGCCCAGGCAGACTGTGTGAAGGTGTTCAGTGAAACGATCTCCCAGTCTGCACTTGGTCTCATCGATATATAGTAGCCTACAGCTAGGACAGCATATAGAGTAGAGGTTGGAGGAGGTGCAAGTGAACCTCTGCCTCACCTAAAAGGACTGTTGTGGTCCTTGGATGGAGTCGAGGGGGAGGTATAAGGATAGGTACGGTTGCAGGGGAAAGTACCTGGGGATGGGCTAGTTTGCTTGGGAGGAGAAGAGTTAACCAATGAGTTGCGGAGGGAATGGACTCTGCTGAAAGTTTGAAGGGGTGGAGATGGGAAAATTTGGCCAGTAGTGGGATCCAATTGAAGGTGGTGAAAATGTCCGAGGATTACGTGCTGTAAGCTATGGCTGACGGGGTGAAAGGTGAGGACTAGGGGGAATCTATCCCAGTTGTATCTGGGGGTGGGGGGGGGGGGGGGGGGGGGGGGGGTGGAAAGAGCTCTTGGAACAGTGGTAGGGAATTCAGGTATTTAGGCCCAGTGATAATGAGGGGACTGCAATATATTTCAATTTGGATGAGTTCCTTTGTGCCCATTGTCCTTATGTTTCTTGGTAGTGGAAATCACAAAGTTAGGAGATACTATTTGAGAACCTGAGATGAGGAACTGCAGTGCATTTTGTTCATTGTGGGGAATGTGTACTGGTGATGCAAGGAATTAATTTTAGGGGTTGATGGAGCTACGCTCAATAAGACAAGTGGCACATGGGTGAGCCAAGTTGAGCTAACTAATTGTATCCAAAATTAGCTTGGTGTTAGGAGGCAGAGGGTGGTCGAGGAAAGATGGTTCTCTGATTTAAAGTCAGTGACCAGTCATGTACCACAGAGCTTGTTTGTGAACACACACACACACACACACACGCACGCACGCACGCACGCACGCACGCACGCACGCACGCACACACACACACACACAGAGGTGTATAATATTATAAGAAGCATTGATAGGGCATAAAAATGGTGGAGCATAAAAAATAAAAGGCCACGGGTTTAAGGTGAGAGGAAAGTGTTTTAAAGGTGATACAAGTGGAAAGGTTTTGCACAGAGAGTGGTTGAGATCTGGAGAAGGGGCTGTTGTAGGAGTAGGGGCTGGAATCAGATACATTCACTCCATTTAAGACCATTTAGGCAGACATTAGGCAGTTCATGATGCAACTACAAGTCAAATGCAGCATTGACATCATATGTGATAAAATCTAATCCAGGGCATTGTTTCTAATTGCTTTATTTTTTTAAATTACAATAGGTGCAGGAGTAAGCCATTCGGCCCTTCGAGCCAGCACCGCCATTCAATGTGATCATGGCTAATCATCTCCAATCAGTACCCCGTTCCTGCCTTCTCCCCATATCCCCTGACTGTTATTTTTAAGAGCCCTATCTAGCTCTCTTTTGAAAGCATCTAGAGAACCTGCCTCCACCGCCCTCTGAGGCACAGAATTCCACAGACACCTTTGCTTTCATTCACATCTTTGCTTTAAAATTGATATATTTGTTTTATGCTCAAATTTGGCACGTATACCAATGCAGTAAGCAAATAAGATGTTCAAATATGTTATCTAAACTGCATTTTGTAAAGAGATAAATTGCTGAATTTGGTCTCTCTGCATCAAAGAGATTCATCGGCTGTAAGAACAAATTTGTAAAGCCATCCATTAAATTCAATGACATGATGCTGTAATGTGGGATATAGTGTAATGAAGGAGCATGCTGAGTACTAAGGAGTTTTGTCCATTAAGATTGAAGCTTTACTTTTACAGGCAATGCAGAAATGAATGACGGCACCGATCAAGGGAATGGAAAAGGCAAAAGGTGGCAATTAATTCATCGAGTTCATCCTTCCCTAGAATTTGGTTTGCTTTCAGCGTCAATCTCTCTGAATTTAAACATTTTACCTCCACTGCCCAGAATGAAGACCATGTATAGTGAGTGGCAATTTAAGCAGTTGGTAATTTAAAAAAATATCTTGTTTTTGGTGCTTTGCTGATGAGCAGTGCAGATATACTTTACCGCTTTGCTACTTTCTACCAGTAACAGATAGAAACTTGTAGCGAGAGGCAAATGTCCTAATATGTGATCTCCTGAGCTTGCAGCAATTAGAGGTGAGCAGGTGCTGCAGCAGATTTAAGTGTGAAACAATTGCAGGTCTGCCAAACCTGGAATTATCATGAATGTCTTTCAAGCCTTCCATAAATTCATGTCAGAGGAGCAGAATTAGGCCATTTGGCCCATTGTGTCTACTGCGTCATTCAATCATGGCTGATTTTTCTTCACTCTTCACCCCCATTCTCTTGCCTTCTCCCCTTTGACACTCTTACTAATCAGGAACCTGTCAATCTCCACTTTAAAAATACCCAAAGACTTGGCCTCCACAGCCGTCTGTGGCAATGTATTCCAGTGTTAAATGGATCCCGCACCCCTGGAAGGATTCTATTCCCACCTTTTCCATCTTTATGTTCTGAAGATGCCACTTTCCATTCTGTGGGCATGCAACTAGATAATGTGAAGAATCATTGGGACTTTTGAATTAACTTTTTAAATAATCTGCAAATTGAAAAGAATGCAAGTGAATTTATTTATACAAAGTTACCAACATGATTGACAATAAGCAAGGAAATAGATAGTGTGAAGAAGGGTCCTGACCCAAGATGTCATCTGTCCATTCCCTTCACAGATATTGCTTGACTCGCTGAGTTCCGCCAGCACTTCGTGTTTTTCTCAAGATTGCAGAACCAGTTGATGGTCACATGTTTGTTCGGATTTAACGGTCTTGTTCTTTAAACTCCAGTGGTCAGGATGTTATCAAAATTTGCAAATCAATGTGACAGCTACAAATCATTATTTCCACAGCCTTTTGAAGTTTTAAGATTAAGTTATTGCTAAAGTACAACCCATTCATCACCTTTCACAATAATGATAAACCCTGAACTTTTCCTCATTGTATGAACATTGTAGAGAATGACGGACTCCTCTGAATGATCACTGCAATGAGTGGTGTTTGAAATCAAAGTTAAATGGATCTGTATATTTGAGTAATCTTTGCATTTAAACACTCAAATGTATTAAAAAAAAAGATAGCAGACTAATGTGTGTTTGGTATATGTGATATAATAAATCAGAAAAATAAAGTACTTTAAGTGGTACTGCTTGTGAGTTTTGACCAGTTTTACCTTATCCCTTTTAAACCACCACCATGCTCACTGGGTTGTGGGAACCAGAGAGAATTTGTTTGGGTAACCCCATTCAAGGTTGAAGAGAATTTAAATCCAGTACTTGTAATACTAAGCAAGGAGATGTGGACCCACGTATCTTTCTTTTTCCTAAATCTCACACTCTAGTTGACATGGATGTCAAATAAGACCCCTTTCTATTTGCTAAAAAACAAAGTGCTGGAGGAACTCAGTGGGTCAGGCAGCTTCTGTGGAGCTTTTATGCCTCACACTTCTCCCACCACACCCATTACCCTTCTCCTTCACACCCATCTATCACCCATTCCATCTCGGAGTCCCTCATTTCCTTTTTATCACCCCTCTTTCTCTTCCCCTGCCCCCTCCCACCCATATCCCTCCCTCCGGCTTTACAATTCACTTTCTCTTTTCTCCTTATCTGACACCCTTTTGTCTACTTTTACCCCTTGCTTTTGTCACTCTCTCCACCCCTCCCCCTCCCCCTCCCCACCTCTGTCCGCCTATCACTTGCCTGGTTTTGCCCCACCCCAACCTCTCTTTTCCAGCTTTCACACATCTGCTCCATCAGTTTTGAAGGGGGTCACCACCGTTCCCTCCAGTGAAGTCCCTCTAGCACTTTGTCTTTGTTCAGGATTCCAGGATCTGCAGTCTCTTGTATCCTGTTTTCATTTCCTGTACTTTTACTCTCACATTGACCTCACCTCCATCCCATCAACTGCCACATTTTTATCATCTGCAGTATGACGCCACTATCAAGCATTTTTCCCACTTCTCCCTTTTCAATACGCTGAATTCATCACTACCTCCATGACATCCTGTACGGCCACCAATATGCCATTCTCTTTTATTCATACTTTCCTTTATAGGGGCAGAATTGACAAAACCTGTCCTTTGGTCTTTTCGAACCATCAGTTTTCCAGCTGAAACTGTGGTTAACTTCTACTTCTTTCAATGTAATCTGTGTATCATTGCTGAGAACACAATATCACCTACGCTGGGAAGATCAGTCCTGTTCGTGAGACACTCAGTTTACAAGGGTGACCCAAGCTTCCAGTCATCTGTCACTTTAATTTCCTGTCATGTTCTGATTCTGACCTTGTTGTCCTTGGCTTTCCACACTGTTCCAATAAAGCTAAAAGTCATCTTATGGAGCAGCACACCATCTTTCAATTAGCACATTACAGCATTCTCGACTGAACACTGAGTTCAACAACATCTTTATACTAATCCTGTTAAACCCAACGCATCTTTTGCTCCTTTAATTATCTCATTATTATCACCTTGGACATACAATATTATCCTTCCTGATTTTTAATTTCCCTTGCTTTCAACCTTATCAATCTTTCCTGGCTTATTTCAAGTTTTTGATAAAAGATCGTTCTTCATGAACTTTTGACAGGTACATGGATAGGACAGGTTTAGAGTGACTTGGGCCAAATGTAGGCAGGTGGGACTAGTGTAGACGGGACACATTGGCGGGTGCGGACAAGTTAGGTCGATGGGCCTGTTTCCCCACTGTAAGACTCGATGAATAACTGTCTCAAAACATCTTTCTCAATAGATGCTGCTTGCTCCATTGAATATTCTGAAGATAGGCACAACACTTTGTGTCAATCTTTGGTATAAACCAGCATTTGCAATTTTTTGTTTCTCCATTAAATATTCTGTTTCTATTTCAGATTTCCAGCATCCACAATATGTTATGTTTATATTCCAATCCTTTCCTGACTAGCCTCCAACCTTGTATCTGTCATAGGTTCATCCAACCTTTCTTTCTTGCCTCTCTACCAAGATCCATCAACCCATCACATCTGTGCACATGGAGCTAACTGAATCTTAGTCGATTTTAGCGCCCTCTCCTTCGCTTGCAAATCCATACGTGATCTCTCCCTCTCCTATTCCTACGCTCTGTCCCTCTGTTACATTCTGAAATAGCCTTTTGCCCTTCCCTCATACATTTTGTACCAAAACGGGCATTCCAGCTGACATGAACTAAACATCTCTAATTCCCAGGATCTGCACCTCTCTCCTTCTCTAAGATTTCCTCAAAAGCTATTTCTTTGATCATACTTTCGTTCATTTATTATTCTTCCACTTCCCTATTTAGCTTGGTGCCTAATTTTGTTTGATTGTAGTTAAAGGAACCGTTAAAAGCAATTTTATCTGAACTTCAGACTTTACTTTAGACTCTAAACTTTAGAGATACAGCATGGAAACAGGCCCTTCGGCCCACTGAATCCATGCCAACCAGTGATCAACCCTTACACAAGCACTATCCTACACACCAGGGACAATTTACATTTACAGAATCCAATTAATCTACAAACCTGTACGGTTTTGAAGTGTGGGAGGAAACAGGTGCACCCGGAGAAAACCCACGCGGTCACAGGGAGAACGTACAATCTGAAACTCGCGGTTTTTCATTAGATGTTACCTGATCAGCTGAATATTTCTATCATCTTCTGTTTTTATTTTGGATTTTACTACGATATCATTAAAAGTCACCATTTTGAGTTTCCTTCCTTTTGCTTTTACTCTGAGGAAGTAGGTACAGAGGGCAGTTTACATGCCTGGATTCCACCCTATCATTTGTCTGCTCTTGCCCACTCCTGACCCTTACATCTTTATATGAGCTCTCTCTCTTCTGCTGTGTCCGTCTGAAGAAGGAATCTGACCCCAAATGTGGACTGTTCGTTTCTCTCCATAGATGCTGCCTCACCTGCTGAGTTCCTCCTGCAGCTTGTTTATTTTCCTCAGGATTCCAGCATCTGCAGTTTCTTGGGGTCTCTCTTAGGTTAATTTATTGTCATTGGGGAAAACAAGCATTTAGAAGGAAAACCAGCTTTCACAACAAAGACAACTTTGTGTTCAGAAACATCCAATTAAATTTCACAAGAGAGAGAAATGAGAGGAATTCTATTATAGAAACAAGGAACTCCAGATGCTGGTTTACAAAAAAAATCTGTCTGGAAGGCTCTCATACTCTTTCAGTCTGAAGAAGGGTCCCGACCCGAAACGTCACCTATAATTGATCTCCAGGGATGCTGCCTGAGTTGCTGCATTGATGTTGTTCCAGCACTTTGTGTCTTTTTGTAAGAGGAATTCTATTCTTGACTAAATGAATAAAGATGAGTTAAATAGATGTATATGTATAAAGCTCAACAAGACTCTTGTTTATTAAAATCGACTCTGAATAATTTCTCCATAAAACCATGAAAAAAAGAGGTGATGGCTAAAGTACACGAATGAGACATAAATGTAAATTGGGCACAGACTCAAAAAGTGAAGTGGATAGGAAAAAAGGACTGTTGTTGAAGATCCTTGCTGCTTGTGTTGTCTCTGCTGTTGTCTTCCCACTCTCTTTCACAGTTTCAAAACAGCCTTTCATGTGCGGTTGTCAGATCTGTAACAAGAAATGTTAAACAAAAGATATATTAGTCAAGTAAGTGTTGGTGTCTGCCTGTGAGAATACATTTACATTTACATTAGAGAGCTATCCCAACTGTTAACCATTCTCAGACTATGCTTCTCTGAGCAAATAATATCTATAACATTGGAAAAATTTAAAACAACTTTGAATGGGCAACTTTTTTCACAGAGAGTGGTGGGTACATATAACCATATAACCATATAACAATTACAGCACGGAAACAGGCCACCCTTACATCTTTACCATATAACCATATAACAATTACGGCACGGAAACAGGCCACCTCGGCCCTTCTGGTCCGTGCCGAACACGTATTCTCCACTAGTCCCATCTACCTGCACATGAAACGATGTACCAGATGAAGTAGTTGATGCAGCTACAATAACAATATTTAAAATACATTTGAATAGGTACATGGATAGGAATGTTTTATAGGGATACTAGACCAAGTGGGACCCCTCAACGTGCAGTTGCGGGGGGGGGGGGGGGGATGGGTCAGCCTTTGGCGTCACACACACACTAACCACCCCTCACACACACAAACCACCCCCCCCCCCTCACACTAACCACCCCCTTTATATTGTATTAATATTATTCATTCGCCCCTTTTACCCCCATCCCCGCCCTATCCACTCATGCATAGCCCCAACTCACAGGCGCATCTAGAGAGGGAGAGGGAGGGGGGTTAGAGGGAGAGGGGGCAGAGACACAAAGAGAGGGGGGAGAGAGAGGGAGAGGGGGGAGAGAGAGGGAGGGAGGGGAAGGGAGGGGGAGAGTGGGAGAGTGGGAGAGGGGGAGAGGAGGAGAGGGGGAGAGGGGGAGAGGGGGAGAGGGGGTGAGGGGGAGAGGGGGAGAGGGGAAGAGGGGAAGAGGGGAAGAGGGGGGGAGAGAGGGAAAGGGGGGAGAAGGAGAGGGGCAGAGAGAGAGGGGCAGAGAGGGAGAGGCAGAGAGAGAGGCAGGGAGAGAGGGGCAGAGAGAGAGGGAGAGACAGAGGGAGAGGGAGAGGCAGAGAGAGAGGGAGAGGGGCAGGCAGAGAGAGAGAGAGAGAGAGGGGCAGAGAGAGGGGGGCAGAGAGAGGGGCAGAGAGAGAGAGAGAGAGAGGGGGGGAAGAGGGAGAGAGTGGCAGAGAAAGAGAGGGGCAGAAAGAGAGAGAGTTGGGCAGAGAGAGAGAGAGGGGGAAGAGTGGGGGAAAGAGGGGTGCAAGGAGGGGGTAGAGGAGGGGGGGAAAGAGGGGGGGGGGGGAAGAGGAGAGGAAGTGGAGGGGAAGAGGAAACATATAAACATAGAAACATAGAAAATAGGTGCAGGAGTAGGCCATTTGGCCCTTCGAGCCTGCACCGCCATTCAATATGATCATGGCTGATCATCCAACTCAGTATCCTGTACCTGCCTTCTCTCCATACCCCGTGATCCCTTTAGCCACAAGGGCCACATCTAACTCCCTCTTAAATATAGCCAATGAACTGGCCTCAACTACCTTCTGTGGCAGAGAATTCCAGAGATTCACCACTCTCTGTGTGAAAAATGTTTTCCTCATCTCGGTCCTAAAAGATTTCCCCCTTATCCTTAAACTGTGACCCCTTGTCCTGGACTTCCCCAACTTCGGGAACAATCTTCCTGCATCTAGCCTGTCCAACCCCTTAAGAATTTTGTAAGTTTCTATAAGATCCCCCCTCAATCTTCTAAATTCTAGCGAGTACAAGCCGAATCTATCCAGTCTTTCTTCATATGTCTTTCCTCAGATTAGGAGACCAAAACTGTACGCAATACTCCAGGTGTGGTCTCACCAAGACCCTGTACAACTGCAGTAGAACCTCCCTGCTCCTATACTCAAATCCTTTTGCTATGAATGCTAACATACCATTCACTTTCTTCACTGCCTGCTGCACCTGCATGCCTACTTTTAATGACTGGTGTACCATGACACCCAGGTCTCGTTGCATCTCCCCTTTTCCTAATCGGCCACCATTCAGATAATAAGGGGCAGAGCAGGGGAAGAGGAGGGGAGAGGGGGGGGGAGAGGGTGGGGGGGAGAGGGGGGGAGAGAGGGGGAAAGAGAGGGGGAGAGAGGGAGAGAGAGAGGGGGGAGAGAGAGGGGGAAGGGGAGAGGAGGGGGGGAGGAGGAGGTGGGGTGGAGGTGGAGGAGGAGGGGGGAGAGGAGAAGGGAAGAGGAGGAAGGGAGAGGAGGAAGGGAGTGTGGAGTGGAGGAAGGGAGCGCGGAATGGGGAGTGGGCAGCGGTGATCGTGTCAACCAAATTACTGCGTGTTCAGCGGCTTAAATCCAGAGCCCGGGGAGGGGGGGGGGTGGTGGGCGGGTAGGCTGCAGGCAGGGCGGGGCGGACCGCCGGCCGAGTGTGAGTCGACTGCGGGCAGGCGGGGGACAGGTGTTTGTTTTAATCATGGTGTGAAAATTATAATTCAGAGAAGTTGGGCATGTTGTGAATATAGACACTAACAGGCAATAATGTATCGAATTTGATTTGAGCTAATTATTTTTGCAATCAAATTGCTCTGCCTCAAGCTGATGCATTGCCAAGTCAGATCTGTGGTATTGAAATTTGTGGTATTGAAATTTTTATGAGACTTAGTCATAGAGTTATGCAGCATAGAAACAGGTCCTTCAGCCCAGCATGGCCATGCTTATCAAGTTGCCCCATCTACACTAGTCACACCGGCTTGTGTTTGCCTTATATCCCTCTAAACCTTTCCTATCCATGTACCTGTTCAAATGTCTTTCAAATGGTTTTATGGTTTCTGCCTCAACTACCTCCTCTGGCAGCTCTTTCCATTAACCCACCACCCCTTGTGTGAAAAAGTATTCCTCAGATTCCTATTAAATCTCCCCAATCTCACTTTAAATGTGTCAGGAAGAACTGGTGCAAACTGATGCTGTATTGTCAACAACGTTACGGAAGAACAAGAAGGCAAAGATAGTGCAGGAGAGAGGAGAAATATCCTCTATTGAAATCACTGGATAGAAAAAAGTGGCACCAGTCAGGCTCAGACATTGGTGGCTGACAATGGAGAATGTTTCAGGAAGGTGGTGTACACAATCATGTCAGAGGTTGTAGGCAGTGTGAGGAAGAAAACAGGGAGGAAGACTAGCACTGTCACATTCAAATATGTTGATCATCTGTGATTTTGAAACAGCGTCATTTTTGAAATGAATTGAATGGAATGGAAAGGAATGATACAGCATAGAAACAGGCCCTTTGACCAACTAAGTCCACACTGACTTTTGATCCCTCGTTCACACTAGTTCTACATAATCCCACTTCTGCATCTACTCCCTACACACTAGGAACAATTTATAAAGGCCAATTAACCTATAAATCCGCATATTCTTGAAACGTGGGAGGAAACTGGAGCACCCAGAGGAAACCCACAAGGTCACAGGAAGAACATGCAAACTCCACACAGACAAGACTTGGAGGTCAGTATTGAACCCGGATCTCTGGTGGTGTGAGGCGTTTGGTGTTCTACCACCTGAGTCACTATGCTGCCCTGACTATGGCTGGGTTGGACTGATTAGATTCAAAAAGGGAGATGCAGGAAAAGTGGAAGCAAACAAACCTAACCTAAGTAGACTAATTGAGAATAACAAGGATAGGACTGATAGACGTCAAACAAACTGATTATGCCATCTTCTACAATGATGGCAGTATGGATTTCTGGACGTGTTACCAAAGCAATTTGTTATATTCATTATTCTAAAGCATAGGTTTATTCTTGAATATAGCTCTGCACTCCAAGAGTGGAATTCACTCGATAAAAGACAACATTAATTTCAATGAGTAGGAAATCCTGCAACCAGCTCTAGATTTCTATTGTTAAATTACCATGATACCCTCCTGTCAACTGAAGCTTCAATTCACAACAGAGTTACCAAATATAACAAGACAGAAATGCTTTCAACTATAACCAAAATTATTGTGAACAATCATGTGTTGAGAAGCAGCACTGCACCACTGAAATCTGTTATCTCATCTGGCATTTGATCTCTTATTAAAGATCAAAAAATTGACTTTTCCAAAGAATAAAGAAATCAATTTTTTAATCTGCTGACAACCTGAAAAATAGGGTGTTATTGGAGGAAATTAGGGAACCATAGTTCTTCCTTGTCTGTCATAGATCTACTATTGCCCATTTTCGGGTGAACCTCCATGAACCATGGCAGCCCTGTACATTGCAGCCGTGAGAATGTTTATCATAAGGTCGTAAGTGATAGGAGTGACTCAGGTGACTCAGGTGGTAGAACACCAAACGCCTCACACCACCAGAGATCTGGGTTCAATCCTGACCTCCAAGTCTTGTCTGTGTGGAGTTTGCATGTTAGGCCATTTGGCCCATCAAGTCAACTCCACCATTCAATCACGGCTGATCTATCTCTCCCTCCTAACCCCATTCTCCTGCCATTTCCCCATAACCCTTGACACCGTTCTAATCAAATATATATTCAAACAGGAGTTCTTTGCGCAATGAATCCCAGCTTTGCCTCCAAGAGTGCAAAGCTATAATCAAGAATTGGGCAGCACAGTGGCGCAGCGGTAGAATTGCTGTATTACAGCGCCAGAGACCCGGGTTGGATCCTGACTATGGTTGCTGTTTGTAAGGAGATTGTATGTTCTCCCTGTGACCATGTGGGTTTTCTCCAGCTGCTCCGGTTTCCTCCCGCATCCCAAAAATATGCAGGTTTGTAAGTAGGATAGAACTAGTGTATGGGTGATCGCTGGTCGGCGCGGCGTCGTCTCAGTGGGCCTATTTTCACACTGTATCTCTATACTAAATTAAACTAAACTAACAAACCTATGCTTTAGGATAACCCTGTAAAATTGCTTTGAATGAATGAATAAGTTTATTGGCCAAGTATTCACATACAAGGAATTTGCCTTGGTGCTCTGCCTGCAAGTGACAACATGACATACAGTCACTGTTAGGAATGACACATAAAACATTAAACACTAATAATAAAACATTATCAATGTGAATTAAATAAAATACCAGAGCAAAAGGAGGCTACAGATTTTTGGCTATTGAGTAGAGCTACTACTCATGGAAAAAAAGCTGTTTTATGTCTGGCTGTGGTGGCTTTGACAGTCCGGAGTCGCCTTCCAGAGGGAAGTGATTCAAAGTGTTTGTGGCCAGGGTGAGAGGGGTTAGATGGTGAGAGAGGTCTTTGGAAAAGTCTTACCCGCTCGCTTCCTGGCCCTTGCAGTGTACGATTCGTCAATGGAGGGAAGGTTGCAGATTGTGCTTCCTCAGCTGCAACAGGAAGTAAATCCTCTGGTGTGCCTTTTTGATTGTGGATTCGATGGTGGCCCCCCATTTAAGGTCCTTGGAGATGATGGTTCCTAGGAACTTAAAATACTCCACAGATGTGACTGTGGTGTTGTTGATGGTGAGTGGGGTGAGGGAAGAGGGAGCTCTCCTGAAGTCTACAGTAAGTTCCACTGTCTTAAGAGCATTGAGCTCCAGGTTGTCTGTAGGCAGATTCCTCCTCATCCTGGATCAGTCCAATCAGAGTTGTGTCGTCCACAAACTTGTGAAGCTTGACAGAGGATTCAGTGGAGGTGCAGTCACTGGTGTAGAGTGAGTAGAGGAGAGGGGAGAGTACGCAGCCTTGCGGTGCTCCTATGCTGAGGGTCTGCGGGACCGAGATGTGCTTTCCCAGCCTCACATGCTGCTTCCTGTCTGTCCAGAAGCTATAATATTTCTGCGACTACACTAAAATTCTGAAGGCCAGTCCCAGTCTATACAAGCAACACCCTCTGTTTCTGCTTAAATAAGCTGAATTCCTTCCTTGTGACACCAACAACGTTCATGGGTTATAGGAGCAGAATTAGGCCATTCAGCCCATCAAAGCCTTCTCCTCCATTCAATCATGGCTGATCTATCTTTCGTAAATCAACTCCATTCTCCTGCCTTCACCTCATAACCCCTGACACCCGTACTAATGAAGAATCTGTCAATCACTGCCTGAAAAATATTCATTGACGGCCTCCACAGCCGTCTGTGGCAGTGAATTTCACAGATTCACCACCCTCTGGCTAAAGAAAGGTCAAGGTTTGCTGAAACTGTTGTAGGTCACCTGGACTGAACTCAGGTGAAGCTATACCAATTCGCAAACTTCATGCCTCTTCTGGATATTTAATTAAAAATCACCACCACAATTCCAATTGAAGACATAACAAGAATATTTAATTCCAACCTGATTTTATAGTGCTCTAATGGAAACAATCTGTCTATGGTCATCAGCTCAGGAAAATCTGTGTAAATTGCATCAGCTGCAATTTAGATAATTAACAGGTTTACAAAAATGTTGAGCATGTAATAATAATAATCTTTATTGTCATTGTACAAGACAACGAAATTTTGTTGGAGCAGTCCTCCAGCTGCACAGGAATATGAGTATAAAAATACGATTAAAAAAAGAACTATTAAAAAATTAGACTATAAACATAAACATACAGGAGTATGGGCGGGTGTGTGAGAGAGAGGGGGGGAATCAGTGTAGGAGGGGGATAGAGTTCAGTAGTGTCACAGCTCTATGGTAGAAGCTGTTTTTCAGTCTTGTCGTGCGGGCGCTCAGTGTCCTGTATCGTCTTCCTGAGGGCAGGAGGGTGAAGAGACAGTGTCCAGGGTGTGTGCTGTCTCTAATGATGCCCTTGACCCTCCGGATGCAGCGGGTCCAGTAGATGTCCTCCAGACTGGGGAGCTGGGTGCCAGTGATCCTCTCAGCAGTCTTAATGACGCGTTGGAGAGCTTTCCTGTTCTCTGCGGTGCAGCCAGAGTACCATACTGTGATGCAGTATGTGAGAACTGACTCGATAGCTGACCTGTAGAAGCTCACCAGCAGCTGTTGTGGGAGACATGCCCTCTTCAAGCACCTCAGGAAGTGAAGCCTTTGAAGTCCTTTCTTGGCCGTCGCCGTGATGTTGACGGTCCAGGTCAGGTCGTGGCTGATGTTGACCCCGAGGTACCTGATGTTCTGCACAGCCTCCACTGTCTCGCCGTTAATGGTGATGGGCTGATGGACGAAGGTCTTCGGTCTCCTCCTGAAGTCCAGGATCATCTCCTTTGTTTTTGCTGCGTTGAGGATCAGGTTGTTCTCACGGCTCCAGCTCACCAGGTTCTCTACCTCTGTCCTGTAGGCGGCCTCGTTGTTACTCGTGATCCTGCCTACCACGATGGTGTCATCTGCAAACTTTAATATGGTGTTGGCCTCGTGGGTGGGTTTGCAGTTGAGAGTGTAGAGGGAGAAGAGGAAGGGGCTCAACACACAGCCCTGTGGTGCACCGATGTTCAGGGTGATGCTGGAGGAGACCTGCCTCCCCATGCGCACAGTCTGTGGTCGGCCGGTGAGAAAGTCCAGGACCCAGCTGCTCAGATGTGTGTTGAGGCCCAGGTGGTCCAGCTTAGTGACTAGTTTATGGGGGGGGGATGGTGTTAAAGGCGGAGCTATAATCTATGAATAGCATCCGCACATAACTGTCCCGCTGGTCAAGGTGTGTCAGGGTGGAGTGGAGGGCCAGTGACACTGCGTCCTCCGTCGACCTGTTTGCCCTATAGGCAAATTGGTGGTGGTCTAAGGAGGGGGGGATGCTGTTCTTCAAGTGTCCCAGTACCAGACGTTCGAAGCACTTCATCACCACCGGTGTCAGCGCCACTGGCCGATAGTCGTTGAGGGACCTGATGGCTGATTGTTTTGGCACAGGGATGATTGTGGCTGTCTTGAGGCATGTGGGGACGGAGGCCTGCAGCAGGGAGGTGTTAAACAGGTCCGTGAGCACCGCAGTCAGCTCCCCTGCGCAGTGCTTCAGAACCCGCCCTGATACTCCGTCAGGTCCGGTGGCCTTGTTGGGGTTGATGTGCTGCAGGGTCCGTCTCACGTCGTGGGGGCTCAGAGTCAGCACCGGTGGTGAGGGTCCCCGCTGTGCCCGTATGTTGTCACTGCTGTCGGCGCAATCAAACCTGGCAAAAAAACAGTTCAGGTCGTCAGGGAGGGATGAGCTTTGTGCGTGTGTGGAGCTGTTGTAGCCGGTGATGGTTCTGATGCCCTGCCACATGCGTCGAGAGTCTGAGCTGTTAAAATGCTCCTCGATACGCTTCGTGTAGCGGTGCTTTGCTTCCCTGATGCCCTTCCTCAGACTGGACCTTGCTGTTCTGTAGGCCTCTGCATCACCTGAGTGGAAAGCTGCATCCCGGGCCTTCAGCAGACCAGTTACAGTGCCATTCATCCATGGCTTATGGTTGGGGAGTGTCAGTATTGTCCTCTGTGTGGTGACACTGTTCATACAGAAGGTGATGTAATCCAATACTGATGAGGTGTAGGTGTTGAGGTCTGTGTGGTTGTTGTGAGTGGCAGCCTGTTTAAAGATGTCCCAATCAGTGTACTCAAAGCAGTTCTGTAGCCTGTCCATGGCTCCTTCTGGCCAGACCATGATGGTGCGAACTGTTGGCTTTGTCCTTGCAATGAGGGGTCTGTATGCAGGTGTTAAGTACAGACTGATGTGATCGGATCGGCCAAGATGGGGGCAGGGGGACGCTTTGTAGCTCTTGGCAATGTTGCAGTAGACCTGGTCCAAGATATTATTTCCTCTGGTCGGAAAATCAATAAACTGGTGAAATGTTGGCATTACAGTCTTCAGCTTGGCGTGATTGAAGTCTCCTGCTATTAAAAACACGCCGTCTGGGTGGTTGTTTTTCAGCTGGTGGATAGCATCATGCAGACTAGCCAGTGCTAGTTTAGCGTTAGCTTGCGGTGGTATGTAAACAGCAGTGAGGAACACCACTGTAAACTCCCTTGGCAGATAAAACGGTCTGCATTTCACTGTAATAAACTCTAAGTCCGGGGAGCAAAAAGTCTCAACAATGTCAGTGGTGGTGCACCATGAGTTACACACATATATGCACACACCACCGCCTTTATCCTTACCGGAGTCAGCTGTTCGGTCTGCTCGATAAACAGTCCGGCCTGCTAGCTCAATAGCAGCGTCAGTGATGTTCGGATTCAGCCAGGTTTCGGTGAAGAAGAAAGCACAGCTACTTATCCTGTTTGAGTGAAGCCTCAGTCTGAGTTCGTCGATCTTGTTGACAATGGACTGGGCGTTCGCTATAAACAGGCTGGGCAAAGCTGGTCGGTCCGGTGAGCTCCTCAGCCTAACGTGGATGCCGGCCCGCTTGCCCCGCTTTTGCTTCCTCTCCCGTCTTTCCCGTCTCCGTCCCCGTCTGCCCCACTTGCTGCCCCACTTGCTGCTTCGGCTCGTTATCCAGGCAGGCACCGCTGTGCGGAGCAGCTCCTCCACTATAGCAGGTGGAGGGGGTGGAATGTAGGTTGTACTCCGAATATTCAAGATGTGCAGTCGGTTATAAGTTATGTTCGTTCCCATTTGAAGGGAAAGGCTCACAGTGCAGAAAGTAAACATTAAAAAAAACACGAAAAACACTAAAAACCGGCAACTAGAGGGAGAGCTCCGAGCCGCTGCGACTGTGCGCGCCGCCATCTTTTCTCCAGCATGTGCCTATATATGCTGGACAACTTACACAAACTGAATAAAAGCTTCTAGTAGCACCGAATGGAAATAAGGATTGAATTATCGAATGTTAAATATATAAACATGGTGTCCACATTAATAATGACGCCTATAGAACTGAAAAAGAACAAGACTTCTACCTTCCTTCAGTTGTGATGATGCTGACCTCACTAGGAATTACAGGGTCAGTCAATTTAAATTGACCAAGGGTTTTGGACTGTGTTTGGAAAGAAATGTTAGGAAGCCTGTACATGTGGGAGTGTGAATTAACATTAGAACATAGAACGTAGCCCATAGAACAGTACAGCGCAGCAACAGGTCCTTCGGCCCACAAGGTCTATGATGAACTTGATGCCAAAATAAATCAATCTCATCTGCCTGAACATGTCCCACACATGGATACCCTTACATATCTGTACTCTCAACTCGATAATATCCATGATCCATCCAATGCCCAAAGCTGTGATGCAGCTGATCTAATGTTACTTTTGGAATGGTAGAGCTAGCATGGGAATTGCCTTTGGACATCTTTTCACATGCAAAATGTATTGGACATGTTGGTTTAATCCTCACATGCAATAAATAACCTATTAAGGTCAAGGCTAGTACATTATATTTTAAAAGGATTGTTATATACCAAGAGCAAAAGAAAATGATGACTATTAAAACTATTTTTTCATGCAGTCATTTTTAAAACCAGAATAAATGCAACTTGGTTAAACTTTCATAAGTAGAGAATAATTACCTGCTATGGTCAATTACTTTAGAAAATGACAGTATGCAGAACAGCTTACACTATACGAAATCTGTAACTATTATAAATACTTTTGAAAAGAACACAATGTTAAATGTTAAATTCAAATTTTAGCTAATCTTAAAAATGATCACCGGCAGACATTATCCCACACTATGTGCATCTTGCTCATCTAACAGCTAATAATTTGGTTTGAGTTATTTTTAGAAATGTCTGAATGTTTTCTTTCTTTGCATGGAGTAGGGTTAGATCATTAAAATTCAGTCAATTGAGTATTTTTGTATAAAAATTACCACCATACACAAGCACTATGGATGAGATAAAGTGCCATTTGTAGAGAAAAAATATTCATAACACCTTGCGATACGAAAGGGTAAATTTTGTGCTTAATATTTTTGCCAACCTGATTCTCTGACCCAGCATTCAAGAGAAAGAATAATATTCAAGGGGCGAGTGTTCCAAGGTGTATTTATATATTCCAAAGATAGACACAAAGATAGACACAACTCAGCGGGGCAGGCAGCATCTCTGGAGAGAAGGAATGGGTAACGTTTTGTGTCGAGACCCTTCGGATGCTGCCTGCCCCGCTGAGTTACTCCAAATTTTTGTGTCTACCTTCGGTTTAAACCAGCATCTGCAGTTCCTTCTTACACATTTATGTATTACATTTTCAATCTATGCCTTCAAATATAGTAACTTGTTCATATTTTATTTAACATTAACTAGTTCTGATTGGAGTCCCTATCCAAAAAAAACTGAAAACCTGTAACATTGTTTTTTAGGGAATAGAAGGGAGTTATTTGCCAATACCGATTGCTTATGATGGAATCTGATGAATTTTTGTTCACACAATTGATTACTGTAGCATTACTCTTTGATATGGAGTTGACCTACTCAAGATGACCCAGTTACATTTCTGTAGGAAGTGAAACTGGCTCATAATAATAGCACTACAAACCTCTGGGAAACCAAGATAGAAATTTGTTGTCAACGGCTTGCAATTAATGTGAAATGAAATAGCTGCTCAAGTTCAAGTTCAAGTGAGTTTATTGTCATGTGTCCCTGTATAGGACAATGAAATTCTTGCTTTGCTTCAGCACACAGAACATAGGCATTTACTACAAAACAGATAAGTGTGTCCATATACAATAATATAAATATATACACACGTGAATAAATAAACTGATAAAGTGCAAATAACAGAAAATGGATTATTAATAATCAGAGTTTTGTCCGAGCCAGGTTTAATAGCCTGATGGCAGTGGGGAAGTAGCTATTCCTGAACCTGGTTGTTGCAGTCTTCAGGCTCCTGTACCTTCTACTTGAAGGTAGCAGGGAGATGAGTGTGTGGCCAGGATGGTGTGGGTCTTTGATGATACTGTCAGCCTTTTTGAGGCAGCGACTGCGATAAATCCCCTCGATGGAAGGAAGGTCAGAGCCGATGATGGACTGGGCAGTGTTTACTACTTTTTGTAGTCTTTTCCTCTCCAGGGCTCTCAAATTGCCGAACCAAGCCACGATGCAACCGGTCAGCATGCTCTCTACTGTGCACCTGTAGAAGTTAGAGAGAGTCTTCCTTGACAAACCGACTCTCCGTAATCTTCTCAGGAAGTAGAGGCGCTGATGAGCTTTCTTGATAATTGCATTAGTGTTCTCGGACCAGGAAAGATCTTCAGAGATGTGCACGCCCAGGAATTTGAAGCTCTTGACCCTTTCAACCATCGACCCGTTGATATAAATGGGCTGAAGTTAAAAACCAAAAATATTTAAAATATTTAGTAGGTTAGGTGATGTCTTTGGAGAGGTAACAAGATTAAATATTTTCCATCAATTTCATTTAAATATATCTAGAAAAAAGTAAGTATAGCTGTGGCTACACAATGACTCCCTCTTTCAAGATTTCACTGTTGTGGTTAATATATTGTGTTAATACCTTATTAGGTAGGACGAATTTCTATTTATTTGTAACCCTATTGTTTAGCAATAATTCGTCTATAGCCTTTCACAGGTCTGCGCCAAGCTGCTCCATTAGGTACGATCAACTGAAGTCCTGCCACTTTAATCATTGGAATGGTGGAACATTGGTCACATTGACTATTTTCTTCTACAGTGAATATTAGCATCAAATGCTGAATGTGCAAAACACAATCGCTGGCAAAAATAAATGCCCTGCATATTCAATCTGAAAGGCAGATTGTTTATACATATGCTTGCAGATGGCACTAAGATTGTGGGGTCACAGACTGTGAGGAAGGCTGTTGAAGTATACAGTGGGATACAGATACAGAAATAGGTGGAGAAATGTCAGATCGAGTTTAATCTGAACGTATGAGGTGTTGCACTTCAGGAGGTCAAATGTAAGGTGAACATGTATGGCATGAGCTTTAACAGCATTGATGTACAGAAGAATCTTAGGATCCAAGTCCATAACTCCCTGAAAATGGCTGGAAAATAGTGGATAGAGTGGTAAAGAAGCCATATGGTATGCTTGCTTTCATAGGTTGGGCCATTGAGTATAAGAGTCAGGAGGTCATGATGCAGCTTTGTAGCTTTATAATCAACTTTGGTTAGGCTGCATTTGTAACATTGTGTGCAGTTCTGGTTACCCCATCATAGGAAAGATGCAGAGGCTTTGCAAAGGGTGCAAAGTACGTTTAACAGAATGATGCCTGGATTAGGGGGTATTAGCTAACGGAGAAGTTGGACAAACTAGAGGTTGCGGTGAGATGCGATAGATATAAAAGTATGAGAGGCATAGATAGGATAGATAGTCAGAATCTTTTTCCTAGTATGGAAAAAACAAATACCAGAGGGCATAGCTTTAAGGTGAGAGGTATACAGTTTAAGGACGTGGTGCAGGGCAATTTTTCACACAGGGATTAGTGAGTGCCTGGAATGTATTGCTGTGGATGTTGGTTGAAGCAGATATATTAGTGGCATTTAAAAGACCTTTGGATAGGCATTTGGATATGTAGGGAATGGAGGGATATGGGTTATGTACAGGTAGATAGTGATGGTCTTGGCATCATGTTCGGCACTGACATTGTGGGGCCTGTTCTTATGTTGTACGGTTCTGTGTTCTATGTTAAGAACCAAATGTTTATATCAAGTTAAGTTGTATTTTCATGCAGAGGCTTTCAATAAGAAGTCAACAGTAGGTCTGCACCTTAATTAATTTTCTATTCCCAGATCTTGATAGATTTGTTGTATATTTTCAACTCATTCTGCTTTCACTTCATATTTTCAGAAACTGATTCTTTTTACAAACTTTTATATGTTTCATGGCATTCTGAAATTTTGATAAAGTATGATTTTTTGCTGGTTTGTTGAATTGCATCTTCCTGTGTTTTAGAATAATTTTGTTGCCTCAGGATGCTATGGAAGGAAATCTTGGTGCACTACTTTCAGCATAATAAATGAGCTTGATCTGTTGATTTATTTTTCACAATGTTGTCTTTATTGTACAACCACCAACCTGTCAATAAACTCAATTTGAAAGATTTTGTTCATGCTGAGAACTATGAAGCATAGAATCATAGAATCATAGAAACACACATAGAAACACACAGCACAGAATAGGCACTCTTGGCCCACCTTGTTCCTGCCAACCCTGCTACCAACCCTGGTGCCTGCCTAAGCTAATCCATTTAACCACATTAGTCCTATGTCCCTCCAAATATTTCCTGTTGAAGTATGTGTCCAAACACCATTTATATGTTATCAATGTGCCTGCATCTACACTCATTCCATATAACTGTATGAAAAAGCTCCTCCTCAGCATCAAGAAAATAGCAGAAAATCTCTCAGTTGGTCTTTTCTGCCCAACTCAATTAGTTCCACCAGTTTTCAAAACTTCCCCACTATGGTCAGGATTTTAAAGCAGATAAACCCCACAGGTAAATCTACTTTTGTCCTTTGATTGTCCACTTAGATTGCTTCCGATATGACCCAACCCAATGTTTCATTTCCCAGTAGATCTTTACAAATTGCAAAACAGGACCAGCCAAAGACTACCACCTGATCGAGCTAAGGATGGATCTGAAGAAGAGTCCCGGGCCGAAATGTCACCTATCCATTCACTCCAGAGATGCTGCGTGACACCTTGAATTACTCAAGCATCTTAACTAAGGAAGAGTTTGGTCCAGGTTGGAATCTTGGAACCATTAAACCAAACCAGGATGTTCTGGAGACATTCAGCAGGCCAAGCAATATTATAGAGAAGGGAAAGTCAACATACTGTTCTAGTCTATGAGTTTCTGTCATTACAGATATGCAGCTGAACCTTCCAACTCCATATATAACTAGCAATGAAATAAGATTTGTAATTAGAGTTGGTTGTATAAGTGTGCACTGCTGTAGTAGAAAGTAGAACTTTCCATATTTATATAATTGAACGATTACCAAACCGAAGTAAAACATTGCATACGATGTGACTTTGTGTTTGTTAAATGGAAGCATCTAATAATTAATCTACCTGTATGTAAAATGGGCAGGAACAGTGATTTATGGCACAGGCTCAACTTGATGAGATAAAGGTCAGAAATAAAAAGAAAGGCTGTACAGCATCAAAGGCCATCCAGCACTGAAAGGGTGAAAATACAGTTTCTTCCTTTGAAGCCAATGTGCTTAGTGGAGCAAACATAATTTGTTAACAGATGGCTAGAGGTTTTAGGAGATGACATCGTTTTTCCCTTTCATTTACTGTACCAGACCACTTCTGAATTAAATCAATTGCACAGAATTTTCCATTAAGGACATCTGCTGGGATCTGACATCTTTCTCTTAATGTTTGAAAATCCAAAGTTAATGCCAGCAGAGGAGAAGCACTTTAAACTTCTTTGAACATTTCTTTGTTCACACATTTGTGGAAATCATCATGAAACCAAAGGAACAAAATACTTAAAAAAATTTAAGTAAAAGCAATGAAATGTTTCACCTAAGATTTAGTGAAGCTCTCAATTCAATAGGTAATGTTTAAATGTTATTACTTGTGAAAGGAGACTACAGCATTGATTAATATTTAGCTTCTGTATGATGGTTGCAGGGAGATGAGGTCATGGTGAACTATTTTTCACATATCCGGCAGCATTGATTTAAATTCTATTAGTTTATTGTATCATTACACCTAGTATTTTATGGGCGAATCAATTCCAAACATTAACATCTTTCAATGAACACAATATGTGACCTGGAAATATGTAAACATCAGAGAACTATGTCAGCATTATGCACATGTAAATCACTTATTTCCAAAGTAGAACTGAGTCAAATGTCGCAGCCTTGATACCTGTATCAGGCCCCTCTGATTGCAAAATCAGCCTAAGGTGAGCTATTCATTGGGTATTTTCAGAACAACAGTCTTAATAGCAACCCCCTACTTGGGCTGGTACTCTCAGTAATGTCAAGCTCCCCAAGTCATCAATCACAACTTCAGCTGGATGAGTCATTTGAACGTAGCTAACAGTGGCCTGTTTCCTTTATCATCGTAACTTTGTTGCATATTTGTATTTCTTTCTTTCATTGTACTTTATCTCTCTATATTATTGTCTATATCTCTCATTTCCTTTTCCCATGATTTTCAGTCTGAAGAAGGGTCTCGACCTGAAACGTCACCCATTCCATCTCTCCAGTGATGCTGCCTGTCCCGCTGAGTTACTCCAGCTTTTTGTATCTATCTTCAGTCATTTGAAGATCTTGGTCAGTATTTGCTGCTTTCTCGTTTCATTGTCAGAAGCTTTCCTGAAATGAAATTTTCTGGATAACGAGTGATCGAGGCTCAGGATAAAAACACAATTTGATCATGTCAAGTGTTTTATTAAATCTAGCTCTTTTCATGGATCAATTCTCTCCAGGGTCCATTCAGAACATGATGATATACTTGTTAATTCAGATAATTGGTTTTAATGGTCAATGAGTTTTATATCCGCTATTGCAAAGGCAAAAATCTTAAATGGTTTCTGAACCATATATCGAACCATGGAATTGGTGGAAAAGCTGGAATCAGGGAAAGTGATATCTGGTCTGAAGGAGATATTTCAGTAGAGTTGTTTAAAATACATTCACAAAATATAATTGAAAGGAATGAAAAACAAATTTTAGGGTAATTTCAAGGAATAATTTAGTTGCATTAATAAATGTTAGATTATGTATTCTCCAAACTAATATTCTGTGCATAACAATTCATGGCCAACTGCCAATGTAGCCAACTAGTGAGCAACATTGCTCGCAGCCATTGGAAATGATCTCAATACGCAAGGGATCAACAACTAAAAAAAACTATTCCCACATGCATAAGCCCTTTCTATTGCTAGAGTTGAAGAAGGTACAGCTCTGGCAGTGCCCATGGTCTTTATGTTTGCTTCCATATGTTCATGGCCTGCAATGCTCTTTGGGATTATTTAATTATCAGCTCCAAGGGAAAATCCAGCAGCGAAACTTGAGAACACACAGGTTGCCACTGTGGAGCGAATGGGAATTAACACTATCAGAGCATGTAATCAAAGTAATTGAAACCATTACAACATTTATGAGTGGGAGTTATCCATGGAAAATAATTTATTTCCCCCTCATTGTTTTGGAGGTTTCCACTCACACAAAAAAATATTTTTTTGAGATTTAATGTGTAAATTTGGTTCACTCATTAACATTTTTGAATGCTTTTCTTTTTTGCTTTTTAATTTTTTTTTTTAACTTTTAGATGGAACGATGTACAGTGAAAAGCTTTTGTTGTGCGTCTTGGGTGTGGATGCACTCATTGTAACGTCTCTATTAGTTTATGAGGTGTAAAAATACATTTTACCATGGAAGCAGCTGGAATGTGACCAGCTAAAAACTAATCCACAGCTGCTTTATGAATGAGAATGACAGGCAACTCATTGGCCCACTGGCCACAATTAGCCCAGCAGCCCATAACCAAAAAAACCCGAGCCACTCAACATAATGTGTAGGAAAGAACTGCAGATGCTGGTTTAAATCAAAGATCATGCAGGTGCAGCAGGCAGTGAAGAAAGCGAATGGTATATTAGCTTTCATAGCAAAAGGATTTGAGTATAGGAGCAGGGAGGTTCTACTGCAGTTGTACAGGGTCTTGGTGAGGCCACACCTGGAGTATTGCGTACAGGTTTGGTCTCCAAACCTGAGGAAGGACATTATTGCCCTAGAGGGAGTGCAGAGAAGGTTCACCAGACTGATTCCTGGGATGTCAGGACTGTCTTATGAAGAAAGACTGGATAGACTTGGTTTATACTCTCTAGAATTTAGGAGATTGAGAGGGGATCTTATAGAAACTTATAAAATTCTTAAGGGGTTGGACAGGCTAGATGCAGGAAGATTGCTCCCGATGTTGGGGATGTCCAGGACAAGGGGTCACAGCTTAAGGATAAGGGGGAAATCCTTTAAAACCGAGATGAGAAGAACTTTTTTCACACAGAGAGTGGTGAATCTCTGGAACTCCCTGCCACAGAGGGTAGTCGTGGCCAGTTAATTGGCTATATTTAAGAGGGAGTTAGATGTGGCCCTTGTGGCTAAGGGGATCAGAGGGTATGGAGAGAAGGCAGGTACGGGATACTGAGTTGGATGATCAGCCATGATCATATTGAATGGCGGTGCAGGCTCGAAGGGCTGAATGGCCTACTCCTGCACCTAATTTCTATGTTTCTATGTTTCTATAGACGGAAAAAGTGGGACAGGTTCATCACCCATTCCTTCTCTCCAGAGATGCTGCCTGTCCCACTGAGTTATTCCAGCATTTTGTGTCTATCCACTCATCATAATCACCTGCAACGAACAGCAGTCATCACCAACAACCATAATTTAAAAAATATATATATTATCAAATATTGTAGGCCCCCCTCGGTCATGACTGACCATGGGTGATGCATCCTAGTTGTTGGCTGCTTGCTCCAAACCTCGGCTGGAGCAGCGTCGCTTGTGGCTGAAGAGACCAATGCGGGAGTGACGGTCTCTGTGGCAAAGGTCACATTTGTGTGTGGTCTCTGGTTTGTTGAAGTTGCTGCGCTCCTTTCTGCGTGCCCGCTTGTCTGCCGCTGCATTCATCAGATTCTCTTCCTCCGTTTTGAGATGTTGGTTCAGGGTACCTCTCCACCTCGTGCGGTCAGCTACAAGGCTCTCCCAGGACTCCTCATCGATGTCGTGCTTGCTTGTGTCAAATATATTATCAAAGAAACAAGGAGTCTATTTGTCCCATTGAATCCATGCTGACCTTAAAAGTGTTATTCTGTTTAATCATGTTTCTGAGATATTGGTCAATGGTGAATGTTTTTAACCAGTAAATTCCAAACCTTTCCTTCTACCAACTGCCTGAAAGCTACCTGACTTTGATTTGTTCTATTCATACCTTTCAGTTATTTGTTCTTTGTACCTGTTCATATCTCTAGTTTCCCTCTCCCCTGATTCTCAGTCTGAAGATGGACCAGAAACGTCACCTATTTCTTTTCTCCAGAGATGCTGCTTAACCCACTGAGTTATTGCACCATTTTGTGTCTATCTGAGGAATAACTCGTGAATAGGTACAAAGAAGGAATAAATACATCTTCGATGCAAACCAGCATCTGCAGTTCCTTCCTACACCTGAAATCTTGTTACTGAAACTTGTACAACTCCAGCTTGACCAACCTTTATTTTTATATCTATAATTCTCCAAGCCTGGTAACATCTTGAAAGTCTCCTCAACAACCTCTCGGTAATGACCATTGTTAGACAGTCAATTACAGTCGCTGCCATCAGTCTCCCCTAACAATCGCCCAGAATCAACTACCAGGTTCCACTGAACAAATATTAATATTAACAGGGCAGCGGAAGCAAAAATTGATTTTGGATCTGGTGACAGTGAAGCATGATTTTAGATTGATTAATTGATTGATTGGTTGAAAGATACAGCATGGAAACCTGCCCTTCTCCCACCTAGTCCACATCAACCAGAGATCACACCAGTTCTATGTTATCCCACTTTCACATCCACTCCATACACATTAGGGGCAATTTAACAGAGGACTATTAATCTACAACGCTGCATATATTTGGGATGTGGGAGGAAATCGGAGCACCCAGAAGAAACCCATGCAGTCACAGGGAGATGGTGTAAACTCCACACAGAGAATACCGATGGTCAGGATCGAACCTGGGTTTCTGGCGCCGTGAGGAAGCAACTCTTATCGGATGCTGGAAGCCTGAGGGGATGAAAAGTTGAAAGATTCGCTCCTACATCAATGGAACAAGTTGGAACCAAATTGTTTCAGAAGCCAGCCTGTTGTGTGAATGGACCAGCATGGGTCCAAAATGATGCAGAGATGAGAGAAGTTAAATGGCACTGGAAAACTTCACAGTAAGACTGGTTAGATCCAAATGAAGAAATTGCTTCCAACCAAATCAATTTTGGAAATATGTTTTCCAACATAAGTCACAACACAGCGTTCCAAATTAATTCTGCTCTGCCTGCATCTAGTCCTGCCAGAACTTCAATCCTCCTGTTGCTGTGACTAGAGCTCCCCATCTGTCTGCAGTTAGTAGTCATGTTCATTTAGTTCAGCTTTCACTCCAGCCAAGGTAGAAGCTGGTGGAACATGGACAGGTGGTAAAGCAGAATTAATCCAGGGTGTGAAGGTGACATCAATACTTTGGGTTTGGACTGGGCAAAGATGGGCTCTTAACATAGGGTAGGTTTAGAGTGAGAAGGGAAAAGATTTAATAGGAACGTGAGGGGCAACCTTATTACAAGGTTGGGTACATGAAAATGGTTGTGGCAGGCACAATGATAAAATTTAAAAGACATTTGGTCAGGTACGTGGACAGCAGAGGTTTGGAGAGATGAGCAGGACAGAGGGAAATGGGACTTCCTTGGGTGGGTCATCTTGGTCAGCAAAGATGAATTGGACCAAATGGCCTGTTTCTGTGATGTCTCTGTAAATCTCTGACTGCTTTAAATGCAGACAATTTACAAAATAATGCATTCATTTCCAGTTCCTCAAAAGTGAATCTTCTTGCGTTTGAGGCAGCAGATGTTGTGTAACGCCCTCCAGGCGCTGTAGCCAGTTCAATGTGCTGTTGTCGAGGGTCGTGAGGTCTACCCCTTCACCAGGGGGGCGGAGGACAGCGCAGTCGAAAATGACGTGCTGCGCTGTTTCCTGGTCTGCTCCACACACGCAGGCTGCTGATGAACGCAGCCCCCAGCGATGCATGTTGGCGTTGAACCGGCCGACCCCTTACGGAGCCGGTTCAGGGTGACCCACTCTTTGCGGGGCAGGTCTGAGCCGGGTGGGACTGTGGTGTTCAGTGCAAAAGTGAATTGCGGAGGTCATGAAGTCTGTTCCCAGCTGGTTCTCCATGCTCCTAGTGTGTTGAAACCGGAGCCACAGAGGGTCGCTGCGTGATGGGAGAAGGGGCGACGAGATGACAGGCGTTGAGATCCCAGTTGCTGTGAGTCCTGGGCGAGGTGGTGCAAAGGATGTTTAGCATCTGATTTTTTCTCAATAAACATATTATCTGATATATTATACCAACAAAACTGAAATATACTATACTAACTATAATGAGGTGCACTATGTAACAACGTATAAATAGTAGAATCTCCTCAACAACTTCAGTATTTAGCATGATATAACAATTACTGCCAGAGGAACAATATCATAAATGTCTATTGTTAGATGTCAAAAAATACACTGGGTCACAAAATATCTGCCGAGATGGAAATAAAACTAAAATTTCACTGATGTTGTCTGATCTGGTATTTCCAACATTTTTTTTTCCAGCTATCATCGACTCATAGAGTCATAGAGTCATTCAGCATGGAAACAGTACCTTCGGCCCACCTTGCCTACGCCGACTAACATGCCCCATCTACACGTCTCACCTGCCTGTGTTAGCCCCATATCCCTCCATGTGCCTGTCCAAATGATTCTTAAACATTGCGATAGTACCTGTCTCAGTTAGCTCCTCTGGCAGCCTGTTACATACACCTACCACCCTTTGTGTAAAAAAGTTGCCACTCAGGTTCCTATTAAATCTTCCCCACCCCACCGTCACCCTAAACCTATGTCCTCTGGAACACTTAGTATTTTGAATTATTGTCAATAACCTTAGGGTGCAAAACCCACACTCTTGCAACTTGTTTTATTACCCGTGTCCAGAACTTGGCCAACAAAAAACAAGAATTTATTGATGATGTCTGGTACCTCTGAAAAGAGGCTGGCAAAGGTTCTTCGTGCACTCCTTGTGATGATGAAGCTATTACAGTAGTGTGAGGCCAGGCCAGGATGAGGTGTGCCTTAAGATTGATTTAAACCAAAAATTACACAGCACTAAAATTATATTGCAGGACTCCACTAAATCAGGGAGAGTTCTCCGATCTGGCATGCGCTGGATATGACAGAGTGCTGGCTCATCAAATGTGCCTGTTGATTAATAGTCAAACTGGCTGCTCTCAACCCGCCCATCCTTCACTCTGGCTGCACCTTCAGTGTGTCTCCTCCAACTGGCACAGCTCCTCACTTGACACGGAACACCCTCACTCTGCAGCTTCTCCTTGAGTCCCCCCAACCCACACCCACCCCCCCTCCCCCACGCCCTCGCCCCACCCCGGAACCTCACTCAGTCTCTGAAACACCTCCAAGGTATCTAACGATCCCCTGTTCAACCCAGCTGCTCCCCAAACATAGACAGAAAATGCTGGAGTAACTCAGCGGGTCAGGCAGCATTTCTGGAGAAAATAAATAAGTGCCATTTCGGGTCGAGACCCTTCATCAGACTGAGTCAGGGAGGGGGACACAGGAGGTATGGGAAGGTACAGAATGACGCAGAGTCTGCATTGAAGATTCTGGAGGGGTGGAGCTCACAATGGTCCATTGTAGGCTGGGGATGAGGATATAACGAAGAAATACAAAGGGCGAAATTAGCAAGAGGTCTAGGGTGGGGGGAGTGACACAGAGAGAGAGGGAATGCAAGGGTTACTTGAAGTTACATAAATCAATATTCATGCTGCTGGGTTGTAAGCTGCCCAAGTGTAATAGAGGTGCTGTTCTTTCAATTGTCTTGTGGCCTCGCTCTCAGTATGCTGACTAACACCTCTGCCATTGTGACCTCTCCCGAAGCCCAGTCCTTCCCTCAATGTGAACCCTTTGTGGGCCTGATATTTCCCTCAGTCTACCGCCTTCTTCAATCTGCCCCCTCTTTCAGACAAGCTCCTCCTCAGCCCAGCCCCTCCTGTGGGCCTTGGTGCTGTCCCTCTGCTGCCCCTGAAATCCCAGTCAGCAGAATGTGCCAAATACTGAAGTACTGGATGACCAATTATTTTTTAACATGGAACAATTTTGTTCCACTAATAATTTTTTCCATCGAAGTTAAAACAAAAAAATTCTACTTGATACCTTGTTTATTAATATTGTGTAAATCAAACAAAAATAGATACACAAGAAGAAGGGTCTCGACCCAAAACATCACCCATTCCTTCTCTCCAGTGATGCTGCCTGACCTGCTGAGTTACTCCAGCATTTTGTGTCCATCTCATAATCATAATCATACTTTAGTAGCCAAGTATATTTTACAACATACGAGGAATTTAATTTGCCATACAGTCATACAACTTTGGTGTTCCTTCCTACAGATTTATACTTTTTTTTTGTTCTGTCAGAAATTACATTCCCGAGCCCCTTGCCATCCTTGGAATATGTCCCTTTCACATGAATATCCCTCCCACCTTTTTGAATGGATTGCTCACCTTACATTGCAATTTTTCTCATCTGTTGCCACCTCCTTCCTCGCCGCTGCTCTGACCTGCATCAGAAGGTCATGTAACTGAACAGACACTGCTGCTCCATGTTTGAGTGCTTCCACTTCAATTCTTATATCCATGACCAGGTGCTTCTGCACACATTTTTATCTGTATTCATTTTTTCAGGATTTGAGCTTCATGAGAAATGCTGCCCTTGAACTTAATGGCTTGTTAAGCAAACACAGACACCATTTAGAAGTTGACAATGTCTGTCCTGAGCTCAACACATTGAGACTGCAGAGTGACTTGGATACTTTGGATGAGTGGGCAGATGCATGGCAGCTGCTGTATAATGTGGATAAATGTGAGGCTATCCACTTTGGTGGCAAGAAAAGGCAGGTTATTATCTGAATGGTGTCAGATTAGGAAAAGGGGAGGTGCAACAAGACCTGGGTGTGCTTGTACACCAATCACTGAAAGTAAACATGCAGGTACAGCAGGCCATGAAGAAAGCTAATGGCATGTTGACGTTCATTGAGAGAGGATTTGAGTTTAGGAGCAAGGAGGTCCTTTTGCAGTTGTACAGGGCCCTGGTGAGACCACACCTGGAATATTGTGTGCAGTTGTGGTCTCCTAATTTGAGGAAGAAGATTCTTGCTATTGAGAGAGTGTAGCATAGGTTCACCAGGTTAATTCCCAGGATGGCAGGACTGACATATGATGAAAGAATGGATCGACTGGGCTTGTATTCACTGGAATTTAGAAGGATGAGAGGGAATTCTAATAAAAACATGTACAATTCTTAAAGGATTGGACAGGTTAGATGCAGGAAAAATGTTCTCGATGGTGGGGGAGTCCAGAACCACGGTCACAGTTTAAGGATAAGGGTTAGGCCATTTAGGGCTGAGATGAGGAAAAACTTTTTCATGCAAAGAGTTGTGAATCTGTGGAATTCTCTGTCACAGAAGGCAGTGGAGGCCAAGTCACTGGATGTTTTCATGAGAGAGTAATGTGCCTGTCCCACTTAGGCAATTTTTCAGCGGACTGCCGGCGACTGTCAAGTTGCCGGCAGTCACCTGAAAAAACAGTAACTGGAACGGCAACTGTCAGAATGGAACACACACACACATAGCTTCCTTCACCAGCCTGTTATGCAGGCGGTGCACAGGGCAAGTAGGGGGAGCGTTGACTAAAAAATTCACACGGTGCAAAACCAAGGTGAAACAGACACACACCGCGATGAACAGGAAGGTTGGCGCTGTAAAAGATGGCTAAAGCACAGTGTACGGTATGTCCTTTAAAAGAGGGGGGAGAGGGGGGGAAGGTTGGAGAGAACTTTTCAGAAGCCAGAGATACATGGCTGTGATGTTCTGCGGACATTAACATTACCGGTCGGTTATCCTTGGTTCTGAAAACTACTGCTTACCTTTTTTTCCCCAATGAGCCAATGAAATTCACCAGTCAGCACCGGCTACAACCTACGAGAACCTCCGAGAACCTTCGACCTCCTGGCAACCCATTAGGACCTCCTGGCGACCCACCTACGGCTTGAATATTCTCGCTACTCTCCATGGAGGTTTCATTCTAGTTGCCGCTAATTTCTCAACATGTTTTTCAACATATTTCAACATTGAAAAATTCACAGCGACCATAATGAGGCTGCGACTAGTTCCCAGAATGCGGGAACTCCTCACGACCATGAAGGCGACTCCCCGGCAACCACCCGCGAACATGTGGTGACCATGTGGCGACTGCATAGTCTCCTGAAGTCACCTAAAAGTAGCCCAAGTGTGACAGGCCCATTAGATTTAGCTCTTAGGGCTAAAGGAATCGAGGGATATGGAGGGAAAAGCAAGAACGGGGTACTGGTTTCGAATGATCATCCATGATCATATTGAATGGCGGTGCTAGCTTGAAGGGCCAAATTACATTCCCGAGGCCATTGCCATCCTTGGACTATGTCCCTTTCCCATGAATTTCCCTCCCACCTTTTTGAATGGATTGCTCACCTTACATTGCAATTTTTTCATCTGTTGCCACCTCCTTCCTCACCGCTGCTCAGACCTGCATCAAGAGGTCATGTAACTGAACAGACACTGCTGCTCCATGTTTGAGTGCTTCCACTTCAATTCTTATGTCCATGACTAAGTGCTTCTGCACACATTTTTAGAAGTTAACAATGTCTGTCCTGAGCTCAGCACATTGATGCAATCACAAAGAAAGCTCATTAATGCCTCTCCTGCCTCAGAAGTTTAAGGAGATGCAGCCAGTTGTCAAATACTCTATTGAACTTCTCCAAGAACGGTAGAAAGCATACCGACTGGTTGCATTGTGGCCCGGCTCAGAAATCTGAATACTCAGGAATAAAGGGGATTGCAGAAATTGGTAAACATTGCCAGGTCCATCATGGGTACTTGTAGATCAGTGCATGCTCCTTTAACATAGTGACCTCACCACTACTAACCACTCCCCATTGTCTCCTGTATAATTGTAGCTTCCCCGCCTCTAGCTCGCTCTCTAGTCCCAGTGATGACCACGGACAGCTAGAGCACAATGTGTGTAATGACTTAATAAAGATACTTAGTAAGAGACTTTGTGTGTCGAACAAGCCCTTCTACATGGTGTCAGAAGTGGGAAACCTGTCCCTGCTCCTAGAAGGAGTCTAAACAATCTTGCGGACTGTGATAGCGCGCCTGGTTCCCAGTACCAGCTCGAACTCCCTGATTCTGATACGAGTTCCTCCCATGGTGATCCGACTGTGTTTTCGCTTTTGAGTGCACCTGCTTTGATAACGGATCCCTCCGTACATGTTACTGTGAATGGACACTCCTTCCCGGCGAAGGTCGATACTGGTGCGTTTGCCAACGTTATGTCTGTTCGCCTCTTCAAACAGATAAGCTCGGGGGAGAGGGTGACTCCCGATGACTCCCGCCTTCATGCCTATGGGGGAGGTGTTCTGGTCGCCGTGGGGAAGGCCACGGTTATCTGTACAGTTCTCAAGACCTCTCGGCCCCTCACTTTCCTCCTGCTGGACTCTGATAACGTCACCCTGCTGGGCGCCCGTGCATGCCAGGACTTGGGTTTGGTCTCTTTCCCCCGCGACATCCACCTGGTGCAGGCCCCCATGGACCCCCTGATAGAGTATCCTGACCGTTTCGATGACGTTCTGGGCAAACTGCCCTGTGCCTATAAGATCGTTGTTGACCCGGGGGTCGACCCGGTGATTAGACCGGCCCACCGTGTGTCTTTTGCCATGAAGGGCCGCGTGGAGTCCACACTGCGTGACATGGTTTCCACGGGCATTCTCAAGGAGGTGAGCGCACCCACCCTGTGGGTCTCCACCATGGTCGTCGCTGCCAAGAAAGATGCGAGCGAGATCAGGATCTGCATCAACCCGAAGGACCTGAACCTTGCTATCCAACGCCCGCACTACCCCATGCGGACGGTGGAGGACGTCGCTGCACAGGTCGGTCCAGCCACAGTCTTCTCGGTCCTGGATGCCAAGAGCTCTTTTTGGCAGATCCCTCTGGATGAACGTTCATCCTTCCTGACCACTTTCAGCACACCTTTCGGCAGGTTTCGTTTTCTCCGCATGCCCTTTGGGATCAACTCAGCAAGCGAGGTTTTCCAGCGGACCATGGAACAGCTGTTTGCCGGGTTGCCGTGCGCTATTATTGTTGATGACATTTTGGTATACGGGAGGGACGTCGCTGAGCACGACCTGCACCTCCGTCAAGTCCTGGACAGGGCTCGTGAGATCAATCTCAAGCTTAACCCGAAGAAGTGTCGGTTCCGCGTTCAGGAAGTCACGTACGTAGGCCACGTATTCACGGCCAGGGGACTAAAGCCAGACCCCCAGAAGACTGCTGCGGTCACCGAAATGCCCGCTCCCACCGACGTGCCCGGCCTGCAGCGCTTTCTGGGCATGGTCAACTACCTGGGTAAGTTCATACCCGACCTCAGCGAACTGAGTGCTCCCCTGAGGGAGCTGATCAAAAAGGACAATGCCTGGGTCTGGCTACCGCATCACCAGTCGGCATTCGTAGCCCTGAAGTCCAAGCTCGCACGCGCACCGACTTTAACGTACTTTGACCTGAACAGGCCAATCGTCCTCACCTGCGATGCATCTCGGTTCGGACTCGGTGCTGCCTGCCTGCAGCTCCAGGACGATCGGCAGCTGCCTGTTTCCTATGCCTCTCGCACCATGACCCCTGCTGAGCAGCGCTACACTCAGATCGAGAAGGAGCTCCTTGCCGTGGTGTTCGCATGCTCCAAATTCAAAGACTACATTATGGGCAACACTTTCACCATTGAAACTGACCACCAGCCGCTGGTCTCTATCTTGAACAAGCCTATCCATGCGGCCTCCTCGCGGTTGCAGCGAATGATGCTGCAGCTCCAACGATTCACGTTCAACATTGTGTACCGCAAGGGCAAGGAAATGTTCGTGGCCGACACATTGTCCCGTGCGCCGCTCCCTTCCGTTGCCCGCCATCCATACGAATCGTCTGACCTGATGGTACTGAATGTTAACATTGTTCCTTCTTGGCAGATGCAGTCCCTGGTCAAACACACTGCCGCTGATCCTGCCCTGCAACAGCTTGTGGGCGTCATCCGCCGTGGCTGGCCTGACCGACGCTCTTCCCTACCGGCCGGTGCCGTGCCCTACTTCCTGGTTCGGGACGAATTGGTGCTGCACAACGGCGTGGTGGTGAAGGGTCACAAGGTCGTGGTGCCGGACGCTCTGCGTGATCACTACTACCAAACCGCACACAACGGTCACCCCGGGGTGGAGGCCACTTTGTCCCAGGCCCAAGCCCAGTTTTTCTGGCCGGGCATGATTCAGGAGATTCGTGACAGGGTCTCAGCCTGTGCTGCCTGCAACAGCCTACTGCCTCATCAACGACGCCAACCTCTCATGCAGCAGCCGGCTCCCGAGTTGCCGTGGATGGCTGTCGCCACTGACATATTCGAATGGCGTGGCAAACACTTCCTGGTCCTGGTGGACTCCTACTCCAGCTGGTTCGAGGTGGACCAGCTGCCTTCCCTCACGTCTGCTGCCGTCATCGGGAAGCTTCGGCGCCACTTTTCTACCTTTGGTTCCCCGGTGACTCTCCAATCCGACAACGGCGGACAGTTTTCCAGCACAGAGTTCGCCGCTTTCCCCACCCAATGGAACTTTCGCCACATCACCAGCAGCCCCGAGTACCCGCAGAGCAACGGCCTCGCGGAGCGCGCTGTCCGCAGTGCCAAGGAGCTGCTGGAACATTGTCGTCTTGCCCATTCGGACTTCTATCTTGCCCTCCTCAACCTCCGCAACATTTCCCGGGACCCCGCACTTGGTTCGCCTGCCCAGCACCTCATGTCCCGCACCACTAGACCCCCTCTCCCGGTTTCTCAGCAATCTCTAAAGCCTGCTGTCTGCAGCCCTGCCGCTGTCACGGAGCGCATCATCGAGAAACAGGTCATCCAAAAGCGCTCCTTTGACAAATCTTCCCGACTGCTTCCCCGTCTGTTCCCAGGCCAGGTTGTCCAGATGATGTCCACCTCCGGTCATCACCGGCTGGCCGTTGTCGTTGGCAATGCCGACTCTCCCCGGTCCTACCTGGTTAATTACGAGGGCACTGTGTACCGTCGGACACGCCAGCACCTGCTGCTTGTCAACGAGCCTGCTCCGCCTCCCGCGGACCCGTATTCGCCGCCTGTCCTCCTCCTGCCCCTGTCACTCCTCGCATGCCACGGACTCTTCCCTCTCAGCTCATGGTGCCCAGCCCACGCGGTCCTCTTTCTCCGTCTTCACCTGCTGAGGTGCCCGTTCCTTCACCCCGTTCTCCTCCTTCCCCTGGGCGTTTGTTTCCCGGTTCTCCCATCTCTGTCCCTGCCCCCGTTCCTGTAGCTCCTGCGGTGGAAGGGGAAGGCGGGTTGCGCACCCGCTCTAGGCATTTGGTCAAGCCGCCTGTCCGGTACGGAGTGTGCGAGTAGTCTGCTTCATAATGTTTTCCAACTGTTTCTGGTTTGCCTCTAGCGTATGAGCCGTGGTCGCTTTGTTTCCAAGAGGAAGGATGTAGATCAGTGCATGCTCCTTTAACATAGTGACCTCACCACTACTAACCACTCCCCATTGTCTCCTGTATAATTGTAGCTTCCCCGCCTCTAGCTCGCTCTCTAGTCCCAGTGATGACCACGGACAGCTAGAGCACAATGTGTGTAATGACTTAATAAAGATACTTAGTAAGAGACTTTGTGTGTCGAACAAGTCCTTCTACAGTACTGACCTCCCAACCATCAAAGGGGTCTACAGGAAGCACGCCTTCAAGTTAATATCATCAAAGACCCACTTCATCCTGCCTATACTCTCATCAGGCTATTGAGCCACCCTGCACAACCCTAACCACAACCCTACCTCAACCACCTCAAACTACTGAACCACTCAAGACTTTGTGCAGCTATGGTTGCTCCATGTCCTTTGATTCTTGCACTATCCATATTCTGTCCACTTAGAGTAACTGATAATGTATTGTATATTGTTGTCATTGCGCTGCGTCCGTTAAGATGTAGTTGTTTCATTGTTCTGGTTTATGTCCAGTGCATATGACAGAAAACACTCTTGACTCTTGATTCACTTAAAGGATGAATTGAGGTAGGCCATGGAAGCTGTACTTTATACATGTGATTGCTTCTATTATTAGTATGGTAACCATATACTGACTGATTACAATTTAGATGTAGACGAGGGAATTTAGATTTAGACGAGGGAATTAAATGTGACATCTCCAAGTTTGCAGATGACACAAAGCTGGGTGGCAGTGTGAACTGCGATGAGAATGCTAGGAGGCTGCAGGGTGACGGATACTTTGGATGAGTGGGCAAATGCATGGCAGATGCTGTATAATGTGGATAAATGTGAGGTTATCCACTTTGGTGGCAAAAACAGGCAGATTATTATCTTAATGGTGTCAGATTAGGAAAAGGGGAGGTGCAATGAGACTCGGATGTGCCTGTACATCAGTCATTAAAAGTGAGGTTATCCACTTTGGTGGCAAGAAAATGCAGATTATTAGCTGAATGGTGTTGGATTAGGAAAAGGGGTGGTGCAACGAGACCCGGATGTGCCTGTTCATCAGTCACTGAAAGTAAGCATGCAGGTACAGCCGGCAGTGAAGAAAGCTAATGGCATGTTGACGTTCATTGAGAGCGTATTTGAATTTAGGGACAATGAGGTCCTTCTGCAGTTGTACAGTGCCCTGGTGAGACCTCACGTGGAGTATTGTGTGCAGTTTTGGTCTCCGAAATTGAGGAAGGAAATTCTTGATATTGAGGGAGTGCAGCGTAGGTTCACCAGGTTAATGCCCAGGATGGCAGGATTGACAATACAATACAATTCAATTTATTGTCATTTGGACCCCTTGAGGTCCAAACGAAATGCCGTTTCTGCAGCCATACATTACAAACAAATAGACCCAAGACACAACATAATTTACATAAACATCCATCACATTGCTGTGATGGAAGGCCAAAAAAACTTCTCTCTCCACTGCACTCTCCCCCCCGATGTCAGAGTCAAAGTCAAAGCCCCCAGCGGGCGATGGCGAATTGTCCCGTGGCCATTAAAGCCACGCCGGGTGATGCAAGGTCGCACACCGGGTCTTGGTGTTAGAGCCCCCGGCGTGCGCTCGCAGAGACCCGCCGCCATTCCAAGCCTCGCGGGGCGGTGATGTAAGGCCCCGCTCCAGGAGCTCTTCAACCCCGCAACTCGGGCGGGAGAAGTCGCCGCTGCGGAAGCCCCGAAAAGCGGTCTCCCTCCAGGGACCCGCGGGCTCCCGGTGTTACCGTCCGCCAAACCCGCAGTTGCAGCCACCGAATCTCCGGGGGTCGGGTCGCAGCAGCGTCCACCACAGCTCCACCCGCTCTGGACTCGGCCAGCTCCGCGACGGTGAGGTGAGTAGTCGGCACCACAGCCCCCGGTCTTCCTGTTGGAGGCCGCTCCTCGTTGCAGCCTCAACGACAACGGAGACCCGACAAAGAAAAGGTCGGGTCTCCCGTGCAGGTGAAAGAATGGGTGAAAGAATGGTGAAAGAATGAGTTGACTGGGCTTGTATTCATTTGAATTTAGGATGAGAGGGGATCTTATAGAAGCATATAACATTCTTAAAGGATTGGACAGGTTAGATGCAGGAAAAATGTTCTCGATGTTGGGGGAGTCCGGAACCACGGTCACAGTTTAAGCAGAAGGGGTAGGCCATTTAGGAATGAGATGAGGAAAAACTTTTTCATGCGGAGAGTTGTGAATAGACAATAGACAATAGGTGCAGGAGGAGGCCATTCGACCCTTCGAGCCAGCACCGCCATTCACTGTGATCATGGCTGATCATCCCCAATCAGTACCCCGTTATTGCCTTCTCCCCATATCCCCTGACTCCGCTATCTTTAAGAGGCCTCTCTAGCTCTCTCTTGAAAGTATCCAGAGAACCGGCCTCCACCGCCCTCTGAGGCAGATAATTCCACAGACTCACAACTCTCTGTGAGAAAAAGTGTTTCCTCGTCTCCGTTATAAATGGCTTACCCCTTATTCTTAAACTGTGGCCCCTGGTTCTGACTCCCCCAACATCGGGAACATGTTTCCTGCCTCTAGCGTGTCCAAACCCTTAATGATCTTAAATGTTTCAATAAGATATCCTCTCATCCTTCTGAACTCCAGAGTATACAAGCCCAGCCGCTCCATTCTCTCAGCATATGACAGTCCCGCCATCCCGGGAATTAACCTTGTAAACCTATGCTGCACTCCCTCAATAGCAAGAATGTCCTTCCTCAATTTAGGGGACCAAAACTGCGCACAATACTCCAGGTGTGGTCTCACTAGGGCCCTATACAACTGCAGAAATACCTCTTTGCTCCTATACTCAACTCCTCGTGTTATAAAGGCCAACATGCCATTCGCTTTCTTCACTGCCTGCTGTACCTGCATGCTTACTTTCATTGACTGATGAACAAGGACCCCCAGATCCCGTTGTACTTCCCATTTTCCCAACTTGACACCATTTAGATAGTAATCTGCCTTCCTGTTTTTGCTACCAAAGTGGATAACCTCACATTTAACCACATTAAACTGCATCTGCCATGCATCTGCCCACTCACCCAACCTGTCCAAGTCACCATGCATTCTCATAGCATTCTCCTCACAGTTCATACTGCCACCCAGCTTTGTTTCATCTACAAATTTGCTAATGTTACTTTGAATCCCTTAATCTAAATCATTGATGTATATTGTAAATAACTGCGGTCCCAGCACCGAGCCTTGCGGTACCCCACTAGTCACTGCCTGTCATTCTGAAAGGGACCCGTTAATCCCTACACTTTGTTTCCTGTCTGCCAACCACTTCTCTATCCATGTCAGCACTCTACCCCCAATACCATGTGTCCTAATATTCCCCACTAATCTCCTATGTAGGACCTTATCAAATGCTTTCTGAAAGTCCAGGTACACTACATCCACTGGCTCTCCCTTGTCCATTTTCCTAGTAACATCCTCAAAAAATTCCAGAAGATTAGTCAAGCATGATTTCCCCTTCGTAAATCCATGCTGATGCGGACCGATCCTGTTACTGCTATCCAAATGTGCCGCTATTTTATCTTTTATAATTGACTCCAGCATCTTCCCCACCACCGATGTCAGGCTAACTGGTCTATAAATCCCTGTTTTCTCTCTCCCGCCTTTCTTAAAAAGTGGGATAACATTTGCTACCCTCCAATCCACAGAAACTGATCCTGAATGTATAGAACATTGGAAAATTATCACCAATGCATCCACGATTTCTAGAGCCACTTCCTTAAGTACCCTGGGATGCAGAAATCAGGACCTGGGGATTTATCAGCATTAAGTCCCATCAGTCTACCCAACACCATTTCCTGCCTAATGTGGATTTCTTTCAGTTCCTCCGTCACCCCAGATCCTCTGGCCACTAGTACATCAGGAAGATTGTTTGTGCCTCCTTAGTGAAGACGGATCCATTTCCTTGTTCCCCATAATAATTCACCTTTTTCAGTTTTCATGGGTCCAACTTTGGTCTTTACTATTTTTTTCCTCTTTACATACCTGTGTAATTTTTTCCTCTTCCACAATCTGTGGAATTCTCTGTCACAGAAAGCAGTGGAGGCCAATTCACTGGATGTGTTCACAAGAGAATTAGATTTAGCTCTTAGGGCTAAAGGAATCAAGGGATATGGGGAAAAAGCAGGAAAGGGGTACTGATTTTGGATGATCAGCCATGATCATATTGAATGCGGTGCTGGCTTCAAGCGCCGAATGGCCTATTCCTGCACCTATTTTCTATGTTTCTATGTTTCTAACTGCCACTATTCACACATCCCCACTAATATTAATTATTCTAATAATTGTTGCAGGTTAATCCCAGATCACTCAAGGAATTTGTAAGGCCCGGGCAACATGCATATTATTAGAATTAAAAGACAAGTCATGAAAATGAATCTGGTATGGTGACACAAGCATAAACTGATAATTTTACTTCGGAGTCATGTGAGTGACTACGTGAAGAAGGGCCGTCCGTCTGCGTGCGCGTCATTACGTCTGAACGCAACGCGCGACGGACTGGAGAGGCACTGCGTCCTCCCAGGCCGTTAGGATGGGCAGGTAAGGAAAGTTGAATCACTTACCTGCGTTCTTTCCGGCTTGAAACTTTTTGTAGTTTCAGGGCCCAGATGTCGAGGAGACGGTCCGCGGGGAAGTCGGCTGCCGAAGACTGCAGCATTTCCCAGTAGCGGGCGACGGTGTTTCCCGACACAGCGCCGGCAGCTGAACCAGCAGGAGACTTGTTGCAGGAGGAGAGCTCCGTTGGTGGTCCTGCAGTACGGTAAAATCCACCCGCAAGTCAAACAACCCGTTGACTCAGAAGAGTCCGGGGAGGGAAAGGGATACCCTCCCTCAACGGAGAGCGTCTGAGGACGACTCTCCCACATAGGAGCAACTTTTGGAGAAGTTTCTCCAACAATGACCTGCTCTAAGGAGAGAGCTGTGTCAGCCCGGGCCTACAGCAGTGCCGGTGCCGGGAGCCTCGCATAATGGGGCAACCCAATGTCTTCCCCATTGGAGGGGGAAGTACATATGGAAGAAACCACTCTGAATCAGAGTACAAAAGCAGGGGGGGGGGGGGGAACCTTCCCAGGGACAAGCAGAAGAAAGGAAGTAAGTAAGTAACTTTTACTTGTATAGCACTGTTTAAGTTAACTTGCACCAAAAAGCTTTACATAAAATAAATAATAAGCACAAAAGAAAAGAAATACTTCTGCAATCATCCAGGTTCCACTGGGTGCTTCCCTGGATAGAGATTTAGAAAATGTCTCCTGCTCTGAGGAGAGGAGCATTCACGGTCAGTTTCAGTCTGACCCAAAGCAAGAATCTCATTTAGGCCCGCTGGAGGGGCCATGTCAGCGCAGGTATCCTCAGGGGCCTGCGGCAGCACCTGTTTTCAGGGCTACTTACAAATCTCACTCTCAATGGAGAGGAGTGTGAGTGATCAGTAGGTAACTGATCTCGAATTACAATGCTATACAATACCATTCATTTGTCATTTGAACCTCACATAACATTCAAACGAAATTTGGTTTCGAGATCAGTAGGTAACTGATCTCGAATTAAAGTATGAACATACTGAAGCACATGCATATGGCCTCAAGAGACAGCAGTTGGCAGAATATCCGCACAAATGCCGGCAAGGGAACAGCGCTATCAGGGTGACTTTGGAGAAACCAGCCGCCGAATCCTCTCTTCAGGTAAGACCAGAAGAAGGAAGCAAAAGCTGTCGGACCAATCAAGGTACCAACGACAAGCAAACTTCATCAGAAGGCGACAACACACCCCACACCTCCATAGGGGGTAAGCAGTTCACTGAAGCCGGTGGTAGCTTGAAAGCTGGGCACGGAAATATGATCAGTCGTCTTTCAAGGCAGACTCAGAATTATGGCCAGAATTGTCCGACAAGGCAGGCTCAGTATGATAAGGTTTTCAGACCAAGACCCAAGCAGAGGTCAGGAGAAACATGGAATCCACACTTCCTACCAGTCCAACTCCCAATCAAAGAGAGAAAAGGAACCCGCATCAGGGGCCTTTGGGCTTACCACAAGATCATCGGTAGCCATGGAGGTAGGTGGGTCTGGGTTTACTGAAACAAGGGATTGTGGACCAGTTGCATATTGGTAATTTTACTCTTGTGTTTTTGTTCAAAATGACAATAACATGAATTTCAGATCTGGTTTTAAAAAACAGATAACAACATGTGATTATTTTTTACTGCACAACATACATAGGTTCCAAGCAGACTTGGAACTCGGACCGGAATTGTCTTCAAGGCAGGCCCAGTATTTTGGGCAGGATTGCCTTCCAGGACAGGTGACAGATGGAGGATGACACTTCATCCAGGTTTAACTCATTTGTGCAGTACAGACTTTTAGAAACAGCAATTTTTGTTATGGTCTAACAACTGTTTTATAGGAGCTTCCTATAAAATGGTCACATGGCATGCATCGACCTCAAAGATGCATACTATTCGGTGTCTATTCATTAAGAACAGGAGATATTTGAAGTTTAACTGGATGGCATGGCTCTGCCAAATGGGTTGACATCAACTCCTAGACTATTGACTAAACTACGGAAACCAATTCTGGGACTACAAAGGTCTCAAAACCACATAGTAATGGCATATTTGGAGGACATTTTCATTTTGAAGTCACCAAGAATTGGCAGAAGCATCAGTCAAGCAAACCAAAACCCTGTTTGAAAGAATTGGTTTCCTCATCCATCCAGTTAAATCAAAATTGACACCTACAAGGGTAATTGATTACCTAGAATTTACTATCAAAAACAGTAAATATGTTGGTGACTTTGCCTAGGGGCAAACGACAATATTAATTAAGCCTGCAATGATCTGATAGTCAAATTCTAGCTATCTATCAGGCAAACAGCGAGTGTAATTGGCAAATAGTAGCTGCATTCCCAGCAGTACGGGCCTTTGCATTACCAGAACTTACAGCAAGCAAAGGAACGAACACTCAGATTCCATGCACGCCAAATTGGCAAACTATGGATTGCCAGCAGAGGCCATTGTTGAATAACTATGGTGGATAACGAATGGGAGACAGCTCAGGGAAATTTTGCTCGAAAGCCATCGAGGGTTCTTCAGACCTATGCAAGTGGCTAAGGATGGGGAGACACCAACACAGTCTAAAGCTGTGGGGGCAGATGGAATGAGCAGGAGTCTGTAATTCCCCAACACATGGAATCAATTACCCAGAATTGTTGGGGGCACAATATGGACTCAAGGTTCTCTGTAGCGAATGGCTTGTTCAAATTCAGATTGATAACACCACTGCGGTGGCACATATCCATTAAATAGGGTGGTGTAAAATCTGTATCTTACGACAGATTGTCGAACCTCATTTGGCACTGGTGTATCGAGAGGAATATTTGGGAAATCTACGAGGTAGATATAACATGGTGACAGATGCTGGATCACGAATGTTTAATAACAACACAGAATGGATGTTGAATCAGACAGTATTTAACAAAATAACTACACAATTTGGCATACCAGATGTTGATCCGTTTGCATCTTGACTAACCATTAGTTACCCAGATATATGTCCTGCGAGCTGGATCCAGGAGCAAGGCAGTGGATGCTTTCTCCCTCAATTGGGGAGGAATGTTTATGTATGCTTTCCGCCAATTTGTCTCACAAACCGATGCTTGACAAAAATCAAGCAAGACTAAGCCACAGGCATATTGGTAGTGCCAGATTGGCCTACTCAAGCCTGGTCCCCAAAAATTTTGGGAATTATAGTCCAGCCAGTAATGGCTGTACCCAAGAGCAGGGACCTCCTAGTGAACCCAGTTACAGGGAGCAATCATCCACTACATGAACGTATAACTTGTTGGTCTGCAGATTCTGAGGAGGCCATTTCAAGGCATAGGACTGTCCGAACAAATACAACACAGTTCGGATAACGGATGTCTTGGAGTTCCTATCGACTGTACTATAACTATAAACTAAGTTATAGTGCATCTATAGTGCCAGAGGCGCACTCTCCTCCAATCTGATGCCTGAAGCAGGACACAGTTCGATAGGAACGCACCCCTTTACAACAAAATTCATGAAGGGAATTTACAATTTAAGACCTCCAAGGCCAAGGTACACTGACACATGGGATGTGAGCGTGGTACAAACCCTACTTTGACAGTGGGGACCGCCTATAACTAACCCTGAAGGTGGTATGCTGACAAAGAGTCCATACACTGCAAAAGCTACGGTTGGACTACATGACCACCAATATGAACAACATAACATTCCTAATCAGGAACCTGATAAACAGAACAGGCCAGGAATGCCAGGGATGGAGATCCAGTTCTTGGCATATCCAGAGGACCAACGGTTGTGTGGGTGGTAACATACTAACACCACTATCTGAGAGTTACGGAGAACCTCAGAGGCTCAGAACAATCGGTCCTCATCAGCCATAAAAAGCAAAAAACCACACCAAAAGGTGTCAACTCAAACCATCTCCAGATGGTCAAAAGAGGTAATGGCGGTAACAGGAGTAAACATTTATATGGTTAAATCTCACTCCACCAGGGTTGCATCTACGTCAGCAGCAAGAGCTATGGACGTGCCCCTTGACGACATCCTAGTGGCTGCAGGTTGGATGAATGAAATAACGGTCCACCGGTTTTATAACAAACCCATAACCGGACTGGGGGTGTTTGCACGTACCATTTTAAGTTCTGTCCCTTAGTTTCCCCCCCAAGGTTGGGAGGGATAACTTTTTTTTAAACTTTTCTTTCATTTAAAGCATCAGTTTCTTTACTTAACTACATAATGTCTGAATGCTTTAATGATTACACGCATCCATGGTCAATCCATTCAGTGTGTGACGCCTGGATTCGTAACCGGCGTAAAATCACAGAGCTTTGAAATCTTCACGTAGTCACTCACGTGACTCCGAAGTAAAATAGTAAGATTAAACGAGAACTTAACAGTTTGAAGTTTGATCTTGATTTTATGAGGAGTTACGATGAGCGATTATGTGCCCACCGCTCCCACCCTCATATTATTAAGGTCATATGGAAGTTCTAGTTTCTTCACAAGCTTACTATTCTCAGGTCTTCTTTTTATCTGATTTAACCGCTGCTTTGAAGATTGACGCGCACGCAGACGGACGGCCCTTCTTCACGTAATCGCTCATCGTAACTCCTCATAAAATCAAGATCAAACTTCAAACTGGTAAGTTCTCGTTTAATCTTACTATCCTTATCACATTTCACATCAGAACTCTGCAGAAAACCCGAAACGTAGAAACCTCAGTGTAATTTATTTAAATTAAATAAACCTTATCACTGCTTGCCTTACTCCTGAAGATGAAAAATATCCTTTTTTACTGTTCAAACCTTGACAATTTTGTCGGTGCAGTGACAGTAATACTTATCCAAGCCTTTTAAAGTATTTGCACCAAAGAATATTTTGCTTGTCATCAAAAAGCAGCTTCTACTAGTCTTGAAAAAGTAAATCTTCATATGATTAGGAGTAATGTGCATGCACGGATTGAGAACTAGTTTACAGATAGACCAAAGAAGGGCAATAAATGGATCATTGTGTATGAAGGAACTGCAGATGCTGGTTAACAGAGACACTAATTAATGGAATACTTCAGTCGGTCAAGCAGCATCTCCTGGGAAAATGGATAGGTGATGTTTCCGATCAGAATCCTTCTTCAGACTGAAAGTAGCGGTGGGGATGGAAATAAACTGGGGGCGAGAAAACAGGGATGGCAACAGATTACCTCAGGAAGGGTGGAGCCCATAATGGCCCATTGTTGGCTGGGGAAGGTGTGATTACAAGAGGGATACAAGGATGCGGATAGTGGAACTGGCAGGATGACTAGGATGAGGAGGGGGTGGGGGTGGGGGGGGAGGGGGGGGAAGGAATGCAGGAGTAGCTTGAAATTAGAGAAATAAACGTTTATACAGTTTCTATTGTAAGCTGCGCAATATAAATGGGTTCTTCTTAATTTGACAGATTGTGACAAGTGAGGTACCACAAGGAACGGAGGTTGGGTCCCAGCTATTTATCATCTGTATTAACAATTTATGAGGAAACAAAGCTGTATTCCTAGATTTGCTGATGATACAAAACCAAGTGGGATTTTGAGTAGGGAGGAGGATGTAAAGAGGCTTCAGAGGGATGTAGATTTGTGAGTGGGTGAGAACATGGCAAATGGAATGTAATGTGGAAAATTGCAAGGGCCTGCACTTCCATGCACAAAGAAAAACAGCATTTTTATTCAATAATAACAGGCTGTAAAAAATAAATTATCAAAGAGAACTCGGTGTTCTTGTACACGTTAATGATAACTAATGTAGAACCAGCAGAGTATTAGGAAGGCAAATTGTGTTTTCCTTTATCACATGAGGATTTTGAGAGTAGGAATAAAGTTGTCTTATTTTGATTGTTTACCACCATGGTTAGGCCACACAACAAAAGAATGAACTTGCGATGGAGGATGTGAGTAAAGATTCACCACAATACCTCTACTTTTCCTTTCCCCTGACTCTCAGTCTGACGAAGGGTATCGACCCAAAACATCACCTATTCCTTTTCTCCAGAGATGCTGTCTGACCTGCTGAGTTATTCCAGCATTTTTTAAATCTATCTTCAGTGTAAACCAGCATCTGCAGTTCCTTCCGATACACCATATAACCATATAACAATTACAGCACGGAAACAGGCCATCTCGGCCCTACAAGTCCGTGCCAAACGCTTATTCTCCCCTAGTTCCATCTACCTGCACTCAGACCATAACCCTCCATTCCTTTCCCATCCATATACCTATCCAATTTATTTTTAAATGATAAAATCGAACCTGCCTCCACCACTTCCACTGGAAGCTCATTCCACATAGCTACCACTCTCTGAATAAAGAAGTTCCTCTTCATGTTACCCCTAAACTTCTGTCCCTTAATTCTCAAATCATGTCCTCTTGTTTGAATCTTCCCTATTCTCAAAGGGAAAAGCTTGTCCACATCAACTCTGTCTATCCCTCTCATAATTTAAAAGACCTCTATCAAGTCCCCCCTTAACCTTCTGTGCTCCAAAGAATAAAGACCTAACTTGTTCAACCTTTCTCTGTAATTTAGTTGCTGAAACCCAGGCAACATTCTAGTAAATCTCCTCTGTACTCTCTCTATTTTGTTGACATCCTTCCTATAATTGGGCGACCAAAATTGTACACCATACTTCAGAATTGGTCTCACCAATGCCTTGTACAATTTTAACATTACATCCCAACTTCTATACTCAATGCTCTGATTTATAAAGGCTAGCACACCAAAAGCTTTCTTTACCACCCTATCTACATGAGATTCCACCTTCAGGGAACTATGCACAGTTGTTCCTAGATCCCTCTGTTCAACTGCATTCCTCAATTCGCTACCATTTACCATGTACGTCCTATTTTGATTTGTCCTGCCAAGATGCAGCACCTCACACTTATCAGCATTAAACTCCATCTGCCATCTTTCAGCCCATTCTTCCAAATGGCCTAAATCTCTCTGTAGACTTTGGAAATCTACTTCATTATCCACAACACCACCTATCTTAGTATCATCTGCATACTTACTAATCTAATTTACCACACCATCATCCAGATCATTGATGTACATGACAAACAACAGTGGACCCACTAGTCACAGGCCTCCAACCTGACAAACAGCCATCCACCATTACTCTCTGGCATCTCCCATTCAGCCACTGTTGAATCCATCTTGCTAGTCCTGCATTAATACCCAACAATTGAACCTTCTTAACCAACCTTCCATGAGGAACCTTGTCAAAGGCCTTACTAAAGTCCATATAGACAACATCCACTGCTTTACCCTCATCAATTTCCCTAGTAACCTCTTCAAAAAATTCAAGAAGATTAGTCAAACATGATCTTCCAGGCACAAATCCATGTTGACTGTTCCTAATCAGACCCTGTTTATCCAGATGCTTATATATATTATCTCCAAGTATCCTTTCCATTAATTTGCACACCACTGAAGTCAAACTAACAGGTCTATAATTGCTAGGATTACTCTTAGAACCCTTTTTAAACAATGGAACAACATGCGCAGTACGCCAATCCTCCGGCACTATTCCCGTTTCTAATGACATTTGAAATATTTCTGTCATAGCCCCTGCTATTTCTACACTAACTTCCCTCAATGTCCTAGGTAATATCCTGTCAGGACCTGGAGACTTATCCACTTTTATATTTTTCAAAAGTGTCAGTACATCTTTTTCTTTGAATCTCATAGTTTCCATAGCTACTGTACTTGTTTCCCTTACCTCACATAATTCAATATCCTTCTCCTTGGTGAATACCGAAGAAAAGAAATTGTTCAATATCTCCCCCATCTCTTTTGGCTCTGCAGATAGCTGTCCACTCTGTCTCTCTAATGGACCAATTTTATCCCTCGTTATCCTTTTTCTATTAATATAGCTGTAGAAACCCTTTGGATTTACTTTCACCTTACTTGCCAAAGCAACCTCGTATCTTCTTTTAGCTTTTCTAATTTCTTTCTTAAGATTCTTTTTACATTCTTTATTCTCCTCAAGCACCTCATTTACTCCATGCTGCCTATAATTATTGTAGATCTCTCTCTTTTTCCGAAACAAGTGTCCAATTTCCCTTGAAAACCATGGCTCTTTCCAATTTTTACCATTTCCTTTCAACCGAACAGGGACATAAAGATTCTGTACTTCACCACACTTATTCCTGGTTTGGCAAATTTGCAGGTTTGAGCAGAGAGTCAGTAAACGAGACGTATTCTGTATTCTGAGTTAGAAAAAAACAAATGGAAATCTCATTAAAACTTACTAAGTTGTTACCAGTCTTAACAGGATGATTTCAGTGAGTATGTTCACCTGAGGGTAAGGTTTGTACAAAATGTCATGTTTGTATCAAAACTGGCTAGTTCTTAGTAAAGCTCAACCACCTGTAATCTATATATGACTAAAACTCTCATCTTGTCTGTTACTATGTGTGTGTGTGTGTCTGCCTGTGTGTGCATGTGATCCTGGAACTACGGCAAAACGGTACATGATAGCACCACCTTACTCACAATTGTCCTGTGGTTTTGTTTATCAAGTTTTGTTCAGATTGATGTTATATCTTAAAATTTATTTACATATTAACTTTAATAAAAATTTAAAATGAAAACAGCATCCCCACTAGCCCCGCCCCCTCGGCAAATTGACTTGACTGGCATCACAAAGGACACCTCACGGGGCCTCAGCACAGCCTATGCACAATTTCAGACCACCATCTTTTTTTCCTCGCCTCATGGACACAACGGCTCCACGGGTAACTTTCCTTCCATTTTACTGCTGTTCAGGTCCCGCGGGGATCCGGGGCCTTGGTGCGAGGCTGGGGCTGAACTTGCAGGTGGTGGCGCTGCTGCTGCTCCGGGCCCGCGCGGTGGAGTCCGGGGGTGGGGAGAGGCCGCACCAAGGATCCAGGGCCTGGACGATGAGGCTGGCTCTGGGGGCAGCAGCGCCGCTGCTCCGGGCCCGTAAGGAGGGAGAGGAGTGGGACCCTCTAGATCCTGGGGAGGTGAGGAGAGAGAGTGGGGGGATTGAGGGAGAGGAGGGGGTAGGGAGGGAGAGGGGCAAAGTGGGGGATGTGAGGAGGAAGAGTGGGAGCAGTGGGAATGGAGGGGGAGGAGGGGGGCAGCGGGGGAGGTAGAGAGTGGTGGAATGAGGGAGAGGAGGGCAGTGGGGAAGGTAAGGAGGGAGAGTGGGGGCGGGATAGGGGAGGTGAGGAGTGGGGCAGGTGGGGGATAGAGGGATAGGAGGTGGGTAGGGAAGGGAGAGGGGTTATGGAGCGAGGGAGTGACTGAGGGTAGGGGAAAGGAATGGGAGGGGGAGGTGAGGGAGGGAGTGGGGGGGGAGCGGAAACAAGAGGGAGGGTCAAGAGGAGGGGGAGGGAGTGCTGGGGATGAGGGGCAATGGAGGAGAATAGGGTAGGAAGAGGGATGGTGAGGTGCAGTTGGGGAGGGTTGCGTCACAACGGGAACCGGTCAGCCACGCCTGCGCAGTTGGGGGCTATGTGTGAGTGGTGGAATATTACATTCGGGGACTAGCCCTCCCGTGTGACTGAGACCCAACAGATGCCACTTGTCTTGTTAACTAAATTTGTTTTCTCTCTTCACAGATGCTGCCTGATCTGCTGAGTTCAGATTTTTCAATATTCTGTATCGCATAATTCCCTCTCTGTCTCTCAGCTATTTAATTGTCTTCTATTTAAATCTCCTCCAGACAGATAATTTTAATTAACACGTTTTCCCACACCCATTCTGCTTGCATCAGCTCTATTTGCATTTGCATCACAGTTTCTTATGGTCTCCTCCATAGTCACAGTTTCTCATGGTCTCCACTCTAAACCAGATTTTAGTTTGCTTCTTCAACCCCACCCCCTTTTCTGAAACTTAAAATATGCTTGTCTGCTTAATTTATGTAGGAAATTAATTAATTAATGAAAGGTCGTAGATCTAAAACGTTGACTGTTTTTCTCTCTGCAAACGGACCAGCTACCTTTTCATAGCATTTTCTGATTTATTTAAAATTTCCAACATCTATAGATTCTTGGGTTTTAATTATCTAAGTGCTGTAAAAGTTAAAACGGGCAAATATAGTTTTAAATCAATGAATAATGTAGCAGACAAGTTAAATAGTACAGGATTCTAGAAATGTAATAACACTGGAAGATGTGGTTAAAATAGCGATGCGATACGATAGAACTTTATTGATCCCAGGAGGGAAATTGATCTGCCAACAGTTATCAAACACATTGATCTGCCCCAGTCTGATTTGGTGTATCTCATATTAAAAAAATGTTCACCTCATGCAAACACCATATTGTTTTTGTGATGTGACTTCTACGACTTTTTAACATTATTGCCAAGAGAGAGAGAGAGGTATTTTCATGAACATGGTGCTGCATGTGATCTTTGCTTATTACGTTTCTCCATACATGTGTGAAGGTAGAGAATTTATTTGGTTATAATCACTGCTGGGCCTCATTGTACTGTTTGGGGAGCACTCAGTAAAGGCGTGACATTGAGATTGGACATCCTGGTCACCGTCCTTGAAATATTTATTGCAGTAGCTGACACCTGGTAAGTTTGTTGTGGGATGCTGAAAACACAACTGCCCAAAAATAAAGCACACACATTGTTTGGGAGACTAATGGCATTTGCGAAGCCCCAAAGACCTTTTCCACGCACTGCACAAAGTATGGTATCCTGGCACTTGTGGTGAAGATCAGGTAACACATACTAACAATCTCATTTCTTAATGACGAGGTCCACATGTTATTCCATGCACCACATCTCTAATCAGTAGGACAGACAGCAACTATGGAGATAAATGAACAGAAACATTTCAGGTCAGGATCCTTCATCAGTCTGAAGAGACCTATCCCAAAATATTGTCTGCATTTTCCTTCATTTTGTTACCTGATGCTAAATTCTTCAAGCACTTTGTTCCTTGCTCAAGACTCCAGCATCTACAGTCCCTTGAGTCTCCAATATCTCTAATATTCACATAAAAACAATAATTATCAATCAATGGTCTTACCTAATACATGTCCCGTCACACATTGACACAACTAAAGTCACTCCAAAGATAGACACAAAAAGCTGGGGTAACTTGGCGGGACAGGCAGCATCTCCGGAGAGAAGGAATGGGTGACGTTTCAGATCGAGACCCTTCTTCACCACTTGCATCTCTCACCTCATACATGCTGTCATCAATTTAACCACACAAGGCACAATTCGGGAACATAATACAGTAATGTTCTCATTAACAGTCATCTCTCTCTTGCTTTTCTATCTCTCTCTTTCCTTTAAGGAAAGATAGCAAGCACATTGCGACTGCAGTAGCAAACCAGTTCAGGTCTCTATGCCCCAGAGATAAAGTACATTAGGAAAACATGCTGGTGAATTTGAGGTCAATAGACAATAGACAATAGGTGCAGGAGTAGGCCATTCGGCCCTTCGAGCCAGCCATTCAATGTGATCATGGCTGATCATCCCCAATCCCCGATCCCTCTGTCATCTTGTTCCCTCCTTCCCTAATCCCTCTGCCACAAAATGATGCAAATTACTTATACTCTTTTTTTCCCCATGTCAGTCATCCTTGATTTTTGCTCTATATTCTCTGTTAATGCAGCTGGTATATCCCACAACCCTGCTATTAGCAACACACAATAGAGATAGGGAAAGATAGTCTGCCTTTAATATACTCATTTGTTTTTTTGCCTTTCATCACAGCGAGGAGGAGATGCGCTGTGATGGATGTCTGTGTAAATTGTGTTGTATCTTGGGTCTTTTTTTCTTGTGTGTATGACTGTAGAAACAACATTTCATTTGAGCCTCTATGAGGTTCAAGTGACAAATAAATTGTATTGTGTGTATTGTGTATTATTGGAGTCACCCTATGTCACATATTTCCTTTGTCTTTTCTGACCCACCCTCACCTTTCCCTCCCCCAAATTAAAACTAATCATTGGTCTCCCTTGACACCCTGCCCATCACAGCTCTGAGTTTCCCCATTACCCTTTTATCCCCTTCTCAGGGCCAGATTTAGATGAAGAGAGGCCCTAGGCTATTCCACTTGTGAGGCCCCTCCAAACCCCCCACCCCCACGATGAGAGGAAGATGGAAGAGTCCACCAGATTGACACTGATGTGCAGCCGAGCGTGGCCAATGAGATAAGGGCTGGAAAGCTGCACTTTTTATTTATTGCCAGTGCTAGTGTCGAGTTATCAGCTTAAAACACTTTTATTCTGAAATGGAGGGCAAGGAAAATTACTGAAGTGTTGTTTAGAGACTACAGTGCGTTGTGGAAGCATATGTAAGAAAAGCCTATGACAGTGTCAAAAATATTATACACCAGGCCCTTACGAAGCTTTTCAAAAAGGGGGGTTGCATGGCAGGATTACAAACATTTTATGTGAAATAAGTGCATGCAGCGCATATCACAAGCGCAAAGCTCAAAGACCCTTGTGGCCGGGGTCCAGGGCTCACTTAAGGGCCTTGGAAGTTCTGGGGTTTTAGATGCTCTCTGGTGCATTCTGAGACTTATTTTGGAGCATTTTTGCACCAAATTTATGACCAATATTTCAGAACTAATTTTGGTTGAGTCAAGAGGAATGAGTGGTTGGAAGGGGATGATTGGGGTCATTGTTGTATACATTTTTTTAAATCAAGAATTGAAGCTGTCCTTGTTTTAATAATCAAGTTGTACTGTAAAATGTTTTAAAGGAGCATGCAAACACTGCAAATAAAATACTGTAAGTTTTTGCAGTAAATAAAACCTTTTTTTAGAAAATGTTTTGTGTGTCGATTTGATTGCCTGTTACTGTTCGACTGTGTTAGTGTGTACACATTAAAAATATGATGCAAAATGAAAGTCGCAAACTATGGAATACATATTCTTCAAGGATTGTTATCAAGGAAAAGAAAGCAGTTCCAATTGTTTGATATTATTCATATGGAGGAGAAAATATAATTGCTCTAAAACCTAATTTTGCAATCGCACTAAAGATAATCCCCCTTTCCCTCTCCCCTCCTCCTTCCCCCTCCCTCCACCTCCCTCTCCATCTCTCTCCCCCTCCCCCTCTCTCTCCCCCTCCTCTCTCTCTCCCACACAGCGAGGCTCCAACTCCGCACCGCAGACACCGCACCCCCCCCCCCTGTCTCAACCCCCCCTTTCCCTCTCTCACATCCCCCCCTCTCTCCCTCCTTCCCCCTCTCACTCACTCCCACACAGCGAGGCTCCAACTCAGCACCGCAGACACCGCAGCCCCCCCACCGGCCCGGAGAAACGGGCACTCCCGCAACGCAATATTCCACTAATTACCTGGAGTAGACACCTAGGATCTTTGGTAGACACGAGGCATCGAGGTGATTGTGTGGAGTGCAAATGGAGATCTGAACCCGCCCGGGCCCACTGCGCACGCGCGAGAGACACCGTCATTTTGCGTCGCTACTGCGTCACCGGCTTCCCCCAACTGCACTGGCTTCCCCCAACTTTTTTCCCCAAAACTTCCAGCAGGCCGGAACCAGAATTTCGGGTAATTTCTGACAAAGTGGAAACGCTGATAGCGCTCCAATTTTTTTTTTCTCTGGATTTTTTTTACTCTGGGGAAAAAAACACCTTGGCTGGAGGCCCCCTAGATTTTTAGGCCCTAGGCTTCAGCCTATGAAGCCTATAGGTAAATACGGCCCTGCCGAGGCCCCCATAGATCTCGAGGCCCTAAGCTTAAGCTTGTGAAGCTTATACATAAATCCGGCCCTGCCCCTTCTCTGTACCCTTACATTGATATCCCTCCCTCCACCCTTAGTTTGCTCGTTTTTTTCCCTTATCTGTCACACTTTTGTCTCTATTTCACCTCCAGTCTTTGTCACTAACTTCACCCCCCTTCCAATCGCCACTCCCTTGTACCACCTATCATTTATCAGGCCTACCTTTCTTTTCCAGCTCCCCCATCCCCTCTTTCCCCAATGCTCTTGCCAATGTCCCATTAATTCAATTCATTTGCTTCAGTATTTATTGAACACATGGCATCTCATGTAATTTGGACTGACATGCTTCTAAGTTTAGGATTTCCATAGGGCCAACAGCGGCCCCATCACACTTCAGTAATTTCATGTTGCATCTTCCTTTTTCTGAAGCATTAAAAGTGAAGCCCTTCATAATCTGTTAAATCTTATTTTTTCCAATCATTTATCTCCAAGCTTAAGCGTGTAATTTTCAACTCAAAACAACCTGGCAGGTTGGCTGGTCAATTCACTTTGTTCATTTTGTGTTAACAAGATAATAACTCAAACATCCAGATAATGTTATCAATATCACCACCTCAATAAACATTGTACTTAATGGAAACTCAATGTATTATTGCTTACAATACATAAAGCTTGCAGGTATTATTTTGTTTATTTGTATTGAAACAGCCTACATAAAAAAGTCATCATAAAGGTATGATTGGAAAGCCTTTTGCTATTTGTTTACAAAGAGTATGATAGTCAGAGCACAGAAAAAGGGACTTCAGCCCAACTTGTTCATGCTGACCTGGATGTCATCTAAGCTGGTCCCATTTGCCTGCACAACCCATATCCCTCTAAACATTTCTTATCTGTCTACCTGTCCAAATGCATTTTAAATGTTATTATTGTACCTGCCTTAACAACCTCCTCCATCAGCTTGTTCCATATATGTACTACCGTCTGCGAAAAATATGCCCCCTCAGGAAACTACTAAATCTCTCCCCTCACATTCTTGATTCTCCTACACTCCTACGCCAGTGCTCAAAACCTTCTGCTCCACATCTGTGACAACACTTCCAAGGAACTATGTACTTGTAATCCCAGGTTTTTCTGGTCCACAATACTCCCCAGAGCCCTACCATTCACTGTGAATGTCTTACCCTTGTTTGACTTTCCATAATGCAACACCTCACACTTATCCAAATTGAACTCCACGATCCACTTACCCAGCTGATCAAGATCCCACTGTCATTCTTGATAACCTTCTTCACTGTCTATCGTACCACCTATTTCAGTGTCATCTGCAAACTTACTATGTCGATGTACATTCTCATCCAAATCGTTGCCATACATGACAATCAACCACAGCCCCATTACTGATCTGTGAAGCACACAACCAGACATGAGCCTCCAGTCTGAAAAATAATCTTCTATCATCACCCTCTGCTTCCTACCATCAAGCCAATTCATGCAAATAATACAGAAATGCAGTATTATATCAATTCCACAATTTAACCCAAAGTCTCCTTAAACAAAGAAGTTCGATTTATTGAGTAGCATTCAGTCAGGATTTTTGTATTTTTTTATTATCGAGTTTCCAAAAAAAGTGGTTAACATGTTCATGTGATAGAAACAGAATTAGTCCATTCGGCCCATCAAGCCTACACCGCCATGCAATCATGGCTGATCTATCTCTTCCTCCTAACCCCATTTTTCTGCCTTCTCCCCATAACACCTAGCACATTGTAGCCATTGAATTTCTATTAATCAAAAGACATTTGGAAGTAATTCAGCAAATAATTTTATTAAATCAAGAATTTTATTTACAACAAAGTATAGCACAAAACATACAAACAGCAACACAGGGTACTCTAGCATTATGTACAACAGAATGAGACTATACCAAGTCTGCTAAGTTATCTCAGTACACTTTGGAAATATTTTCCATAATAACAGATGCTATAGGAAAACTTATTACCGTGTAATAATGTTGTTTCATAGGATATGTGCACTGAAATGCAGAAGCTCAATAATCAACAACAAACATGAGCATTGTGTATTAATTGTTGAACATCCTCAGAACTATAAAGAATTTACAGTGCAAAAGATTACTATTCAGCACATAGGCCTGGTTAAACATCCTAAAACTAATTTCATTGTTTCATTCTGGTCCCAATGCCTTGCACTTTGATGTGTTTCAAGTAATCTTGACATTGAAATGCAAGTGTCTGTACCATTTGCTGTTTATCATTATTACACCTTGGATGATCCCATACCTAGTTATAAAGAAACATACAATGTGTATTCACAATACATTTGTGGTTTACTGTGCGTCATTGCACAGATTTTCAATCAGTCATGCTTTAGGGCAGTTTCAGAGGCCATATGCAGATTTATAACACCATTCATGCAAAATTCATGCAATCTGTGCACCCACCTTAGTTCCTTTGGCATGAATCCACACTAAATATTACCGTACTTACTGTTCATTTGGCATGTGTGAGTTTTAATATTATGTTCAACCATTCAGTAATGAATTCCATATGGATTATGTCACACGACTAAGTCAATAGACCATAGGTGCAGGAGTAGGCCATTTGGCCCTTCGAGCCGGCACTGCCATTCAATGTGATCATGGCTGGTCATCCACAATCAGTACCCCATTCCTGCCTTCTCCCCATATCCCCTGACTCTGCTATTTTAAGAGCCCTATCTAGCTCTCTCTTGAAAGCATCCAGAGAACCTGCCTCCACCGCCCTCTGTGACAGAGAATTCTACACTCACCACTCTCTGTGAGAAAAAGCGTTTCCTCATCTCTGTTTTAAATGGCTTATTCCTTATTCTCTGAACACATTAAAATATGACATGCTGTCAATCAGCATTCTTTTATAATATTTGTGAGGCACAATTGAATTAGTTAATTAGTGGTAAGCCAATGTTAGTCTAAGGAGGTTTGGAGGGAGTGAGATGCCTCTAATGATTATGGGATATCAGTTGGGTCAAGTCTTCAGTCCACAAGTATAGTTTAATCATTCACTTTAAAGGGAGTTTTTTGGTTCCATTCATGTGCATCTCTTTCCAAACTAGAGTGCAACTTTAGGAGCCCACTGTTCATGATATTTGAAATATTAAAATTAAGTGTAGTCTTCTGCCAGATTAATCCTGTCAGGTATCAGAACGTCCCTGGCAACACAGATTAGCCGTAGGCTACGTTCAAAAGATTATCTCAGAAATCCATGTGTTACCTACACAAGCTCAGGAAGGTGATGAATGGTTATTTTGTTTTTTTGGATATATTTTGAGCAATTACATGTAACATACATTATAGTTAAACTATTTTCTCTTGCATTGCCTTTCCCCTTATATTTAGTCCTTTCTTCGTGCTTCAATGTTCTGGGCTTGAAACTCAATCTAATTGCTATGTTGTCTTCCTTGTCAACTGTGTGCTTGGTTAAATTTAAAATAAAATCTCTGCTTTGAATTTCTAAACACAAACAGCTGGACTGAAGTATGCATGTACTGTATGCCTGAGGAAAGGCAACTGGGAAAGAAGTTCAAATTGATTCCAAATAAATAAAATTTTCATTCATCTTATAATTATTTAGATATTAAATTGAATATAGCTCTATAATAACCATCCTGATAATAGTTTGAATCCTAGACACATTCTTACACTTTTTCAAAAATACATGATCCATATATCGTTCCATCTTATGCTTTCTGATGTTTTAAGGAAGTTATAAATCTGCTTAGCTCAGCATTACAAAGAGCGTAAAATACCAAATGCATGATTAGTTCATTAATTAATGTTGATATAAATTAACAGGCAATTTAAAAGATAATTTAAATAATACATTCAAATATAAAAAACAGTCAGACACAGAAGACATGACAATTGGCATGTAACCATATTTAAAAATCAATATACTCTGAGTGGTGATTATTAAACTATAAAGTTATTCACAATACTTTATATTTTTTAATAATATCTACATCTGAGATTTACAGCAGGTGTCCAGCAGGTAGCTTGAAATGGAATATATGTATTTCTATTCAACTGTCCTAGTCAACACATCTTGACGTCTTCATTGGCTGAGTTATACCAGCTAAAAGACAGGTGAATCATCAGTCTGGTCTCTATAATAAATTACACAATATAATTGGTTCATTATTATCATGCAAATTTTGAATACAAAATTAAATTTCTGAGATATGCATTTTTCTGCAACATACGTTTTATGGTTTAATCAGAAAAAGAAATGTGACAATGACACTCGCATTTCACTTCATACATGCTTCAATGTTAAGTTTGTTATACAGAAGCATGTAAATGCATAGTGAATGCTACACACCGCACAAACTGATCTCCAACCCCCTCCCCCATCAACTCAATCTATACCATGCTGTTTTGGGAAAGCAGCCAACATTATCGAAGAACACCCAACCTCTCTCCTGTTAGGAAGAAGATACATAAGCTTAAAAGCACGCACCACCAAACTCAAGAGCAGCATCTTTCCTGCTGTTATTAGATTCTGGAATGACCTCTCATATGCAAGGGATGAATTCCCGATCTTCCAATCTACTTCCTTGCAGCTCTTGCACTATTTTTACCTGCATTTTCTCTGTAGCTGTAATACTCTATTCTGTACCCTGTTACCTTTTCCTTTGCACTATCTGATGTACTTGTGCATGATATAATTTGCATCGATAGCATGCCAAACAAAGTTTTTCACTGCATCTTGGTACATGTGACAATATTAAACCAGTATCAATACCAGTATCAGTCCAGTTTTAGTCCTACGGATTGAAAGCATTTTTTTCTGGGCAGCTGCAAGAATATTTTATTTCTTAATGTTGCATTGAATTTTGAAAAGGAAACTCCTATATGCAATTTTAAAGTTAAAAAAAAATTACAATCCATTGTTTAATGTGACCCAGTAAGAATGGAAGAACTTGAGCTAATGCTTGCATGCACCTTGGAAGCCAAGCAGTATTGAGTTAAGAAGATCATATTTTGTCAAGATCCCTTTTCAAAATATTATGTCACATACAATAGCCTTAGAGAACAGGAGTGCATTATCTACATTTTAGAGTTAATAAATTCAAACTATTCATTAACATTAAGCATTAAAGCAGCAGTCATGCTTAATAATAATTTAGCAAACAATGCTCTTTGGTTATAGTAATTAATTGACTCTTGAGATCACATTGTATCAAAATATTCAGGACTATAATCACTTTAAGCATAAATGGAAATGTAATCCACAGTTCTGCTAAGTACTTTGAACAGTTGGGAGTCGAAATAAATAGGGTGTAGTAAAACAAAATACATTGGGAAAATTAGATTGCAGATATCCATAACCACCTTAATTTGCTAAGGGATAAAAAATTAATTTATTTGAACTGAAATAATAAAATATTTTTGCCATTATCACTCCATATAGAGTATACCTATATATATTTTTTCAAGATAAATCATGCAATAACAATTGCAATTTAAAGCAGACAACATTTCCTTGGGGGAATAAAATCTAATATAGAGATTTAAGGTCAGAGATTAAGTCAATGGCCTTGTATGCGATGGAGAACATGCAAGTATGGGATCCTGAATTAGATTTAGGTCAATCACTAATCATTCACATAAAAGCCTTAAACCATTGAGGGATATTTATACTTCTATACTTTTGTAGTTCTTTCTGAATTATGTTGATGTGAAAGGACGTTGTGCTGTTTGACTGGAGAACCTACAGAGCCTCAATTATTAGATATAAGATTTCTGTAGTAAAGAGACAGAAAGGTCAAAAAATAGTAAGTTACAGAAGACGACTTTGCATTTCGGGGCAGTGACTGTATTTCAGGGCATAGCTTGGCATATGTCTCATCACTGTTTAATTTGCAGGTTTATGGTGGGAATGATATGTTATCATCAGTGTGCTGACTCATTATAACACATTACATGATCGGACAAGGTCGTCATTTACCCATAGATTTCTGAGAATTATAAAAAATTGCAGGATCGAATGCAAATCAAGAGACTGCAAATTTCAGGAGATTTAGTTTCTGTAGCTTGATCTACTGGACAATAAATCAAAATACAATGGGGCATTTCATAATGAAAATTTGAACCATCAACTCAATTTTCTAAATATATATCAGTTAGATACCACACTTTGATAAAAGCAGTTTCGCCATTTTTAAAACAATCAGCAAGTATGATTAATACTAGTATGATTAATACTGCTCTAAATCTTGTCGCCATAAATTTAATTTCAGATCAATGTTATATGTTTTTATTTACAGTAGTTCCATCCAATTTAACAAAATAGTATTCCACTTGATTATCTTTAGTAACTGAAAATACTTTTTTTTGACCTTGTACTGTGATGGAGTTAGTAAATGAGACTAAATGTTGTGGCCTTTAGGATATGGAGTTGCTGGTGTGTATCTGACTGTCATTGGCCTGATGTACTATGGTATAATATGGCAAATGCCTTTACATCAACTACTTTTAAATTATTATGAAATTAAAATCTGGAATTTAAAATAAAATGAAAAAAGTGCTGAGCAAGTCAAAACACATCCACCAATAATAGCAATTAGCCTTATACCTTTACAGGTAATGGGATTTCATTATCTGCAGTTCTTAGTTTTTGAACAGTTTTATTCCTTTCAACCTGACAATGCAGTTAGACAGCATGTAAGATGCAATTTTATTTGATACAATGGATCTCGCCCATTTATATTTAATCTACATATTCTGTTGGCGGCAAGTAGTTAAGAAATGAGCACCACAGATGGAAGAGATCTTTAAAGAGGCTTTTAAAACAAAAAGCCTAGTGGAAGATTTAATAAATGAATGAGTTTATCTGATTTGCTCTGGGATGCTGCATCAGTCAGAAAATAGTGGAAAATTATTCTTGGAGTGCTCAATCATGTACAAGAGTGAAAGTAATTAATTTTGATTTGAATTGGGCTAAACCAATCTGCCAGCAATGTTATCATTTTGAGTGAATATTTGAGAGGATAGCCACAACTTGGCAAGCAAAACATTTATTATGTATGTGGCAGGCTGTATAATCTTGTTTCCTATTTCCAACTGGTCCCCAATTGTTTCCAATGCAGTGCACATTATAAAAAGACAAACGTATCATTATTAAATTAGTTAATATTTCCAATAAGTATTCAGGTAATGTAACAGTTTCAATATTTGTCTAAAAAAAAAAGCTAGACCCTACACTTTTTTATCTGGGTGCTAGATGTACAGACATTGGTGTCTCTTCTTCGAATGTTGGCAATGGGAAAGGCAGAATCATTATATTTGCGGAGGAACAGAGGAATCGTAGATATCCACAGGGGCGGCAGAGCAATTAGATTGAGTGGTTAAAAATGCATTCATGATGCTTTGTTTTATTAGCTGAGGCATAGAATGTAAGAGCAGGGAGTTTATACTGCAACCATACCGAATGGTGTTGGACTGCAACTGGAAATACTGCATACAGTTATTCTCACCATGCTACAGGGAGGATTTTGTTGCACTGGAGAGTGTTGGGGAGATTTGCAAGGAAACTGACCGGACTGGAAAATTAAAATCTGGATAAAATGGGGTTATTTCAGTGGAAGAGAGGTAACGGAGAGGAGAATTAATTGACGTATTAAATTAGGGGAGGTGCTGATAAAGTAAATTAATGGTTAAAAAAGATGAAATAGAGTGATTAAGTAATAGGTAGAATGTTTAAAGGAGAGTTTAAAAAATAAATATTTCCTCCCGATAAATAAATGTCTGGGACACAGCATAAAGGCACAGAAGCACAAGTCCACATTTTAAAAGTGTTCAAGAAGGAACTGCAGATGCTGGAAAATCGAAGGTACACAAAAATGCTGGAGAAACTCAGCGGGTGCAGCAGCATCTATGGAGCGAAGGAAATAGGTGACGTTTCGGGCCGAAAACCTTCTTCAGACTGCTGGAGTAACATGAAGCATTCAAAACCCCAAATCATTTCCTGAAAGAGGTGGAAAACTCAAATTTAAATATATTATTGGTAGACACAAAATGCTGGAGTAACCCAGTCTGAAGAAGGGTTTCGGCCCGAAAGGTCACCTATTTCTTTCGCTCCATAGATGCTCCGCTGAGTTGCTCCAGCATTTTTGTGTACCTTCACATTTTAAAAGTACTTGGATGTGTACTTGCAGATCTAGGACCTGCAGAATTGACTACTACTAGAAGTTGGGACCAAATTCGGTTGCTTTTTATCTGGCCCTTACTGATCCAGTGGGAAAGATACCTTGTTCCACGTTGTGAACTTTTTGAAGAAGATGAGCTTCTGCTCTCATTTCAAGAGAGCAGATGACCTGTTCTGAATTGCCATTGAATTGTAATTGGAGATTCGGTTGTTTTGTTCTTGCAGCTTACCTCAGGTAATTACGATGGCCTCCTGGAGGGCTACCGCATTATTCATCACTTGACTTCAGGAAATGGTGGGTGAAGGCATGAAGCATTCAAAACCCCAAATCATTTCCTGAAAGCGGTGGAAAACTCAAATTTAAATATATTATTGGTAGACACAAAATGCTGGAGTAACTCAGCGGGACAGGCAGCATCTCTAGAGAGAAGGTATGGGTGATGTTTTGGGTCGAGACCCTTGATTTTTCAACCTGCACACCTGTCTCTGGTACATCATGTTAAGTTCTAAGAGCAGAATTAGGCCTTTCGGCCCATCGTCTACTACACCATTCAATCATGGCTGACCCATTGTTCCCTCTTACTTCCATTGTCCTGCCTTCTCCCCATAATCCCTGACACCCTTACTAATCAAACCTTACACATCTATCTCATCTACTACAGTAGTGCAGCTTTTTGTCAAGTATTTTGGAAATTCGGTAGACCACCTAGCAAATTATGATGCTCCGTGTCAGATTTCTAGTTCATTCCATCAGAGCCATTGGGAGTGAGCTCTGCATCAAACTGATGGCTTCACATTCTTGATTCCATCCTTCAATTCCAACTCCAGCCACTCCTTTTCTTTTCAATGTCAGTTTCACTCCAAGCCCACACTCTCTGGTGTGATGAGCAATGATTGTGACACCCACTGCGGTGCTGACACATTTGCAGATCCCAAACTGCATGCAAACATTCCTCAATATAAGTAACACCTCGAGCAATGTGAAACCATTACACCAGTGCATTATAGGTAGTTATTCATCCCATCAGGATACATAAATATATATGACTGTGCGTCCCATGTTTATCCTAAGTGATATTTCATTCTAGCGTCACTTCTGGGGGCAAGTGCATTGTTTAAACCTGGCTCTGCCCCTGTTCATATTAGTGTGTTGAGTGGTTTGTCTAAATTCTTTCCCATAACTTTCTTGCAACACATTTTTGACTAAGTGATATTTTTGCCTGATGATATATTAACCCAGAAATCACCAGAAACACTCAGCAGGTCAAGTAACATACTGTGTGTGGAAAACAAAATTGAATCCATGTTTCAATTGACCTGAAATAATGACTGTTTCTCTTTCCAAAAATGCTACCTGACCTGCTGAGTGTTTTCAGTAATTTTTTTGAACAGATTTACAATATATTTGATGTTGATTTTCAATATATTAATATGGTCCGATTCACCTATCAACTCCAAAATACTGTTAATCGTTCAAATGCCATTAATTAACATTAGAATTAATCTACTGAATCCTTATTACACAGAACTTCTTCTTTTTGTATATCCTTTGAGGGCAGACAAACTATGAAGTCCCGTAGACACTGAGCTAATGGTGGACCTGTGGAGATTACACACACACCCATTGGTAAAGGTCTCTGGAAGCCTATTTGGAGATGCATCGCTCTGTTCGATGCAAGTGTCAGACGTTGATATGTCTCTGGGAATTATCATTGGTAATGAATAATGCAATTTTTCCCGACTCTTATACCAGAGACATGAACACATGGAGTGAAAATGAAGAACTTCTGCGTACATGTTCCGGAAGTTGCCAGAGGTTTCTGTTGTGCGGATGGTAGTTTGTCCATTTCTTCTGAGCAAGGCTTTCTGTTCTGCATCCCGTTTTTCATCTTCAGAGTTCATCGTCATGAACCTCAGAACCACCAGATTGAGGAAAGCTCCAATAACTGTCAGGCCCGTCAAAATGTAGACAAAGCTAAACGCCACATAGTGGGGATTATTTTGAAGAGCATCGTGTTTCTGCAGGGCCACATAGTCCCCAAAACCAATGGTGGTGAGTGTGATGAAGCAATAGTAATATGCATGGAAAAAGGTCCAATCCTCATAATATGAGAATGCAGCAGCCCCGATGCATAGGGTGCTAATGCAGGAAAAAAAGCCAATGATGACCATGTTTGCCATGGAGACTTCTGTATGTTTCATTCTCAGGCACTTCTTGATTCTGTGTAGGAGATATTTGACAAATGTATTGATTCTCTCTCCCATGCTCTGAAACATGACCAGGGTGAGTGGAATCCCGAGCAAGGCGTAAAACATGCAGAAAATCTTTCCTCCATCTGTGCTCGGCGCAGCGTGGCCATATCCTGCCAAAGAGAAAGTACATTATCAACTTCCAATTGTTATCCTTTTGGGATTTATTATCAATAGTAAATACTTCTATTGCATTAGTCGGGAATCTTGGCACTGAGGCACCCAATTGCATTTTTATCACATAGTTATTTTCAAGAATATCAAATATGAAATTTCTTTTAGAATTTTATTGAACAATCAATTTGGAGTATAAAACAGGGGACCACTGCATATGAACTAATTGCTACCAATTGAAAACAGAAAATTGTTGATCACATAGAATATGACTTCGAAGAATTGCCCTTGAACTATTTAAGTACATCAATAGATTAACATATTTAAATTTAACTTTATTTACCTTGATTCAGAGGTAGAAACATTCATATTTAAAGACAGCGTTGTGATAATTATGTAAAACAGTATCAATACACTGCAGATATGTTTTTCCCCAAGGCAATAACTTTGAAGAGTGATCAGTAATATGCAAATCTATCCATATGACAACCTGGTGCAAACCTCATTAATCTCCAGTAAGGTAAGAGATTAAAAATAAATTATTCTCAGAGTCATACAAAGTAGAAACATAACCTATGGCCCATCTTGTTCATGCTAACCATCAAGTATCTGTCTACGGAGACACAAGGAACTGCAGATGCTATGTTACAAAAAAAAGACACGGCGGAAATAACTCAGCGGGTCAGACAGCGTCTCTTGAGAAACTGGATAGGTGATGCTTTGGGTTCAGGCTTAAGTGTGTTTTCTGAAATAAGGTCCCGACCTGAAATGCACCTATCCATGTTCTCCAGAAATGCTACCTGACATGCTGAGTTTCTTGAATGTTGAGAGTGTACTGCCTCCGTCATCCTTTGGGCAGTGCATTCCAGACTGCAACCACACTCTTGGTGAAAAGTTTCTACCTCAGAGCTCCTCTAAATAACGTACTCCTCAATTAAGATCTATGCTCTGGTCTGTCATGGGAAAAGTTTTTTTTTAAACTACCTACCCAGTTCCATCAGGGTCCATGTAATAAAAGAAGCAAATATTAATTTGAGAGTTTATTAAGTTGATCCTCGAGCTGCTGTTTGCCAGCAGTTTGTTTGGAACTACCAGCTGCTCTGGCCATTAAAAACATAGCAGGATTTTCTTTCCGAAGAAACACTGGAAAATACATGGGGAATTCCATGAGACAAGACTTCCGTCAGTAAGTTCTCTAACAGGCAGTAAAAGGAGGAAATTGATTTCACAGGGTGCAGTTTACAAGTACTGAAATTAATGATTCAACTCTTGCATTTGGTAGGGCAGGCTGGAAAATGCAGTAACCATCTTGTTGTGCATCCCCATTAGCCTCCCCTATTGTGGACCTCACCAGATCCTGCATGGATCATTCAGGATCCTTCCGGATTAATTCACTGCTCCATTGGCAATTTCTCCCACTAGATTCTGTGCACCGCACGCTAGATTGCAGCCCCTGGTAGCCTATATAACCTCCTATTTTATGCCATTTGAACTTTTACTCATCCTTCACTTTTGAAGTGATACAATGGGATATCAGGTTGATTGACTTTGTTTATCATCCTTATCATCATAATCATCAACCCTTTCTACCTCCTTTCCTTCCATCTGTTTTGAACTTTCTTATCTTCCTGTTCCTATATCCTGGTGAAATGCCTCATCTGTAGTTGGTTGAAATCATTTAAATCTGGTAAATCATCCTGCAAAATCTGAATCTCTACAGAGATTAAAGATCTCGATCAAACATATTGCCCACATGCAAAATGGCACAATGGGGAAAAACAGCAAGGATGCAAGAAATTGAGATTCTGGTCAGGAAAAGAAACAAGACCTGGGTCAGGTATGACAGGTAGGCGGATAAAACGTTTCCATGCTGCATGATTCCATGATACTATGACAAAGCTGTTTAATGGAAGCGGTACGGTTTGCTTAAGCTGTTTGATGTTAGTGGGGTGATTTTCTGACTCACAGTTTGTAGAAGGAAATTCTGCTGAAATGGGACACAGCTTGAAAGGTCACAGTGGTCTTGCTATTATTTTCCATTTGTTGAACTTATTGAAAAGATTACAGTTAGTCGGACCACTAATCTCTGAAGAACTCTACAAGCAGAGGCTCCTTAAACGTTCTCTTGCTTTAGGATTAAATCCATGTTGCCATCTAATTTATTTCCACTCTTCTGATAGGCTTTTTTATTGATATTGATTAACAACTTTAATGGCCAAAACCTGAGGGCAACATTGCTGACCGTAGTAATATATTTTCATATAATAGTCAAATTAAAAACAAATAGAAAGCAAAGGGGAAGGAAGAGTATCAACAGAAGAGTTGTTAATCAGATCAATCTTATTTACCGTAAAGTATTTGTGTGGGAGGAAATTGTATTGTGTAATAGCTCAGAAAGGTGACCTTTGGAATAGTAAAAATAATTGATTTAAAAGACCATTAGATTTATTTCTGCACTGAAAAATGTTAATTTACTGTTAATATAATGTCAACTTACTTTTTCTTGTTCTTTAAATTATATGAAAGTGGCTTAGGGAAGACCACCAGGGGAGATGGCAGCCCTGCCGGCAGTTCGTTTTTTCTTTCTCTTTGTTATTTTTTAGTTTGTTTAAAGTTGGTTTTAATGTTCTTAGGTTTGTTTTATGTGGGGGGGGGGGGAGGGGGGAGGCGATCGGGGGAAACTTTTTTCAAGTTCTTACCTCCCCGGAGATGTGATCAATTTTCGGATCACATTCTCCGGGCTCTGCGGCCTACCATCGATGGAACAGGGAGCCGCCTCGGACTGTCGTGAGCCCCACCGCGGGGCGCGGACTTAACATCGGAGCGGATTGCTTGCCTGGGATCGCTCCCACCGCGACCACCGTGGACTTACCAACAAGTGCTCGCAGTCTCGGGAGAGGCTAGTCGGGAGCTCATACGCCGCGGAAGGCTCGACCAGCCCCGACCCGAGGTTTGATCGCCCGACGCGGGGAGCTGACATTCCCCTGATGCAGGAACTGATCGCCTCGATGTGGAGGGCCCGAACGCCGCTGGCTACGGGAGTCAAGACCATCCCATCAATAGAGGGCTCAAGGCCCCCGACCGAGGAAGAACATAAGGGAGGGCGAACTTTATTTCGCCTTCCATCACAGTGAGGACTGTGAGTCACTGTGGTGGATGTTCATGTTAAAATGTATTTTTGAGTGATTTGTTGCTTTTAATTGTAAGACTGACCTGGCCAATGAAATTCCTCGTATGTTATAAAACATACTTGGCGTATAAAGTGTGATTCTGGTTCTGATTCTGAAATGGAGTTTCATACTTTCCATGCTCATAAGATTTCTATTAGGTGCTGAAAGGAACATGACACTAAGACATAGTGTCAAGCCACATTGTTGGAAGAGTCTAGATTTAACCTGATCATCTATTCCCCACAGTGGAATTCATCACAGAAATCAATTTTTGGTTTATTCTTGAGGAAGTACAATTTAAGCAGTACATGTAAATATATATTTCCTGATAAATAATACGATGCCAAGCACACAATTAAAATCTTATGCTATTGGCGAATAGCATGGTTATGTTACTGGATAATAATTCAGCAGGATGGATTAATTATCTGATGACACAGGTTCAAACCTTTCCACAGTTGCTCAACTACTAGAAATTGCGCCGTGCATTTTGATACCTTTAAGATAGCTCTGTGGGTCACCCTCACAATGTTTGTGGAAGTTTCAGATTGAGAACTTCAATTGCAAGGGCCAACCTACTATGGTTGATTAGTGTTCCTGTACAACACCATACTGATGCCTTTCGGAGATGTCAGTGTGTAGCCCAGCAGGTGAGCCAACGCTTAAGAAGATCTATTTCAATACAAGTATTATTCTTCCAGTTATGAGAAAATGTTGCAATTCAAATGAATGGATGGATGCTGTGTTGATGGGAGACGGGTCAGAGGAGCCTGGATTGCATTTCTCATTGGTTGATATGTTGCTGTTGTAAGTGGCCATAGAAACCATCCAAGACTACACACAGGAAGTTGCCAAGAGGAAACTTCCTGAGAGGAAGTTGCCAAGGAGTTGTTTGTAAGGACAAAGTCAATACCATCACAAAATAGTTGCTGATTATTCCAAAGGAGGAGGCAAACAGTCAAAGGTTGCAGTTCACCTTGGTACCAAGAAAGATGGTGATGATGTCCTGCAGCGAGAATTTGGGGAGTTAAATCGCATCCTAAGTTATAGTTTGTGGATTAGTCTGGTACCTCGTGTCTGTGAGTTTAGAAAAATAAAGGACAGATCAGATGAATGTGTGGCCCAAGAGTTGATGAAGGAGGGAGAGTTTCACTAGGACTGTTTTTAGTGAAGATGGAACCTCTGGAGAGTTGCGCTTGAACTGGAATGGGAGAACATTCTTGAAGGGAGATAGACACAAAATGCTGGAGTAACTCAGCGGGACACGCAACATTCAGACTGAAGGGTCTTGACCCCAAACATCACCCATTCTTTCTCTCCAGAGATGCTGCCTGTCCCACTGAGTTACTCCAGCATTTTGTGTCTATCTTCGATTTAAATCAGCATCTGCAGTTCTTTCCTACACATTCTTGGAGGGGCCTTTGTGACAAGTTGCAATTAATTTTGACCATAGAGTGGATGTACATTTTTGGGGAAGAGGTGCAATCAACTATAGAAAAAAATCCGTCAGCCCAGCATGCAAGATGTATGAAGGCATTAGAAAGAATGTTGGAAGAATACAAGGTTAAATTTCATCTGCTGTAATGCAAGTAAGGCAGATCAACTGAGGCCCTTAATTAACGCATGAGTATACACTATAATTATCACAGACATAGTTGAGAGGACAGGATAGAAACATAGAAAATAGGTGCAGGAGTAGGCCATTCGACCCTTCGAGCCTGCACCGCCATTCAATATGATCATGGCTGATCATCCAACTCAGTATCCTGTACCTGCCTTCTCTCCATACCCCCTGATCCCTTTAGCCACAAGGGCCACATCTAACTCCCTCTTAAATATAGTCAATGAACTGGCCTCAACTACCTTCTGTGGCAGAGAGTTCCAGAGGATGGGGCACTCAACCTTCCAGAATATAGAATATTCAGTTATGAAAGGGGGCCATTCAAAGGACTAGTTGACAAAAGTGATTAAGGAGACCATTCCTGCAGTCCTGAGGGAAGATAATTTGAAGGCTCTTCAGATGATGCAAAATTAGTATAGTTTAGAAACAAGTAAAATGATTATCTTGCCGTGGGTTTACTAAAGCCTCCCAACAATCAGAAGGAAACAGAGAAGCAAATTTGTTGGCAAATCCCTGTGATGCGTTGGAGTAAGAAGTTGATAATAGTAGGGGATATTAAATTCCCCAACATTATCTTGGATCGCCTTCGTGTGAAAAGTGTAGAGGAGATGTAATTATCAGAATACATCCAGGAGGGTATTCTGAACCAACACTAAGATAGCCTGACTCCTGAACTATTGTTCTGAATCTTAGCAAATGCAGCCAAGCAAGTGGCTGGTGCATCGGTGAAGAAATCAGTTTGGAGAGAGCGACTGTGATGTTACTGCACGTTTTTATATATATATAGAAAAAGATAAAATTGATCTGGGAATTAAGGTCCTGACCTGGTGGAAGGGCAATATAAATACCACGAAATAGCCATAATAGGTCAAGAGCAGCTACTTGGATATGAGAAGTCATTGAAAGGTGAAACTGTGGGAGTTCAAGGCCAATGTGTTCACAAGATTGAAAATAAGGGCAATAAATCTAAAGGGCCTGTCCCACTGTACGAGTTTACCCAAGAACTCTCCCGAGTTTAAAAAAAATCAAACTCGTGGTAAGTACGTAGAATGTACGTAGTGGGTACGTCGGAGCTCAGACGTCTCTTAGTGGCTCGTAACGCTATCGGCAGGTACTCGGGAAATGCGGTAAGCTCGTGAGGTTTTTTCAACATGTTGCAAAAATGTCCACGAGAGCCCCGAGTACCTACGACCGGTTATTACCGTAATTCTCCGAGTTCGAATCAGGGGAAACTCGGGAGAACTCTTGAATTACCTCGTACAGTGGGATAGGCCCTTTAAGAACTGGAATTCAAGGGATATTAAGGGCTGGATAGAATTAAATAAGGAACCATAAGACAGGAATAGGTGACTAAAAAAGTGTTGGCCTGATACTTATGTATAAGTATACATAGAAAGGTACAGCACATGAACAGGCCCTTCAGCCACAATATGTGTGCCAAACATGATGCCAAGATAAACTAATCTCATCTGCCTGCAATGCTCAGAATCCCTCCACTCCCTGCATATCCATATGCCTATCTAAAAGTCGCGTACACACCATCATTGCATTTGTATCATATGTGAAGAACTTTACTTAAAATAAAATGAAGAGTGCAAAGATTGTCATGAAGGTTCTCGGAGAAAGTGTAGGGCCTATTAAGGAAAAAGAACAATTGTGTATGGATCCGGAGGATGTAACTTAAAGTCTCAAAATGAATACTTCCCAGACTTTGTAATCTTTGTAATGATAGACAGATACTGTAATCAGAAAAATCAGGGAGGAAGGCGGTGAAATTACAGACAAGCACTCGTGTTTGCAAGTTGTTGAAAGCTGCAGGCCTGTTAACTCAATGATTTGAGTGCCTAGAAGTCTAGCAAATGGGATTAGCACAAATTGGTACATAATCGTCGACATAATGGTTGCTAACCATTTTAGCTCCATTTCCCATTCTCACACTTTTCTGTCCTGGGCCTCCTCCAGCGAAAAAGTACAAACTCCGCACAGACAGCACCTATAGTCTGGATCTAACCCGGGTCTCTGGTGCTGTAAGGCAACAACTCTACCGCTGCACCATACAATTCAATTTATTGTCATTTGGACCCCTTGAGGTCCAAACGAAATGTCGTTTCTGCAGCCATACATTACAAACAAATAGACCCAAGACACAACATAATTTACATAAACATCCATCACATTGCTGTGATGGAAGGCCAAAAAAAAACTTATCTCTGCACTGCACTCTCCCCCCCGATGTCAGAGTCAAAGTCAAAGCCCCCGGCGGGCGATGGCGATTGTCCCGCGGCCATTAAAGCCACGCCGGGTGATGCAAGGTCGCACACCGGGTTCTTGATGTTAGAGCCCCCGGCGTGCGCTCGCATAGTCCCGCGGCCATTCCAAGCCGCGTGGGGCGATGGTGTAAGGCCCCGCTCCAGGAGCTCTTCAACCCCGCAACTCGGGCGGGAGAAGTCGCCGTTGCGGAAGCCCTGAAAAGCGGTCTCCCAGCAGGGACCCGCGGGCTCCCGGTGCCGCCGTCCACCAAACCCGCAGTTGCAGCCACCGAATCTCCGGAGGTCGGGCCGCAGCAGCGTCCACCACAGCTCCACCCGCTCTGGACTCGGTCAGCTCCGCGACGGTGAGGTGAGTAGTCGGCACCACAGCCCCCGGTCTTCCTGTTGGAGGCCGCTCCTCGTTACAGCCCCAACGACAACTGAGACCCGACAAAGAAAAGGTCGGGTCTCCCGTGCAGGGAGAGATTTAAAAGTTACCCCCACCCCCCCGCCCCACACATACCCCAACAAAAAATAACAAAAACTACATAAAAACATAGACATAAAATAATAAAAACGCAGACGGACTGCAGAGGCCGCTGCTGACGAAAGTCGCGCCGCCCACCATGCCACCCAGGTGAAGGGTAAGGCAGGTAGGATTAAGGAACCATGGACGATGAGAGAAATTGGAGCCCTGTGATTAGCGGAGTGCCTCAGGGATCGATGCTGCCTTAAGGGCCTGTCCTACTTGGCCGTCATTTGCGAGCTATTTACGCGACCTGGTAGCGTGTGGGTAGCGCGGGACGGGTGCATGGAGTGGCGTGGATGAGTGTAGAGTTGCACGCGGTATCGCGCAACGCTCCAGGATTTCATTCTGCACAAAATCTTTGCGCGCCACCGGCCTGTCGCGTAAATGACGGCGAAGTGGGACACCCTGGCACGGCGCAACGTCTCACTTCCTACAGTAGCAGAAGCAGGCAAGCGATTGCCGAGCTCGGCCTGGGGCTCACGGCCGTTGCGGGTCCGGATCCGCCCCCACTCCTACTTCCAGAGCGGGGCCAAGACGATTGGAGATAGACACAAAATGCAGGAGTAACTCAGCGGCATCGGCAGCATCTCTGGAGAGAAGCAATGGGTGACGTTTCGGGTCAGACTGGAGAAGAGTCTCGACCCGAAGCATCATCCATTCCTTCTCTCCAGAGATGCTGCCGGTCCCGCAGAGTTACTCCTACATTGTGTGTTTATCTTCAAATGACGTCACACGCTCCAGACGGCTGTGCGGATGCATGATTACGCGCGCGACTGTCGCGCATCAGTCACTTCCGGCCTGTCGCGTAAATGACGGCCAAGTGGGACAGGCCCCTTAGGATCGCTGCAGGGCCCCACTGCTGTTTGTCATTTACATCAACGATATGGATGAGAATGTAGAGGGCAGGGTTAGTAAATTTGCAAATGACACTAAAATAGGTTATATCGTAGACAGTGAAGATGGTTATCAATCTTTACAGAAGGATCTTTATCAGCTGGGCACGTGTGTGAGAAATCGCTAATGGTTTAATTCTGACAAGGGTCAGATGTTGCACTTTGGGAAGTATAACCAGGGCAGGACCTTCGCAATTAATGATAGAGTACAGGGATCTAGGAGTACAGGTATATCATTCACTGAATAGTAGGGCGGTGAAGAAGACTTTGGTCTATGCCAATGATTTGGATGAGAGTTTACAAGGCATGGTTAGTATGTTCGTAAGTGACACTTAAAGAGGCTAAGAACACACACTAATGGGCCTATCCCACTTAGGCGATTTTTTAGGCGACTGCAGAAGACTATGCAGTCGCCACATGGTCGCCAAATGTTTGTGGATGGTTGCCAGGGAGTCACCTTCATGGTCGTAAGGAGTTCCCACATTCTGCGAACTAGTCACGGCCTCATTATGGTTGCCGAGAATTTTTCAACATGCTGAAAAATTAGCGGCAACCAGAATGAAGCCGCCATAGAGAGTAGCGAGAATTCTCGTGCCGTATGTGGGTCGCCAGGTGGTCCTAGTGGGTTGCCAGGAAGTTGAAGGTTCTCTTAGGTTCTCGTAGGTTGTAGCCGGTGCTGACCAGTGAATTTTATTGGCTCATTGGGGAAAAAAAACGTAAGCAGTAGTTTTCAGAACCAAGGATAACCAACTGGTAATGTTAAATGTCCGCCAAACTTCACAGCCATGTATCTCTGGCTTATTAAAAGTTGTCTGGCTTCTTAAAAGTTGTCTCCACTCCTTCTCCCCTCTTCTCCCCCCCCCCCCTCTTTTAAAGGACTTACCGTACACTGTGCTAGCTGTCTTAATTACAGCACCAACCTTCCTGTTCATCGCGGTGTGTGTCTGTATCACCTTGGCTTTGCATCATGTGAATTTCAAACAGCGCTCCCCCCTCCTGCCCTGGCCCCCGCCTTTGTGATGTGTTTGTGTGTGGGTGTTCCACTCTGACAGTCGCCATTCCAGTTCCTGGTTATTCAGACGACTGCCGTCAACTTGACAGTCGCCGGCAGTCTGCTGAAAAATCGCCTAAGTGGGACAGGCCCATAAGTAATCAAAACTGTGGTTTATTTTGTACTGAGCAGGAATAGCATTGCATCCTAATGATTCCTTGGATGCCATTTGTTGCCAAAGACAAGGGGTCATGTACTATTGTACAATGATAACACCCAGTTCCTCCCTGGTGTCCTTCTCATAATCCTCTCACTGACTTTATGTGTTCACACTAGTTGATGAGCTGTTATTTATTTGTTAAACTTTAGTAAACAAAGACATAGTCCTTGACACCCATCATGAACCCAATGTCCACAATACCAATTCACCCCATTCCATAAGAAATGTCATTCATTCAAAATATTATTTGGAAGAAAATGCACAAGACTGCAGATGCCACAAACTATCTGCTAGAGGAACTCAATTGGTCAAGCAGCACCTGGAGGGAGGAGAGGAGGTCAATATTATTTGTAACCTTGAATCTCATTTGATCCCATGTATGTTCCATTACAAAGAACAGTAATTTCCACCTATGTAATGTAACATGCTTCTACCTTATCTCAGCCCATCTTCTGCTAAATCCTTTTCGTACATGCCTACATCATTTCTTAATTCACCTATTCCAATATTCGGACTGATTTTCTATTCTCCAACCCTCTATTAACCATAAGCATTGCTCCAAATACTGGCTAATGGAGGAAGCAGCAGGTCTAGGGCCTCACACATTCCCTGCCATTGTTTTCAAACATTGAAAATGTTCATGCTTGTATGTGTATTCTTATGTGATTAACGTACCCTGACATTAGCAGACAGACTTAAATTCGAGTACATTCATTTTCTAATTCTTCAAAATTCTGCTGCCGTATATTATGCTAACGCAAGTAGTTCATCTCTCATCTCTAGTTGGTTCACATTTGCTCACTGCATCAGTGCCTCAAATACTAAATTCTTACCATTGTATAATCTGCCCTATCCCTATAACCTTATTTTGCCTTATAGCTGTTTGAAAACTGTTGATTCCTTCATCTCTGTTTTCTGTTGGCTCTCATTCCCTTCATCCTAACAGCAGTGGCAATTATCTCTAAACCTTAAATCCTGCAACTCTCTCCATAATCCATTCTGTTTCTTTCTGTTCTTTGACTTTCCTCTAAACACTCTCTTGTGTTAGCAAAGCTTCTAATCGTCCCTGACATCCCCTTCTGCACTCCATGTCAATTTCTGTCATATTATGTTTCTGCGAAGTGCCTTGGGACATTGTTCTACGTTGAACCATAATTTGTTAATACAGTTACTGTTGCTAAGCAAAGGTAAAGGGAATCTAATAATAAAATAAATCAGTGGCTCCACTAATATCCTGTGAATTTAAATTGGCAAACATGGTAGTATTGAAATACATGATCAACAATTTTCTGGCTAAAATAATTTACCGGCATCTTTACATGTTAAAATAGAGAATATGTGCATGATGAATACATATACTGCCAATTCCCCTTCAAGTGTTACATTATTTATAGAATAGACAGCTGGCAGTAAGTTGGAAGGCAGCAGTAATTCAATTAGATGGTTCTGATGATGTCATCAATAGACTGTAAATGTTTTGTGGCTTTACATTATCCAACAAACACTGTGAGATAAATTGTTCCCAATGCCATCTACAGACAATTTGCTATTCTCTACAATATATGATGTATTTTAACTTATTGTGTGTATTTGATTTACTCTACTTTGAACCATTATGTAGTTGCCAAGGAAATGGAACAGAACTGATGCTGACATAACCCCAGTGCTTTATGGCAGGATGTGATTAAGGCTTCACCAGACTACCCAGTAATAAACTTCAGCCTTTTATATTACAGAACTGTTTTTTTTTTTAATGGCACAATATTACCTACAAAATCTCAAAACAACTCACTGAAATTTGAGGAAGTCTTCCTCAGGATTATATAAATATCTGAGATTCTGTGCAGGAGGTAAACAGATGTGTAGGATTGCCTTTTTTCCCATAAAATACCAGGACAGCATTGTCATATATTTCGCACCAGGCCAGCATTGTCATATATTTCACATATTATACACGTTAAAGAATAAATAAAAGGAAGCACAATGCTGAGCAGATAAACTGAAATGATACTAATGGATGAAGACAGTTAAATATTGAAAGCAAATGTACAGCAACATAGTAATTAGGTTACTGGAATGGTAATCCATGGGTTTAGAGTCATGATTGGTGATATGGTTCAAATCTGACCATGACAGATGGGAAATTTGTTCAGTTAATGATTTGGAATAAAAAGCTTGCATCAGTAATGCTTGTGATAAACAAAAAACAATCTGGTTCAGTAATTCTTTTTAAATAATGGAACCTGTCACAGCTACGCAGACTGGCCTTTGTGTGATTCCAGAGCTATGGCAATGTGATTGAATCCAAACTGTCCTCTAAAATGATTCAGCAACTCACTCGATTGCTCCAAGCTTCTACGATGCGACATTATAAAAATAAAACATGCTACCAATAACCTTGACACTGGATTCTGAAGGGATAAAGGAACATTCAGTCCTGTGAATCCAGAAAGTCACAACCTGGAGGCTCTGGAGATCTGGGTTTGAACTGGGGGAGATGTCCCATAGTCAAGAAGTAGCTATACATAGGATTAAGCCTTTCTGCCAATGACCGATCTTGATCTGAGACTCCCAGTAGAATAGACACATGTGCCCTTGTGTCATAGAACTACTTAAATTTCATTGCACCCATCACATCCGTGTATGTCAAAAAACCTATCCAATGTCTTCCAGTACCAGATTCATGATACTGCGCATAATGGGTCTTCAAGTACTTGTTTTGGTGAGGGTTGGAGGGATCGAGATATTTAGCAATCATGTTGAGTACATTGCTTGGGACAAAATGGTTTAGCACGACGGCTATTGTGGACTTTTACCCTCATCCTCAGTGGTGGGGGGAAGATGTGGAACTAAGCTGCGTGTGGTTTTGACCTTGGAGGCTTTGGAGGGAAGATGTTCAAATTAAATTAAATGTCTTTATTTATATAGCACATTTTTAGTCAACTTGCATTGACCCCAAAGTGCTTCACATAATTACATCCACACACACAGGCAAAGGTGGGTGAAGTGTCTTGCCCAAGGACACACACAGGCAAAGGTGGGTGAAGTGTCTTGCCCAAGGACACAACGACAGTATGCACTCCAAGCGGGATTCGAACCAGCTACCTTCCGGTTGCCAGCCGAACACTTAGCCCATTGTGCTATCTGTCGTCCCCCATTCAGAGTGAATGAGACCAGCAGTGTGATGTTTAGTGGTGCGATCGAGAAGTATGGGGAAGAGTTCAGAGATCTGCCATTCGCATTCTGCAAGGTAGGTGGCAGTTCACCAGGCAGCACCAGCTTTGCCTTTAATAAAATAAAATAACCCAGAATGATTCAGCATATCAGGCAACATCTGTGGAAAGAGAAACACTTAACCATGTCAGAGACTTTTCATCCAAGCTGAGAAAGGGAGAAAAAACACATTTGTTTTCAGTAGCTGAAAAGGTGGGGGAGGGATGGGTAGAGTAAAGAAAATATTTCTGATAGGTTTAGTCCAAATGAGTTAATGTAGCTTAGGAACAGCAAGTAAGACGAGCTTGTGCTTATTTTTCTGTGTAACATGTTGCTAATAGCAAGGCTGTAGGAGATTCAGCAGGCCAAACAACACTAATGGAATATTGTACAGAGTTTGTACGTTCTCCCTGTGACGAGCATGGGTTTTCTCCGGGTGCTCCGGTTTCCTCTCACATTTCAGACATGCAGGGTTGTGGGATTGGCTTCCATAAATTCCCCTGACTTTGTAGGATGCAAAACTGGGATAATGGGTGACCGTTGGTCGGTGTGGACTCGATAGGCCGACCGGCTTGTTTCCACACTGTATCTCTAAACTTAAAGACGAACTGAGCCAAATTGAAGGCAGGTAAGAATGGCCAGTTCTATTACAAAAGGGAAGAGTTATCTAAAGATGAAGTTTTTAAATGTGTATTAAGGGGGCGGTTATGGCAGTCTGTGGAGTGATATGCTCCTTCTGTCAGATGTGGGAAATCAGGGAGCAGTCATGTGTCTCTGATACTAGTGTCTACAGGAAGTGCGTCCAGCTGCAGCTCCTCTTAGACTGCATGGATTTGTTGGAGCAACGTTGGACACGCTGAGGAGTGTGCAGGTGGCAGTGGGGATTAGACACTATCGTTTCAGAAAGATGACCACATCAAAGGCTCATGTGATGATGGCTGACCACCAGGAGGGACGCGGGTAGTGTAAGAGTCTCCTGTGACTATCTCCCCCTCACATAAGCATACCATTTTCTGTACTGTTGGGTGTGATGGCCTCTCAGGGGAAAAGAGTGGAAACAGCCAGAACAGCAGCACCACATAAGGCTCTGTTAAACAGCACAGTACCGCTAAGTCTAGGCGAGTAATAGTGATCACGCACACTATAGTCAAGGTTGTAGGGCGGCTGTGCGGAGCAACCGCCGTGAGGGGGGAGGGGAAGAACAGTGGAGGACCCAGCATGGGGGAACCGCTGTGGGGGAGGGGAAGAACAATGGACAATGGGGACCAGGCATGGGGGAACCGCTGTGGGGGAGGGGAAGAACAATGGAGGACCCAGCATGGGGGAACCGCTGTGGGGGAGGGGAAGAACAATGGACAATGGGGACCAGGCATGGGGGAACCGCTGTGGGGGAGGGGAAGAACAATGGAGGACCCAGCATGGGGGAACCGCTGTGGGGGAGGGGGACGAACAATGGACAATGGGGACCGGGCGTGGGGGAACCGCTGTGGGGGAGGGGGGAGGAACAAAGGAGAAGCAGGCATACTTTGTAACTTTGTCAGCCCCATAGTTGACTGCTATTTGTATACGTTAGGTATGCATGCAAAGAATTTCACTGTGCCTTGTCACATGTGACAATAAAGTATTCCATTCCGTTCCATTCCATGTTTCTATGCAAGGAAAACTACAGGATGACGTGTTGCTCCCCTAATCCAGGGTCAAGGATGTCTTCGAGCGGGTACAGGACATTCTTTAGTTTCAGTTTACTTTAGAATGCCGCGTGGAAACAGGCCCTCTGCCCACCAAGTCCACGCCGACCAATGATCACTCGTACACTAGTTCTATCCTACACACTAGGGATAATTTACATAAGCCGGGTGTTAATGTTTACAAGATTAATTCCTGCAATGAGGGGATTGATATATGAGGAAAGGTTAAGTAGGCTGGAACTCTACTCTTTGGAGTTTAGAAGAATGAGAGGCGATCTCATTGAAACATATAAGATCGTGAGGGGCCTTGATCGGGTGGATGCACCGAGGATGTTCCCAATGATCGGGGAAACTAGAACTAGGGGACATAGTTGCAGAATAAGGGGGGGCTCTTTTAAAACTGAGATGAGGAAGAACTTCTTCACCCAGAGGGTGGTTAGTTTATGGAATTCACTGCCCCAGGGAGCAGTGGAAGCAGAAACGTTAAATATATTTAAGACTAAAATAGATGGTTTTTTAGCTGCCAAGGGGATAAGGGGCTACGGGGAGAGGGCAGGGATATGGACCTAGGTATGGTTAGTATAGTAAGACCTGAGTGATCTCCTGGACAAGTGTCGATCGCCTGGATTGGGGTCGGAGAGGAATTTCCCGGATTTTTTTCCCGAATTGGACCTGGGTTTTTATCCGTTTTTTTGCCTCCCCCAGGAGATCACGAGGTTCTTGGGGTGGAGAGGGGTGATAGCGGTATAAAGGGGAGGGTAGTGTCTTGTGTTCTGTGTCTTGTGTCTACTGTTTGTGGGTAAGTGTGTCTGTTTAGTGTTCAGCCATGAGCGAATGGCGGTGCGGGCTCGACGGACCTGGTGGTCTACTCTCGCACCTATTTTCTATGCTTCTATGTTTCTAAGCCAATTAACCTACAAGCCTTATTGTCTTTCGAATATGGGTGGAAACCACAGCACCTGGAGAAATGCCACATGGTCACAGCGAAAACGTATGTACAAACTCCATACAGACAGGTCCTGTAGTCAGGATTAAATCCTAATCTCTGGTCTGTAAGGCGGCAACCCCACTGCGCACCCCGCATTCTGAGAGGAGAGCGTGAACAGCCAAAGGTTGAGGTTCATATTGATATTAATGATATCAGTAGGAAGGGAGATGAGGTCCTGCAAAGGGGATTTAGAGTTAGGTAATAGGTTAAAAAAAAAACAGGTTGCTATTTTAGGATTACTACCCCTGCCAACAGTGAGTAAGGAAAGACTTAGAAAGACAGTGCAGTTCAATATATGGCTAAGGAGCTGGTGCAGGAGGGTGCTTCAAATATAGGGATCAACAGGCTCTCCTCCAGGTCAGATGGGATCTGTACAAGAGAAACGGTTGCACCAGGACTGGAGGAGGACCAATATCATCAAAGGGAGGTTTCCTAGTGCTACTCAGGCAGGTTTAAACTTGGGTGGAGGTGGGGTGGGAATCAGAGCAGCAGGTCAGCAAGCATAGAGACTGATGGGAAGTTAGTGGTTCTGAAAGGAAGGACAGGCAAGGACAGGTTAATGAACATGGAGAGATTAACATGCTCAAGTGTGTTTCTTTCATTGCAATAAGTATAAGGGTAAAACAGATTAGCTTAGAACCAGACCAATGCATGGAACTATCATGTTGTGGAGCTATTACAGAGACATGATTGCGAGAGGGACAGGACTGGCAGCTCAACATTTCAGGGTTAATGGTCCTCTCATCAGCCAGCGTGCGTTCCTAACCTCCCATCTACTTCATTGGAGACCTTTAAACTATCATGAATTAGTTTTTATCTTGCACTAAATGTTGTACCCTCTATCCTTTACACTGTTGATGTCTCGTTTGTAATCATATATAGCCTTTTCTTTGACTAGGTAGCATGCAAAAAAAAGCTTTTCACTGTACCTAGGTACACATGACAATAATAATAACTAAACTAAACTAAATAAAGAGGGAGGTAAAAGTCATGGAAATGTTGCATCTACTGAGGCAATATGGGGTCAAATATAAGAAAGGTACACTCATTCTGATAGGATTAAACTATTGGCCTGCCAATACCCAGATACCACTTGCCAGGGTTTCCCCATCCCCACCTCTCATTTACAGGTTTCCCCCCCTACCCCATCAGTCTGAAGAAGTGTCCCGACCCAAAATATCATCTGTCCATTCCCTCCACAGAAGCTGCCTGACCCACTAAGTTCCTCCAGCACTTTTGGTTTTTTTTTAAGTTAGAAAACAACCTTAATTCAATGCTGAATGTGGAAGGACCCACGCCAGATGTAGCCAAAGGTGAGATTCCAACCCATTGAAGTTACAACACAGGGCAAGAATCACAAATTTATTAAAACATGGAAGATGCTTAAATGGCCCATTAGTTTACTCTTTATTAAGTAATCCAGTAAGTCCTATTCTCTATTCATTCCCTGGAAATTATATTCACCCTAGCAACTTTCTATTTTCTTTCTGAAAGCCCTGGACTTATACAATAATTTTATTTGTGTTGTAATCTAGAAGCATGGTTATGAAGTCCAGGAATTTATATTCTTTACCTATCAACCTCCTAACATGCTGTGTCATTTTCCAAGATTTATGGATCTGTACACCAATCCTTTTGTTCTTACACTTTGTTTAGAACTGTAACAGTTGGACTATAATGTATTGGTTGTTTCCTTCTGCAGGCTGTGTTATTTCACACTTCTCTGCAGTATATTGGACTTGCTTCTTGTCTGTCCATTTTGTCTGCCCATCCATTTCCTTACAAAGAGAAGGCAATTTCTCATTGTCCAAGCCTGACCATTTTTCAAGGGGAACATTAACCATGTGTTGAATTAATTTTTGATGCTGAATACTTTCACGGCAACGAGCTCTTTCTTTTTACAAACCTCGCATCTAGTCAGTAAATAGCCACTTATAGTGAAGTACGCAAATGGATGTGTAGAATCAGAACTGTACAAAATAGCAGGGCTAATCAACAAGAGCAGAAGGACAATTAATAGTATCCACAGTATAATGGCACATTTGGGCATCTGTAAATGCTCATCATTTCATTTGATCAGCTGTCATGTGGTCTCAATTGAAATTGCAGCCAATCCTCCAACATTATTTCACCTTCAGTGCATCCATGTGCACAATTACAGATTTAACATCATTCTTTGCCAGCCGCACTCATGGTCCCAATGCTCCCACAAAATCTCTGCAAAACAAAGAGCACAATATAAAGATGTACTTGAAGCAGATATATCAATCATACTCCTTCGGTAGACAAAAATGCTGGAGAAACTCAGCGGGTCCAGCAGCATCTATGGAGCGAAGGAAATATGCAAAGTTTCGGCCCGAAACTTTGCATATTTCCTTCGCTCCATAGATGCTGCCGCACCCGCTGAGTTTCTCCAGCATTTTTGTCTACCTTCGATTTTCCAGCATCTGCAGTTCCTCTTGAACAATCATACTCCTTCCACGGTTCATCTTCCAACAATCATTTTTTTTTAATGATAGACATTGAGTGTGAAATGCAGTAATGATTCCTGGCATATTTTCGCATCATCACATTATCACATATTGCCCAAGCCATCTCAGATCACCAGCTACCACATTCATTATGATGTTACTCTATAGTGCTGCAGAAGTTATTTTTGTGAACTTTACGTTTAGTCATTGTTATAAAGGACATACAGAGGCTTCAAGGAATTTAATTTTCTTTATTTTCACGTGTGCCGAGGTACAGTGATAAGCTTTTTTTTTGCAAGCTAGTCAGTCTGCGAAAAGCCAAAACATGATTACAATCAAGCTGTCCACTTAAATGTAAATAAGCTAATTGAGTGGGCAACAAGAAGACCAATGATACACAATGTGGAAAACATGTGAAGCAGAAATTTCAGAAATGCTGAGTATTTCTGGAGCGGTGTGTGATTGGGAAATGTTGATGTTCAGAGTGGACATCCAGAGGTATCGTCTGATCTGCTGCTCAAAGTAAAAACGGATTTATTTGCCATTGCCTGACGTCTCATTTGCCACTTCACAAAAATGGTAGTTAACCTGATGACGGTCCCTCATTGTTGCCAGAATGTCCATCTGAGCACTCCTCTGGCCCATATTAGCCTGGAAGCTCTATCAGCACTGTCCCAATGTCATCCCAGATGCTCCCTGGCACCATGCCAAAATCAACCTGTCCACTCCCTTGACACTGTCGAATATTGACGCAGATGCTCCTTCAGAACTGTCCTGATCTCAACATGTTCTCCATCAGCACAATCCTGATGCTGTCCTGGGAACTCCCTCAACACTGTCTATTTGTAGAGCTGGGTCCTTCATCGGCACTGTCCCAACGCCAAACCAGGCACTCCGTTGGCACTGTCCTGATACGGAGCTGGGTCCTCTCTCTGTACTTTCCCAGCGTTGACTAAAGTGCTCCTTTAGAACTGCCCAGATACTCTCTCTCGAGCATTGGTTACTGGAGTCTGCTGATGAAGGTAGTGCCACACACCCAGGCTTTGCCTGCACATCCAGTATTATCTATTTTTATGTCCAGGGTAAGCAGGCACAATTTCATTGGTGAGGACAGTTCCTCCAAGCAAACAACATCAATAGAGAAACAACCTTCCGTGAAAGCATAGGAGTCTCAGTTCCCACACTGCCAACTGCACTCTTAAGATGTTAGACAATGATGTGCACATCTGATGTTGCTCAGTTTGTACATATGTCATCACTTCTGTCAAATCCTTGACAAGGCCTGTAAAGAGATTTTGGAATAAGATTGCCCATCTCCTGTTGGCAGGACTAATTCCTGCAGAGCAAGAAACCATAGTTCTGCAAATCCTCTAGCCTCTGGTTTACGGTTAACAGAGCTCTGAAGGACTGGGGTTGCTCCTTAGTTGAGGCAGTAACCTGTTCCTTACTATATTGTGCACTCTGCATCTTCCCCTTCCCCTTTGCCTATTGTACTGAGTTTGACTTGATTATATTTATGTATGGTATTATCTGATCTGATTGGATAGCATACAAAACAACGTTTTTCACTGCACTGCGGTACATGTGACAATAATAATAAACCTAAACCTCCTTGATTCCTCAGCATTGCCTGCTGGCAAAAAAAAACACCTACAAAATGGAAGGGTGGTTCCTTTGAGTTTTGCTCCAGTACCCAGGAGAATGAGCGCATGGATGTCTTTTTTCTATGTCTATTGTGTTCTTATTGTGGAGTTCAGTCTACTTGCCTACTCTTCACAGGTGACACCACTGAGGAGCCAAGAGAGGAACTCTCCTTCCCCTCCTGCCTGACTCAACCTCATAATATCTGATTCTCTCAGGTATTGTATCTGAGTCACTGCTGTGTGGGAACATGCGCCATGTGGTTCCTTCATCTCCTGCTCTTCAGATAACTCCAGCAGCTCCTTCTGTCCATTAGACTGAGGCTCAGGGCCTACACCACTTCAATGAAGAAAGGGGCAGCACAGTGGCATAGCTGGCAGAGCTGCTGCCTCATAGTGCCAAAGGCCCGGTTTGATCCATGTGATTGCATGACTTTCTTCTGGGTCTTCCAGTTTCCTCCCACATCACAAAGACGTGCATGTTTGTAGGTTAATTGGCTTCTGTAAATTGCCCCTAAATTACCCCTAATGTGCACAGAGTGGGTGAAAAAGTGGGGTAACATAGAACTCGTGTGAATGGGTGATTGATGGTCAGCATGGACTCGATGGGCTGAAGGCCTGTTTCTATGCTCTCTCTCTCTCTCTCTAAATGCTAAAGCCTAGATAAGACAGGACTACATTGCATGCAGTTCTGGTCGCCTCAATGCAGGAAGGATGTGGAAAGTTGCAGAAGAGGTTTGCAGAATGATGTCTGGATTAGAGGCTATTGCATAAAAGGAGAAATCATATAAACTTGATTATTTCCTCTGGAACATTGGAGGGAGTATCCGATTGAAGTATATAAAATCATGAGAGGCGTAGATAGAATAGACAGTCAGAACCTTTTTCCTAGGGTGGAAATATCAAGGACAATAGGGCAGGTGAAAGGTTTAAGGTGAAAGGGGCAAAATTTAAAGATGAAGTGTTGGGGCAAGTTTTTTTTTTACACAGAGTGGTGGGATCCTGAAATTGCTGCCAGGGATGGTGGTGCAGGCAGTTACGATAGTGGTATTTAAAATACTTTTAGATAGACATATGGGTATTGCTGGGAACAGATACATATGGATCATTTACAGGCTGGGGAGATTAGTTTAATGGCATCATGTTTGGCATGAACATTGTGGGCTGAAGGGCCCGTTCCTGTGCTGTGCTGTTCTTGGTTCCATTTACATGTTTGGTATCAGTAATGTTGAAAGGATATGCAAAGGATCAAATGATTAAGAATGCTTGGAAATGAGCTCTCCGAGTTACATGTGCAGTCCCTGCATGTAAAGGCACCCTGTACTGCTGAGTGAACGTGCAGCAAAATCATGGCTGGCAGATCTCAGAATAGAATCTCCTGGTGCTGGGGGTTGCCTTTCCCACCCCCATTACAACTGGTACATTCTCATCCTAAATTATCAATCTGCTACTTGAGACGGACCATCCGCCTTTAGTGATCTGGTCTGACAATAGAGAGAGGGGAACATAAGAACATTAGGAACTGAAGCAGAATTGGATGGTTGAATGGATTTGACATTACAGCCTTGATGGATGATGGTTTGGAATAGTCATGGAGTGACTGAGAGTGTGAATATGAGGAGATTAAAGGACTCCAGGCAGAGTGTGCTGCTGAGTTAGTGTATGAGTAATGAACTGGTACTGTGACAGCCAGTTAGACAGAGAAAGAGCGAGGTGCAGGGAGCAGGTGAACTGTAAAACATGTTGTCAATTTAATTGTGAGAAGTAAAAGAGCATTGCAGGATTTTTACTTTGAAAGGTTGCATGTGATGAACATGAAAATCTGGCTATCTCGCACACCTTACATACTCCTGCCTACCTGTAACACACAGCACCGAAACCACGACAAACATTACCCCACCAGGTCGTCGACTGTCCCACACGTGGACTCAATATCATATCAAATTGTGTCTCCTGGTGGAAGAATTGCCATTGTTTGCAAGAACACAAGAACTCACAGAGTAATAAATGTGTGTGTGTGTGTGAGAGAGAGAGAGAAAGAAGGGGAGGCTGGGAGAGACATACGGGGAACTGACAAAATTAGCCCTTTAAAGCAGTTTTGTTCTGCAAATATTCGATGTAACTAAATTATCCAAATATAAGTTGTATGCTTTGTGTGCAACATTTAACCAATGAGTAAACCTAATCCAAAACCCAACAGGTTCATACTTAGTATGTCATGCCATTGATTACATTTAGCGATCAAACCAATGGGCCAATATCTTTACAGTTATCAATTTTCCAAAGTAGCTGGAAAGTCACTGACCTGAAATGTTAACTCTGTTTCTCTCTCTGTCGATGCTGCCTGAACAACTAAGTACTTCCAGCATTATCTGTTTTATTTTAGATTTACGGCAATCTGCAGTTTTTCATTTTTCAATTCCAACATTTCTGCAAAACAAATGTTCTTGTTGACTGCACAAATACATTCCCCTATCTCTCACTCCCATCACAATTTCTGTCTGTACAATTAATTGGTCCAACTATTTTTCCTTTGGAGAAATCACCATAACACAGATAAAATGAATGAAATTAAATCATCATCAGATATAAATTACGTGCTTTTGATTTAGTTTCCAACTACATTCTGACTTTTTTCCTCTGACATTGAGGGGTAATTAATTTCATCATACTATTTATGAGATAAAGTACTTGCATAAAGAGCTCTCTCCGGGCAGTATCTGTTTTGATAATTTCCTTTTCTGCTTTTCAGGATTCTGATGGCTATAGACAATCGGATGGATATTTGAGCATTATACGTCAGATGTACATAGAAACATAGAAAATAGGTACAGGAGTAGGCCATTCGGCCCTTCTAGCCAGCACCGCCATTCAATATGATCATGGCTGATCATCCACAATCAGGATGTAGTAGTCAATCATTCTCCCACACCCCAAGTTCTTCCAACCATTACATTTATGAGCAAGTCTTAAAATAGAATACAACATTGTTAATTCATGCATGTGCACCAGCACTTTGATTAGGCATTGACTGCTTTCAATAAACAATGTTATATTGATCGATTAGAAAGCAACACCAGATCTTTGTTTGCTTATTCATTATAAAGATTTCAGCATCCTGCCAATGCTAACACACTGTTCATTAACTGAAAGCATCATCAGGGGAACTGATATTATGCGTGGTTCACTACAGAGGAGCCCGTCTGCAGTGCTGCAATTTTGGCAGGAAGCAGTACAGCACTAGAGATTTTTGTATGGAAGAATGAAGAATGGCACAAAAATAAAAAGACAGAGCTCTAAGATTTCACAGGTCAACTGGTTGTTTGCTCTGAATTTAAAAGAGGTTGTTAGCTGAAGCACAAACATCCAAAATGGCAGTGAAATGTCACAATTCTTTCCCCACCGTACACCCCCTCACCCCTACAGATGCTTCCTGAAATCCTCTGAAATCACCTTTGCATCATTATCCAACACAAAGTGTTGGAGTAACTCAGTGAGTCAGCCAGCATCTCTGCAGAACATGGTTGGGTGATGTTTCGGGTTGGGACCCTTCTTCAGACTGATTGTGATGGGGGGAATAAAGCTTGAAATGAGGAAGGGCAGGACAAAGCCTGGAAAGTGACGTGTATACAGGTTAGAGGGCTTGTAGATAGTCAGATGGTTGGACAAAGACTAAAGGTATGAGATAATGATAGAACCTAACCTAGCTAGCCGCATTAATGATGCTCAATCAAAACGTGCAAGATATGTGTATGTCCTAGTTCTAAGGGTACTCATGGTACCCTAAAACAATCTCCAAGACCCAATTTCACATGGTATATTTTACATGTGCTTTAAGGTGCTTGTGCGTGTGTGTCATCAAGTCAATTTGCTAAGTAAACTGGATGGCCTGCAATTTCTATATTTTTAGCAATGAATAAATAGTAGCTTCAACAATTTTAGTGAATTATTTATGAAATAATTGTCATCAAAACCGTAATGCAGTACTTCAGCTTTGGAGAAGTGGGAGAAAGGATCTGGGGAAAGGATTAGTAATATTAATTGTGGTTTGTTGAAAAACCTACAATGGCTTAGAATTTCCACTGTGTCATATCATTTTAACAAGCCTAAACTGTGCAATTAGGAGGAGACACAAGAGATGGTAGATGCTGGAATCTAAAGCTAAAAGAGAAGCTTGGTGGGTCAGGAAGCATCTGTAGGGGTGAGGGGGTGTACGGTGGGGAAATAATTGTGACATTTCACATCATGATGTGGGATCTTGAGCCAAAGCATTGCCAATTCCTTTTCCCCATACAGATATTGGTTGATCCATTGAGATCCGCCAGCAGTTTGTAATGTAATATAATAGTTCAGCAAGGTAGATCACAGCAGAATGGTCATGCTGCTTCTGAATCATGCTACCTAGCATTTGGATGAGATTGTTCAGTTAGCCTTCAGAGTCCAAAAGCAGATGCCCGACTATCCTTATTTTCCAATTGAATAAACTATGGTTCAGATCCACTAGTGATCAGTACAGTGGTGCAGGGACTAGCACTGCAGCCTTGCACCTCTGGGAACCCAAATTCAATCCTGTTCTCATGTGGTGCATTCTCCCTGTGACCATGTAGGTTTCCTTTGGGTGCTCCATGTGTCAAAGATACATTGCCTGGTAGGTTATTTGGCCACTATAAATTAGAGTAGGTGCTGATAGAATGACAACTTAATGACTACCGTCCAGTGGCCTTGACATCCACCATCATGAAGTGTTTTGAAAGGCTGGTTATGGAACACATTAGATCTGGTCTACCAAGCAACCATGACACATTGCACTTCACAACAGGGCCACGGCTTTAAACGCAACTGAACCATCCTATCACAACTAGAGAATGATCTGACTCCCATCTACCTCATTGGAGACCCTCGGACTGTCTTTAATCTGACTTTACATGACTTTATCTTGCACTAAACGTTATTCCTTTTATCCTGTATCTGTACACTGTGGATGGCATGATTGTAATCATGTATGACCTTCCCGTTGGCTGGACAACACGCAACAAAAAAGCTTTTCACTCTACCTCGGTACACGTGACAATCAACTAGCCTAAACTAAAACGGGGGTTGGTGTTGAGCACAAAATGGAGTTGAATGGAATAAAAAGTAGAAGTATGAAAAAAGTATAACCCTGACCTTATCTCTGTGTCTCCCACTCCCATGTCTCTCGGTCTGAAGAAGGGTTTCGACCCCGAAACGTCACCCATTCCTTCTATCCAGAGATGTGCCTGTCCCGCATAATTACTCCAACATTTTGTGTCTACCTTCGATTTAAACCAGCATCTGCAGTTCTTTCTTACACTATATGCTGATTTGTTGGTTAATTGCTTCCATAACTTGTGTGCAGCTGAATGGTAACTCTGGAAGGAGTTGAGAGGAACATGAGGAGAATAAAATGAGAGTAGTGCAAAAGGGTGCATGTTGGTCGTTACAGTCTCAGTACGCCAAAGAGACTGTTTCTATGCTGAAGGAGTCTGTGACTTTAATGTGCCAACTTAGCTGTCCTGCAGCAAATAGTGCTATGGTTTATCCTACACCACAATTTATATATAGTCCGAACAGCACAAAGACAGCAAGAAACATTTATCACCACTTGTTTACCACTATGGATTTAAACCTAAACGTTTTATGAGTTGGTAGATCTACAGAACTGAAACCAATCCTAAATTTAAAAAAAAAAATGTTGTTTTACTATTGTTTAGGATGCTGACTACTGGATACTGTTGGTGGTGATGTATTTGTGTGTTAAAGATTTTTCTACTGAAAGCAAACAATGTGGAGAGAGTTCACTGACCAGGTCACTGGGCTGTAACTTGCCTCCTGTACTCAGCAGCAGAGAAGGTACATTTCCTGGAACAGAGTTTTGCCCTCAATTCCCAAGGAACTTCTTCCAATTAAGCATTTCTTTCTCTTTCAAACATGCAATTATGCCGAATTACAACTTTTCCTCAGTAATAGTAATGCAACTATGTCATATCTGAGTATTAACTGTGAGCAATCCCTTACTTTGCCTCAAGCTAATATGGCATCTAAATGTCTACTGGAAAATCATCCGTGATAACCTTTACTGTCCAATGAAAACTCTGCAAGTAGGCTCTCTGAGCTGTGCAGCAGACTCTTGTTTCTATTTGATGTTTACTGCTAATTTGGAGTCTTCCTTCACTCCAGAGATGCTGGGAAACATCACCCATTCCTTGTCCAGAGATGCTGCCTGTCCCGCTGAGTTCCTCCAGCATTTTTTGTCTAAAAATAGTCTGTATTTGTGGAATGTGTGAGTACTCGAGTCACAGGAAATCTAAACTCATTGTTTCACAAAGAAATCCAACTGATGGTTGCTTTCAGTGAGGAGAGTAATGCAGGATTCCTCCTCTGCAAACAGTAACTTATCTGTGCATAACAGATTGTCTGATGAAGAATAGGACCATGTGGTGACTCAGGAAGAATCAACTGAAAGCCTCATGCTGTGGTACTTTTCATTGCTCTGGGAAGTGCTGCTTCTGCTCCAATGTTGACTGAAGGTCACCATGTAGCAGATGGACATGTAGAGAGTAAACCCAACACAGAATGTTTTGGCCAAGAGGCCTGTTTCTAAATTGTATTTTTCCATGTAATTTGATGTAACGAGCTGTGTGTCAGCCATCTTTGAGAAACAATGAGCTTAGATTTCCTGTGACTTGCTCAAGTACTCACACATTCCATAAATACAGACGATAGACACAACATGCTGGAGGAACTCAGCAGGACAGGCAGCATCTCTGGAGAGAAGGAATGGGTGATGTTTCCCAGCATCTCTGGAGGGAAGGAAGACTCCAGATTAGCAGTAAAGATGAAATCTGCCGTACAGCTCATAAAGCCTACTCTATCTCTCAGTAAGATGGCGACTGATATTGATCTTTAGGCATTCGATTTTCCTATCTGATCATTGTAACCTTTGAGTCCTTTGGAACCTAAATATATTAAATGTTCTAATTAATTCAAGCTCTTCTGAATTTCAATGCATACAAGCTTATCTTATACTAACGTACGCACCTCATAAACCACCCTCCCACCATTAGGTATTTATCCAATAAACCTCTAAACTACTTCCAGTATATTATCATTCTTCCTTGAACACAGTACTGATGTGATCTGGCAAATGACCTGTATGACTGAAGCAGAACCTTCCTATTTTTGTATTTAAGAAACAATAATATCCTCAGAAACAACCATTTGAAAAAATAAATTCCTCCTTATCTCAGGCCAACTCTTTATTTTGAGAATAGGCCATCAATTCTAATCTTCTTCACTAGAGGCAATATCTTCATTACATTGACCCTGTCAAGCATTCTCAGAATCTTACATGTTTCAGTGATGTCATCCATCGTTCTCTTGAGCATAGACATAAGCTGTTCAATTTTTCCTTATATGAAGACAATCTCTTTCTCCCGGGAATCAGTCCAGTTAACCATTGTTGTTTCTAAGTAGATCACTCCTTATATGTCACTAAAACTGCCTTACCAAAGCCTTGTTTAGATGTGGCTAGACTTCCATTTCTCTTGTACTACGTTCCATCCTCTTGCTATAAATGTAATCATTCCATTTATATTTGTAATTATTTTCTGTGCCAATATGCTAACTTAATTTCTTGTACCTAGAACTCTCCAACACCAACATTTAATAGCATCACACCATTTAAATATTATTGATCCATCTAGAGTGGATAATCTCACATAGAGTCATGCAGCATGGAAACAGGCCCTATGTCCTAACTTGCCCATGCTGACCAAGATGCTCCATCTACACTAGTCCCACCTGCCCGTGTCTGGCCAATATCTGTCTAAACATTTCCTATCCATGTACCTGTCCAAATTTCATTTAATTGTTGTAGTATGTCTCAACTACCTCCTCTGGCAGTTCGTTCTATATACACACCATCCTCTGTGAGAAAAAACTGCCCCTCAGATTCATATTAAATCTTTCCTCTCTCACTGAAAACCTATGTCATAGAAACATAGAAAATAGGTGGAGGAGTAGACCATTCGGCCCTTTGAGCCAGCGCCGTCATTCAATATGATAATGGCTGAAAATCCAAAATCAGTACCCCGTTCCTGCTTTTTCTCCATATCCCTTGATTCCCTTAGCCCTAAGAGCTAAATCTAATGGGCCTGTCCCACAGGCGACTTTTTAGATGACTACAGGAGACTATGCGGTCGCCACATGTTCGTGGGTGGTTGCCGGGGTGTCGCCTGCTTGGTTGTGAGTAGTTTCCTCAGACTCGCAACGAGTCGTAACGGCATTCTGGTCGCTGCTAATCTTTCAACATGTTGAAAAATTAGCGGTGACAGTGGTTTTGATGCCATGGAGCGTAGCTTGAATTCTCGTGATGTAGGTGCAGTGGTAGTGGGTCGCCAGGTGACGTAGGTTGTCGTCCCCGGTGCTGACCGGTGAATTTGATTGGCGCATTGAAAAGCAAATTATTTTTATATATTTTGATCACTAAAACAAACACAAGCACAAGCAGTGTGCACTGCATTTAAAATTAAACTATTTTGGAAGGATGTGGGTGACCCTGAAAAGGGACTTATCTTGTGGTGTGTAGCAGGCTCTCTTCCTACTATCATTCAACTATAGGACTCCCCTCTCTATCTCTCTCTCTGTCACTCTCCGTCTCTCTGTCACTCTCCGTCTCCGCCCGCCATCTGTATCCGTGTCCGGGCCGCCGGTTCTCCGCTCTCCACCCGCTCCTCATAAGCCGGCACGGCCGGCCGCCTTGCACATGCGCACTGCCGTGGCCTGCACATCCTCCCCCTGCACATGCGCCCAACTCTCTTGACTCTTGACTTGGACTTAAGCAAAAAAGGGTTCTTGGGGAAAAAAGAGCTATCTTAAATTTAGTTGCGTCTGGTTGGGTAACTATGGTAGGGTGAAGACTTTTCCATGCTTTAAATGTGCGGGGGAACTCCATGGAGCAGCCAGCATCTCTGGATAGAAGATATTGTGTGACGTTTCGGGTAGAGTCCCTTCTTTAGACTCCCTCTGGTTTTAGTGGTTTTAGTTTAATTTAAAGACACAGCGCAGAAACAGGCCCTTCGGCCCACCGAGTCCACGCCGACCACGATCACCCGTACACTAGTTCTATCCCACACATTAGCGATGTAAGTCAAGAGTGTTTTATTCTTTCACTTCCCAGTTGGAACAATGAAAACCTTACTTGCAGCAGCACAACAGAATATGTAAACATAGTACTCTGTAAACAATGTTATAAACGAGAAAACAAAACAGTGTATATTTATATATGAACTAGACTAAGTGGGACCTGTTGGTTCCCAGCTTCACATGGGAGGGCTGGGTCCCACAACGCAATATTCCACCTCTCCATCAATTCCAATATTGCTGGCCAGTGGGGGGGGGGGGGGGGGGGGGGGCTTTCTGGAGCACTAGCATGACGTTGTGGGCCGAGGGACTGGTTTCCAGAGGGCTAGTATGGACATTGTGGGCCGAATGGATTCTTGGGCTGGCAGCTCAGTCACTGAGACCAAGACACACCACACACATACACACACACACATACACTCACACACACACACACACACATACACACACACATACACACACTGTGTGTGTGTGTGTGTGTGTGTGTATGTGTGTGTGTGTGTGTGTGTGTATGTGTGTGTGTGTGTGTGTGTGTGTATATATATCACACACACACACACACACACAATTTCCCTCCTTGGATTAATAAAGTTCTATCGTATAGTATCGTGTGTGTAGGAAGGAACTGCAGATGCTGGTTCAGATAGACACAAAAAGCTGGAGTAACTCAACAGGTCAGACAGAATCTCTGGACAAAAGGAAAATATTATGTTTTGGGTTGGGTCTGAAAAGGTTCCTGCACACCTTTGGAATGTGGAAGGAAACAAGAGCACCCGGAGAAAACCCATGCGATCAAAGGGAAAAGGAGCAAACTCCATACAGACAGCACCCATAATCAGGATCAATTCCGGGTCTCTGGCAATTTTAGGCAGCAACTTTATGGCCAATGTACTGCCCCATAGTCTTGAACTGAATTAAATCATACAGTAGCTGTAAAAGGGGGACGTAGCATCACTTGGAGATTTAAGACTGAAAATGAATAGTTTCTTTTTTTTTAGTAACCAAAGTTATCAACGTATAATTTTTTGTGTGTTGGAAACCAAAATATAGTGGCACAGCTGGTGGACTTGCTGCCTCACACGCCAGAGATCTGTGTTCGATCCTGTCCTCGGGCACTGTCTGTGTTGAATTTGCACATTCTCCTTGCAAGCGTGTGGGTTTCCTCCCACATCCCAAAGACGTATTGGCTTTGTAGGTTAACTTGTCTCTGTAAAATTGCTCCTAATGTGTAAGGAGTGGGTAAGGAAAGTGGGATAACAGAACTGGTGTGAATGGGTAGACAAAAATGCTGCAGAAACTAAGCGGGTGAGGCAGCATCTAAGTAGCGAAGGAAATAGGCGACGTTTCGAGTCGATACCCTTCTTCAGACTGATGTGAGGGTGGTGGGTGGGAAGAAGAAAGGAAGGGGCGGAGACAGTGGGCTGAGGGAGAGCTGGGAAGGGGAGGGGAAAGAGGGAGAAAGCAAGGACTACCTGAAATTGGAGAAGTCAATGTTTATACCACTGGGGTGTAAACTACCCAAACGAAATATGAGGTGCTGTTTCTCCTATTTGCGGTGGGCGTCACTCTGACCATGGAGGAGGCCCAGGACAGAAAGGACTGAATGGGAGGGGGTACTGAAGTGCTGAGCCACCGCGAGATCAGGTTGGTTATTGCGAACTGAGTGGAAGTGTTGTGCAAAGCGATCGCCAAGTCTGCGTTTGGTCTCACCGAGGTTGATCATACGCTGAATAACCCAACCACATTTTTGCTTGGAAGTGGAAAGAAATAATAGAAATTGCATTCATTGCAACGTGTAAAAATAGTTGAGATACTGTATAAACTGTATTATAAGTCTGCTGCATGTCATTGTGGTATATATCATGCCTTGATTGGTGAATATGTTTAGTTTGTGACTTTATTTGAAGCAGAAATAATATGTGAATGCTTCATTGAGCATGATTCCAACTGGTAACTATGCACTTTGTCCGAGCACATTATCGCACGCGTCATGCAAGCCGTCTTAAATGACCACCTAAACTGTCATTTGGCAACCTAAAAAGCTTCCTAGGTTGCCTGGCTGGAAACAGAGGAAAAAAGCCCTCCTTATTGGGCTTCTTTTTCACCATTCTTCTCGTTCTTCTGTCTTGCGGATCTGTAAGCATGAGGGCTGCTGCAAGCAGCAGGGATTTTTCTTCTACTGAGAACAATGCCCTCGGAAGTTTCTTCATGGCAGTCATGACTCAGAATGATTGGAAACCCCTCCTTGCAAACCCTTTAATAGTAAAATAGGATGGTGTCATTGCTTTGGTGGTCATTCTGATGCCTACAGGGTCGTAGCTTGACTTCGGTTGTCGTAGGTGTAGTCGTAAGTGTGTCGAAGGAGGACATCCTAAGTCGCCACTATTGGGTCGACGGGTGTCAGAACTTGCCGTGGCGCGACTTCGACTAGGTCGTAGCTTGTCGTAGCTTGTCATAGACATAGTCGTAGGATGGGGTACAGTCACTGTTTTTTCCGCAATCTGACAAGACTATGGCAGTCACCGGCAGTCGCCTAACAAATCGCCTAACAAATCGCCATAACTCTCTCTTGAATACATCCAGTGAATTGTCCTCCACTGCCTTCTGTGGCAGAGAATTCCACAGATTCACAACTCTCTGGGTGAAAAAGTTTTTCCTCATCTCAGTCCCAAATGGCCTACCCCTTATTCTTAAACTGCGACCGCTGGTTCTGGACTCCCCCAACATTGGGAACATTTTTCCTGCATCTACCCTGGCCAGTCCTCTATGAATTTTATGTTTCTATAAGATATCCTCTCATCCTTCTAAATTCCAGCAAATACAAGCGCAGTCGACCCATTATTTCATCATATGACAGTCCCGCCATCCCGAGAATTAACCTGGTGCAGGGGCGGAGTGGGCGGAGTGGGCCAGGGGACACACGTCCCCTCCCCTGTTTTGAGAGGTGGGGGATGATCCCCCCCAGTTTTTGTAATCCGGATTTTAAAACCCGGTGAAATCTCCGCTTTCCGCGAAACAGTGTGATTGGGACTGATGATCAAGGGGGCCGATTGGAAGAGAGAGACGTCGGTCAGCAGGCAATGTGGGTGGGACATGATCATTCAGCGTAATGATTGGAGGAGGGAGGTGTCGGTCAGAGGCGGAAGTAGGGGGGTGGGACTGACGATAGAGAGCGGTGATTGGAGGAGCAGCGCTAGCTCCACGGCTCCGGACTGGTGTCCCGTCAGTCCAGGCAGGGCTGTAGGTTAACTGGTGAGACAGACAGGGTTGAGCTGGATTTCGCGCTGCTTCTCCGCGCTGGCCATAAGCTTGGGCCATCGTTCCCGTAATTACCGTCCACAGGGCCCACGGCTGAAGCCTCCGAAGCCTCGCATGTGTGTCTGTGTGCGTGTGAGTGTGCGCATACGCACGCGGCCGCCAAGAATTGTGTCCCCCCCCATGTTTTGATAGCGATTTCCGTGCCTGACCTGGTGAACCTACGCTGCACAACCTCAATAGCAATAATGTCCTTCCCCAAAATAGGAGACCAAAATTGCACACAATACTCCAGGTGCGGTCTCACCAGGGCCCTGTACAACTGCAGTAGGACCTCCTTGCTCCTAAACTCAAATCCTCTCGCAATGAAAGTCAACATGCCATTCATTGGCTTTCTTTACTGCCTGCTTTACCCGCATGTCCTCTGGTTCTTGATTCCCCTTCTCTGTGTAAAAGTCCACCTACCCTATCTAGTTCCTTCATGATCGTATACACCTGTGTAAGATCACCCCCTCATCCTCCTGAGCTACAAGGAATAAAGTCCTAGCATGCCCAAACTCTCCCTGTAGTTCAGGCCCTCAAGTCCCAGCAACATCCTCAAAAAAAATCTATCTCACTAACTCTCTATTCGCCTCATTCATTTCCACATACTTAACTTGTCTATATCCTTTGCCTTGAAATTAGAATTCATTTGTTTTTGATGTGCGAACCATTTTCATAATTGGGCAAAATCTTCGCAGAATAGCACCATGCCATTTTGCAATCTGACTCTAAGACGAAGACAGCATCTCTGTGCTCCTGTGAAGATCACTATGCAACTGCTGCACGATTGCCATGTTAGCTAGTAGGAAGTGAGTCAGGCTTAAAAATCTCCCTGATGGCGGCCACAATACTGAACCAGAACAGGCTGCCATGGAGGTGAACGAGACGTAGAGTTCTCCAGTATGTCTGGCCACTCCATTGTAATGAAATGATCCAAATGCCCTCAGCCATTATGAACTACAAGACGATAAATGGACCAGTAATCTGTGCATGCGGGTCAAATGTTCTTGAAATGAAAAGTAGTGATCAATGAAAGGAGCCGCAATGAATTATTAACTGGAATGCAGCCTAATAAAAAGTGAGGTTGGGAGGTGTGTGCAAGATATCCATGGGACATAGCACATCCTTTAATTACAGAATAGAGTTCAGTAACTTGCACCTAAAAGTGTCCAATTTTTAGACAGTTTTGTTTTCTTCATATCTTTATATTGTTATAAAGGAGCATATATTACGTGTAGCCTTAATATGGATTGTAAATAGTTGACGACCCAGCACTGATCCCTGACACAGCATTTTAGTTGCATCAGACTGGCCGAGAAGCTACTGGAATTAGGGCTCAACACCCCCCTGTGTGCCTGGGCCCTGGACTTTCTCACCGTCAGGCCCCAGGTAGTCAAGATGGGAGGGAATACATCGAAGTCCCTCACCCTGAGCACAGGATCACCCCAGGGTTGCGTCCTCAGCCCCCTATTGTACTCCCTGTACACACATGACTGTGTGGCTAGGTTCAGCTCCAACTCAATAATTAAGTTTGCTGATGACACTGTGGTGGTGGGCCTCATCTCAGACAACGACGAGAAGGCCTACCGGGAGGAGGTGGCTGATCTGGCACTCTGGTGTCAGGACAACAGCCTCCTCTTGAACATCAAAAAAACGAAGGAGCTGATCGTGGACTTTAGGAGGGCACATCATCCGAGGACGTGCACACCATTGAGGATAAATGGGGATACTGTGGATAGGGTGAGCTGCTTTAAATATCTGGGAGTCCACATCTCTGAGGATATGACATGGACATCACACGCCGCAGCACTCGTGAGTGAGGCAAGGCAGCGCCTTTACCACCTCAGGCAATTGAGGAAATTCAGAGTGTCTCCGAGGATCCTCCAGTGCTTCTACTCAGCGGCTGTGGAAAGCATCTTGTCCGGAAATATTACAATCTGGTTTGGGAATTGCTCTGCCCAGGACAAGAAGGCTCTGCAGAGAGTAGTGCGTTCGGCCGAATGCACTATGGGAACTTCACTCGCCCCCCTGCAGGAACTATACATCAGGAGGTACAACACCTGACCCAATAAAATCATGGGAGAGCCCTTCCACCCCTGCAACGGACTGTTCCAGCTGCTACGGTCAGGCAAAAGCCTCCGTCGCCATGCTGTGAGAACGGAGAGGTTGAGAAGGAGTTTCTTCCCAGAGGCCATTAGGACTGTAAACTCCTATCTCACCAGGGACTAACGTTACTGTACCACTCTACTGCTTTTTTAAAAATTGCTGTTTTTTTCCCTTTTTCCTTCCGCCCACAATATTTAATATGGAAAAGAATATGCGATTCTATTAAATTCTGTTTGTAGTTTGTTTGGTTGTTTGTTTGTTTGTCTTTTTGCACAAAGTCAGCGAGCATTGCCACTTTTTATTTCACTGCACATCTCGGATGTGTATGTGACGAATAAACTTGACTTGACTTGGCATCTTGCCAACTTGCAAATGGATCAATTATTTAGCGTTTATTTACAATCTGTTAACCAACCCTCCATTTACAATGGAATATTACCCTCAATTCCATAAACCCTTTGGCATCTGATTGAACGCTTTAAAAAATTTAAATAGATAACACCCAATGGATCCCCTTTATCTATGCTGCTGGTTACATCTTCAATGGGCTCCAATTAATTTGTTAAACATGATTTCCTTTTCAGAAAGTTGCACTGACTCTGCCTAATTATGTTTTATACTCTATGGTCAGTTTGTTGTTGGATTAATAATCTATTGTTATACTTTGCAACTACTGATATCAGTTTAACAAGTTGATATTTCTTCTTCCAGACTAGGGGTGTTAAATTTGGAGTTTCCCAATTTGTGGGAAAAAAATCAGGATCTAAGACATTGTGAAAGATCACAAACAATACATTCACCATCTCTGCAGATTCCTCTTCGGCAACCCTAGCAAGTAAAAATAAGAATTGGGAATGTATAATAGATAGCTGATATTATATACAACATACTTTATACAGCTATTCAACTTCAAAATTGCTCACAATTTCCTTATAAGCAATTAGAGCCAAATTTATTTTCCTCAATAAGTACTCAGTGTGTGAAGAACCCCTTTGAAAGGAACCATTTAAATCCTTCATTTGTCAGCAGCAATGAAGAGTAACTGCTGGAGTCCGAATTGGCTTATTGTGTAAACTAATGAGGCCTTTGTGTTCATGATTTTGCCCATTTCATTGCTAGCAGTGCCTAGCAATAAATGGCATACAACCTCAATGTCTCAAGACTTATCTGCTGCTTGAATGACTCTTCCATTGGAACAAACTTCGAGAAAAAAAATCCTATATGCAGGAAAATCAGTTCCAATGTGAAGTAGTAAGATTAAACGAGAACTTACCAGTTCGAAGTTTGATCGTTATTTTATGAGGAGTACGTTGAGGGAATACATGAAGAACCCTGCCAGGACGCATGCGTGTCATCCTTCAAAGCAGCGGTGTGAAATCACAGATAACTGTAATGACTTAAACATGGTAAGATTAGCGAAGAAATACCAGTTGAGTATATGATCATGGCTGGGAGCGGAGGGCACGTATTCCCTCACGTACTCCTCATAAAATAACGATCAAACTTCGAACTGGTAAGTTCTCGTTTAATCTTACTATTTTACTTCGGAGTCACGTGAGTGACTACGTGAAGATTTCAAAGCTCTGTGATTTCATGCCGTGGAAACGAGTCCATGCATCACATCTGCCTTAATGACTGTAGGAGGAATTGTGTCAACATATTTTAGACATGAATCCGACATTGAAATCCATGAATTGATTAACACAAATTATAGCCCCTATTTATGGGGTAATTAAATTACAGAACTTAAATTGTTTCTGCAAATGTTCCAGGTTTAATGACTGGTTTATGATAAAATAGTTGGAATGTTTTTCCCCTGACCATCCTGCTGCCTTGAGGATTTGGTCCATTGGTACATCCAACTGCAAAGCTGCCGATGTAGCTGCAGCCCTGGTGGAATGAGATTTAAAAATATTAGTATCCATCCCAGCCTGTATTAGAACCTGTTTCAGCCATCTTGAGATGGTCTGGACCGTCACTCTTTTGTGTGGTTGCTTATGGCTGACTAAAAGTGCCTTCTCATTGCCTCTAATGAATTTCGTGTTCTCCATGTATAACGACAAATGTCTTACTATACAGAGACGATCATCTGTTGGGTAAGACCTAAATTCTATATTGAGGCCTGCTGATCCCTGTCTGTTCTGCTTTACTAATTCATAAATATGAAACGTAATATTTTCAGATGAAGAAGTCATGTGTCCAGTCTTAATTTATGTAATGACTGTACCCTTTGTGCCGTGACCAATGCCATTAGCATGACTGTTTTTAATGTCAGTCTATGTAGGGACAGTGCTGTTGCTGGAGACCAATTCCTGAGCATCTTCAGGACAATACTCACATCCCATATTTGGGAGTACCTGGTTCTTGGGGGATTGGTATTAAAAATTCCCCTCATAAGTTTTGTTACCAGTGGGTGAGTCCCAACAGAGTGACGCTCTGTTCCTTGCCATACATAAGTTGATAGGACACTTCTGGCGCAGTTGATGGCACTATAACTGAGCCCCTCATCATAATGGAGGCCTGCCAGGTATTCCAGAACAGACGGGATGTTCATATCTCTGTAGGTGATGCTGTTTTTGTGACAATACATCGCCCACTTCCTGGTGTATACCAGATACTGTTTTTTGGTGGACTGTCTGTGGCCCGCCGAAATCATGTTCACTGTTCGGTCCGTCAGTCCCAGCTGTAGTAGTGGTATTTTTAAACTCTACAAATTAATAAATTCAAATAGTTATGGCATGGGTGGCTATCCCTTGTTACGGGATGAACCAATAAGTCTGGTCTATTCGGGATGGTGATACATGGTTCCAATACCATGTTCAGTATCACTGGGAACCATGGTTGAGTAGGCCAATCGGGTACTACAAAATGCCAGACGTAGAGTCCTGCTGTATTTTCCTTAATACCCGACTGATGAGGCAGAAAGGAGGGAATGCATAAATGAACAACTCCCCCCCCCCCCCCCCCCCCCCCCCCATGCAGCGAAAATGCATCTGTCGCCGCTGCCCCAGGGTGTGGTTCCAACGAAACATAGTTTGATAACTGGTGATTAAGCCTGAATGCGAATAGATCGATATCTGGTGTTCCATATTGTGCTGTAATATCAGCAAATACTTTTTTATTCAACATCCATTCGGTGTTTTCATTAAATTTGCGTGACCTGGTGTCTGCCACTAAATTTAGTTTACCTGGTAGGTAAGTAGCTGATATCCAAATATCTCTCTGGATACACCACTGCCAAATTGTATTAGCCAGATTGTCACATGATGTCGATTTGTTTCCACCCATGTGGTTGATATATGCTACCACGGTGGTATTGTCAATCTGTAGTCTCACATGCTGGTGATATGACCCAGTACAATATGACTTTAGGCCATAGAATGCACCCAACATTTCCAGGTAGTTTATGCCCAGTGTTAGTAATAATGATGCCTCCTGAGCAGTCCATCTACCTCCACAGCTGGAGATGGAATTGGTGGCACCCCAACCAAGTGCACTGGCATCAGTTTGTAGCACCATAGAATGGTTGCTGATAATGATTGGATTGAAACAAAGCCAAATGTTATCTATCCACCATTTTAGTTCCATTATAGCTTTGATTGGTAGCTTCATTGGTCTGTCAAAATGACCAGTATTGATTTTGAGTGCTTGTATTTTTGCTCTCTGTAAATTTTGGTAATGTAAAGGTCCAAATTGTGTGGCTGGAAAAGCAGCCACCATTTTGCCAATTACTTTTGCTACCAATCTGATGGGCGGTTACTGATGTCAATGAGGTTATTGCAAGCCTCTATTAAGTCTATAGCCTTTCCCTTTGGCAAAGTCACCGACATGTGAACTGAGTCAATGGTGAACCCCAAATAGTCCATAGTAGTGGAAGGCGTTAATTTAGATTTAACTGGATGGATAATAAACCCCAGTTTTTCAAATAACTGTTTTGTGGCTGTTACAGTTTGTTTGGCCAATTCCAAAGTTTTGCCCACAATAAGTATGTCATCTAGATATGCCATGACCATGTGTTTTCATTTCCGTAGAAACGCTAGGGCTGGTTTCAAAATGCTAGTGAACAGCCTGGGGGCTGATGTTAATCCATTTGGCAGCGCTGTCCCATCCAGTTGAATTTTAAGTAACATCTGTGGTCACTTCGTATAGGCACTGAATAGTAAGCATTTTTTAATCGATGCTAGCCATGAAGTAACCTTTGGAAATCAATTGTTTAGCAGTAACAAAGGTTTCCATTTTAAAATGAATATATTGTACAAATGTATTCAATTTGGTCAGATCTATGATGATGCGACAACCACCATCTTTTTTGTTTTTGGTAAAGATATTGGACACGAATTCTAGCGGTTCGTGTTGGGATTTTTCAATTACCCCTTTTGCGTACGGTCGCTCCAGTTCAACATGCGCTTCTGATTTTTCTTTGCCGGAAAGTACGAACATTCGGTTCGGTATATGTTGAACTGGAGGGCTGTACTTGTGTATAATTCTATTGCATATCCCTGGATACTGCTTAAAATATAAGTATCGGTAGTTAACATACTCCATGCATCCAGAAAGGAGAGTAATCTCCCCCCAACCTCCATGCTCCCTGCAATTTGTAGGGAACCAGACCCACCTACCTCCATAGTTACCAGTGGCAGGTTTACTTATTTTTGTAAATCCTTCGTTGATGTTGAGGCGTCGGTGTCTGGGTTTGTGGTTTGGTTGATGTTGGAGGTTTGCGTATCTTCCAAGAAGGCCGGTCTGGGCCATGGCCTAAGAAAGACTCATGCTTGGTGTACCGGAACTTCGAGCTTTCACCAGTCGGTCTTGTTCTACTGGTGGGTGCGTAAGGGTGCTGTCTATGGCCGTGTATTGCAAAGCAGTGCCAGTGCGTCCTGTTGGTCCTGCGACATGTCCTTCTCATCCACTGTGCGGGTGAAAGCTGTTATCCCCGCTGTTTAGGAGTTTCCATATACAATTATTTACTACAGGAACATTCTGGGATATACAGTTACCCGGTGTCAGGTGTCCTCCAGGTTTTGGCCAGTCTGGTCTGGCTGTATGAAGTTGGACACCATGTCCAGTAGATTTTCACGTTCCTGCACCCCCTGCACACTTGATTTCTGTTCTGCAAACCCCTCTTCAGGATCAGCCCAGAACTGACCCCCAGTACTCCCCTCTGACGAGGGAGAAGCACTGTGCAGCCCTACAAGAGGTGCTGCTGTGGGTTTTACATAGAGCCCACAGTGACTCGACTCCATCTCCCGGAGCCTGTCACGTTGGAGCAAATGCTCCACACACCGCTCCATCTGGCTCCAGCACTCACGGTCGCTGGCCGCCCGCGGCTGCTCAAAGTCGGACTCATCTGAGTCCACGACTTTGATGGTTTTTTGTTTTGCCTTACCGCCCGGCCGCGGAGTGGATCTGGCCGGTGCGGAGGCGAGATCGGGCACAGCTGATCCCATTATAGGTGATTCAAGTGCCGCTGGCCGCTGCTGGCCCACCAGCTTTGTCGCAGCCCTCGTTGGTTTCTTCGACTTTTCCATGCTCCCTACCTGTAATCAGCATGGGAAAACACAAAAAGACCGCAGAGTACTCTTACCTGCAGGTCCTGGTTTAAATTGTCGCTACGGGGGAACGTCGTTCCACCCCGCCTCCTGCCGTTTTCGACTTGTCAAAGTCGACGGCCCCCATTCTGAATAGTCTCCCACCCGGCCAAAAGTCGGTACAGCTGATCCCACTTACGGGGCTTGTGCCTTCAGCTGCTGCTGGCTCACGCAACTTCGCGGTCGTCCCCAGCCAGCTTAACTCGCAGCACTTGTGGACACTATTTTGTCCAGCTTCCACCCCCGTGTAAAAACAGCGCGGGGACAAAAACTACCGCAGAGTAAATCACTTACCTGCAGGTCGCAGTTTCAAACTTACCGCTGCGGGGGAACGCTCCACCCCGCCTGTCGTTTTGCAAGCGTGAAAGCGATATGGCACGCATGCGTCCTGGCGGGGTTCTTCACGTAGTCACTCACGTGACTCCGAAGTAAAATAGCACAGGCATGGACATAATGGTCCAAATAACCCTTCTTTACTGATTTTTACTTGATAATCTATCACATTATTAAATTATATTGCTTGAAACTATTTTCACCTCCCAAAATCACATCAATGTCAATCTGAGAATATATTTTGGTTTACCCGTAACAATGCTTATGCCTTTCTTAACAAGTAATTCTCAGAAAAAGACTAACAAAATAAAACAATGCCTTCTGCATTAACTGATAATAGAGATGATGTTATTTTTATTTCTAATGAAATAGCAATACAATTTACTGACCACCACAAATCGATCCTTATCAGGTTTATGTTGTTGAGACATTTAAGTCAATTATTTTAATGGTTTTCATCTTGCAGCTGCCAGAAACGACCAACTCTGACTTGCCATTCGTTGAAATCCTAGCAGTTCCTGCAGAAGCTGGCTCATCACCAATATATTTTTTACTGGTTTCCGAATCCCCATTTTAATTACCATGGTTTCAATCCAACAATGATTCATCAGTCAGAACTGTTTGTGATGTCAAACTAAGGTAAATTTGTCTACACCTACTACCATATTTATACCAAGTGATTCAGTTTGCCCGAATGGAAAATATCAATATTTTGAAATTACTTTCTATCCTCAATGCCAGAACTTGCAGTTTTTTTAAACGTGTAGCCAAATTGCCATGACTTTCCCTTAAACGACATTGTTCACATATATACTGGCACAATTCCACATCGCTAAGTTAAACAATTGAAGAAGGTCTTTGTAAATCAATCTAACCACCAGTTATAATTTCTCACTGTCATGGCAACAATGTACCCATGTACTAAATGCTAGATGATAGCTGAAAATTCATAGATGCTTGACACAGTTTGCATTCCACAGTAGTGTCTATAAAATACACATAACTTCCATCACGAGAGAGAACCATCAAAGCACAGCAGTTTACAGACCAGTATGAGGGCAACTCACCCAATGTGACTGTGTTGAGTCTTTGTGAGAGCCCTCTAAACTTACTTCCAAACTTCTGAAGACACACATGCACATTAACTTACTTTCTTTCTCTCTACAGATCAACCCGGCCTGCTGAGTATTTCATCCTTTCTCCATATACCTGCATCTTTCACTGACTCAAATATTTATCAAGTTTTTCCTGATCTATCTTCAAACTATAAGCACTGCAAGTCTTTATCCCTCAAGCTCCCTCAAGAACCTGAATTTACTTAATAGTTCCATGTAAAATGAAAACTCACATGCAACTTGTTTCAAAGTCATTGAGGCTGAACCCAACATTTCAGAAACGGATCTGGAGTAGCAATATACATAATGTGGCCACAAGGGAAGGTCAGAGGCTGGGAATCCTGTAGAAAGCAATTCACCCTTAACTCTCCAAAATCTGCCTCGGATGTACATCACAAGTCAGGAGTGTGATGGCATACCCCCCACTTTCCTGAATGAGTTCAGCTTCAACAACGCTCAAGAAACTCAACACAATATAGGACATAGTTGCCCCATTCACAACAATTCACTCACTCCACCACTGGTGCACAACGGCAGTAGTTTGTACCCTCAACACATTGCACTGCAGCAACTCACCAGGACTCTATAGACAGCATCTTCCAAAGAATTACCTCTGCAAACTTGAGCAGCAAGAGCATGAGAACATCAACAACTAGAAGTTGCCTTCCAAGCCACACACTATCCTGACTGAGAAATATATATATTGGTGTTGCTTCACCATTGCTGGGTCAAAAATGAGGAACTCTTTGAATAAGCTCATCCCTAAATGTCTGAGCCTGGGCGTTGGGGCCTCCATCTCCAAATGGCTTCTGGACTTCTTGACCCACAGTTGTTTAGAATTAGTCAGAACATTTGCTCTGCTGTGATCCTCAACACTGGTGCACCTCAGGATTGTGTGTTTACTCCCTTGCGTTACTCCCTGCATTTCTATGACTGGGTGGCCAGGTACAACACCAACGCAATCTCCAACTAAGACGTCACCATTGGTACCAATTTTATCAGCCGTATCTATAACAACAATGAAGTACAGAAAAATGATTGAGGACCTAGTGTCATGGTGTCAGGAAAATAAGATAGCCCTTAAAATAAGCAAGACAAAAGTGCTGGTTGTTGACATAAAGAAACAATACGGGGTGGGGGGGGGGGGGGGGGGGAGTGGGGGGGGGGAGGGGGGGTCAGGGATGAACACATAACCCTGTCTGCATCAATGCAGCTCCTGTAGAGATGGTCAACAACTTTAAGTTTCTAGTTAGCCATATCACCAGCAACCTATCCTGGTTCCTTTCATACTTGTGCATCAATCAGCATATTTACTTTCTTTGGCATCTGAGAAGATTCTACAAGTCCATGAAGATTCTCTCTATAGAGATATCAATAGCATTCTATAGATATGCTACAGAATATATTGTGATGCAACTCAGCCTGGAATTGCAAATGCCCTACTCTTAACCGCTTGTACCTGTAGAGTGGTGAACTGGCTTATGACTTACTTCCATCCAATCCAGGATGGCTGGAAGTATCACCAAGGATACATGTCATCCTTGGCTTCCTTTGTTCCTTCTGGGAGAAGATATATGGGCTTGTATGTCAGACTTAAGAATAGTTGTTGCAGTTATCTTTTCATAATTTGAATTACTTCAAACAAATGTTTTTGTAACATTTTCTGGTCTCGTCAAAATAGCACCAAGATTTTATGCACAAAATTGTGATAAAACTTTTTTTAAATTGCAGATGCTGATAAGCTGCATTTGAACAGAAAATGCTGGAAACCCTCCACAGGCCAAACAGCATCTATGGAAAAAAACCCAAAGGTAATGGTTTAGGTCAGAGATCTTTCACAAGAAATATATGGAGAGATAATAAAGGTAATTTTAAGTTGCTGTAAATATGGTATGAGAGGTTGACAAGACAGAGGGAATATCTGAGATAAGGTGAGGCCAGGCCAAATGAGTTAATGGGGCAGTTAGAAGTAGATTTTTTTGTGTGCGTTCCTGTGTAGCATTCTGCACAAGCCTGGCTGTACTAATGTAAAGTGAAAAAACGGAACTATGATACCTCATCTGCAGAATCTGAGGGAGTCCATTTATTTTCCACTTGCTCCAAAGTATTCACACCTCCAAAGGTGTGGATTGAATTTACTATCTCAGTGGGGCCAAATTAGTGTTTTAAAAGTTTAGTGTAATTTGTCCATTTTGTGAACTCTTTGCATCTATTTATGGATCTATTTACACTTATTTTGGACGGACTTGATTTTACTCACATTATTCAATCTTATCATTTCTCAAAGATATACAATTGGTCCAACATCAAGCTGTACTTTATTTAGTGTCACATCATTTTATAATTGCAAACTAATTTCTAAATGTGTGGAATCCCTGGGTTATAAGCATTGAAGCCACAACATAAGGCTTCACAGCTTGTTAATGTATTCCAGAAACATCAGACAATAATTAAAAGTGTGTCTGGCTCCAGCACTCTAGACATTAGGAAAGAACACCCACAATCCACTGAAACTTTGGCGCTTTAAAATATTGCCATGTTTTCAAATTAATTTGAAGCTTCCATGGCACAGTACACATAATATAATCTGGAAATTCATGGGTGCATGTGTCATCTTGGTTCATTTAGGAGTAGTCTCACCTCTGAGTTCACACGCCACAACACAATCATAAATTTCAGCCTATGATCTCGGCTGCCTTTCGTGCAGTGTGGCATTGACTGGACTCCCCACCAAAATTGCTGAGATTATCTGGTGTTTGTTGGACCTTGCTGTGTGAAAACTGCTTATTATCTTTGCCTATGTAACAATCCCACACTTAGAATGTAATCTGCTACCTGTAACATTCAAGAGATGCAATGTAAATATAATGCAGATGAAAGTAGTTTATTTTCTATATTGAATAGAAAGCTAATGCCATTTCCATTCTCATCTAGAGGATACCACGAAAAGCAAAGAAAATATTCAAAGATAAATTAAGATATGATTGAAAACATAAACGTATGCATCACTTACTCAGCTTCTTAGAGAAGTACAGTAATTGTACAATTCACAGGTTACACACACAGCTTCCACCCAAGCAGTGTTGATGAGATTTTATATTTTAGACATTTTATTATTCAGTCAAGGGATGTGTACACAGTACACCGTTTGCAAGGCCAGCATTTACTGCTTTTCCTTACATGCCCTTCATACATTCATAATGCCATACAGTCTGGCTGGCTGGCTGGCTCATCAATTCCTTGCCAACCATCAAGCAATCATTTACACTAAACTCATTTTTTATTCTCCCCATATTTCTATCAACTCTCCCCAGATCCTACCACTCACACACTGGAGATAGTTAGTTTACCAAACCACTCATCTTTGGGATGTAGGAGCCATCTGGAATGGCCGAAGGAAAGTGTGCAATCTCCACACTGACAAGACCAGTAGTCAGGATTGAACCCAGGTCAATGAGACAGGTGTTATACAGCTGCCTCACTGCTGTCCATCCATAATTATGTGGTACATTAATGTCAACCAATGGCAGCTTTTATCTCGAGCATACTGAGTACTTTTTTAATGGGTTTCAGTATATTCTCTATCAAAAGCCTTCTCTAATGCCGATTTCCTGTAAAATCACATTATTGTAAAAGCCACTGAATTGAGTTGAAGAAGCACTCCTTTTACATTGATATGGTCCTGTAAAAATGCTGAAACTAATGATAAATCTTTAATCTGCTCAGAAGCCTGTCATATAAAATGAAATATCTCTTCTGATCCTCATGCGTGCAATATTTGATCCTAATACTTGAACAATGCACGATAAAGCATAATCACCGGAGGTAAAATAAAGATAAGTAGCAAACGGTAAACTGGGAGATTTGATCACACAACAGAAGAGTTCATCTGGAAATCAGTTATAAATAGTATTATTTATTTATCTTTTTTTTAAACTCAAGAGTAACTAAGTGGAATGAGTAAGTTAAAAATATCATCTTGATTCGTGAATATATTCTCCCTCTGTGCATTAAGAACTGCAGATTAATCAACTTAATCTATGTGTAATCTGTATAGGGAACTGATTTTGTATTAAAAAGTGATCTCACAGTTCTAACCACTTCAACAAAAAAAAGCTCTCTTAATCTGAACTAAAGGTGTCCAAAATAAAATCAATTGTGAAAGGACCTCATTATTTCAACCAGTCATTTAACCCTCTGCACTATTGCTGTCTACACATTCATGCTGCAATCTGGAAAAACTAGTAATTCAAGTTTTATTTTCTGCAATTAAATGTTATGACAAACAATGAAGCCATCCATTGTACCAGACCTCTGCATTTGCCAGCTGTTTTTCTGCAGCCTTTACATTCATCCATTAACCTTTAAGCTACCACCGAGGGAACACCAGAGGAGTTCATGCTATTTCCTTTGATGTCTCTTCCCATAATAAATGGACCATATGCCCGTGAAAAGGGATTTGTGACTTTGGATTTCAGGCCTGGGAAATTCAGACCTTTTACACTCACAGAACATATTCCATTCGACAGTAAATGGCAATAGAGCTGAGGAAAAAAAAACAGCTCAGGAACAAACTTAAAGTTGCACCTCAATTATGAGCACGCTGAAAGTAAACTTACGTTGGTCAAGACTCTGAAAGGTGTATCCCTAAAACAATGAAGGGTATTTGTTTCTTTCATAATTGGAGTTGAACCAGAAAGGGGAAAATCACCTTCAGATCCTTCCAAACCATCTGTCACATGCAATTCAAAGAGCTTAGAAATGTAACTGAGAACAAACATATGGCAACAAATTAATTCAAAAAAACAATTCCAGGTTTGCTTGGATACAAAGCTATGCATCTTTATTTCAAATTTTAAAAAACAACCAAAATCTATCATCCTTTTCAAATTATTACCAATTGATTTATCACGCTGTTTCTGCTGGTAATTTCTGCCAACATTATTAATTGTTCTTTGGCTCTGCCACCATTTGACACCGCCTGAAAATTGCCTTCATCCTCTCTCCAAACTTGCTGCCTGCCCATTTCTAAAGTTTAACTCTGTAAAGATCACCAAGACATTTCCGAATAGACGTGGGTCAACCCAGAAAGAACTGGAGTTGAATTATGTAATCCAGATTACACTGTCTGGAAAGTTAGTGGGCACAGATTCAATCACAGCATTCAAAAATACATCAGACAGGAACTTGTAAAATAAACAAATTTAATTCGATGGGAGAACAATAGGAAAATGGCACTAATTGACCAGTGTGAAAGGTCATGTTGGCTCATATGTCCTTCACCTTGATTCACATACTTTTTTTTCTACAAAACTGTTGAAGCTGTTCTTTGGAACAGGAATTTAGAAGGATGAGAGGAGATCTTATAGAAACATTTAACAATCTTAAAGGATTGGACAGGCTAGATGCAGGAAAAATGTTCCTGATGTTGGTTGGGGGAGTCCAGAACCAGGGGTCACAGTTTAAGAATAAGGGGTAGGCCATTTAGAACTGAGATGAGGAAAAACCTTTTCACCCAGAGAGTTGTGAATCTGTGAAATTCTCTGCCACAGAAGGCAGTGGAGGCCAATTCACTGGATGTTTTCAACAGGGAGTTAGATTTAGCTCTTAGGGCAAAAGGAGTCAAGGGATATGGGGAAAAAGCAGGCTGTACTGATTTTAGAAGATCAGCCATGACAAGGTCCCACACAAGAGATTAGTGTGCAAAATTAGAGCACATGGTATTGGGGGTAGGGTATTGACATGGATAGAGAACTGGTTGGCAGACAGGAAGCAAAGAGTAGGAATTAACAGGTCCTTTTCAGAATGGCAGGCAGTGACGTGGGGTGCCGCAAGGTTCGGTGCTGGGACCCCAGTTATTTACACTAAATATGAATGAAATAGACGAGGGAATTAAATGTGACATCTCCAAGTTTGCGGATGACACAAAGCTGGGTGGCAGTGTAAGCTGCGATGAGAATGCTATGAGGCTGCAGGGTGACTTGGATACGTTAGGTGACTGGGCAGATGCATAGGGAGAAGGGGGGGAGGAGAAGGGGGGGGAGGAGAAGGGGGGGAGGAGAAGGGTGGGGAGGGGAAGGGGTGGGAGATAAGAGGGGGGAGAGATGTGGTGGGGGGAGGAGAGTTGGGGTAGCGCGGGGAGGAGAAGTGTGGGGGGATCAGTAAGTTGTGGTGGCGTCGGGCGGTTGTTGGGCTTCTCCCGGTTGTTTGGAGGAGAAGGAGGTGGGGGGGGGGGGGAGAGGAGTGGAGACACTTTTAAGAGGGCCAGACCAACTTTTAATAAGCCAGAGATACACAGCTGTAAAGTTTTGCGGGCATTTAACATTACCGGTAGGTTTTCCTTGGTTCTGAAAACTCGTGCTTACTTTTTTTCCCCCCAATGAGCCAATGCCTGGTCAGCAATGGAGATTACCTACGGCTACCTCGACTACCTACAACGACATGGCTCCCCCACTACCACTGCACTACGTGTTCAAAAGTATCGATTTTCTCCATGCCGACCAATTTTTGCTCGCAGAAAATTTTTCAACTCTTCTCGACCATGAAGGAGACTTACCAGTGACCACCTACGATCATATGTCGACCATGCTACGAGCTTGTGGCGAACATAGACTCTCCTAAACTCGCCAATAAGGTTATCATAGTGGGACAGGCCCTTTAGATGTCGCTCTTAGGGCTAAAGGAATCAAGGGATATGGGGAAAAAGCAGGAATGGGGTACTGATTTTAGACGAACAGCCATGATCATATTGAATGGCGATGCTGGCTCGAAGGGCCGAATGGCCTACTCCTGCACCTATTTTTCTATGTTTCTTTCAAGCTAATGGATAAAATTAAGGTTCACAATATGTTTTTCCTTCCTGTGCATGCATGAGTGGCTTTTTTAATACTAGAAATATGAAGAAAAGATATAAGGGGTTAAAAGGATGTTTAGTGAGGGGGGGGGGTAATTATATTAGGCAGTAATTTCATTATCAAATAGATAAGAGTACAAAAGTCTCTGAATAAAGCTTGACAGATCATTAGAACTCTTCTAAAGTAGTTTGAATTACATTTTAATTGAAGTCTGTAACTTAGCTGGGGGGAAGAGGCTTTATGTGTTTTTAATTACATAGAATTAAAATTTAATCAATCTGTGATACGACTTGAACCGTTTTAATACTCATTACAAGCTTTCCAAAACAGTCCTTGGGAAAATATTCAACCTGAAATATTATTTTGTCAAAAGGATCCTAACTGTATTTAACCAGCCGTGAGCAGAAAGACAGATCAGCTTTCCTGCCCGATAATTGCAGTTCAGTAGTTGTCAGGTGGAAACAAAAGATCATAAGGCTTCCTTTTCTGGGAATGTGAGGAAAATCTCTGAGCAGAAAGTAACCTGGCTGTAAATGAAAGCGAAGCTGCAGCTAAAACCCTCTAATGCCCCCTTATGCTACTGGTGATCAGGAGATTAAACACACACGGTATTTTGTGTCATAAATCCTCCCAAGTTAAAAACGCATTCCTCCACTGCCACTGACAACAAAATTCAGACAAAAAGGTTGTGGAAGCACAGAAATATTCTAGATCTATGAGATTTCTATTCTTTGCAGTACATCCACTGATTCCCATCAGGGTTCCTCTTGTAATAGTTTGACCAAGATGGCCATCTCATTTTTGAGAAACTGAACTTTACCATCCTCATCCAAAGATTGGTTCCACATGAAATTCTTCTCCTTTCTTTTGTTAGTTGCAAACTTGACGATTACAATGTCAATGAAATCCTCTATTTCCTCTAAGTTGTAATTCTTCAAACTGAGCATCTTACTAACACACTGGTCCACCTCACCCATTACTCTGACCATAGCATGTTTTGAAGTCAATAGAAGCCAAAACGCAGAGCAACACAAGAATAGGCCCTTCGCCCCCCAATGTCTGTGGCAAACATGATGCCAAGTTAAACTAATCTCCTCAGCCTGCACGTGAACCATATCCTTCCATTTCCTGCATGTCCATGTGCCTATCTAAAAGCCTCTTAATGTCACTAATGTATCTGCTTCCACCACCACTCCTGGCAACGCATTCCAGGCACCCTCCACTCTCTGTGTAAAAACTTGCACAGCACAGATCCTTTATATTCACCTTTCTCACCGTAAAGCAATGCCCTCTAGTCTTTGACATTTCCACTCTTGGAGAAAATGTTCTATTCTGGGAATAATAGATCAGCGGCACAAAATATGCTCTATGCTGGCTTTTTCACAATACACTAAGGGTATGGCATGAAATCCTTGTTTTCTAAGTTTATTGCAAGGTAGATCTGAAAAAAACTGTTTTTAATATAAGCTTCGTACATAACAACTAACAAGTCCAGTGGAGTGGAACATGTTCAATACCACTTCATCCCACTGAATAAGTGAGTATACCTCAGTCATCAGTTTCATTAAGAAATGAGTTGACAACAGGGTCTACCCTAACCTGAATCTTTGGATGAACAAGGAAGTTGCTCGTCCAAATCTGAGGGTTTCAAGAAGAATGATCCCATGCTGTATAAGAATGCAAAGTATGAGTCTGTACTGACTATCAAGAGATAGGCTCAATGTTTTCAAGAGAGATTTAGATCTAGCTCTTAGGGCTAACGGAATCAAGGGATATGGGGAGAAAGCAGGAATGAGGTACGGATTTTGGATGATCAGCCATGTTCATATTGAATAGTGGTGCTGGTTCGAAGGGCCAAATTGTCTACTCCTGCACTGATTTTCTATGTTTCTATCAGTCACCTATTTAACTAATGCTGATTTTCTTTTAATCCTCCCACATTTCCATCAACATTTCACATATTCTACCACTCACCGTGGCAATTTATTGTGGTCAATAAACCTACCAACCTGCAGACGTTTCAAATATAGGAAGAAGGTAGTAAGGGTATCAGGAGTTATGGGGAGAAGGCAGAAGAATGGGATTAAGAGGGAAAGATAGATCAGCCATGATTGAATGGCGGAGTAGACATTATGAGCTGGATGGCCTAATTCTGCTCCTAGAACTTATAAACTGGAGTACCCAGAGAAAACTCAGCAGGTCATCGAGAGAATGTGCAAACATTACAGGACAGGATTGGTGATCAGGACCAACCCTTGTTCATTGGAGTGGTGAAGCAGCTGTTCTACTAGCTGCATCACTCTGCACCGAATGACGGCTTATATTTGAAAATCTATTATGATACCAGCAATTGGTGATGCCAATTCAGGAGTGGCACAGTAGCGCAGCTGGTAGAGCCGCTGCCTCAAAGCACCAGATATCTAGGATCGATCCTGACCTCGGGAGCTGCCTGTGTGGTGTTTGCACATTCTCTCTATGACTTTGTGGGTTTTCTTCGGGCACTCCGGTTTCCTCCCACATCTGAAAGACGTGTGGGTTTGCAGGTTATTTGGCCTCTGTAAATTGCCCCTCGTGTGTAGTGAATGGATGAGAAAGTGGGATTACATAGAACTGGTGTGAATGGGCGATCGATGGTCGGCATGGACATAGTGGGTCGGAGGGCCTGTTTCTATGCTGTATCTTGCAATGTAGTCAATTGCAGTAGACAACATAATTTATCCAAGAGGAAATTAACAAGATTCTGTTGAGGTGTGAAGAAGAGGTATGAAAAATTTACAAAAAATAAGGAAAATTCTTTATAACGATCACCAGCTGATCTTGGCAGCTGACATCAGAATGGTGAGGATATGTTGCGATTAGCTGCTATAAAGCCAGACCCTGGCAGACACTCAAGCATAATTAGTGATCTACATTATGCTACAAATGAGAAAGGCCACCACTAGTATCAAATGTTATATCAATAGGGATTTCCACGTTTCTGAAGTGTTGAAGAAACAAGAAATTATTTTTTTCACATACATAAAACCATTCTCAAGTATTAGTTCAGAAGAATGAGAGGTGATTTCATGGAAATATACAAAATTCTTATGGGGCTGGTCAAAATAAATAGAGACTGTATGTTCTCGTGGCTGGGTGACTAGAAATGAGTCTTAAAATACAAAGTCTCTGTCCCGCCCACTCCCCTGACATCAGTCTGAAGAAGGGTTTCGACCCGAAACGTCACCCGTTCCTTCTCTCCAGAGATGTTGCCTGTCCCGCTGAGTTACTCCATCAGTTTTGTGTCTACTCTCAAAATAAGTGTCAGGCATTCAGAAACAATTTCTTCATCCAGAGAGTGTTGCATCCGCTACCTGAAGATGAAAAGGTGGCTGGAAAGAATCCAGATATTCAACAATTATCTGATAATCAGGACAGGCATGAAATATGTCCTAACACCCAAGGAAACCTGGACAGTCATGGATTCTTTAACTTGTGAAATGTGAACCAGCACCCCTGAGCACACATAATTGAGAGAGACATTTCATACCATTTCATCTTTTGCAACATAAAAGGAGCCCAATTGGCCCAGCACGTCAGTTCCATCCACTCTAATCTCCATTTATTTCCTTGTTATGTATCCTCTCTCAAATGACTATCCCTTTCAAGAAAGAAGGGCCTAATCAAGGACAGTGAAATAAACATTTTAAGGGACATCTTAACCAAAATTCTCTTTGATACAAATGTCTTTGACTCAATTCAGCAACCCATTGCATGGTTTAGTTTTACCACTACACTGGACATACACAAAGTTTATGGCAAATGAAAAGCAACACAACAACAACAGCAAATAAAAAACAGGCAATTTTTCAAATTTTCAAAGGCTCAGACTTTCTGTCATTAGAGATTTGTCTTCATACTGTTTGTGACGTAATATCAAGACACAATTGTAATCAACAATGCACCAGAGACCCATGCCAGCACAGCCTGGAGTAAAGTAAGATTACGTGATCTTTCCCTCCTACTTCATAATCTTTCCAACTACAATAATGAATCATGTTTCCAATAAGGTTCCCATTGCATTAGAAATAATCAATGAAGCAAATAGGAAAATGCCTTATCTTCAGTTCAGTTGCACTCCAGAACAAAGGACATTTCAACCTCAGTCTTCAAGATGCAGTGTATAAACTTTGCTGTATATATGCACATTCAGAAAATCAAACTCCAAATCACTTTTGACCATTGCACACACCTACCGGAGTATAGACCTTCTTTTCTGATCTCCTTTCTCTTAACATCCTCAAGACAAAGAGTTAACCTGCCTGTGCCATGCAACACTCCCCTGACAATAGCAGTCTATCGCGAGACTCTGTGAAATGTGGATCCGGAAGCAACGTTTCAATAAAAGGAGACATCAGTTTTGAAAGCCAGCATTGCTTCTTGTGCAACACTGTCCATCTAATGGAAAGAAGGTTCAAGGGTCATGACTTTAAACACAGTGCAAAGTTCAACGGTCCACTGGATAGCAATGATCCCCACTCTCATGTGTACTTTGGAGACCTACAGCAGGCAGTCCTCACAGCACAGAAGGTATATCATCAATATTGTCCTGTGATATCCTTAAACCACTATCAGGATAACCATGTCACCAATTTTTCCAGGCCAGTTCCTAGGATTTAGGCTCTGGTTATACTGAGAGAGTTCAAATGAGCATGCCCAATACTAGACTTGCAAAGTACTAGTAACTTAGGATTTCACTTATATCTTCAGGTTTTCTAGACGGAAGCATGCAGAAAGAAGTTCAGAGACAACAGGAGAAGGAGCACACTACCTTCCATACACACCATCCAATTGCCCAATCCGGCACCTCCAGACTGATCTGCAGCAGAGTCGGAAACCTGCACTGGCTACAATAGCCAGCTTAACACCCATGGAGATGATGTGGAAGTAAATCATCTTAAATCCCACGGGGCTTCGTTTAAGAACATTTAGACAGGTACATGGATACAACAGGTTTAGAGGGATAGGGGCCAAATGCAGGCAGGTGGGACAAGTGTAGATGGGGCATCTTGTGCGGCCAAGTTGGGCCGAAGGGCCTATCTGTAGGACTCTGACTGTGAAAGTAATAAAGCAACAGAGCAGCCAGAACATCAATATGTGATATATATTTATAAACATCAAGAGAAAAATGACCGAGTAATTTGTATTCATCCACAGTTACACTGTGCAGGTAACTGGCAATATGTTTCACTTGATCAGGCACACACCAGAGCCAATCTTATCTGGCAATGTGCACTTATGCACAGACATACATGATGAAAGAGTTTGACTGAAATAAACATTAAGGCAATCGACACTCCAATGACATAATTTAATAGAAAGATCTATTTTTTATTCAAACACATTCAACTGGTTTGCACAATGTGTTCACTGGTATGAAATATGCACTGCAAAATAGTATATACTTCCCAGGGAATATTTCCAATGTTTTCATTCTGATTCATTCAAGCATGGTTATGAAGCATGTTCTAGGGTTGGCTTTGCAGACACAGGGGTAAAGCTGTATAACCAAAACTGATGACACATCTGAATGACGGGCATACCCTGAGTCATGGATCCAGATAGCTGGGAAATAGGCCCTTTGGCCTGTCATGTCTGTGCTGGCCCCATATCATGAACAGCTTCTTCCCTGCTGTTATCAGATTACTGAATAGTCATAGAACATAGAACTGTACAGCACAAGAACAGGACCTTTGGCCAACTCATATCTGCCTGCACTTAAACCATATCCCTCCATTCCATGTATATCCATCTGCCTATCAAAAAGTATTTTAAATGTCTCTATTGCACTTGCCTCCATCACCACACCTAGCTGTGTGTTCCACACACTCACCACCCTCTGAGTAAAAAACTTGTCCTGCACATCACCTTTAAACTTGTCCCTCTCACCTAAAGCTATGCCCTCTCGTATTTGATATTTCCTTCAAAAAGGAAAAAGATTCAAACTGTCTACTTTTCAGACTCTTCATAGAGCCACAGAGTCATAGAGCTTGGAGACAGACCCTTCAGCCCAACTTGCCCGAACCAACAATAATACATCAATCGGGTCTCCCCTCAACTTCTGGCACTTCATAAAAAACAGTATTTCCTTTGATCACCACTCCTTTCCTTCTTCCTACTTTAAGCGGCAGGGGGCGCAGTGGTAGAGTTGCTGCCTTACAACATCAGAGACCCGGGTCTGATCCTGACTATGATGGGTGCTGTCTGCACGGAATTTGTATGTTCTTTCTGTGGCCACGTGGGTTTCCTTCGTGTGCTCCGGGTTTTCTCCCACACTCCAAAGACGAGTTAATTGTAGGTTAATTGGCTTCGGTATAATATGTAAATTGTCCCTAGAGTGTAATATAATGCTAGTATATGGGGATCACTGGTGGGCGTGGACTTGGTGGGCCGAAGAGCCTGTTTCCGCACTGTATCTCTAAAACTAAAAAGAAAAAAAAACGCAAAACTCTACAACTTAAAAAAAGCTAAATTTCTAAAGGGCCTGTCCCACTTACACGACCTTTACAGGCGACTGCCGGCACCCGTGATAGGTCGCCAAAATTTCCAACATGTTGAAAATTCAGCGGCGACCAGAAAGACTCTATGACTCTTTAGAGACCTCTCACGATCATAGGAGACCTCTCATGACCATACAGGCAACCCCTGGCAACATGTCGCGGGAGACCTCTCATGACCATAGGAGACCTCTCACGACCATGCAGGCTGAGGTCTCCAAAGCGTCGTAGCATCTTTCTGTTCGCCGCTGGATTTTGAAAATTTCGGTGTCCTATGACGGGTGCCGGCAGTCGCCCGTAACGGTCGCGTAAGTGGGACAGGCTCTCTTAGTTCACTTTAAAGACCATATTTCTGAAATGTTGTTTCTATTTCTCTCCCTAGAGAGGGCACCTAAACGTCTAAAGGGGCTGTCCCACTGCTGTGACGTAATCTGCGAGTTTAGAAGAGTTTGCCCTCGACTCAAACTCGCAGCATGGTCGACACGAGGTCCTAGGAGGTCCTATGAGGTTATTGGAACTGTCCTTCATGCTCGAGGGATGTTCCCGAACACTCGTGGCCTCAGCTAGGTTGCGCAAAATTTTTCAGCATGTTGAAAATTTTTCCGCGAGTAGATTTCCCCAGTATTCCCCCCCTCCCCTCCCTCCTCTCTCCCCCTCTCTCCCCAGGATGTACCGTACACTGTTACCTTCCTCTTCATCACGGCTGTGAGTTTCAGACAGTGCTCCCCCGCTTTCCCTGGCCTTCGCCTTTGCGATGTGTGTGTGTGTGCAGTCGGTCGATCAGCTCACGGTTTCAACGCTAACGGTCGATCCAGCTCGAAGTTTTCCAGGCGAGTGCCCTCGAGCTTGAAGGTCGAAGACACTCTTCTTAACTCGCGGATTAGGTCGCCGCAGTGGGACAGCCCCTTTAGTATTTTCCACATGTTCTGGTTTTATTTCAGATTCCTGCTTACTGCTTCACAGGATCAGGCCAATTTTGTTGGCTGTTATATTCTAAATCATAATAAAACAAAGTACTTTAATACTATCTACCATAAGCAGCACCTAATGAATGACTGATGATTTTATGTTGAAACTTAATTATCAAGAGACAATTAGACCAAATTAAGTTATTGTTATTCCAGAAAGCAGGTTTCATTACGGAACTTTCCTCATTAGGCATCTTCATCCTTTACCTCATTCTCAATCTCCCTTGAGATATTTTAAATGCTAGAATTATCCTCTTTAAATTTAAATGCATATTTTAGAAATGTTTGCATATATGGTGATATTTTTCATTGTTTTGCATAAAACTCCTCAAACTTTATGCAGCCAAATCATATTTAGAAATATTAAAACCCAATCCTCACGACATTGCAATCAACTCTCTTCAGGCTTAGCTTATTGTAAAGGAAGCAATGTGAAAGATGTAAGTGAAGTGAAAGCTGACTGTTTAGCCTGGAGACGTATTCCATAAATGCAAAAGCAAATTGTAACATCACAGATACCACACTAAATCATTTTTAACTCAGCATTACTAAAGGAAAATCTATTGGTTGAGAATTAAATTATAAATATTAGGAAAGGTTTTGAATTGAGTTTCACTGCATCTGTTTTTCAGGAATGCAAAATGGAGCAAAAGGGGGCTCTGCCCCATGGCCCATAAAGACACAGCCCATATCTATAAAAACAGGTTATTTTTCAGGGGTCTCTCCCAACAAGGACTGACAAATTTGATTAAACATCTTCCCATAGGAAAAAAAATCCCATGTTCTCTACCCAACCAAACTAAACATTGTTTCCCATCTTGAATAATTTTACAATAAATAGGCAAATATTTACAGACAATGTACAAAATGTCTGAGAAGCTTTTTTTATAGAGATAGAGATAGAGCACGGAAACGGGCCCTTTAGTCACTGAGTCCGCACCGACCAGCGATCCCCGCACATTAATAATAACCTAAACAAACCAGGGACAATTTACACTTATACCAAGCCAATTAACCTACAAACCTTACGTCTTTGGAATGTGGGAGGAAACTAAAGACATCTGAGAAAACCCACAAGATCACGGGGAGAAGGTACAAACTCCATACAGACAGCATCTATAGTCAGGATCAAACCCGGGTCTACTGGCCCTAGTAAGTCAGCAACACTACCACTGCGCCACCATGCCTCATTAATTCTCAGTGCCGCTATTCTCCCAGGTTGTTTATAGCGGTAACCAGATCAATAACTGAGACCACAAGATAAGCCGAGAGGATGGAAATATGGTTGACCACACCCAAATCTGCGTATTCGGCTGACTTTTCTTCTTTATTTCCTAATTTTTCGGCATTATTCACCAGTAATTACCCAATCCATGGTTCATGCTGACACCTTTCTCAACTTTCAATCCCTTTACGTCTATTTTTCTATCTCTCTTTCCTGGGTGACAACTTTGTTTTCCTCTCAGCTCTCCTGCAATAATAATGTAATACTACTACATGGACAGGGGTGAATTCTCATTAACCCATGATTTATCATCAACAGAATATTTTGCTCTTTGCCTGTGAAGGACATTCTGATTGGCTTTTACTGTTGATCCCCTGTGTTAAACATAGTTGAAATGTGCACAGTGGCCCATGCATGTGAGGATGCATAAAAATTCTGTTGTTTTGCTTGATTACCTTTGGAGATCAGGGAATATTTATGTGGAATTTGCTCTCTGATGATTCAGAAGCCAGAATAAATTCCATGATGACGTACATGATAGATTCATGGGAGAAAAGACCATGTCTGGACTACAGCATACGGTTTTGGTCTCTTTATGTTAAGAGGCAATGTAGTCAAAGTTAATTGGATTTAGAATTGTTTAGGTTAATTATTGTCAAGTGTAGCGAGCTACAGTGAAATGATTTATTTTGTGTGCTATCCAAACAGATCAGATAATCCTATACATAAAAAGAATCAAGTGAAACACATATAAATAGATAGAGCAAAGGGGAAGATAAATACTGGAGCATATAGTTCTTAGCATTGTAGCGCAACAATTCCATTTGTAAAGTCCAATGTCCAAAATGAGGGTAGAGGTGAATCTAACAGTGCCTTAGCTTATAGAAGGAATGTTCAGAAGCCTGATAAAAGAGGGGGGAAAGCTTTACCAGAGTGTGGTGGATTCCAAGAGTGGATTGGCCTATGAAGCACGTTGGTGCACAATGGGTTAGCACATTTGAGTCTGAGGAAGGGTCGTGGCCTAAAATGTCACCTATCCATGTTCTCCAGAGAAACTACCTAACCCGCTGACTTACTTTAGCATTTCCGTCTTTTTTTGTAGACCAGCATCTGCAGTTCCTTATGTCTAACACATTTGAGAGTTAGGAATAATGTGAGGTAATCCTATGGGAGTTTTGTAAGGTAAATGAGAGGAGGAGCCATCTTGGGGAACGGCTGCTAACCAGCAGCCATCCGTTCAATTCATTTTTTTTGAAGTTTTTAGTAAGTCCTGAGCTTCATCTGTTGGAGAAATTGACTTTTTAATGTGGGGGGAAGGGGGTAATTATACTTCTAGGTCCCTACCTGGTCGGTGAGGCAGCTTTTTCTCCGGGCTGCCCCGTCGACCCGTCCTCGCGGCCTACCAGCGGGCGTGGAGCGCTGTTTCCTGGCGGGGACCGCCCAGCACCTCGGCTTCGTTGGCGGCACAGCGCTGGAGCGCTATCGTGGAGCGGAGCGGGCGATGCCTTGCCTGGGTCGCCACGCTGAATCGACGCGCTGGAGCTCCGGTGAGCTGTGACCGCCGAGATCAACACCTCACGGGCTGCGGGTCTGCGGAGCGGAGCGGGCGGCGCCGACTCTAACATCGGGAGCCTGGGAGCTCCAAACCGGCGCGGCCTTGTCGGCTTCAGAAGCCGCGGTCCCCAGCTAGGAAGCGGCCGTTCCAGGTGGCCCAGCCGCTGTGAGGACTCTCCCGACGCCGGGGCAACACCACCCGGCCAGAACGGCCAGGAACATCGGGCCTCCGTAGAGGCAATAGCGGTGGCCTCAATAGGCCTGACTTTGGATGAACTGGGGATGGGGACTGGACATTGTGCCTTCCCCCACAGTGGTATCCACTGTGGGGGGATGATTTTTTTGTGTGTAAGTTAATATGTTAGTCTGTGTCCAAGATGGCTGTCGGAAGGGAGAGTGGACGCTGGCACGCTTTAGCTGCCGCTGCTCTCTTTCACATTGTGTTTTTTTGATTTTTTGTCTTTGGAGCGATTTCTGTCTTTAATTTGTGTATTGGTGATGTCCTTATTATTTATTTTACTCCGACTATATGTTTTTTTTCTCTTCTGTTAATTTCTGTAAGGTGTCCTTGAGACTTTGAAAGGCGCCCGCAAATAAAATTTATTATTATTATTATTATTAAAATATCTGGGAATATTTTGTCTGGTAGGAAGTCTACAATGAGGTAGCATATCTCAAGATAAAAGATTAGGGGAATTTCCTCTCTCACTGAATATGAATCATTGTAAGTTTCTGCCCATATGTGTTAATGCTGAATCATAACCATATTCAATGCCAAAAATAGTTTTGTTGGAATATAAAGGCTTTGGGGTGCAGGCAGGAAAATAAGAGTTGAGGATTAAATAGATCTGTCACAGCAGCCTAGATGAGTAGCTGCAATGCACTTTGTGCATGGTACACATTGTGGGCCAGTAGTGGAGGGAATAAATAATTGTGCACTGGTAGTAGATGGTATATCAATCTTTCTCCCAGAATGTATCATGATTTTTGACTGTTACAGCTGTACTCGTCCAGGTAAATGGATAATCATGCATCACAATCCTGACTTGAAGATGATGAAATGGCTCTGGGGTGTCAGGAGATGAATCACTTACTACCATATCAATATTTATCTGGTTGTGTTGGTTTAATTTCAGGTCAATGGTGATCCATAGGACATTGATGAAGGGGATTCAGTTCTGGTAATGACACTGAATGTCAAGAGTATGTGTTGAGATTCTCTTGTTGAATATAGTATTGATACAAATATGATATCCCATTTATCAACCTGTGTCTAAATCTTGTTATGTATAGACAAAGACTGCTTCATTTTCTGAAGTGTTGCTAAGCAGTCAAATATTGTGGATTCATCAGCAAAAATGTCCACTTTGTGTGTTATGGTGGAATATGGTCAATCATGACCAGTCATTAGACACAAAATGCTGGAGTAACTCAGCGGGTCAGGCAGCATCTCTGGAGAGAAGGAATGGGTGACGTTTCGGGTCAAGAGATGCTGCCTGACCCGCTGAGTTACTCCAGCATTTTGTGTCTACCTTCGATTTAAACCAGCATCTGCAGTTCTTTCCTATACACAAAAGCTTTAGAATTAGTTTAGCCAATGGGAACCCCCCCACCCCCCAAAAGTGCAAGAGCTGTGGTGATTGACCTTCACCAGCCAAGACTATCTTCCCTTATATGTATGACTCTAACCATCACAGTGTTTTCGCTCAGATGTACTTTAGCTTCAGTTTTACAATGCCACATTCAGTCAAATGCTGTCTTGATATAAAGGACTCCTTGGTGAATACCGAAGAAAATAAATTGTTCAATATCTCCCCCATCTCTTTTGGCTCTGCAGATAGCTGTCCACTCTGACTCTCTAATGGACCAATTTTATCCCTTGTTATCCTTTTGCTATTAACATAGTTGTAGAAACCCTTTGGATTTACTTTCACCTTACTTGCCAAAGCAACCTCATATCTTCTTTTAGCTTTTCTAATTTCTTTCTTAAGATTCTTTTTACATTCTTTATACTCCTCAAGCACCTCATTTACTCCATGCTGCCTATAATTATTGTAGATCTCTCTCTTTTTCCGAACCAAGTGTCCAATTTCCCTTGAAAACCATGGCTCTTTCCAATTTTTACTATTTCCTTTCAACCGAACAGGGACATAAAGATTCTGTACTCTTAAAATTTCACCTTTAAATGTCCTCCATTTCTCTTCCACATCTTTCCCATAAAACAAAATGTCCCAATTTACTCCTTTTAAATCCTTTCGCATCTCCTCAAAGTTAGCCTTTCTCCAATCAAAAATCTCAACCCTAGGTCCAGTTCTGACCCACTCCATAATTATATTGAAACTAATGGTATTGTGATCACTGGTCCCGAACAGTTCCCCAACGCATACCTCTGCCACCTGACCCGTCTCATTTCCTAACAGGAGGTCTAGCACCACCCCTTCTCTAGTAGGTACTTCTATGTATTGCTGCAAAAAACTATCCTGCACACATTTTACAAACTCCAACCCATCCAGCCCATTTACAGAATGTGTTTCCCAGTCTATGTGTGGAAAATTGAAATCTCCCACAATCACTACCTTGTGCTTACTACTAATATCTGCAATCTCCTTACATATTTGCTCTTCCAATTCTCGCTCCCCATTTGGCAGTCTATAATACACCCCTATAAGTGTTGCTACCCCTTTCCCATTTCTCAGTTCCACCCAAATAGCCTCCCTAGACGAGCCCTCTAATCTATCCTGCCAACGCACTGCTGTAATATCTTCCCTGATAAGCAATGCAACATTCTTTGCCTCCAGTCAGGACCAAACAACAAAGAGAACCATTTTTTTCAGCCAATTTGAGATGAATTTCTGCAGTTTAATGTTCATGGCAGTATCTGGCTTTACATCGAACTTCAGTTGTTCTCTTGAGTTGGCAAGTATCGTGCGTGATGTTTCATTAAGTTGGTCAGAGTAAACGTTCTATAAATGTTAAATGCCGATACTGATTTGAAGTGCCAATGCTGCAGCAGTGTGTACACAATATGTTATAGCATCATACAGTTTAGAAATGAATTGAAGTAGAGAACTATGGCATGTACAAACATGCATTAAAATGCTATTGAAATCAAGATCTAATTGGGCCACATCTAGAGGATTGTATTAAGCTTTAGGCACAGCGTCATTAAAAGGTTATTTATTGCAACCACATTGTCACATTTTTCTGAGGGAAGGATGTCCAGAACAAAGAGGCATAATCTTAAATTCAGAGCTGCTTAATATGCCTTCATGCAAGGGGTAATGGAAATATGGAACAGTGATCCTAAAGTGTTGTTGAAGTAGGTAATTTGAAAATATGTTTAACCTAAAGTTGTTTTAGATTTTATTGGTACAGAGCAACAGTGCCATTAAATTACAAGTCAGGCATGGCAGAGCAGGTATGAGTGTCCAAACCTCCCATCTTTCACAGTGAAAACAGAATTCAACCCGATTTCTCCCTGAACAAACTAGTCATTTGTTGCTGGCTGCCAAGATAAAAGTGTTTCTATGACTGAGAATAAAATAATTGCCTTTCTGTGAATTATTCTCCTTTAAATAGTCATAGTGATACAGTGTGGAAACAGGCCCTTCGACCCAACTTGCCCACACCAGACAACATGTCCCAGCTACACTAGTCCCACCTGCCCGCATTCGGTCCATATCCCTCCAAATCTGTCCTATCCATGTTCCTGTCCAACTTTTTATTAAACATTGGGATAGTCCCAGCCTCAACTACCTCCTCTGGCAGTTTGTTTCATACACCCACCACCCTTTGTGTGGAAAGGTTACCCCTCAGATTCCTATTAAATCTTTTCCCCTTCACCTTAAACCTATGTCCTCTGGTCCACAGTTCATCTACTCTGGGCAAGAGACTCTGTGCATCTGCCCATCTCTTCCTCTCATGATTTTATACACCTCTATAAGATCACCCCTCATCCTCATGCGTTCCAGGGAATAGATTCCTGGCCTACTCAACTTCTCCCTATATCTCAGATCCTCTAGTCCTGGCAACACCTTCGTAAATCTTCTCTGAACCCTTTCCAGCTTGAGAATCTATGCTGCCTGCATAATGTAGCACCCCAACGTAACAAGGAGCTCTGAAATGATAACCTGGATAAGGTGGCAGCTGTGTAAATGGGTAAGTCCTGGACAAATAGAAGAAATTAGGATTTATCTATTAACAGTGGGACAACACCTCAAAATTGTAGCTAACAATACTTCTTCTGAAGAACAAAGTAGCATTTCAAAAGAGATTTGTTTTTATGGCTGCTGTATTTAAAGTGCAGATTGTCACACACAAGTAAGTGCACCATGATTGAATAAATCACTTTGTTTCAACTATGAAGAATACTTTGTGCGGGATGGTCGATTAGTTAGCAGTTAGGTAGCAGGATGACATTGGGTGATGTCAAGGTTTGTGAGGAATTGAGGCTGCATTCTTCCTACCAAGTAGGGATTTTTCCATCGTCTTGGGTCAGGTTGCCCCGAGACCTACTCACCATTACGGACTCACTCCATCGTACTGAACACTTCCCCACTGCAGGAGCTGGCCTTAAATGGCCCTCATCTTCTACCCCAGGTAAGTTTGGACAGGAGGTACTGCTGGTGGTGAATTCAGAAATCAGGTTCCAGTTCAATTTAGGCCATTAAATAATAAAAAAAACAGGAGATGCTGGGAATGCTCAGCAAGCCAGGCAGCATCTACAGAGTGAGAAATAGTTAATATTTCAAGTCAATGACCATTCGATGAAAGGTCATTAGTCTGAAACTATAACTTTGTTTCTCCATCCATAGCATAGATACATAGATACATAGACAATCGTTTCTTGACCTCACCGTCTCCATCACAGGAGATAGACTATCAATTGACATCTATCATAAACCTGACTCCCACAACTATCTATCCCACCCTGCTTCCTTTAAAGACTATCACCTACTCTCAATTCCTCTTTCTACGCCGCATCTGCACCCAAGATGAAGTGTTCCATACATCTTAGATGTCCTCATTCTTTAAGGAATGGGGGATTCCCTCTTACATCATAGATGAGGCCCTCATTAGGGTCTCCTCGATATCCCACAGCTCTGCCCTTGCTCTCCCTCCCCCCAGTTGCAACAGGGGCAGAATCCCCCTTGTCCTCACTGAGGCAGAGGTTCACTTGCACCTCCTCCAACCTCATCTTCTGTATCCACTATTCCAGGTGTGAACTATATATCAGTGAGACCAAGCGCAGGCTCACCGATTGTTTCGCTGAACACCTCTGCTCAGTCCGCCTAAACCTACCTGATCTCCTGGTTACAAAACACTTTAACTCCTCCTCCCATTCCCAAACTGACCTTTCAGCCCTGGGCCTCCTCCATTGTCAGAGTAAGGCCCGGCGCAAATTGGAGGAACAACACCTTATATTCCGCTTGGGCAGCTTTTCCCCCAGCAGTATGAATATTGACTTCTCTAATTTCAAGTAACCCTTGCTCTCTCCCCCTTTCCAGTTCGCTGACCAGTCTGACTGTCCTCGATTATATTTTATCTTTGTTTGTTTTGTTGTTACCTTCTCCAGGCTAACAATGATCTATTCTACATTTTCCTTGATACCGTCCCCTTTGTCTCAATTTCACACCATACGCTTCCTTATCTCTGTATCTCCCTCTGCCCTGATTCAGTCTGAAGAAGGGTCTCAACCCAAAACATCACTCATTCCTTCTATCCAGACACTGCCTGTCCCACTGAGTTACAACCAAATTGTGTCTATCTTTTGTTTTTTTCCTTGCATTCCAGTCAACTCCACTTCTCCCCAATTCTCCTGCCACCCACATAAGCAGTAATTATAGTAACATGTTATACTGCCCTGGCATGTGAGAGGAAGCCAGAGCACCAGAGAGAAACCTCTGATCAAAGGGAGAACGAGTATTTCTAACTTTTGTTTTTAGTTCAGATTTCAAGCATCTTCAGTTTTTTTTACTTAGACTCATTAACACTCTGCATCTGCTACCATAACATAATTCTCACAAGGTAATTTTTACATGTAGCAAAACAAATGTATTCACCGCAATTCAGTATTTACATATATACCCATTCTAAATTTGTTTTTATCTTTTTTCTCGTCTTTCTTGATCTTTTCCTACTCTCTCTAATGCTTTCCCATCTTTTGTCCACCTACTTCTGTTTCCCCGTGTTACATGCTGCCAAATTATTTTAGCATTAATCTTTTGATAGGGCGTCACGGTGGCGCAGCAGTAGAGTTGCTGCCTTGTAGCGCCAGAGACCTGGGTTCGATCCTGGCTGTACGGAGACAGGTGTATAGAGTTTGAACGTTCTCCCAGTGACCTGCGTGGGTTTTCTCCTGGTGCTCCGGTTTCCTCTCACATTCCAAAGACATACAGGTTTGTAGGCTAATTGGTTTGCTAAAATTGTAAATTGTCCCTAGTATGTGCAGGATAGCGTTAGTGTGCAGGGATTGCTGGATGGCGCAGACTCGGTGGGCCGAAGTGCCTGTTTCCATGCAACATCTCTAAACGAAACTAAACATGGAATCCGCACTCTCCTGAAGTCCAGACACAGGGCATTCACCTCCGATGATACAGTGGCCTACATGAAGACCAGATACGACCTTGGTAAGGCCATCAGAAAGGCCAAAAGGGACTTCTGCTCCAAACTGGAGGACGAGACAGATGTTCGGCAGCTGTGGCAGGGTCTGAATGCAATCACCTCCTACAAGGCAAAACCAGGAGGCAGCTCGAATGCCGGTGTAACATCACTCCCTGACGAGCTCAATGCATTTTACGCACGCTTTGACAGGGAGAATACTGATGTGCCTGCCCGATCCCCCATTCGCTGCGATGGCATTTCAGTCTCAGTCACAGAGGCCGATGTCAGGAAATCCTTCAGAGGGGTGAACCCCCGAAAAGCACCTGGTCCTGATGGTATACCCGGCCGTGTTCTAAAAACCTGTGCGGACCAACTGGCGGGAGTTTTTACGGACATTTTCAATCTCTCACTTCTGAGGTCTGAGGTCCCCACCTGCTTTAAAAGGGCATCAATTATACCGGTGCCCAAGAAGAGTAAGGTGACATGCCTCAATGACTATCGACCAGTGGCACTAACGCCGGTGGTGATGAAGTGCTTTGAGAGGTTGATCATGGAGCAAATCAACTCCTACATCGACAAAAACCTGGACCCACTGCAGTTCGCGTACCGCCACAACAGATCAACGGTGGATGCGATCTCGCTGGCCCTCCACTCCGCACTGGACCACTTGGACAACAAAAACTCATATGTCAGGCTGTTATTCATTGATTACAGCTCGGCATTTAACACAATCATCCCCTCCAAACTGGTTACCAAACTCGCAGAACTGGGTCTCTGCGCATCCCTCTGCAACTGGATCCTCGACTTCCTCGTCCACAGACCACAGTCTGTTCGTATTGGTGGAAATGTGTCAGCCTCAATAACAATCAGCACGGGAGCACCTCAAGGCTGCGTGCTCAGCCCCCTGCTGTACTCACTCTATACCCATGACTGCGTAGCGAACCACAGTGCGAACTCCATCATCAAGTTCGCTGACGACACCACTATTGTGGGGCGTATCACTGATGGGGATGAGTCAGAGTACAGAAGAGAGATCGAGCAACTGTCCATATGGTGCCAGCGCAATAACCTGGCCCTCAACACCAGCAAAACCAAGGAACTGATTGTGGACTTTGGAAGGAGTAGGAGGGGGACCCACAGCCCCATTTATATCAACGGGTCGATGGTTGAAAGGGTCAAGAGCTTCAAATTCCTGGGCGTGCACATCTCTGAAGATCTTTCCTGGTCCGAGAACACTAATGCAATCATCAAAAAAGCACATCAGCGCCTCTACTTCCTGAGAAGATTACGGAGAGTCGGATTGTCAAGGAAGACTCTCTCTAACTTCTACAGGTGCACAGTCGAGAGCATGCTGACTGGTTGCATCGTGGCTTGGTTCGGCAATTTGAGCGCCCTGGAAAGGAAAAGACTACAAAAAGTAGTAAACACTGCCCAGTCCATCATCGGCTCTGACCTTCCTTCCATCGAGGGGATCTATCGCAGTCGCTGCCTCAAAAAGGCTGGCAGTATCATGAAAGACCCACACCATCCTGGCCACACACTCATCTCCCTGCTACCTTCAGGTAGAAGGTACAGGAGCCTGAAGACTGCAACAACCAGGTTCAGGAATAGTTACTTCCCCTCAGCCATCAGGCTATTAAACCTGGCTCGGACAAAACTCTGATTATTACCAACCACTTTCTGTTATTTGCACTATCAGTTTATTTATTCATGTGTGTATATATTTATATCATGGTATATGGACACATTTATCTGTTTTGTAGTAAATGCCTACTATTTTCTGTGTGCTTAAGCAAAGCAAGAATTTCATTGTCCTATACAGGGACACATGACAATAAACTAACTTGAACTTGAACTTGAACTTGAATCAAATTGGCTGAACAATAATGATGGCAGAAACCTAAGAAGGATGTCGAGGTGGATTATCCACCTGACACCTTAGACAAAAGGTAGCTGCAATTGTTTCATTGTTGCTCTTTATATGATCGACATGTTCATGATTAACTGTGGCAGGGATATGGAGATTTAATCTCATCTATTATTGTTAGAATGATTATCTACATCAACTGTATGCTCCTTTTCCTGACTTACAAACCTGTGGCCTGTTCTACTATGCATGTATGCATGGATCTGCCCCTATCTCCACTCTTCTGCAGCCAGTGCCATTTTTCCAAGCTTGACAGTCATGTGAGAGTTAAATCTGTGACATTATGAGGTTATATGATGGCAGAATAAAATATATTTCCATTGATAGCTCAAAGCACATGATGGACCCTCTGTTTTTAATTGTCAACACTGCTTTGAATCTATGCCATTTAGTAGAATGTGAGAGACGTATCACCATAGAGAATGACCTTGGGGTGAAGTTGGTACTTTATCTCTTCAAGAAATCATGCTTGACTAATCTTCTGGAATTTTTTGAGGATGTAACTAGGACAAGGAAGAGCCAATGGATGTAGTGCACGTGGACTTTCAGAAAGCATTTGATAAGTTCCCTCAAAGGAGATTAGTGGGCAAAGTTAGAGCACATGATATTGGGGGTGGAGTGCTGACATGGATAGAACATTAGTTGGCAGACAGGAAACAAAGAGTAGGGATTAACAGCTCCCTTTCAGATGGCAGGTAGTGACTAGTGGGGAACCACAAGGCTCAGTGCTGGGACCGCAGCTATTTACAATATACATTAATGATTTAGATGAAGGGGTTAAAAGTAACATTAGCAAATTTGCAGATGACACAAAGCTGGGTGGCAGTATGAACTGTGAGGAGGATACTATGAGGTTGCAGGGTGACTTGGACAGGTTGGATGAATGGGCAGATGCATGGCAGATGCAGTTTAATGTGGATAAATGTGAGGTTATCCACTTTGGTGGCAAAAACAGGAAGGCATATTATTATCTGACTGGTGTCAAGTTGGGAAAAGGGGAAGTACAATGAGATCTGGGGGTCCTTGTTCTTCAGTCACTGAAAGTAAGCATGCAGGTAAAGCAGGCAGTGAAGAAATGTTGGCCTTCATTACAAGAGGAGTTGAGAATAGGAGCAAAGAAGTCCTTCTGCAATTGTACAGGGCCCTAGTGAGACCACACCTGGAGTATTGTGTAGTTTTGCCCTCCAAATTTGAGGAAGGACATTCTTGCTATTGAGGGAGTGCAGCGTAGGTTCACAAAGTTAATTCCCAGGATAGCTGGACTGTCATATGTTGATAGAATAGAGCTTGTATACTCTGGAATTTTGAAGGATGAGAGGGATCTTATTGAAACATATAAGATTATTAAGGGTTTGGACACGTTAGAGGCAGGAAACATGTTCCCGATGTTGTGGAGTCCAGAACCAGGGGCCACGGTTTAAGAATAAGGTTTAAGCCATTTAGAAAGGAGATGAGGAAAATATTTTTCACACAGAGGGTAGTGAATCTGTGGAATTCTCTACCTCAGAAGGCAGTGGAGGTTAATTCTCTGGATGCTTTCAAGAGAGATTGAGAATAAAATTGGACATATCATCCTAGGCACCAGATAGACAATAGACAATCGACAATAGGTGCAAGATTAGGCCATTCGGCCCTAGTTCCATTTAGATGGAACTCTTCAAGATAGCGGAGTCAGGGGATATGGGGAGAAGGCAGGAACGGGGTACTGATTGCGGATGATCAGCCATGTTCACAGTGAATGGCGGTGCTGGCTCGAAGGGCCGAATGGCCTAATCTTGCACCTATTGTCGATTGTCTATTGTCTAACTGGTGCCTAGGATGATATGTCCAATTTTATTCTCAATCTCTTCCGATATAACAATTTACAGGCAAGTGAATGCCTTGATAGCCATTTAGAATCCAGTTATCTCGATGAACATCATTGTCATAATTACTGAAAATGCTTATTTTTATTGTATTTTATTTAATTAACTGAATTTAAATCCCTTGGCTGCTGTGATGAGGTCTGAACTCATGTCTTTGATTGTTAATCCAGACCTCTCGATTACTGATCAAATAATAACTACCACAGCCGTTCCCTTCAGATTCACTGCTGTGATTGATGATGATTTTAACAATTTAAATTATTAAATGTTATGTAATACAATTGCTGCTTTTATGTCAGAACGTGAATATGTGCATTTCCAGGATTTCACATATACATCATTTTAATTCAATTATTTGTACTTTTGATATTCTTCCTCATAAGGAATTGTAATCGTAGTGCAATACTAAACTAAACTAATAGCTGGCTAAGTGAATACGTTGTGATACACCCTTGACAAAAGTGAGAGTCATCATCAGCTATGATACCTTGTTTATTGCCTAAATCCCTGCTTGGAATACCTTCCACAAACTCACGTCCAAATATCCTTGCTGCAAGGCATAACATGATCACAAAATCAATGCTTGTGTCATGTCTGAGTGTTCATCTATCTATTATATAAAAGTCTGTGCCTGTCGCCTGCCGTCCGTCCGGCTGCCTTTCTGCCTTTTGATTCGTTTCCATCATGTGATGTCACAATGCCCAATGCTCGCAGATGTCCAATCACAATGCCCAATGCTCGCAGATGTCCAATCGGAATGGATCCATTTACATGTACGGCTTCCGGCTGCATTTCTTCCTTTGATTCACTGCAACTCCGAAACCAGACGCAGAATCGCCGACATCTTTTCCATTTCGGTAGAGATTTCACTTTTCTTTCTAAGTATCCGCTCCTCATTACATTTTGTCGTGTTTAAGTACACGTTTTTAATCAAATCCTTCCCCCCCCCCCCCCCCAATATTTCAAAAATAAACTGGCTTCTCACCCATAGAATCAGCACCAGCCCCAGCCCCTGGTGAACGTTCCATCGTGTGATGTCACAATGCCCGATGCTCACATATGTCCAATCGGAATGGATTCATTTACATATGCCTTTGCAGGAGCCCCAGCCCCTGGTGAACGTTCCATCGTGTGATGTCACAATGCCCAATGCTCAAATACATTGTTGCCATAGAGGGAGTACAGAGAAGGTTCACCAGACTGATTCCTGGGATGTCAGGATTTTCATATGAAGAAAGACTGGATAGACTCGCCTTGTACTCGCTAGATTTTAGAAGATTGAGGGGGTATCTTATAGAAACGTATAAAATTCTTAAGGGGTTGGACAGGCTAGATGCAGGAAGATTGTTCCGGATGTTGGGGAAGACCAGAACAAGGGGTCACTGTTTAAGGATAAGGGGGAAATCCTTTAGTACTGAGATGAGGAAAACATTTTTCACACAGAGAGTGGTGAATCTCTGGAATTCTCTGCCACAGAAGGTATTTGAGGTTAGTTCATTGGCTATATTTAAGAGGGAGTTAGATGTGGCCCTTGTGGCTAAAGGGATCAGGGGGTAAGGAGAGAAGGCAGGTGCAGGATACTGAGTTGGATGATCAGCCATGATCATATTGAATGGTGGTGCAGGCTAGAAGGGCCGAATGGCCTACTCCTGCACTTAATTTCTATGTTTCAATGTTTCCCTCTCCTCACCCCTCTCCCTCTCCCACCCATCCCTCTCTCCCCCACCCCCTTCCCTCTCTACCCCACCCCCTTCCCTCTCTCCCCCCGCCCCCTTCCATTACCCCTCTGTCCCTCTTCCACCAGTCCCTCTACCCCTCCCTCCCCACTCTTCCACTTCTCTCCCCTTACCCCACCCCTCTCCCTCCTTCACCCCTCTCTCTTCCCCTCCCTGTCCCACCCCTTCCCCTACCCCTCTGTCCCTCTTCCACCACTCCCCGTCCCTCTTCCACCACTCCCGCTACCCCTCCCTCCCTCCCTCCCCACTCTACCACTTCTCTCCCCTTCCCTCCTCCCCCTCTCCCTCTCCTCACCCCTCTTCCATCCCTCTCTACCCCACCCCCTTCTCTCTCTCCCCGCCCCCTTCCCCTCTGTCCCTCTTCCACCACTCCCCCTACCCCTCCCTCTCCCACTTCTCTTCCCTTACCCCACCTCTCTCCCTCACTCACCCCCCTCCCTTCCCCTCTCTCCCCCACCCCTTCCCCTACCCCTCTGTCCCTCTTCCACCACTCCCCCTGTCCCTCTTCCACCACTCCTGCTATCCCTCTCCCCCTCCCTCCGCTCTCTTCCACTTCTCTCTCCCCCCACCCCTCTCCCCCTCCAATCCCACTCTCCCCCCTCCCTCCACACTCTTCCCCCTCTCCCTCCTCATTTCCTTACCGTGCACAGTCTCTGTCTTTAAGAAGGAACTACAGATGCTGGAAAATCGAAGGTAGACATAAAAAAAGCTGGATAAACTCAGCGGGTGCGGCGTTGCCCTTTTCCTTCGGTCCATAGATGCTGCTGCACCCGCTGAGTTTATCCAGCTTTTTTGTTGTTGTACCAGCCTCTCTCTCTCTCTCTCTCTGCCCTTTTCTCTTCTCTCGACTCATGCACACCCGCTCCAACCCCTCCCCCCCCTTCACCTCTCTCCCCATCCTCTTCTCCCCCCTCCCCCTCTCCCTCTCCACCCTCCTCCTCCCCTTCCTCACAAAATATTTTTTGTGGGGGCGGGTCCTCAGTGTGTGTGACTGTTTGTGGAGGCGGCCACGCGCTCTCCATTCAAGAAGACGCTCATCTGTTTGTGGAGGCGCGTGCTTAGTATGTGACCAAAGATCTTATAGCGGAGCACTCCGCTACAAGATCTTTGTGCGTGACGACACACGCTCCCCCCCCTTTGGTGCAGGAGGCGCGCGCAGCATCTGATCGCTCAGCGAATATTCGAATTCTTCACTAACCGCCATTCTGACTTTGCTTGTGAAGTGAAAAGTCCTGAATTGCATTTGTCTGATGAAGGAAGATTGTTCCCGATGTTGGGGAAGTCCAGGACAAGCGGGTCACAGTTTAAGGATAAAGGGGAAATCCTTTAGTACTGAGATGAGGAAAACATTTTTCACACAGATAGTGGTGAGTCTCTGGAACTCTCTGCCACAGAAGGTAGTTGAGGCCAGTTCATTGGCTGTATTTAAGAGGGAGTTAGATGTGGCCCTTGTGGCTAAAGGGATCAGGGGGTATGGAGAGAAGGCAGGTACAGGATACTGAGTTGGATGATCAGCCATGACCATATTGAATGGTGGTGCAGGCTCGAAGGGCCGAATGCCCTACTCCTGCACTTAATTTCTATGCTTCTATGTCTCCCTCTCCTCACCCCTCTCCCTCTCCTCACCCTCTCCCTCTCCCACCCATCCCTCTCTCTCCCACCCCCTTCCCTCTCTACCACCACCCCCTTCCCCCTACCCCTCTGTCCCTCTTTCACCACTCCCCCTACCCCTCCCTCCCCACTCTTCCACTTCTATCCCCTTAACCCACGCCTCTCCCACCCCCACCCCTCTCTCTTCCCCTCCATTCCCCTCTCTCCACCACCCCTTCCCCTACCCCTCTGTCCCTCTTCCAACACTCCCCCGTCTCTCTTCCTCCACTCCCGCTACCTCTCTACCCCTCCCTCCCTCCCCACTCTTCCACTTCTCTCCCCCTTCTCTCCTCACCCCTCTCCCATCCCTCTCTCCCCCACCCCCCTTCCCTCTCTACCCCACCCCCTTCCCTCTCCCCCCCACCCCCTTCCATTATCCCTCTGTCCCTCTTCCATCACTCCCCCTATCCCTCTCCTCCTCCCTCCCCACTCTTCCACTTCTCTCCCCCCTCCCCTCCACCCTCCCCCCCCCCTCTTTCCCCTCTCTCCCCCCCCCCTCTCCCCCTCCCTCCCTCCTCCCCATCTCCCCATCCCCCTCCCCCACATCTCTCTCCCCATCTCTCACCCCCTACCCCGCTCTCCTTTCCCTCCCAACTCTATCCCGTTTCCTCCTCCTCCTCTCCCCTCCCTCCCCACTTCTCACTCCCTCCCCCCCCCCCCCCACATACGCCATTGGGGAAACAGACCCAACGGGTCTGCACTTGGTCTAGTCATCTTTAAAATTCCCATCTTTATCCCCACTTCAAATTTCTCTGTGATAATTCCGTCCCCTATACCACCCTCATCTTCTGGTTTAGAGGTTTTCATCCTATATTAGCCTCTGAATCTGCATTATAAATTCCTTTATGTGGATCTAACAGCTTAAGAAAGGATAGGTGACCAGTAAACCCCTAAATTTACAAGCCATCCATAACTTCCATAACTTTGTACATCCATGTAAAAACTCCTGCACATAATCATGACCTTCCATTTAATCTTCTTAAATCACAAGTTCTTTATTATCAATCATGGTCAAGATCATCCCTGATCATTTCCTTGTAATGCTCAGTACTCACACCCCTCTGCTGCTTATAATTCCACCTTCTTCTGCATCCCCAAAAATAACTCTTACCTTAGTCGCATGCAATGGCAATTTCAAACTTGCTAACATCTTGCTTTTAGTCCACTACTCTCCATGAATGATTTACGGAAACAGAGCTGACATTGATCTTTGTCTCCACACAAACATCCCTTCTTTTCCGAAAAGATCCATCTCTTTTTCTGTCGCATGAAAGTTTTAATCGCACAGTTCCTTTCTTAGCCTTCATACTACCTTTTATTGTGTACCATTTCCCCCGATCTAGAATCTACCATCATTAATCAGTTCCTAACGCTTTTATCCTTATAAATACATAGTCATGCAGCATGAAAACAGGCCTTTCAGTCCAACTAGCCAATGCTGACCAACATGCCCCATCTTCAATAGTCCCACCTGCCTAAGTATTGCTCATTTCCCTCTAAACATATCCTATCCATGTATCTGTCTAAATGTTTCTTAAACATTGTGATAGTACCTGCCTCAACTATAGTAGCTGCCTCAACTTGTTCAGGAAGGAGTTATTTCCCTGAGGCATGTCTGGTGCAGGTTTTTGGTGTGCATTTAAACAGACAAGCACAAACTTGTCGTCTTCTGCTGGAATTTGCAAATTGGTCCGATTTTGTTGTACAATTCTGACTCTAATGTGCAGGTACAAATGAACAGATTGTGCAGTGCAGATATTCCAGCTATTTTCACCGGATATTAATGAAATCATTGAAGCTGCGCAGAATAAGAACAGAAGTTTTAATGTTTCGTTAAAAGATCAAAGATTTTAAAGCAGGTCCACAGTAATAGTTCTGTTTAACAGTTCGTGCAAAGGCCTCTAACCAATCCAGCTGGATTCCTGTCCGGTCTAATGTCAACCTTCTTCCCCCCATCCCGTCCTGTCCCGAGAACATTTCCAACTGGCTGTTAGTGGAAGGTAATAACCATCTCACCATTCCATAAACAGAATTTCAGTTACCCTTTGGTGAATCCTAACATAAACAATATCTGCAGTAAGTCCCAAACAATGGATTTGTTAAACCAAGTGTCCTCCTCCTGTGCTCTATGTGTAAGAAGGAAATGCGATGCTGGTTTAAACCGAAGATAGACACAAAAAGCTGGAGCATCTCAGCGGGACAGACAGCATCTCTGGAGAGAAGGAATGGGTGACGTTTTGGGTCGAGACCCTTCTTCAGACTGGTTAGGGATATGGGAAACGAGAGATATAGACGGTGACGTGGAGAGCTAAAGAACCATGAATGAAAGATATGCAAAAAAGTTACGATAATAAAGGAAACAGGCCATTGTAAGCTGTTTGTTGGGTGAAAATGAGAAGCTAGTGTGACTTGGGTGGGGGAAGAATAGAGAGAGAGGGAATGCCGGGGCAACCTGAAGTGAGAGAAATCAATATCCATACCACTGGGCTGTAAGCTGCCCAAGTGAAATATATGCTGTTCCTCCAATTTGCATTTAGCCTCACTCCGATAATGGAGGAGACCGAAGTCTGAAAGGTCTGTGTAGGAATGGGACGAAGATTTTTTTGCATATCCTTTATCGTCATTATGTAAAAATTACTCTTGACACCTTCCATTTACATTATCGACTGAACAATAAACAAAGTACACTAAACTAAAACAGTTGAAATAAGTTCCAACTGATCTAGAATAAAGCAGTTAAAAATAGCTCCACAGAGCACTTGAATCAGATAGCAACAGTCTAAACAAAACAGTCATCTTCTTTCACAAAGCTTTCCAATATAGTATTCAGGCAATTGCATTAAGAAGTTGGTAAAATGGATAAAGATTCTGAAAATACAGTAGACAAACTGAATACAAGAAATTTAATTAGCATCCTAAAGATTACAGATAATCATGAAGTTAAACATCAAAATACCATTTGTAATGCCATTAATATAGGAATGTTACCTCCCACTACTGAAAGCACCTACACTAAGTGCTTCCTCAAAAAGGTAATACCTATCAATGATTCCACCTTCCGGGCCATGCCCTCTTCTCACTGAAATAATTGGGCAGGAAGTACAGAAGCCTGTGGTCGCACATCACCAGGTTCAGAGACAGCTACCAGGTTTGTCATGAAGTATCAGCACGGAACAATATGGACCACCTCTTGCACTATCATGGACTCGCCTTTTCTCTTAAATCTGTTTTGCACCATAGAGTCATAGAATCATAGAGTGATACAGTGTGAAAACAGGCCCTTCAGCCCAACTTGCCCATACCGGCCAACATGTCCCAACTACACTAGTCCCACCTGCCTGCATTTGGTCCATATCCCTCCAAACCCGTCCTATCCATGTCTAAATGTATCTTAAATGTTGGGATAGTCGCAGCCTCAATGACCTCCTCCAGCAGCTTGTTCCATATGCCCACCATCCTTTGTGTGAAAATGTTACCCCTCAGATTCCTATTAAATCTTTTTTCCTTCACTTTAAACCTATGTTCTCTGGTTCACCTACTCTGTGCTAAAGACTCTGTGCATCTACCCTGTGCACCAATGTTTTTTTTGGCCCGGATGTTTTCCTTTTTACTATCTTGCAGAATTTTATGTGAAATGTATGTATGAGTTATGTTTATTGTGTGACTCTATGTGCCTGGGAAACTGCTTGCAAGCAGGGTTTTCAATGTATCTATACCTCACTGTACTTATGCATATGACAATAAACTTGACTTAATGTGCCAAGGCACTTCATGAATAAGTGCACTAACATAAATGTTAAGTGAGAAAGCGAGAGTTTAACAGATTGAATAAAATCTTGGTTGAAAGGCCATACTACGGTACGATTTATAAAGAAAGCACAACAATGGAATGATGAAAAGGGCCACTTTCATAACAATGTAGAAGTGTACTAGGAATCTTCATGACACTGAAAACCAAGGGGTTTTTATTCAAAATAGGTCAAATTAGTCCACTTTACATGTCTTATCTTCCACTTTCATTTTCACTCATCTTATGGTTCAAGTAAGTTTCCTAACACCTCATTTTATTTAACATTATCAGCATATTATTTTATCCCTTCTTCCTTTGCATGCTTATTGGATATATTATGTGCCACAACTCTTTTGTAACATGTTCTGGGAGAAGCAGCTGTTCCTGAATCCAGTGGCTTTCCCCATAATTACAATCCTAATTTTGGATTAGTAAATCCCCAACAAAAAGTAAATCGTCTGTTGGGGCCACACTTCAGTCTTCTCTTCATTGGAAACATTACACTGTTCAGTATTTACTTGACAGTTCTAATTTCTGCATCCAGCCTCTAAAAAACAATCTGGCAAGTTCTCCAGTGCTATTATCTCATTTTATAGAATATAGACGAATCCGAATTGAACGTAAAAACGCTTCCTAATGGGTCACTGCTAATGTGCTCCATATAAGAATTTTCAACGATTTTCATAACATTTTTCCTCCGATTTGAGGCAGAGGGCTTATAAAAAGAGGATGTGACTTGCTACAGGCTTATCAATTGTGGCTTCCTCAACGGCTCAACAGAACTATTCACTCAGGATTGTTGCATCTATGTGCCAAAAATGTCAACCTATATGCATAACGAATATTGAGCGCATGGAACTATATAACATGTCTTGGATCCTAAACTTCACTTTTATCTGCATGACGCCACAAACCTACCGAAAAAGACGTTGAGCTGGAAAATCGTAATGACATGGATATTTAAAATTGCCACGGATATTAACTTTTCAGTAAAACGGCGCCAAGATCTTTTACGATTCCTTAACTATTTTCTAAACGAAACACTGGGAAGGCAAGCGCAGGCCCGTCAAAACACGACAGACAAAACAAACCACCCACCGATAGTTGTGATCACAGTGATGGCGAAATAGAAAGAGCCGGCAAATCTCCACTGGACTCCTGCTTGATGCGGCTTGAGTTTCAAGACCACCAGCTCCAGTTCTTCGTATTTCTTCTCGCTCAGGTTGTATTTGGTCATGAGCTCGTACCTCCTTTCATCCAAGTTCTTCTTCTCCGAGGTCTCCTGCTTGGACTCCAGGGCATCGAAGACGGCGGCTCCGACCAGCAGGTAGGTGAAGGTGCAGACAATGAGGGCGAGAGTCCGCACATTCTGGCGCTTCATGGCGCCGCTCCGCCAGCCGCTGGACTCATGATGCGCCGCACAAGGGTGGAGGGTGCGGGGAGAGCAACAACCCACACCCTTCAACGCGCGGAGCTCTCTTTCAGTACCGCCGAGCCCCGTCGCCACGCCCACCCTGTTCCCGCTGTCGGCTCTTCCTGGCCATATTAGGGGAGGAGAGTTGGGGAGAGGGAGGCAGAGGAGGGGAGGAGGGTTTCTTGGCGATACAAGAGCTGACGCACGCCACGGCAAGTGTACAAAAGCCTCGCATCCTCAGCTGCATCGTACTCCGAAATGCACATACATCGAAGGGAAGTTGATGGGTTACTTTTGGAGTTGGAAGCTAATAAATTGATCTTAAAAAAAAAAAAAAAAAAAATCCGCAACCCCCTCCTCCCCCACTCGAAGCCCCTTCTGAAACAGTCGCTCTCGAATAGGAATTCACACGTACAGTGAATGCCGCAAAGGTTTACACCGCTGGGATGAAATATTTGCATTCGTTTCCTGGGCGAGACGTAAACTCGGTTTCATTCTGTCAGTATTCTGATGTATTCGAAATTCGTGATCCCAGCAATGTGAGCGATTAGTCAATAAACACCACATTATCATATGCGAAGGCAGTCATTAGTCAAAGGTGATAAAAGGCCATCGGTGTGTTTATTGTTTCCGCTCACACTTGCTCGCGTATCTGAACTATCGTAGTGGCTGGTGTCTGGAAGCGGACACGGCACGCTTCCAGCTATCCTTCAGCACTACTTCCTCGGGTGCTCACCAAACAACAGCATCCGAGGCTCTGGCTGTGGGTTGTTTAGGTTTAGGTATCGTTAAGCTTCACTCAACTAACAATGGTGAAGAAAATTGCAGGATGTTAAAGTATACAATGGGTTTTCATATTGATGCCAGTTCCCCACAGTGTGCTTTTTTAAAGCATTATTCGCTAGTTTTTATGCAGGACTCGTTGTTTAATCGCTTGGACGTGAACTGACAGATTAAATTCTTATTGATCTTGGCCAGTATTTTTGATGACAACTAATACAAGCGTACATGCGCTCATATGTCGAGAGCTTCAATCGGCATTTTACAGGAATATATAAAGTTATCTGGTAGGAGAGGAGCGGGGACGTATTGAACAATAAACAAGGAATTTGATACAGTGCAGGTAGCGTTATCTCGCTTGCTTTCGGTCTCATCTGAGCCAAAGCAAGCGCCTTCTTTCAACTGAAGGTCGGGCGAATTTCAGATGTTTTCCACAGTTTTATCGTTCCTGCGGCTATCCCTTCCCCCGCTCGAACGAGAACATCTGTTAAATGCTATTCTCCTTTCATTTATTCTGTTTTGAAGCACACTAACTTATTCACCCAGAGAGTTGTGAATCTGTGGAATTCTCTGCCACAGAAGGCAGTGGAGGCCAATTCACTGGCTGTTTTCAAGAGAGAGTTAGATCTACGTAGCTCTTAGGGCTTAGGGAATCAAGGAATATGGGGGGAAAGCATGAACAGGGTACTTAGTTTAGATGATCATATTGAACAGCGGTGCTGGCTCGAAGGGCCGAATGGCCTACTCGTGCACCTATTTTTCTATGTTTCTAATATGGTCTGCATTGTCTCATTTAGAACATGCAAAAATAAAATCTTATTATAAATTACAATTTGATAAAGAAATGGAAACACGTTTAACAAAGTCAATAAAACGCTGCTGGGTGGTATTGGGGGGGGGGGTATCTATAGAGGTAACATTTCACTTGCTGTTGCTTTGTCAGTCCGATTGTAAACAGAGACTCAAATCTCCTCAACACTCCCCCCCATAAAAGGCTAATATTGTCAAAGCCCATTAAGCAATCCTGGTATTGGAGCAGAGTTTGCCAATCATGCGTTTTTTTCAAATATGCCGCATTTCAAAATTTAGAAGTCATTGTCAAGGATGTTATTGCCCATTGTTGACATCCCTTGAGAAGGTAATGGTGAGCCAACTTCCTGAACTGCTGTGAAGGCAATCCAACAACATTGCTGCAAGAGAAATCCAGAATTTAGACTCTATAGCCTTAAACAGTGATCCATTTTCAAGTAAAAAATAGCACAATAAGGAAAGTTATAGGTGGTAGTGTTCCCATTTGTCTGTCATCTTTGCCCTTTTTTTTGTGTGATAGGTATTGTTATTATGGGAGGTGCTCCTGGAATAGCCATGGTGGGCAATTGCAGTGCATTTCTAGTTAGTAAGCATTGCAGCCATGATGCATCAATGGTGGACATGAAGGGTTACGATGGATGGGGTATTGTCTTGGGTCCCAATGGTCGAGACACAACAGGGACAAATGTAAAGTTGTATTTAGCATTATGTCTGCATCTATCTTAACTACATTTACATAAATACATACTGGGCTTGTCGGTGGAGTCCACACAGACAATTTTGGGGGTAATTTAACAGTTCTAAATATCTGTAACAACCTAAAATGCATATAAATAGTTACATATCAAATAAAGTGAAGTAATTACATCAAAAAGAAAATTACCTTCCTCGTTCTCCTCTAATTACAATAAAACTTAATGGGTTCTCAGATATGTACCTGTACTCAAGAGGCAAATTCCTAGCATGAATAACAGGGAACTTTAGCCAGACTGGAGCTACATGCTAGATTGCATGTGAAGTACAGACTTTTAGTGATCTGACAGATCATGGCATATCTGTCAGTAAGATGAGAACTTCCATATTTAGAAGCACATGCATTGAAGACATGGAGAAGTGTATTTTGAATGTCTAAATTATGGTAATTCCCTTGAGAACTATCATTATTAGGCATTAAAGTCTGACCCTAGGAGTTGTTAGATTTTCCAGAAGGACTGCACATAGAGATCTAGATTATTTCAATCCTCCGCTCTCCTTCACAAGGGAAATAGACTTTCTGCTTCAACATTATTTTTCTTTTCAGTTCTCTAACCTTTAATCTAATTTGACTGATTTTTTTTTCTATTCTTAAGTTATTTCTGGGAGCAGCCTCCCTGATTTATAAAATCATACGCACTAGACTAACGAAACAAATAATTTAAAAAAATACTCAATACTATAAAAGGAAGTATTTCTTCTTTTAATTACGCCTGAGAACCTAACATTACTCAAGTTCAGTGATGAAATGAAAACTGAGCTCTCTAACCTCACCACACAGCTGCAGATTTCCAGGAATTGCTGAACTAGGATTTCATAAACAAAACTACAGTGAAGTTCGAAGTCTTAAAATATTTACCAGCTCTGCCCTTTCTCTCCCTATTGAGCTCTAGACTGTTATGTGCTTTTTACTAGCCTCTCCTTTGGCAATTAATAGCATTCAGCAACTCCACAACATAATAGCAATGTTGCTTCCATAATTTGTCTGAGCAAGGCCAAAATACCTTGTGTCCTGTGGTAGCATGACTACAGAGTTGATACTGGGGATATCTGCTTCTGAACCCAAAATTCATATACTGGGTCAGAGGAAAAATATCTAATTTCCACACTAGCGCTTTGCGTCATATTTAGATTTTCTGATAGTGCCTGAGTTGAGGTTCTGCCCCATAGGTCCCATGAGAAAGTTCAACTTGACCCACAAGAAGTTGAGGATTTGTTCTTTGTCCTCAGAGGTGTTAGGAAGCTCCTTGTCAACATACTAGAAATGCTCCTCATCCAGATAACCATGTATGATCCAGTTTACCTTGAAAAATATGTACATGCAGTATAATTCTCCCAGTGAAATAGGTGACCTGCACAACTACTGGAACAACTGACTGTGTGGTGAAGTAGAGTCAGCAGGCAATGTTGGAGCAATGTTTTTTAATGTTTACATTTTATCAATTTTGCCCCTGATATCTCAGGAGGTGTTTTCTGCTGTACCCAACCTTTGTTTGCTTTTTACTGTACCTCAGTACGTGACAATAATAAGCTACATTTCTGGCCGCAAAACATGGAAGTGGACTGACAGATTACAAATTAGAGGTTTTAAGACCGTAACTTCCCAGCAATTTTGATCACCATTCCTCGACTGAACAGCCACTTGAATGGCATCCCATCCACCATAACCATTCATCTACTTCACCATTGCACCAGTCAAGGAAAAGACTATACATGGTTTCAATCAAGATGTCCCCTGTGCAAATCATTCAGCTTCAAGTTCCAAATTATAAGACATGTACAAATAAATAAAGCAGAAATCAAAGAGGATTTCTTGGCTTCACACCTATCCCATGAACTCTTATGTTCATGAACCAGATACTTTATCACACCACCTTCCAGAAGTTGCTGCTATGTACTCTTAATGTTTTAACACTATATTCTGTATTGTATTTTTCCCATTGCACTACCTAGGGTACTTGCATATGGCTTGATTGTACTCATGTATACTCATGTATAGTATGATTTGATTTGATTAGATAGCATGCAAACAAAGCTTATCACTGTATCTCAGTACATATGACATAATAAACAATACAATCCCTCAATCGGCTATTCTATTATGGTACTTCAATGTTTTTTTTTGCATTACTTCAGATCACACTAAAATCTTGCAGTCCAACTGTTTTGCACTTGTATTTATTGTTGTGTATGGCATTAAACTATCTGAAATTATAACAGGCGGGCTGGGTGGCAGAATAAACAGACTGCTGAGCCCGATGTCATCTTATATTTAAGAACAAGTAAAAGTGGCCACTAGAGGCTTATTCCTGTGAAGTTGGTTAGGCAAAGAAAAATACATACAGTAGTTTGGAGTCTGAAGACTGAAACAACTTTGCATGAGTTCAGGAAGTAATGAAAGTAGCTTAAGAAACAAATGAGTAAAAGAAGCATTAAGGGGTGGATACACGGGAAGTAATTTGTATGGGAACAAACCATGGCTCACAGTGGGAAATAGATTGAGAATTTTTGGCTTAACCTGCATTCCTAGTCTAAAGCTTCGCCTCCATCCCAAGCTACTGTTCAGCACCCAAGTCCTACTCCTGATGGTACAGATGAGAATATGACAAATGTTAAACTATTTAAAATAAACCTTGGAAAAAATATTTTGAGCATTCACGTCATCCATGCACCGCATGATCTTGCATATTTCCATAAGGTTACCCATCACCTTCCTCCGTTCCAGAAAAAAGTCCTAACCTATTCAAACTCTCCCAATTAGTTAATGTGATCAGAGCAGAATTAGGCTATTCGACACATCAAGTCTACTCTGCCATTCAATCATGGCTGATCTATCTATTTCAGTTATCTAACTGAAACTGATATTTAAATCATGAAAAAAGTAGGAGCTTTTATTTAGGTTGACAGCAGATGAGGGATGATGTTTTGCAAATTATTGTAGTCTGTTAATATCACATGTCACGTTGTAGATGGTAATACGATAATCCTACCCCATAACAGCTCACCACCCACCCGCCCTTCTCCCACCACTGTCACTGAATTGATTACAATCAAGGAACAGGACCACTGTTTGAATACCTCTAACTTTCAGAATCCTTGCATGTGGGCAATCTTTGGACTATCCTGTGCAGTAAACTACCAAGCTTTGCCAAAAATATAAGAAATTTGTCCCGGTCACAATGGAGGCTGCATCCAATCAAATAAACCCATGAAGCTGTAACCAAAAATGACTAGAAATGGACAATGTACTTTCAGGAGTTTTTCCCACATTCAAGATCACCCTCTACCAAATCCAACATAAGGCAATCTCATTGTGCTCAATACTTTGATTTTGTGCCCTCCCTTATGTACTTTCTTCATCCTGAATGTTGTTTAAGGTAAATGAAAACCAGATGAATACACAAAATGTAGATCTTGTATTGCAATTGGGCAGTAATTCATGTTTTTCATATAGTAAGTCACAAATATATAGGATTTCATAAATACACTAAAAAGATTGACTTATTCGATCATTGTTAATAGATAATATTTATTATTATTCTCCATAGATACGACATTTATGCTTCCCTTGACTGATTATGAGCAATACCACCTGTTCCCCATAAGCCAGATAGAACAACAGAATGGACAAGATCTATCATGCTTTGATAGCTCAAAGATCTTTAAAGGCATTCACATGGTTCAATTAATATTCATTGTTATAATTAAATGGAAGCAAATAATACATGGTGGTTAGCTTTAGAGTGCAAACAACTTACTATCGACTCAGAACATAAATTTTCAATGAAGACAAAAGGCTGCTCTCACCTCCTGGAAACAGGATAGTCCTCTTCCATCTGCTAGATGTGTTATAAGTATTGATTCCAAATGAGGAATTTCAAGTTAAGAATCACAGGTTTTAAGTGATTTTATCAATGTGGGATAAATTGAGATTTTGAAAAGTAGTCATTGTTTAGAGACGAAAAATAAACCACATTAATAATCATGCAAAATAAAACAAACTATTAAAGTGGAGAATGCATGGCATACATTTAGGATAAGAGTCATGGAGTCATAGACCATTATAGCACAGACACAAATAGCTTCAGCCCACCTTGTCTGTGCCAACCAAGTTGGCAGACCAGGCTAGTCCTATTTGTCCGCATTTGACCCGTAGCCCTCTAAACCGTTCCTATCCATTTTTCTGTCCAAATGTCTTTTAAAAACTATAATTGTATCCATTTCTATAGCTTCCTCTGGCAACTCATACCAGATAAGGACTATCCACTGAGTGAAAGAAATGTCCTAAGGTCTCTCTTAAATATCTCCCCTTTCACCTTTGGCTCATACACTCAGATTTTAGAATCCTCTAACCTAGGAAAAAAGAATGTGAGCATGCACTTTATCCATGCACCACATGACCTTGCACATCTCCGTAAGATCACCAATCAGCCTCTTACGTTCCAGAAAAAGTCCTAAACTATTCAACCACTACCAATTGGTTCATAAGTGATAGGAGCAGAATTAGGCCATTCGGCCCATCAAGTCTTCTTCACCATTCAGTCATGGCTAATCTATCTTTCCGTCTTAACCCTATTCTCCTCCCTTCTCCCCGTAACCCCTGACACCCGTATTAATCAATAATCTATCTCTTCCTTTAAAATATCCATTGACTTGGCTTCCATAGCCTTCTACGGCAATGAATTCCACAGATTCTCCAGCCTCTGACTAAAGAAATTCCTCCTCATCTTCTTCCTAAAGGTACGTCCTTTAATTCTGAGGCTATGACCTCTGGCCCTAGACTCTCCCACTCATGGAAACATCCTCTTCACATCCATGCTATCCAGGCCTTTCACTATACGGTAAGTTTCAACTAGGTGTCCCCTCATCCTTATAAACTCCAACGAGTTGAGACCCAGTGCCGTCAAACGCTCATCATATGTTAACCCACTCATTCCTGGGATCATTCTCGTAAACCTCCACTGGACCCTCTCCAGTGCCAACAGATCCTTCCTCAGATATGGGGCTCAAAATTTCTCACAACACTCCAAACACGGTCTGACCTGCACGTTATAGGGCCTCAGCATTACATTCCTGTTTTTATATTCTAGTCCTCTCAAAATAAATGCTAGTCTTCCTTAAGAGGCTGTCCCACTTGGGCGACCTAATTGGCGAGTTTAGAAGAGTTTAGGAGAGTTTGAAAAAAATGACATGTTGAAGACCTCCTTCGACCTCCTTCGACTATGTTGAAGACCAGCTTCGACTATCTACGACTAGCTACAACTAACTTCGGGAAAATTGGACACCGAATAGTGGAGAGTGAAGACGACCTCCTTCAATCTCTTTCGACCTCCCTTCGACCTCCCCTCTATGATGAAGACTATCTATGACTACCTTTGACTACCCTGGATTACCTACGACTAACATGCCGACCTACTACGAATTACTACGACCTACTACGACTAAACCTACGAGTAATAAAAGTATCGATTTTTTCCATGGCGACCTTTTTTTACTCGCAGGCATTTTTTAACATCTTGAAAAAAACACCGCGACCTAGCTGAGGCCTTGAGTACGCGGAGACCACTCTTGAGCATGAAGGAGAGTTACGAAGACCTCTTACGACCTCGTGTCGACCATGCTGCGAGTATGAGTCGAGGGCATACTCGCCAGAACTCGTGGATTAGGTTGCCTAAGTGGGACTGGCCCTTTACTACAGATTTAACTTTTTGGGAATCCTGCACCAGCACTCCCTATTGCAACTCCTATTTCTGAATTCTCCCCACATTTGGAAAGTAGTCTACGCCTTTATTCCTACTACCAAAATGCACGACTCCACACTTTGCTACGTTGTATTCCATCTGCCACTTCTATGCCCACTCTCCCAACATTTCCAAGTCCTTCTGCAGAGTACCTACTTTTTCTACCCCTTTGCCCCTCCACCTATCTTTTATCATCTGCAAGCTTGGCCACAAAGTCTTCAATCCCCTCATCCAAATCATTAATATACAACTTGAAGAGTAGCTGCCCCAGGACTGAGCCCTGCGGAACTCTGCTAATTATTGGCAGCCAACCAGAAAAAGCTCCCCTTAACTCACAATTCAGGGTAACACCCTGGTGAATTTCATTTGCACACTTTCAGACTTAATGCCATCTCCCCACAGCTGGGATACTAGAACTGCACACAATACTCCCAGTGTAGTCTCACCAATGACTTGTACTCATTATAATAACCTGACTTTTATTACCTGACATGCTTGCCTTTTTCTAATGAAGGCAAGCATGCCAATGTCTTCTTCATCTCATTGTCCACCTATCTTCTACTTTTAGGGAACTATACACCAACACTCTTCAATTTACTGTGTATATCCTGCCTTAGTTTGACATGCCAAAGTGCAACACCTCACACTTGTCAGAGTCAAATTCAATTTGCCACTCCTTAGCTACCTTTCCAACTCACTGTCAACTATACTATCAATTATGTTAACTGCAATGTCATCCAAATTATTTAAGTAATGGGTCAGGGAACGGCTCTGGTGAACATGGATAGGTGATCTTTTCAGTAGTCAGGACCTTTCTTCAAACTGATTGTGATGGGGGTGGAGGGTAAAGAAAGCTGGAAGATATCAGGGACAGGAGAAAGCCTGGGAAATAATATATGCTTGTAATGAGCGTTATTTTTGATAAACAGATGGTTAGATAAAGGCCAGAAATGAAAAGACAAAAGTATTGAAGAGGTGCGAATTGTGAAGCTGGAGGAAGGATTGTAAGTGGAAGGGGAAGGAGCTGCGTGTCCAGGTGCATACAGAAGATGGGTGAGGGAAGGGGGTGCGTGAAGATGGAGGAGATTGGGAGGCTTGTAGTTACCTAAAATTAGAAAATTCAGTGTTCCTACCATTGCGTTGTAAGCTATCCAAGCAGTAGATGAGGTGATGCTCCTCCGCTTTGCGGATGACCTCACATGTCTAGTGTATAATGTTTTCTGACCATGGGGCCAGCTTTCAGATATCACCTCCTCCCACTGGTGTTTTATCTTAGCGGGTTGCCTCTTCACTAAAGATATTGAGATTCACATCTGTGAAGCAGAAGGGTTGCCTTTGCTTTAAGCAATGCTTGTTTAAGCAGCGCTGCACAAATGACATCTTACAGTCATTGGATTCAGTGATTGCTCCACTTTTAATGAAAATTAGCACTTCAGTTCCAAAATTAGCACACCAGTTTTGTAGGACTCCTGAAATTGCTCCCTGTATTAAAATTACAATTATCGCCTGTTAAGCTCAAAGCTTTTCAAAAGTTGTATCTGCAAACATCATATAAAGAAACTTGAGACAAACTGGCATGGGTCCACTACATAGCATCATTTTTAACATATGTCTTTATCCATTAAACTTCTAGTACATTATCATAATAATTGTATTCATATTTATTGGAACTTGGTGTGCATAAATTAGCTGCTGCATTTTCAACATGATAATAGTAATTGAGTTGCATAAAAGAAGGTCACTGGCTGAAGAATGCTTTAGATTAACATGAAACTACCAAAGACACAACATAAATAGCCCTAAGAGCTAAATGGAACTCTCTCTTGAAAACATCCAGTGAATTGTCCTCCACTGCCTTCTGTGGCAGAGAATTCCACGGATTCACAACTCTCTGGGTGAAAACGTTTTTCCTTATCTCAGTCCTAAATGGCCTACCCCTTATTCTTAACCCGTGACACCTGGTTCTGGACTCCCCCAACATCGGGAACACTTTTCCTGCATTTAGTATGTCCAATCCTTTAAGAATTTTAAATGTTTCTATAAGATCACCTCTCATCCTTCTAAATTCCAGTGAATACAAGCCCAGTCGACCCATTCTTTCATCATATGTCAGTCCCACCATCCCGGGAATGAACCTGGTGAACCTATCAACTCCCTCAATCATGGTAATTTTGGAAAAGGTTAGTAGCTTAATTTGTTGCAATATCCTCACATAATGTGTTTCAAAGTATGACGAGCAGGCCAAAACATAAAGTGGTATAAAAGTCATTGAATACTTTGTTCATATCTTGCAGAATGTTGTGGTGAGATTTGCATATGAATTCTACAGACTGCTCCATTCTTGTTAAATGGATAGATTGTTTGATGCAACAATTTAGTTGCAATGCCAAATGAGTCTGGAGTGTATATGGAAGCTTTTATTTTGCATGCTTCATTTTAAACAGAAATCCTAATTGAAATTATCTGAATGTTCATGAATTTGTATGCGTAACATCTTGGTACATTGTAATGCAACAGTAGAAGGAGCAACTTGATTAAAGGAAGCCATCCTAAAGAAGACATTCTCATTTGGGACATAACCAAGTTAAGTTATTTGCACATAACAGGAATAACCAATAAATGTCAAGAGAAAACACATTGCATTTTAACACCACATAATTTTCTTTGTAGCATAGACAATGTAACACATATCATAGTTTTCTCCAAGTTTTGTAATTTAAATTCTAGCACATTTTCATTTATAGAGGGAATTTTATTTTGTAATCTACCTTATTTGCTTATGGTTATAATTAATCATAATGTCATTCATTATTACACAATAATTATACTTTTCAAGTTTCATAGAATGTCTGTTACGGAGAGTCTACATTCTAATTAATATAATTTAGGTATTAATTTATGTCCAATTAGCAAAATTTATAATTACACTATTTAATGTCTAATAATTGTGAAGATAATTTTCATACTGACAGTGCAATCTTTTTTTGCAATAGACAATAGACAATAGGTGCAGGAGTAGGCCATTTGGCCCTTCGAGCCAGCATCGCCATTCAATGTGATCATGGCTGATCATCCACACTCAGTACCCCGTTCCTGCCTTCTCCCCATATCCCTTGACTCCGCTATCTTTAAGGGCTCAATTAAACTCTCTCTTGAAAACATCCAGAGAACCGGCCTCCACTGCCCTCTGACGCAGAGAATTCCACAGACTCACAACCCTCTATGTGAAAAAATATTTCCTCATCTCCGTCCTAAATGGCTTACCCCTTATTCTTAAACTGTAGCCCCTGGTTCTGGACTCCCCCAACATTGGGGACATACCCTCTGTTTTATACCCTCTGTTTTCAATTCTGGAGGCTAAATCTATGCTCATGCAAGACCAACATTGTCACATGTAATTTTTCCCTAGCCTGCAAAAAGGGGTAAAGGATTGCATTTCATCATAAAACGATTGAAAAATCATTATTTAATCTATCATGTCTGTCCAGGTTGACAAATAACTATCTGACTTAATCTCACCTTCCAGTAGCCCTGTAGATTATGGCCCTGATCAGGCCAGGTTTGTTTTCTTTGGAACAAATGAAGCTTAGGAAAACCTAATTGAGGTATATAAAATTGAATGTCCAGATAGAGTTAATAGTAAGTAAGGACTTATTTCCCAAGGGGTATAAGCCTAAAGTAGTTGATAAAAGGATTAGTGGGAAGTTGAAGTGTTTATTTGAATTCACCCAGTGTGGTCATGGACTAGGTTATACAACAAAATAAGTGTAATTAAGATTTAAATGCTGTGAGGGTTTCTGCCTCTACCATTCATCCAGGCAGTGAGTTCCAGACCTTTATACCCTCTGTTCGACAATGTTCTTCAACGCTACAATTTCACAGCTCTAACAGCATCTTCATAGTTCTCAGCACCTTCTCCAGCACAACGACATCTTACCTGTAATATAATGATCATATCTCTTCACAGTGTTCAACCTATGGCCTAATGAACATTATATGCTGCTTTAGAATAATCTTCTTGTTCTCATATTCTAATCTGCATAACTTTTTTAAATCTGTTATTGATCTGTTGTGATCTTTAAGTCTAACTCCCTCTCTGTTCTCATATCCATCATACAATGTCATGAGTCAAGAGTGTTTAATTTTCGTATGCACAAGCAAAAGAGCAATGAAATTCTTACTTGCCACAGCTTTACAGGCCCACTATTGCACCAACCTAGACATAAATATACAACAATCAATAAGACAATTATTTAATAATCAATAATACACAGTAACCAAACCATAATCTTGCAAAATCAAAGTATGTTTGCAACCAAAACAATGTACACAGTAGATCATGGTTGCTCCCATTTACTAGATATTCCTTTACCTTGTGGCACCTTCCCAAATGCACTATATCCCATTTATTTGGATTAAACCCTATTTGATATCTTATTGCCTAAAGGGCCTGTCCCACATAAGCGACCTTTACAAGCGACTGCCGGCACCTGTCATAGGTCGCCAAAATTTTCAACATGTTGAAAATTCAGCGGCAACCAGAAAAACGCTACGACTCTTTGGAGACCTCTCACGACCATAGGAGACCTCTCACGACCATACAGGCTGTATGTTCATGAGAGGTCTCCTATGGTCGTGAGAGGTCATCCGCGACATGTCGCCAGGGGTTGCCTGTATGGTTGTGAGAGGTCTCCTGTGGTCGTGAGAGGTCTCCAAAGAGTCGTAGCTTCTTTCTGGTCGCCGCTGAATTTTTAACATGTTGAAAATTTCAGCGACCTTTCACGGGTGCAAGCAGTCGCCTGTAAAGGTCGCGTAAGTGGGACAGGCCCTTAACTGACCAAATCATCTATATCTCTCTGCAGCCTAAAGGGCCTGTCCCACTTTCACGACATAATTCACGACCTCTGCTGAGTTTGCCCTTGACTCATACTCGCAGCATGGTCGTCACGAGGTCATAGGAGGTCGTAGGTAGGTCGTGATGCTAGTCATAGGTACTCGTGGCATCATGTAGGTCGGGGCATTTTTCTAGCCAGATGAAAAATGTCCACGAGTAAAAAAGGTTGTGAATTAGGTCGTGAAAGTGGGACAGGCCCTTAAAGCTTTCCTCCTCACTGTCAACCACATTGCCAATGTTTTTTTTATCATCTTCATTATGTGAACATAGCTCTAAATATACAAATTACATTTAACAGTTATTCTCAGAAGCACAATGAATTTTAATATCAGTATTCTGTCCTCTGTAAAGTCAGAATAAGAATGTTGCTGATTAATTCCTCAAGGTAACAATTAGTGAATTATGCCAAATTTCTTGCATTCAACCATGACATTTTTAGCATCAATCTGTTAAATATTTCATAGACAATTTATATTAGTGGCAATAACTTGGAATGATATAGTATCTGCATTGTACTGGAATACCTCAAGGATTTATTTCAAAGATTTCTGTGGTTCTCTCTCCACCTTTACATTTTAGTGCAAATATGTAGTCATCCCCCTTACTTCCTTTCGGTCCGTCAGTATCACTCCTTACATTTGTGAAGCTTCATTGACAGTGATGTTTAAAATCTTTAAATAAATGCTCACAATTTGCAATAAAGTGCGTACCCCCGATGGAATTAAATACTCTACAGGAAAACTGATGCAAAATGAGAAGTAAATTAAATGTTAAATTAAAGTTGGCTCAACTTGTTTCCAGAATCTGTAATGCATGTGAAGATTGGGAGAACATTTCAGTACCCTGCAAAAAATGTTGAAGCAAGTTGATAGATACAATGCAAAAACGAGCAGATTAGCACAAGACATAATACAACATTAAATGCATCTGTAGGCAGATAAAAAGATTATTGCAAAAGCAAATATCAACCTCTTAAAGGCAGAGAGAGGAGAAATTATACTGATAAATATTGAATGTGTTATGTCTATTTTCAAGGTAGAAGATACAAAAAGAATTCCCAAAAATCAAGGATTTAAAGTTTCTTCTAAGAGTAATGAACTTAGAAATTTACCAGTATGAAAGAATCAAATAAATTAATGGGGTCAATAGCCCAGTGATATCTGGGACCCACCGGCCTACCACCAAAGATTTCAAAAGTGACTGTAAATGTAGTAGGTTTACTGCCTGAGAAAACAAATGATTCAACTAGCGGATTGAATTAATATCCCATAAAGAACCTTAGCCTCATTGCAGATTTTTTTTAGATTTTAGTGATACAACTCGTAAACAGGCCCTTCAGCCCACTGAGTCTGTGCCAACCAGCGATCACCCGTACACCAGCACTATCCAACACACTAGGGACAATTTACAATTTTTACCTAAGCCAATTACCCTACAAACCTGTATGCCTTTGGAGTGTGGGAGGAAACCAGAGCACCCGGGGAAAACCCACACGGTCACGGGGAGAACGTAAAAATCTGCACAGACACCACTTGTAGTCAGGATAGAACCCAGGTAACGGATAATTTTTTCAAGATGCAGTTGCAGCTAGTAAGTTTGCAGACATCAATGCTGAGGCCTAGTTAATTACAACATATAGTATTGATGTATTAGTAAAGATATGGCACCTAGGTTTGCTGACAATATAAAGCTATATGGCAAAGTACTGAAGTGACAATAAAGTAGAGACCAATTATGTGAAAAGAAAAGCACAATGCAACGTGTAGATATGTTGCAACGGGGAGAATAGAAAAGCAGAATATTTTTTAAAAGGATAAGGGAATAGTAATAGCCAGGGGGATGAATTTTTTCTGAAAAATCATGGAAAGTTAGAATGAAGATATGGGAAGCAATTAATAATGTGTATGGTATATAGATTCGTTTTTTTATTTCAGAAATTGAAGTGTAAGATTGTGGTACAATTATATAAGGTGCTGATGAACCCCAACTTGAGGATGGTATATTTTGTTGGCCTCTATAATTAAAAAGGATCAAATTTTCTTTGAGAGAAGAATTGCTTTACTGATTTCTGGATTCAGAGGATTGTTCTATAAAGAGAGTGAGTAGACCACGTTAGTAAACCTAAAGTTGAGAAGGATGTGAAATTAACTAATTGCATGATACAAATCTTAAAATATATGGTTTGACTCTTCTCTAAAATCTAAAGACCTAAACATAGAGAATAAGGAATGAGCCATGGAGGAATAAGATGAGGAATCATTTCTTAATTGACACCAATGGGAATCTAAGCAAATATCAAACCCAGATAGTTCTAGTTCATCAGACATCGATTGAACCAAGTCAGTGAAAAATAATTTTCTGGATATTAAAGAACTCAACAGACTTGTATCAATGATACCTTCAATCAGTTAGATAAATAAAGATTGTTTGACAGTTGATGCAAAAGATTAATAGCCAAAGTCAACTCAAAGAGTCAAATGCTCTACCACTGCTCCTATTCCTTATAATTTTCTTGGGTTGCTTTGCTGAACTGTAGCAATTGAAATTGTGACTTTAATGAAATGGTAAAGTAAATCTTTGCCATTTGGCACCAGAACAAGTAAGACAATTATGGACAGGTGACCAAAAAAATGAACAAGAAGCTAGTTATAGGGGGTACTTAAAGCAATAAGAGAGGGATTTTTGAAGGGGGTTTTCGTACTTTGGGAAATATTGGTGCAAATTATGTAAACTGATTTCATTACATTTGACAGAAACTTGTAAACTGAATGATGGATAATTTACAGCCATGTGATTTTTATCTTCCAACTTATCCTTTCATGAAATGACTGCTGAGTATTTCCAGCATCTTCAGATTTTATCTCTTACTTTTATCCATCTGTATGTAGTGCCCCCATGTGGTCAATCCTCAGTGTTTTATATGAATTTTAAAAACAAAATATCGATGTAACTGAAAAGACAATGTCCATTTTTGATGCTTTTTAAGAAAGTCCATGCTTTTATTTTGTTCTAAGGAACATAGTTATATTTAATATGTAGGAAGGAACTGCAGATGCTGGTTTAAACCGAAGATAGACACAAAAAGCTGGAGTAACTCAGCGGAACAGGCAGCATCTCCGGAGTAAAGGAATGGGTGACATTTCAGTTCGAGACCCAGTCTTGACCAGAAATGTCACCCATTCCTTCTCTCCAGAAATGCTGCCTGTCCCGCTGAGTTACTCCAGCTTTCTGTGTCTATCTTTAGTTATATTTATTGTTACAACTGATTAGAATAACAGGTTGAAGGCAAATAATGTAACAGGTAGATATATATGTATTTAACAAGGAGGTGAAATGTGTTCGAACGTCATCTCAGGAACAACACAAATGTAAATGGTTCGGTTAAGCAAAAGGCAATTGCTGGGGTTGGTAAAAGGTAAGTGGTGATGCATTTTTTATTTGTCCAACTGATTTAATGTATCATTGATACAAGTTGTTTGACAATAGACAAAAACAGTAGCAGAGATACAGGAAGAGTGTGAAAAGTAATGGTATCATGGATTGGTAAAGCTTGGCAGACCTTCCTGAAACATAGAGTCAGTCCAGAAGTGATGGACTCTATGCTCATGCCAAGAACTGGTAGCACCTAAGTGGCACCCAACAATTGTATATTTTTACCCCATCCATTATAATCAAATAGCCTTGATATTGACAATGGTGTCCATACAATGTACTCAGCTTCTTTTTAACTCTGGTTGCAACACTATTTTAACATGGTCAGTCACTGATATCATGTGTGAAACCAAAGATCTGCCTGGCCATATTTACAGTGGTTCATGCACTCTATGTTTGGAGCCCCATTTCACACATGCAAAAAATGTTTTACTGGTTGTTTGTATTTTAGATTCATAATAAAAGAAGCACGCTAACCAAAAATTGTTTGTAAAACAAATTTGCAAGTGTCCATTCGAGTTTATGAGAGTGACTCTATAACAATAAACTATTATTAGAAAGAAAAAAACAAAATGCAGATGCTGGTTAATACACAAGGCTATAAAGTGCTGGTAACTCAGCAGGTCAGGCAACATCTCTGGAAGACATGGACAGGTGACATTTTGGGTTGAGACCATTCTTCAGACTAATTAGAGTAATTGAATAAACAATTATTCACCTTCAAAGAAACAGGAAATACATGAATAGATTCCACCCTGGAGACACACAGCATGTTAGGCAGCATCTCTGAAAAGGGAGAATTAATGTTTCAGACCAAATTAAGTGAAAAGCCAAGACCATGCAATGTGCAGATATGTTGCAATGGGGAGAGTGGAAAAGCAGAATCTTTTTTTTAAAGGATAGGGTAATATTAATACTCAGAAGGACTTGAGTGTCCTTTTTGGTAAATCATGGAAAGTTAGTATGAAGATATGGGGAGCAATTAATGATGTGTATGGTATATACATTAGTTTATTTGTGACAGAAATTGAAGTGTAAGATTTTAGTGCAATTATATAAGGTGCTGATGACCCAACTTGAGGATGGTATATATTGTTTTGTGCAAACTTTATGTATTGTTTTGCTTTGTGAGCTTTGACTTAAAGCATTATTTCTATTTCTACAGGTGCTGTCTGACATAATGCTGTATGAACAGCATTTTCTGTTTTTATGTCAGGTTTATGGAGGTACAAAAATTATGAGGAAGTTAGATATGGGATATCTGAAGAAGGGTCTCAACCCAAAACATTGCCTAATCCTTTTCTCCAGAGATGCTGCCTGGCCTGCCTTCAGTTTAAAAGCATCTACGGTTCCTCCTTACACAGATATGGGAGATAATAGGTATAAGGTGAAAGGTAGCAGGTCTGCATCTGAGGGAGAATTATTTTCACACAGACTGTGGCTGGAATTTAGAATCCACTAACTGAGGAGGTGGTGAAGACAGATAATATCATAACATTTAAGAAACATATAGACATGCACTTAAATTACCAAGGCATAGGAGGCTACATACCAAATTTGGGTACATTTAACTGGTGTAGTTATGGTATGAATATGGTGGGCCAAATTGTGCACTGTACAATTTGCAGTGTATTAGCACACAGTTATTTTTATTTTTATTTACAAACACAACTTATTTTGTTTATATATCATTGAGAAATTAAGTCAGTCTGATTTGTACAAAAATAAATGACCAGATTGAACATTGTTACAATGTCATTGTTTTTTCTTCACATCATCTATACATAAATGAATTTCCCATTTTTTGATCTTCATTTGCTTAACAAAGCAGTTAGTATGACTGCACATGGCAATGTTCAGCAGAGGTAAATGATTGTTTCCCATTGTAATTAAAAGGTACCATATGGCATCGCTGAACAAACAAACAAAATGTTATTTGTTTGACATGCAATATCTCATGGTTGATTAATATCATTTACTTCAATGAAATTAGATTTTGCCTTCATAAATCATTCCAAGGTCTACTGGTTAAAAGTACTGGCAGTAATTTTATTAAATAGTAACATATAGTGCTCGATTCAAGGATAAAAGGAAGTAGATGAATGCTACTTCTGTCAGTGGAATATAATTTTTTGTTTTCAGTGCTTGGAATAATTGCTATTCCTCCTTACTTTCCCTGCATTCATAAATGATGCATGTTTGACTAAAATTTAAAGTGTCAGGCAGATGGATTTTAATTTGGAAAAATGCGAGGTGTTGCATTTTGGTATGAAAAAAACAGGGCAAACTGTACATAGTAAATGATAAGGCCCTCGGGAATATTATAAAAGAGAGAGTCCAAAGTAGAGAGAGTGGTGAAAAAGGTATTTGGCATCATTCATCATCCTCACTTCCTAGCCTGGTATGGTATGGTATGGTACTTTATTTATCACATGTACCGAGGTACAGTGAAAATCATTTTTGTATACAGTTCAGTTCAAGTATCACTAAATATGAGCACTTAGATACATATTAGATAAGCATCTCAGATGCAGTACAAGTGTATAGTATACAGTATACAAACTGGCGACAGTATACAGAGTCGCCAGTTTGGCGCCATTTTTAAGTCCCAGTTGTTGTAAGTGCCGGGATCTTGATCTGATCATGAAGGTCTGTTGTCCTGGCAGCATTGCAGCGTCCGTGATGTCCTCTGCCGCTGCTCCACCACTGTAGGCCACGTGCAGTCCACGTGCTCGGCTTATTGGAGTGGTGCCTGGTCCAGCCTAGCCGCAGGCTGTTGCAGGCCCTCCAGCGGCCCATTCCTCATCGAGGCCGCGCATTCCCTCCCACAGCCGGTCTACTTACCAGCCCTCCAGGTGAGTTCCCTTCGTCAAGCCGCAACGGGCGAGTTGGACCAACCCGGCGAGGCCCTGGTCTGGGGCGGGTGGGTTCTAGTCCACGGCCCAGGTCCACCGTCCACAGTGGGCCTGATTGTTTCCCCTCTCCAGGATCCTTTTCACCTTTCCCAACCATCACTACTACCACTGCAACCCTTTACACAGCCCTTAATCTGCCCCCCAAATGTTCCCAAAGTTAGGTCTTTGCCATCTACACAAGTAAGCAAACTTTACCTTTAGCTTGGTGCATAGTGAAATATAGTCAGAGAGCCCACAGAAAACTAGTACAGTCCTCCAGCATGGCATTATTTTAATATGTGTTTAGGCAATGAGAATTTCTAATCCAATTTTCCTACCTTTTGGTTGACATCTCCAAAGATATGTTTAAATGTGCTACTGGCATCTTTAAATTACAAATATCCCTTGGTTCTTCACCATATATTAATATACTAAATAACGGGACAGAGAAAGTGGGAGAATTATCTGAAGATTGAAAGGGTGGGGGGTGGAATTAGAAAAATCTTTAAAATAATAAGATAGAAGACAGAGTAAGGCATTTCTAAAGGGTAAAGTCTGAGCACTTGAAATGTCCATCCCCAAACATGAGTAAAGAAATATGTGCACATACACAGAAGCAAATATAATCTGTGGATTTGGGAAGGGAGGTTAATCTGCAAAGGGTTGTAGAGGTAAGTGTGATCTAAAATAACATGGACTTGAAGATATGAATGAGGAGCTAATTATTTTACTGAACAAATAACCAAAAAAAGGCAAATGTAGTTTAAAGTGAGTAAGAATATGTGCACAGCTATACTTGTAACTAGGTTGTAGATTATTAAGGTTAACTGTGAAAAAGGCTCAGAGGAGTGATTACATGTGTAGATGATTTGGGATTATTTAAGGTAAAAATTAAACTTCTGCTCAATTTGGTTGAGCGTATGTGTTTACTGTTTGCTACTAAGTGAACATTCCTCCTCTATACACCCATAGCCCCTGAACTCAGGAATTGCCACAATCCACTGGTGGGCTCTCAATGTGTCAACATTAGTGGCTACAGTACGTTAATCTAGTCTTTCTTTCCTTCCAATTATTTCATTTCCAACAAAACAAGTGACATTTTGAATGAAAGCAGTAAATTAAGCTGCCAATTAATGTACCTTTAAGCATTCCCACTGGGGCAATAACTATTCGATCCTCCTGCATTACAGTCAAAAGCTGTAGCATTCTTGGCAGTTATGGAAAATAGTTATAGTACCAAAGTCTCTTAGACAAATAAGAAATACTAGACAGTGGGACCCATTGGATACCTGTCACACAGGAGGCTTGGTCTCCCAACGCAATATTCCACCACTCATCCATAGCCCCCAACTGCACAGGCGCAGCTCATTTCCCCTCATCCTAGCACTCTCCCCCCTCCCGCACCCACGATCGCTTTCCCTCTCTTCCTCCCCCACCCCCACCCATAAGCCCAGCAGCTCTCGGCACCCCAGGTTACAAGCCTACCCCAGCCAATCACCCCTGACCCCCTCCCTCAAGCACTGCTCCTCCCCCCCTCCCTCCCCCTCCCTCCCTCCCTCCTCCCGCCCGCCTCCCTCCCTCCCTCCAGCCCTCCACTCCCCACAACTCCTCTCCCCCTCCCTACCCCCACCCCTATCCCCCACTCACCTCCCCTTATCCCCCCCACTATCCCTCCTCACCTCCCCCACAGCCCTCCTCTCCCTCTATTCCCCATTTTTTAAAATTGTGTATTATGTCTTTTTTTCAACTGTATCGCTGCATGGCAAATTCATTTCACTGTGCCTTGGTTGGTGCATGTGACGAATAAATTGGACTTTGACTTTCCCTATCTCCCCACTCCCCCCCTCCTCTCCCTCTATTCCACCTTCTCCCTCACTCTCCTTCTTCACCTCCTCCCTCTTCTTTTCCCTCTCGTACTAACCTCCCCCGATCCCTCCCTCACCTCTCCTATTCCCTACCCTCACACTCCCTCCCTCCCTCCATAACTCCTCTCCCTTCCCTACTCCTCTCCTCACCCTCTATCCCGTTTCCTCCCCCACACTCCCTCCTCACCTCTCCAGGATCTCTAGGTTTTTCCGCTCATCTCTCTTCTCGCGTGCCCCGGAGGAGCATAAGCCAGGGCTTAAAGCCAGGCCTCGGATCCTCGGCTCGGTCCAGAAGCACCAGCAGCTCCTGCCGCGCTGGCATGTGGGTGGGGAGGGGGGGACGGGGGGGGACGGGGGGGATGGAGAGCTTGGAGAAAAGACGGGGTAAGAGCCATGGGGGAGAGGGGGTATCTTGGGGGGTGGGGGCAGGAGCCAGCGAGCGGGACCAGAGGGGAAGGGGCTTGAGCTGCGGGGCGTTGCGATGGCAGTGTGTTTGGGACTCCCAGCAGGCACTGGATGCTCTCCTCCGACGGGATCGGATTCTCCGCTTTCCATTTGGCGAATCTCCAACTCCATGCCGGGCTGCTTCCGGTCCCTCCGAAAATTGTGTCCGGTTGGAGTTCTTCGCCGGCCACCTGTAGCGTCCCTCAGCTCCAGTAAAGACGCAAGAAGGGGTGGATCATCCCGGGGGGTGACAGTAGAAGAGACCAATCCGCCCGGCGCTGACTGGCAGAAGAGACCGATCTGCGCAAGCGCGGTTTTTACGATTTTTAAACCTCGCTAACTTTTACAATATACAACCAATCCGAACGGAACTTGTTGCACTCGTGGCACAGGAGAATGGCGAGTGAGCTGATGAAAAATTGTGGCGCTAACGCATACTGGTTTTGCACAAATAGAAAAACCGTGTAAACCGGTAGAGCACAAGATCAGAGTTTTAGTTATGTATAGATAATTCTAGTAGGATCAATTTTCATTTTCTTATTTTTCCCTTGATTATTTAACATTTTTCTTATAATGTTGCAGACCTAATTAACACAATTTCTGCCTCTTGATTGATTTTTAGCAAATTACACAGAGAACAATATGCCTTTCCATATTTTTGTACTGCACCTGGGCTACTATTTGGAGCATTGAAACATCACTACATGTCTATAAAAGATCTGGACATTTGTTCACTCTAATTTTAAAACAACATTTTAACACCACTGCCAACATCCTCTTTTATGCTGCACTGAACTCTGACATTTATCAGTAAATGTGTGATTGCAGAAACTAAAGGCTAGAGGGCAGCACGGTGGCGCAGTGGTAGAGTTGCTGCCTTACAGTACTTGCAGCGCCGGAGACCCGGGTTCTTTCCCAACTATGGGTGCTGTCTGTACAGAGTTAGTACGTTCTCCCCGTGACTGCGTGGGTTTTCATCGAGATCTTCGGTTTACTCCCACACTCCAAAGACATACAAGTTTGTAGGTTAATTGGCTTGGTGTATGTGCAAATGTCCGTAGTGTGTATAGGATAGTGTTAATGTGAGGAGATCGTTGGTCGGCGGGGACTTGGTGGGCTGAAGGGTCTGTTTCCGTGCTGTATCTCTAAACTAAACTAAACTAAACTAAAGGCTAAGAATTAAGATCTTGTGGTGCCTGGGAGACAACTTTTTCACCCCATTATCTTTCATGCAGAGAAATGTAATCTCTAGACCAGGGGTGGGGAGCCTGCGGCCTTAAGGCCGGATGCAGCCTTCTAGGCCATTAAGTGCAGCCTTTTGAATGAATCCAAATTTTGTAGAACAAATCCTTTTATTTTTATTAATATGTTTTTGTTCATATTATTTTTATTTTTATCTAAAAATGAAAGTATTTTAAATACCAAAGAATAAAAGAAGATTCAACAAAATTAGCATTTTTTAGCATTCAAATTAGCATTTCAACCTCCCTTGGTTGATGTCTCCAAGGCTCCTAAAGAACTACAGATGGAATTGATTGAGCTCTCAGAAGATGACATTTTAAAGTCCTTATTTGACCCCAAGAAAGATCCGATTGAAATGTGGAAAAATGCAATAGAATACTCACGTCTTCAGCAACATGCACGAAAAATGCTTTCTTGCTTTTCAACCACCTATTGCTGCAAATCTATGTTCTCCTACCTAACCCAAATCAAGACGCCCTTAAGGTCACAAATGACGGATACCCATCTAGAAGACCAGCTGAAACTGCGTACCTCCATATTGCAACCAAATATTCAAATTATTTCCCACAAAAAGCAGTCACAACAAAGTCATTAAAAGGTTAGTTAACTTTAGAATTAACAATTTTTTTTCATTTTCTTGAAGTTAGTACATAGTAGTTAGATTTTTACTAAATAATGTACATTTTAAAGTATATCTAATTGAAATATTTTGGATGCAGCTTTATTAGATTACAGCTAACTTAATGCGGCACTCCAACATGAAAAGGTTCCCCACCCCTGCTCTAGACATAGAAACATAGAAACATAGAAACATAGAAAATTAATGCAGGAGTAGGCCATTCGGCCCTTCGAGCCTGCACCGCCATTCAATATGATCATGGCTGATCATCCAACTCAGTATCCCGTACCTGCCTTCTCTCCATATCCACTGATCCCCCTAGCCACAAGGGCCACATCTAACTCCCTCTTGAATATAGCCAATGAACTGGCCTCAACTACCCTCTGTGGCGGAGAGTTCCAGAGATTCACCACTCTCTGTGTGAAAAATGTTTTTCTCACCTCGGTCCTAAAGGATCTCCCCTCTATCCTTAAGCAGTGACCCCTTGTCCTGGACTTCCCCAACATCAGGAACAATCTTCCTGCATCTAGCCTGTCCAACCCCTTAAGAATTTTGTAAGTTTCTATAAGATCCCCCCTCAATCTCCTAAATTCTAGTGAGTACAAGCCAAACAAATGAAATGAAGATAGAAGCAAGTGTCAGTGTGAGCAGTGCATAGAATGAGTATGTAGAATGAGTGGTGTTCATATGAACATATGTAGAAACAGGTGAAAGCCATTCAGGTCTTCGGACCTACTATGCCATTCAATTAGATGATGTCTAGCCTATTGGTGTCAATTTCTTATAGTAACCACATGCCCCTTGATCTCTTAATATCCAAAAATCTATAATTCTCTGGAAAGCGGGTAGGCATGAATACAATGTGACACTGATTGGCTTTTTAACTAATGTTCATTTCGAGCCTTGAGCTTTGGTAGAGGTTGGTTGCATTATTAATAATGGTGCCTAACAGTATTTAACAAATATGGATGATAAACTATTATGATATGATTTGCACAAACAATTTCAGTCAAAAAGCAAAAAGGAATATAACAATCCCACAAAATGTCAAATGATTGTTAATAATCAGCATTAATTCATCCATAATCAGTGCAAAATTGGTTAACATGGCTTTATTCAATTTTTGACCTGCAGTGTTTTTCCAAGGTTATGAAATTAATTTCTAAATTAGTATGATTGCATTGTATCTTTACATAAACTTCTTTCTATTGAATTCTAATATCACTTTAGAATATGTCTAATTTTTGAAAGTGAAACTAAATAATTTTACAAATATGTCATGCGATATGATTTATTTTAATTTTGTTTAAATAGGGTAATTTTGCAACATTATCCGAATGCCCATGAATCCTGAACCACTACTCAATATAAAACAGATATGCACAATATTCGAGCCATTTGCAATGGACAACATTAAGGGGCTGTCCCACTGCGGCGACCTAATCTGCGAGTTTAGACGAGTTTGCCCTCGACTCAAACTCGCAGAATGGTCGACACGTGGTCCTAGGAGGTCCTATGAGGTCACTGGAACTCTCCTTCATGGTCGAGGGAAGTTCCCGCATACTCGCGGCCTCAGTTTGGTCGCGGAGTATTTTTCAGCGAGTAAAATTTAGTCGGCATGGTTCTTTTTAACTCATAGTGCAGTGGAGTGGGGTCGCTATTTAGTTACAGGCAGTCTAGGGCAGCCGTAGACAATCTCCTTCGCTGACCGGGCATTTTGATTGGCTCATTGGAGTTTCCAGGACCAAGGAAAACCGACTGGTAGGTAAAATGCCCGCTAAACTTTATTATACTTCTTAAAAGTGTCTCCACTCCTTCTCCCCCCTTCTCTCCCCTTCTCTCCCCCTCTCTCCTCTTCTCACCCCCCCCCCCCCCTCTCCGCGCTCTATAAAGGACTTACTGAACTGTGCCAGCTGTTTTTTACCTTCCTCTTCATCGCGGGTGTGAATTTCAGACAGCGCTCCCCTGCTTTCCCTGGCCCCCGCCTTTGCGATGTGTTTGTGTGTGTGTGTGTGTGTGTGTGCGGTCAGTCGATCCAGCTCGCGGTTTCAACGCTGACGGTCGATCCACCTCGAGGTTTTCCAGGCGAGTGCCCTCGAGTTTGAAAGTCGAAGACACTCTTCTTAACTCGCGGATTTGGTCGCTGCAGTGGGAAAGCCACTGTACCCTGACAAGATAGTTAGTAGAAAGCCAAAAGAAAGTGTAATATTATTTATTTTAGACAGCCAATCAAAGAACAGAAGCACTTATCATTTGAAGAGTAACTAATTACATTCTAATATTAGGTTGGATTTTAATTTCCCAAAGCTTGAGGTTGAGGAAGGTAGGTGAATTACAGATTGTGACACACGTCATAGTGTCCTGTGGTAAATCCACACATATCATTTCTGGCTTCCCAGATATTTATCATGAACAAACATAATGGCATCCTGTACAAGTTGATGTAAGCTCCACAATCAAAGGGGCCTGAAAGCCCAAAAATATTATTCAATTATAGAATTTCAATTTGAGTGCATAATGGAAGTAATTAGCAATTAATAGCAGTGATTGGAGTTCAGATGCTCAAAGGTATAGCTCAAAGGTTCTACCTTGTTTTGCTGAGACCTTCCCGAATATGCATGTAGGAAGAAACTCTTCCCTGTTAACAGGACGAGGAATGGTGTAAATGTATCAAAGGAAATGTGGCTTTTAGTTTACGGTGAGATCTGCACCAGTTCCTTGATTCACTGCTGGAAACATTCTAATTACTTTAACAGGGCATAAATTATGCCACATTCACCCTTATCCTGTATCTCTCTGCATTCTACCTTTACTAGCATATCACATGTTGGACCAAATAACCTTGTAAATACATGCATACCTCTTCACCTGTGCTTTTCCTCCCATCTCTCTAAACGTCCTTCCTTTTCCTAATACTATGTTATACCTCTCTAGAAGAAGGTCTGAAGAAGCGTCTCGACCCGAAACGTTGCCTATTCCTTCGCTCCATAGATGCTGCCTCACCCGCTGAGTTTCTCCAGCATCTTTGTCTGCCTTCAATTTTTCCAGCATCTGCAGTTCTTTCTTAAACCTCTCATAATCGCTCACAAAGAATATACTTTACCCATCTGAACACATGCCCTAATTTGTAGGTCTTCTCCTTTCCTCCCAGAAGAAAAAATAGTATGAAACACAAAAAAAATTCAATAAACCCAATGCTGAGATATAGAATAAAATATCAAAGTCATATAGCATACAAAACTTGCTTATTGCTATCAGCTCTGAATAAAATATAACTGACCTCTAAAAGCATTTTTATCTCGAGAGTTATAATTCATTACCAAGAAATTAGATCACACAATATCCTTTTTAAAGTGAAGATAGACACAAAGTGAAGTCTCTGGAGAAAATTCACTTATATCCTTTATCACTCCTCATTCAACCTTTTCTTGCCTTTATTGGCCCTTCACATGTCAGACTAAATAACTTTGTAGATACATCCATCGCTCTTCAAGTAAACTCTTCCTAAAGTGTTTTGTCACTCAAACTTATTTAGCCTGGAATAAATAATCACTTGCATATATGTGACATCTCGCGTTGGGATCCTTCTTCAGACTGATTGTCATTTTGACTGCTCCACTGCAAAATCACTTCACGGTATGGCTATTATTTTTCTCCTCTCTCCAAAAAAAGTTATGTGAGACCTTCTCTCACTGTTCCCCCTCTGTGATTCCTACAGCTCTCCTGCTCTGCTCCTCCTCTCTCCTAGCTTTCTTTCCTCCTCCCTCCAGTCTGAAGAAGGGTTCCAAACTGAAACATCATCGATCCATGTTCTGGAATGCTGCCTGACCTTTATCTTTTTCTTTCATCTGCCTGTCATTCTACAACATCACCTCCTCCCCCCACACCTCCTCCCCAACCTACTTTTTTAACAATTACCGACCCCTGTCCCATCCCTCCCCTTCTCTTTCTAACAATTATCTTCATTTTCCACTCTCAATCCTAGTGCAAGGTTTCAAGATTAAATGTCAACAATTCCTTTACCCCAACATATGCTGCACAATTCATTGAGTTCCTCCAGCAGATAATATTTTGATTACAACTATGTAGTTGCATGGCTAACATGCTAAAATTTACAACATATCTCTTCTGAGGGAGTTACTTTCATTCTACAATACAATTCTTACAATAAAATTGACAGGGCTGGCTTCCCAATGCACTGAAAATGTGACTGGTTTCAACCCACTTCCAAGCTCACATTAAAATTCTGCCCCTTGATTCTCTTGTATGCTAATTGTGAGCATGTTTATAGGTATCGTTATTGAAGGTAAATAGCAAACAAGTCATTTTATTTTTAATTAAAGAAGGTTAAATGAGTTATAAGAAGACCATTGTTTATTGGCTGCATATGTACAGCCATTAGGAGTAAAATTTTAATATTTGCATAACTCGCAAATTGATTTAATAGAAAACTGGACATTATGCAGGTTTGTTTAATTACAGAGTATATACTTAATAGATTGGTATTTTGTAACATTGGGAGAACAAGCAAACAAATAAATAGAGAAACATGTCACTATCTTTAATTTTTTGACAATATATGATTAAAAATAATAATTTTAGCAAGTCTGGGAATATGACTACTAATGTTTGAATTCACAAAATATGCCTCTAAACCCATTTACTCAAGTAAGACTATTGAAGTATCTTACATTTGGTTTTCTGTTTGTCAAATACTGGGGGAAGAAATTCAACCTTGCTTATGGTTGTAAAATGTGTGCAACAAAAAAATAATTTAATTGTGTATTCACTCATAAATGCAAAGTGCATCATTTAGGTGGCGCAGTTGTTCGTGTTGTTCTCTCACAACGTCAAGGACATTGGTTTGACATTTACATGTTCTCTCCTTACAGTAATGTTGGGCTTCATCTCAACTATAAATTCTCCTTAGTGCAAATAATTAGCAAAATAATCAACAGACAGTTGATAGACACACAATCAATAGTAAGTTACAGGCAAGTAAGTTACAGACAAACACCCATAAACTCGAGACAGCTATTATGAAAAGAGCACAAGTTATCTGCAAAGTGATTGCCTAGTCCATGCTTGGTTTCACTCATGTTGAGGAGGCCACATCACAAGCATCGAATACGGTGGATCAGGTTTGAAGCGATGAACCTTTGTATGATCTAGGGCTGTTTAGCTCCCTGAATGGTGGTGAGGGAGAAGCTGAAGCGACATATGCTACATCTTCTGCAGTTGCAGGGAAAGTGTCAGGTGTCAATGAGGGTTGGATGAAGTGGAACGATTGAGACCAAGGAGTCCTGAAGATAACTGATAGCTTAAAGGAGGGGAGAGGGGAAGAAATGACTGGTGGTGGAATTGTGCAGGAGCTGAAAAAATAATGGAGGATGATGTGTTGGATGTAGTGGCTGATGGGGTGAAAGATGAGAACCAGGGGAACTCTGATGCTGCTCTGCATGGGAAGAGAGATCAGAGCAATTTAATGGCATTCATTAGAATGTTTCAAACAATCTTTTAGAAGATTTGTTATGAGGATACAATCTATTGTAAGATTTTGCAGGATGCTGAGTCTACATGCCTAAAATGATTGAACAGAAAAATATTAGCATTGTGTTTGCAGTATCCCAATTTACTGCAACCTTACGTGAGGTACCTTGCTGCCTTGAAGCTTGGAAATAGTTATTATTCTGATCATTATACTGCAGTATAATTGGAATGTCAACCTACCAATGATTATTATTGCACTGATATTCTTTTTATTTGAAAAATCAGCTATTATGCGAACCATACAAATTAAATAAAGGAAAATGTGGTCAAAGAAGTGAAGAAGGAAATTAAGAATGCAGGAGGCAGAAAGGAATGTAGGGAGGAGGGAAAGGAAGCCACATGGAAGTACGGCGTGGAGAGAAAGGAGAAGAAAATATAACAGGATGAGTGAATAATGGAAAGCAAAGGCAGGTAGGGAGGCAGGGAATGAAAATTGCCTCATTCTTTCCATATTGTACAGAATATGCAGTATATGAGACCTCAGCAAAGAAAATCTCCTTAATGTATTTTTCTCCAGAAGCTGTGATGCGATCAACCTGATGTGCATACTGATCACATAATATTTATCCAATATTTCAGAATGCATCAATATCAGTCTATCAGCAAAATCAGAATAATCTGAAAATATTCCATCGGGTGGCGCCGTCAGCGATGGCAGCCTCGCCAACGGTCTGTCTTTTTTGTTATTTTTTGTGTGTTTTAAAAGTTTGTGTTAATGTTCTATGGTTTGTTTTATGTGGGGGGCAGGTATCTGGTTCAGATAATGTTCTCTGGCTTGTTTTATGTTGATCGCCCCAATGTGGAGGGCCTGACCACCGGCTACGGGGGCCAACATCGTCCCATCATTGGTATGACTATATGGCAAATCAAATTCCTCATATGTTGCAAAACATACTTGGCTAATAAAGTATGATTACGATTATGATTATCTTCAACTACATCTATTTTTGAATGTTATTTTTAAATGCTGCAAGCATGATTTAAGAATAAAATCTCAACTGGGTTTATTACTGATATGTGACAATCCCAGCTCACAATGTCCTTGGATTCGGAGGGAAGAGGCATATCAATCATAACAGTTTAATGATGTGTACAACTGAATAAAATAATTGTTTTTCAGACCAATAATCCACGTGGCTTCCTTCAATGATACTATTAATGATATTTCTGTGAAGGTCAGTTTGCAGAGTTATGATGGTTCCATGATTTGTTTTACATCAATGGTGAGCTGTTGTTTCATTTCTGATGGGTAGAGTTCCAGTGAAGTAGGGCGTATCACAGGGTCTCAGCTAACAAGTCTGTTTTGGTGGTTGGAAGTACAATAGGCATTGTGTGAAGCAGCTGCTGACTTGATCATAAGCAGATCTGGGCACAGTAGATAGAGCTATGGTTCAGAATAGTTGCACAACTGAAAAATCAAGAATTACAGATAATTGTGGGAGCTAATATACATTATCTGTTAATAGTGCGGGAGCGGCCTTGTGAGGGAAGTGCCTTGAGAGAAAAGTGCGAGTCTTTGGCTTGAGAGTCTTCGGCGAGGACTCTGAGGAGAGGAGACTACGTCAAAAGTTGGAGAGAACGGGATGCGGTGAACACGTGGTGGGTAAGATGATTCAGTGTGATGCTTGCAGGATGTGGGAGGTCAGGGACACTGATGGTGCCTCTGGCTGCTACAACTGTGGTAAGAGTGTCCAGGTTCAGCTTCTGAAGGACAATGTTGGGGCACTGGAGAAGCAACTTGATGACCTCAGGAACATCCGGGAAAACGAGAGTTTCCTGGACAGGACCTACTGTGAGGTTGTCACGCCAAGGCTACAGGAAGAGCGAAGGAGGGTGACTGTGAGAATGAGGATAAGCATGGAGTGCAGGAGACCCCGGTGGCTGTACCTTATGAAAATGGGTGCAACCTTTTGGGAGCTGTCGGGGCAGACGACGCTTCCAGTCCGACAGGTGGACAGGTCAGTGGCTCCAAACCAGGCGATGAGACTTGACCGGCGAGACTGACTGTTAGGCTCCCCCCCCTGGTGAATGCTATGTACTTACCTTTCTCTGTTTCTCTCCCGAGTACAGGCCTCGTGGCTGTGAGTCTGGAATCAAGGGGTTAAAAGGCTCCTGTACCCGATTGGCCAAGCTGCGTCAGGTGACGGGTGACTCATCTGAAGCTTAAATACCAGACACTCCCAGGATTCTCTCTCTTCTTCGTAGACCCCTGACTGATGAGCAGCCTGCTGGTGTGAGCTGAGGAAGGCCTGGCCACACGGCATAGAACTTTGTGTACTTTCACCATTACTTGTTAACAAATATTGAATTGGGACGGATAAGGGCTGACCTTAGTGTTTTCGTGTATTATGTTTCAGGGTTATATCTCTTTAGGCAGGTTTTAGAGTCTCCGGTTCGACGGCCCATTACGTGGCTGGCTGGAGCACTGGTTAATTGTTTGTTAGTCCATCCCTATCCCTGACTGGGTGTTTGAATCAGGTTTGGGTTTTGTGTTCCATTGAATAATTAAAACTATTTTTGAACTTGAACCTGGTTCATGACTATGTTACGTGGCTCTGAAGTACCTGCGTTCGGGAGTCGTAACAAAATGGGGGCTCGTCCTAAGCTGTGAGGACCCTAGACGTTTTTTGGGGGGGGGTTTTGGTAGGCTTCTGGTGACTGAGGAAGTCTGTGTGTTGTGAGGGAATTTTTTCTTCCCTGTTTGTGGTAGCATTTGTGCCCAGAGTTTAGCTGGTGGTTTGGTGCTACATTTGATAAGGAGTTTAAAGGGAAGGACTTTATTGAGGCTCCTAGTCGGGAGTTGTTTGATAGATGTACGAAGGAGCATTTGATTTTTCTGGCAGAGAAATATGACGTGCCTATTAACAAGCATTCAAAGAAACGGTCCATTAAATCGGGGTTGTGGGCTGCGTTGGTGGAGGGTGGGGTTTTGCCTGGCTGTGCAAACAGTCCCCCACCTTCTGTTCAGCCTGGTCAGGACATGGAGGCAGTCATTAGGTTGAAGGAGTTAGAGCTGGCAATAAGAGAGGAGGAGACCAAAAGAGCAGAGGAGGAGACCAAGAGGGCAGAGATTAGGCTGCGGGAGATGGAGTTGGACGCCTCCCGGGTTTCTTCTAGGGAACGGGAGTTTGATATGAGCAAGAACATCCGCCTGGTTCCTCCGTTTAGTGAGAAGGATGTGGACAAGTTTTTCACAGTGTTTGAACGAGTGGCTTTGTCCTTGAAGTGGCCTAGGGACGTGTGGACCTTGCTATTGCAGTGTGTCCTTGTGGGTAAAGAACGGGAGGTGTACTCGTCTTTGTCTGTTGAAAGCAGTCTGGACTATGAGTGTGTGAAGTCTACAGTATTAAGGGCTTATGAATTAGTTCCAGAGGCGTACCGGCAGAAATTCCGGCGCTTTAGGAAGTTTGATAGTCAGACTTATGTGGAGTTTGCTAGGGAGAAGGAGGCACTTTTTGACAGGTGGTGCGCTTCTCAAGGAGTGAAGGATATTGGGCAACTGTGGGCCTTGATGATTATGGAAGACTTTAAGAACTGTCTCCCTGAGAGGGTTGCTACTTACCTTAATGAGCAGAAGGTGAATGAGGTGTCTAAGGCCGCGGTGTTGGTAGATGAGTATGTATTGACTCATAAAACTGATTTTGTTGGGCGATCCTATAGTTTTGGTGCACGGCCGGTTGATCGTGGTGGTGTCGCCGGTGGCAGTGTCAAAGGTGTTTCTGTGCCTGCAAGTGGCAGCACATTGATACAGGGGGAGGTCCGAGCTGATAAGGTTGACGGAAATGTGAGGACTAATGAAGGTCCTGTGTGCTACTATTGTAGAGGGAGAGGGCACATGTTAAAGGCGTGTCCCGTTCTGAAGCAGAAAAATGCGAAGCCTGTGGCTTTGGTGGGTACACAGAAGGCACCTGTGGTACCTGAGGTGCCTGAGTCTGTTGAGTGTAGGAATTATTCTGCGTTCATCATGAATGGTTTTGTTTCTCTGGAGGATGGGGGGTGATAGAGTTCCAGTATCCATCTTGCGTGATACTGGTGCTACTCAGTCCTTTATATTGGATAGTGTACTGCCGTTTTCTGGGGAATGATCGGTTGGGTCAAGTGTCCCAGTGGTAGGATTCGGGATGGATGACATGGTAGTGCCTTTGCATACCGTGATTCTCGAGTCCGAGTTGGTTTCAGGCCGGGTAACTGTTGGGTTACGGCCGTGTTTTCCCGTTGGGGGAGTTTCTGTGATTTTGGGGAATGACTTGGCAGGAGGTAGAGTTTTAGTTACTCCTGAGGTGACGGCTGTTCCGATGGTGCAGAGTCCTGATAGATTGGCTATGCAGCATCCGAGGGTCTTCGCAGCTTGTGCTGTCACGAGGGCTATGGCTAAGAGCCAGGCGAAGTTTGAGGATGTGGTGGACCTGAGTGAGAGCATTTTTGGGGATCAGGATGATAGATCCTGTGTTGTGAAGGGTGTTTCTACATCTCAAGATGGGGTAGTGTCTGGAAATGTGCCGGTGTTGCTGTCACGTGACCGGCTGGTTGAGGAGCAAAAGAGTGATCCAGGTTTATCTGATCTGTTCGACTGCGCGGTGCCTGAGGGGTATATGGATTCCACCGCAAAGGGGCATTTTCTAAGGGATGGCTTACTGATGCGTAAGTGGTCTCCCTTGGATATATCTGGGCATGATGATTGGAGCGTGGTTGATCAGATTGTGATACCTCGTCGGTATAGCGACGAGATACTCTGTTTGGCTCATGATGGTCCTCTAGGTGGACATTTGGGGGTCAATAAGACGTATGACCGTACCTTACGGAATTTTTTTTGGCCAGGGTTGAAAAAGGAAGTGAAACAGCACTGCAGGTGTTGTCACATTTGCCAGGTGGCAGGGAAGCCGAACCAATCGATTGTTCCTGCGCCTTTATATCCAATCCCTGTGGACAGTGAGCCGTTTGAGCGGATACTAGTTGATTGTGTGGGTCCTCTACCTCGGACAAGGGTGGGCAACAAGTTTTTATTAACAATTATGTGTGCGTCTACCCGCTTTCCAGAGGTGGTCCCTTTGCGTAGAATTACTGCCCCTACCATTGTGAAGTCTCTCACTAAGTTTTTTTCGTTGTTCGGTTTGCCCAAGGTGGTGCAGAGTGACCAAGGTTCCAACTTCATGTCGAAGGTTTTTGGTCAGGTAATGAAGTTGTTAGATATTAAGCATTGTTACTCCAGTGCGTATCATCCTGAGAGCCAGGGAGCTCTCGAGAGGTTTCACCAGACTTTGAAATCTATGTTGAGGACTTACTGCCTGGAGTTTGAAAAAGACTGAGGAGTTATGTTTGGTGCGTGAGGTCGTGCAGGAGTCTTTAGGGTTCAGTCCTGCTGACCTGGTGTTCGCGCATACTGTACGTGGTCCGTTGAGGGTCCTGAAGGAGCAATGGTTGCAGGAGGATACAAAACGTAGTATTTTAGACCACGTCTGTACCTTTCGCTCTAGACTGAGGAGGGCATGCGAACTGGCAATAGGTAATCTTGCTTCTGCTCAGTCTAGGATGAAGGACTGGTTTGACAGGAAGGCTTCTAGTAGGAATTTTTCTCCAGGTGACAAGGTCCTGGTGTTGTTGCCTATTCCTGGTTCCAGTCTGCAGGCTCGGTATAGCGGTCCCTATCAGGTGGTTAAGAAGGTTGGTGAGAGGGATTACGTTATTGGTACCCCGGATCAGAGACGTAAGACTCAGCTCTGTCATGTCAACATGCTGAAGCAGTACCATGAGCAGGAGCCTGTGGAGGTTGATGTGGAGGAGCTATGTCCTTCGGTTTCGTCTAAGCCTGTTTTGGCTGCAGTGGTGCTGCCCCCTGACACGGGTGGTGATGTGGGTGAGGCACGGGTGTCTGTGGCAGTGACGCAGGGAAAGCTGAGTAACTCTGAGGCTTTGGAGTCGCTTCCCTTGCGGTTGTCTCATTTGACTGAAAGTCAGCGGGGTGATCTGCTTGCTTTGGTGGAGTCAAATGGGTCACTGTTCTCGGATGTGCCTTCTCAGACGTCTGTGCTGCAGCATGACATTGACGTGGCCGGTGCTGCGCCAATTAAACAGCATCCGTATCGGGTCAACCCTAACAAGCGTCATCTTCTAAGGAGTCAGGTTGACTATATGCGGCGGCATGGCATTGCTGAACCTAGTTGTAGTCCATGGAGTTCTCCGTGTCTACTGGCTATGAAGGCTAATGGGGAGGACAGGTTTTGCACGGACTTTCGGAAAGTGAATGGTGTAACTAAGCCGGATTGCTATCCTCTTCCATGGATGGAGGATTGCATGGATCGTGTGGGAAGTGCATCTTTTGTGTCTAAGTTGGACTTGTTAAAAGACTATTGGCAAGTCCCTTTGACTAGGCGGGCGAGGGAGATCTCTGCGTTCGTTACGCCTGATGACTTTCTTCAGTACATGGTAATGGCATTTGGGATGCGCAATGCGCCGGCAACCTTCAACGGTTGGTGAACATTGTATTGTCGGGTTTGTCCTTCTGTGAGGCATACCTTGATGATTTGGTTGTGTGCTCCAGGTCGTGGATCGAACACATCGGTCATCTGAAGGAGCTATTTCATCGTCTAGCGGAGGCAAACCTAACGATCAATCTGGGGAAGTGTGAGTTTGGCCAGGCCACGGTAACGTATCTGGGTAAGGAGGTGGGCCGGGGTCAGGTTCACACTCTCAAGGAAAAGGTGGGGCATATTGTCGCATTTCCTGCTCCAACCTCTCGGACTGAACTCCGTAGGTATCTGGCTATGGTTGGGTACTATAGAGGATTCTGTCCAAACTTCTCTGCGGTGGCTGCCCCTTTGACGGATTTGCTGAGTCCGAAGGTAGCTTTTGTGTGGTCCGCAGAGTGTCAACAAGTCTTTGATCATGCTAAAAGTCTTCTGGTGCGCGCACCTGTGCTTGCGGCACCTGATTTTGAGCGTCCATTTAAGCTGGCAGTGGATGCTAGTTGGTGGAGTTCTTCTACAGGATGATTCAGATGGGGTGGAGCATCCAGTTTCATACTTCTCTAAGCAGTTTAATCGTCATCAGAAGTGGTACTCCACCATTGAGAAAGAAGCCCTTGCTATTTTAATGTCTGAATCATTTCGAGGTTTACGTTGGCTCCTCGAATGTCCCTGTCATCGTACTCACGGATCATAATCCTTTGGTATTTTTGCAGAGTATGAAGAATAAGAACCGGCGGTTAATGAGCTGGAGTTTGCAGCTGCAAGACTACAACCTGGAGGTCAGGCATATCCGTGGCAAGGATAATGTCTTGACTCACGCCTTATCGCGCCAGTAGTGTTTTAGCTCCTGAATAGTTTCTGGGATTTGGTGGTGTTTTTTTTCTCTCTTCTTCCGAAACTTATTCAGTATCTTTGGGTGGGGGTGTTAGGCTCCCCCCCCCCCCCCCCCCCCCCGGTGAATGCTATGTACTTATCTTTCTCTGTTTCTCTCCCGAGTACAGGCCTCGTGGCTGTGAGTCTGGAATCAAGGGGATAAAAGGCTCCTGTACCCGATTGGCCAAGCTGCGTCAGGTGACGGGTGATTCATCTGAAGCTTAAATACCAGAGACTCCCAGGATTCTCTCTCTTCTTCGTAGACCCTGACTGATGAGCAGCCTGCTGGTGTGAGCTGAGGAAGGCCTGGCCACATGTCATAGAACTTTGTGTACTTTCACCATTACTTGTTAACAAATATTGAATTGGGACGGATAAGGGCTGACCTTAGTGTTTTCGTGTATTATGTTTCAGGGTTATATCTCTTTAGGCAGGTTTTAGAGTCTCCGGTTCGACGGCCCATTACGTGGCTGGCTGGAGCACTGGTTAATTGTTTGTTAGTCCATCCCTATCCCTGACTGGGTGTTTGAATCAGGTTTGGGTTTTGTGTTCCATTGAATAATTAAAACTATTTTTGAACTTGAACCTGGTTTTTGACTATGTTACGCGGCTCTGAAGTACCTGCATTCGGGAGTCGTAACACCGACTTCAGGCAGAGCTATAGTGGTGGGTGACTCCATTGTCCAAGGTACGGACTCGATTTCGGTGGCGGCAGCCGAAACTCGAGGATGGTCTGTTGCCTCCTTGGTGCCAGGGTTAAAGATATCACAGACCGACTACAGAACATCCTCGAGAGGGAAGGTGAACAACCGGCAGTAGTTGTGCATGTGGGCACAAACGACATCGGGAAGAAGCGAGGAAGGAGGTTCTGCAACGCAAATTTAGAGAGTTAGGAAGAAGACTGAAAAGCAGGACTTCCCCATAAGCCTCCACATTCAATTGATCATCCTCCATTTTTTCCACCACCTTGGATGACATTAAATCATTGGACAGATCTTCAGCTCCCACCCCATACCTTCCACTTCCACTTCATGATTCACTCGGCCAAGGGATCCCAGGATTCCGCGGTGTTGAAGTCAGCGCCGCCCACGGCTGGAAGCTCCGACACCACGATGATAACGCAGCAGGCTCAACACTCCGGAGCTTCAACAAGCGATCCCCGGTAAGGCATCGCCCGCTCCACGATGGAAAATCAGTGCTGCACCGCCTCTGAAGCTCTGGTCGGTCTCCGGCAGGAAAGGCCGCGCCAATTCAGATGGTAGGCTGGAGGGGGGGGGGGGGGGGAAGCGAAGACGCGACTTGGAGAATAGTAGCATCCTCGCCAGGAAGTGACTGAGAAATGATTTCCCCCTTACCCTACCCACCTCCCCCACATAAACAGACTAAGAAATCTCCAAAACATACTTTTTAAACAGACTAAAAATACCAAAAAGATGAAAAAACAGACATACTGTAGACAGAGGCTGCCATCATACGAAGAGTTGTTTACTTGAAATGTTAATTTTGTTGTTCTCTCTGCAGGATGCTCTCTGACATGCTGATTGTATCACTTTCTGTTTTTACTGCAATTATTTTTTTTAGAAATGAGAATTAAATGACAAAAATGTTATAGAACATAGGTTGATAAGATTATGGCAGATGAAATATTCTTTTCAGTAATAATTCAAAGTTTACTGTGTGTTTGACATCTTCAAGCATGTAATTTTCTTATTATCTCAACTATTTTGAATACTTGCTTTGTTACTCACTTATTCATTTACATCAAAACAGGTGTCTTTCATCCTGTCATAAAAACTGTGGTATGAATATTATATAATTCCTCAATCCCATTTAATTTATTGCAAAGATTTATGCACATCTACTTTTCAAGAACAGGCCAGATAATACAATGATGTAATCTCAGTTTTTTGAAACATTAGCTGCCTGCAGAAGATACAGGTGGTGCATTGAACGGTTATTTTGGAAAATATAAATTGCCATTAACTGATCAATTAATCCTTATTTATTTCAGCAGCTACCAATGTAATAATTTGGAAAAGCAACAGTGAAATCGAATCATTGACACTTATATTTGTTAATGGTTGTAGAATGCAGAATGGGCCTGGAGCACAACTGGAAAATAATTATTTATAAGGCCAATAAGAAAGTACACCAACCGACCAAACTGCTCTACTCAAAAGGGATTTATACATCATCCAGTTCAGAAAAAACATAACTAAAAATATTTTCAATCCAGACAATTCAGTCTTTAAATTAATCATGTGTGTCTTTTGGTCGCATCCAGCTGCAATAATATAAATATTTCAATGGAAGACTTCATGGAACAATATTTCAATCTATCCTGATGTAACATTAATAAAAACTTCTGGAGAGAGGGAGCACAAAGTACTTGCACGCAAGAACCAACGTTTATTTCTGATTGTTTTCCTCAAAGTTTTGAACTATATGCATGATTTCCAGTAATTATTTCTTGTGCTGCCCAATATTTTCAAGAGTTGATGTGAATTGTTTGTAAATATTGATGTCTGCTTCCTGTTTCCTATTCATTTGCATCCAGTGCCTTTCATTGTTTGTCTGTCACATCAGAACAGCATTTGCTTGCATATCAATGCACAATGTTAAATTGAATGGATATGCAACATTTTGGTTGTAGGACCGCTTATTCGGGTTACCACCCAGTTCCCAAACCTGCTCTCTGAGGCACTCGAGGAGGAAATCATTTGAAAGATATCAAATGTATGCCTGACATAAAGCCAAGTGGCAATAGAAACAAGGAATCGTAGATGCTGGTTTACACAAAAGGATACAAAGTGCTGGAGTAACTCAACGGGTCAGACAGCATCTTTGGAGAACATGGATAAGTGACTTTTTGGGTCTGGATCCTTCTTCAGAAACATCACATATCCATGTTCTCCAGAAATACTGCCTGACCCACTGATTTATTTCAGCATTTTGTGATCTTTTGGCAAGATACAAAGTGCAGTTGGGCACGCAGTTTAGGATTTTTGTATTTCACCTGTGGATTTAATGATAAGTACAGCACTGGAGTGGGAAAGAAGCTGAAGTGTCATCTGAAGTCCAGCATGTCTCCGACTCTTACGCTTCAACATGCAGTCAGAGTTGAGCTGATCCATGAGACATCACTGATGGTTCCTTTTAAAAGTACTGACCTGGGATAAGTATGCTTCAGCCCAGTGGTTTTTATCTTTTTATGGTATTTTGACGAAAATCATTTTTGCCCATATAATGTAAATGCAAGAAGGGACCAAGAGAGGCGGTAGGAAGCTGGTTCAGGGTGTTGTCAATGCCTTGTTAGAAACTGACAGTATGTTCAGATTAAATCACCAAAAAGCAATTTATAGTTCTGAAATGGGTAATAGGAAGGAATTAAGGACAAGGAAATGATGGTGTGAGAGCAGGACAGGAAAACAGGTGACTTTCTACTTATGGACAGTTATATAAGAAAGTGCAATAAAAACAGAAAATTCAGCATGTTGGGCAGCATCAGTGGAATGAAAAATAGGGTTGTTGATTGATTACTTCTCATCAATTTCATTTTGTTTCGGTTTTTCATCATCTGCAGTAATTTGCTTTTGCTTAAATGAAACTTGGCAATTGCTGTTCTACCCAAATCAGTACTGAGAGAGACATTGGAGAAGGATGATGGAGTCAGACAAAGAAAGCATGCAAACAGATTAAAAACAAAGGGATTTTACTTCTAAGGTGGCATCTATCATCAAAGATCCCCCCATGAGGGTCATGCCCTCTTCTCGGGGAAGAGGTACCGAAGACTGAAGTCCCACACTCGCAGGTTCAGGAACAGCTACTTTCATACAACTATCAGGTTTGTGAACTAATCTTCACAACCCTATTTCTACCTTGACAATGGAACACGACAGACCACTTCTTGCACTACCATGGACTTGTTTTCTAATTGCTTATTTTTGCATTAATGTCACTTTTTGCACAACATTTGTAGAACTTATGTGCAATCTATGTGTCTGAAGAAGGGTCTCAACCCAAAATGTAACCCATTCCTTCTCTCCAGAGATGCTGCCTGTCCCGTTGAGTTACTCCAGCTTTGTGTGCCTATTTTCAGTTTAAACCAGCATCTGCAGTGCCTTCTTACATATAATACTAGACCAAGTGCAGACCCGTTGGGTCTGTTCCCCCAACGTGCGGTTGTGGGGGGGGGGGGAGGCGGCACGCAGCGTCACACACACTAACTAACCCCCCCCCCCCGCACTCACGCTAATTACCCCCTTGATATTATATTAATATTATTAATTTGCTCCTTTTAACCCATAACCACCCTATTTACTGACGCATAGCCCCCAACTTGCAGTCACATCTAGAGAGGGGCGGGGGGCGGGCGGGGGTAGAGAGTGAGGGCAGAGAGAGAAGGGGCAGAGACAGAGAGAGAGACAGAGACACAGAGAGAGGGGCAAGAGGGATAGGGGGGTGGAGAGGAGGATAAGAGGGAGGATGGGTGAGGGGGGAAAGGTGGGGAGAGGTGTGGAGCAGGGAGGGGGAGGGAGGGTGGATGGAAGGGGGTAGGGGTGTGTGGAGGGGAGGGGGTTTAGGGGAGGAATGGTGGGGGAGGGGATGGAGGGGAGAAAAAGAGGGGAGAGGGAGGGGGGGAGAGGAGGGGGTGGGGGAGGGGAGGAGAGGGGGAGAGGAGAGGGGGAGAGGAGAGGGGGGGAGAGGAGAGGGGGGGAGAGGAGAGGGGGGAGGAGAGGAGAGGGGGGAGAGGAGAGGGGGGAGAGGGGGAAGAGGAGGGGTGAGGTGGGGAGAGGAGAGGAGGGGAGAGGAGAGGGGGGAGAGAGGAGAGGGGGGAGAGGAAAGGGGGGTGAGGAAAGGGGAGAGGAGAGGGGGAGAGGGGGAGAGGAGAGGGGGGAGAGGAGAGGGGGGAGAGGAGGGGGGGGGAGGAGAGGGGGGAGAGGAGAGGGGGGAGGAGAGGGGGGGGGAGAGGAGGGGTGAGGTGGGGAGAGGAGAGGAGAGGAGAGGAGGGGAGAGGGGGAGTGGAGAGGGGGAGGAGAGGAAAGGGGGAGAGAGGAGAGGGGGGGAGAGGAGAGGGGGGGAGAGGAGAGGGGGGGAGGAGAGGGGTGGGGAGGGGAGGAGGAGAGGGGGGAGAGGAGAGGGGAGGGGCGGGGGGAGAGGAAAGGGGGGGGGAGAACCTAAAAAACATTTTAGAACCAAAAAAGACACATTCTGCAAGCATTGTAGAACCAAAAGAGACACTTTTTGCAAACATTTTAGAACCAATAAACACTTTTTGCAAACATTTTAGAACCAATAGACACATTCTGCAAGCGTTTTAGAATCACTAAGGACACTTACATTTGAGTAGACATGCGTCAGTGTTATTCACAGCTCAGAGAAACGTGACCCTCTGCCTTCCTCCAGCTTGCAGACACTGATTGATGCACACCACTTCCTGGGTTTATAGTCCCTCCCCCCTGCCGCCAGCAGGGGCAGCAGAGAGAATGGGGAATTTTGTAAAATCATTAATATCTCTGTCATTTTTCATCAACGTGAAAAATCCTCGGCACACATACGGCGGAGGGGGGCTCTGAGCAAGATGGCCAAAAATGACGGCCGAAGGTGGCGACGTTCTCTCGGAAATCGCAGCACAGATGGCCAAAACCGGTCAAGAACAGACTTTTAGTAATATAGATATGTGCTTGTGTGTTGTCGGTGTCTTTGTGCCTATGCTCACTGTACTTCTGCATATAAAAATAAACTCGACTTGACCTAAACCCAGGACATATTGATATGAAAAATCATTATCTATCCATTATATTACCATATTTTTAATTAATGTTTGATCTAATATTGCATCATTTTATCAATGGTTGCTATATTAAGTTATGGCCAAAGTGATGTGTATATTTTCACAACTTGCACAATGCACCGTTAAAGCCACTTTATGTCACAGATATTTGCAATGAAATAATATATGTGAGGCATGAAGTGCAAAGGAGAATAAATTATTGAATAGTTAAACGTGACTGCATTACCAGCAATTCTGAGGTTGACAAATTAATCATCACACATAGTGGTTAGATTAAATATCATGACTTAAAAAAAAAATACAATGAACCTCCAGCACACCATTACTATTGTAAAGTTAGTGCAAGTAATTGAACTCTAGTTTGTGTAATTCAGAACATATATAGTGCTGAGTTGTCAAACTCATCTCTTCTCCATTAACAAAATTGGTTTGTTTTACACAGATTCCTTGACTCAAAATTTATCACATCATTCTGCAACTGATTTTTTAATATTAAAATTGTTGAATGATATATGAGGAAAATAATTGAAAACTGGAGAAAACAAAATTGGAAACAGTGGCTATTAAAGCTGTTATGTCAAGTGGAAAAACTCTTTAACAATTGTTATGGGTATTGTATGATTGGCTGGTTAACAGGTTGAGTGTTTTTGTTTCATTTGGTAAGATATAAAATGTGGTGCATTATAGGGATCAGTGCTGAGGCTTTTACTTTTTACAATTTATATAAATTGACCTGGATGAAAGAATGAAAGTTATGGTTGTTAAATTTGGTGCCAGCACAAAGATAGCTAAGAAAATAAAGTTCAAGAAAGATATAAGGTGGTTGAGATAGGTTCAGTGGGTGGGAAATGATGTAAGCAACGTAAACTATAGCAAAAATGTGAAATTATCCATTTGGCCTGAAAATGTTAAAAAAAAAGCATATTATCCACACGGTGAGAAATTGCAGAGCTCTGAGATACTGAAGAACCTAAGCTGAATGATCAGCATCTCAGAACTTTGCAACAAAAAAAACTAGTATACAGATGTTAATTTCACTGCCTGCAAGTATTGCCAGAATATTACTGTTATATTAAGACAATGTTTGCTGCTGATCGAGGAAACATGTTTATTCATAATTCACAGGAAATAACTGATTTTTTGATCTGGGGGCGGGGAGGACTTGGCTGGGGACCTGGAGCTCGGAGAGGTCAAGTGGGAGGGTGGGGTGGGGGGGGGGGGGGGTGAGAGCTGGGACAGGGGTGAGGAGAGGTCAAGTGGGGGGGGGTATGGTTGGAGCTTGAACTTGGGGGCGGTGATGGAAGCTGCAGTTGGGGGCGGGGGTGGTGGAAGCGGGGGCTGTGGGGGGAGGGGGAGGTGGAGGGAGAGAGGAGCTGGGGCTCAGAGGAGAGCTTGACGATGGAGGATGGTAGAAAATGCGGTTGTGGGGGGTGAAAGAGCTGGGGCTCGGTGGAGGGGAAGAGCTGGGGCTGTGGGGGAAGCAAAGCTGGGGCTCATGGGTGAGGGAGAGAGGGCTGGGGCTCGTGGGTGGGCAGGCACGGAAATTGCTATCAAAACATGGGGGGGACCGGGGGGACACAATTTCGTGGTGGCAATTTATTTCTCGGCATGTGCGCACGCACGCACGCACGCACACACACACACACACACACACACACACACACACACACACACACACACACACACACACACACACACACACACACACACACACACACACACATACACACACACAAACAAGGGTCCCGACCCAAATCGTCACCCATCCTTTAACTCCATAGAAGCTGCCTGACCATCTGAGTTACTGCAGCACTTTGTGTCTATCTTAATGTTTGGAGTTTTAAATAATCCTAACATCAGATGGGAGCTGTGCCCCCAAGCCCGCAGACAGCTCAGAGAAGCAGCGCTAAATCCAGCTTAACTCTGCCTGTTAACCTACCAGCCTTACCTGGATTTACGGGAACGACGGCCCAGGCTTACGGCCAGCACGGAGAAGCAGCGCTAAATCCAGCTCAACTCTGCCTGTCCTGCCAGGTTAACCTACAGCCCTGCCTGGACTGACGAGACTCCAGTCCAGAACCGTGGAGCTAGCGTTGCTTCTCCGCGCTAGCTGTAAATCTGGGCTTTCCCGTAAGTCCAGCCCCGGGCATGCGGGGGGGGGGGGGCACTCGGGTGGGGACGGGAATGATCCAGCGCCAGAGACCCGGGATCGATCCTGGCTGCGGATGAGGCGCAGGTCTGTGTCCAGGGCTGCCGACAGTTTTTTTCACGTGACCTATGACCTGGGCATGCAATTCAAGCTCCGCTCTATGATCTTTGCTTAAAGGACGCCTCCCTCCTCCAATCATCGCGCTGAATCATCATGAGTCCCCCACCCATTGTCTGCTGACCGACATCTCTCTCGTCCAATCGGCGCCCTCGACCATCAGTCCGACCTCCACTGTCTAGCAGAAAGCAGAGATTTCACCGAGTTTTAAAATCCGGATTTCAAAAAATGGTGGGGATCGTCCCCCACCTCTCAAAACAGGGGGGGGGGGGTGTCCCCCCTGTCCCCCGGGATTTCCGCCCCTGTGGTGGGTGGGTGGGGGAGGGGGGGGGAGAGCTGGGGCTGGGGCAGGGGAGAGGGCTGGGGCTTGTGGGTGGGCGGGGGGGGACAGGGCTGAGACGGGGGGGGGGGGGGGGGGGAGGGCTGGGACTGGGGGGAAGAGGACTAGGACGGGAGGAGGGCTGGGATGGGGGGGAGAGAGGGCTGGGATGGGGGGGTAGGGCTGGAACAGGGGGGGGAGAGGGCTGGGATGGGAGGGAGAGGACTAGGATGGGGGGCGGAGAGGGCTCGGACGGAGGGGAGGGCTAGGACTGGGGGGGGAAGAGGGCTGGGGCTCATGGTGGAGGACAACTGGTGCACCCAGTGCAGCAGGGGAGGGGGGTGGGTCTGGAGCATGCGCTGGGGGGATGAGTCCGGTCTAGGCAGGGGGGTATATTTCTCGCGCTGGGTTGGGGAGGGGACACACAGGTGGGAGGGGGACACATAGGGGACAAACACACAGGGGGACACACACACAGGGGGGGACACAGGGGAGGGGTCACATAGAGGGGAGTGACACACAGGGGTGGGGCATGTGGGGGCAGGAGAGAGCTGGGGCATGTGTGGGGGAAGAGGGCTGGGGCTCGTGGTTGGGGGTGGGTCTGGAGCACGCGCTGGGGGGATGAGTCCGGTCCATGTGGTGGCGGGGAGGAAACATAGTTCTTGCGCTGGGGGGAGGGGACACACAGGGGGGAGGGGACACAGGGGGGAGGGGACACACGGGGGGGGGGAGCACACACACAGGGGTGGTCACACAGGGGACACACAGGGGGGTGAACACTGCGGGAAGGGGCACATGGGGGGAGGGGGTGGGGGGGACAGGGGGGTGAGTCTGGAGATCGTGCTGGGGGAGGGATCACACGACGGGGGGTGTGGAGATCGCGCTGTTGTGGGGTGAGGGCGGTGGGGGTGAGGCTGAATGGAGATTGCGCTGTTTGTTGGGGGGGTGAGTGGAGATCGCGCTGGGGTTGTGTGAGGGGGGGGGGGGGTGAGTGGAGATCGCGCTGGGGTTGTGTGTGTGTGTGTGTGAGGGGGGGGGTGTGGAGATCGCGCTGTTTGTTGGGGTTGTGTGTGTGTGTGTGTGTGTGAGGGGGAGGAGGGGGTGAGAGGGGAGGGTGTGTGTGTGTGGAGATCGCGCTGGGGTTGTGTGAGGGGGGGGTGAGTGGAGATCGCGCTGCTTGTTGGGGGTTGTGTGTGTGAGGGGGGGGGGGGGGGTGGAGGTGGAGGGGGGGGGGTGGAGGTCGCGCTGCTGTTGGGCGAACTGGGGGGGGGGAGGGGGGCGGTTCCGGTCCCCGCGTCTCCTCGCGAGCCGCTTTTTGAAGAGCAACTGAAGAAGCGGCCGCCATGGGCCTGTCTTACAGCTCGCTGCAAACATTGAGCAGAGCCGAGCTGTGGGAATACCAGGTTTGTGGGGTAGAGGAACGGCTGGGAGATGCGGGTGAAATGTGAGCCTGAAACATCTACCTGACGCATTCGTGCTAAACTGCAGGAGCCCGTCGCATGTTTTTATTATAGGCGATTCTCCCAAAGACTCCCATCAGGATTGAATCCCATCCAAACCAAGATGACAACGTGGAGGAGATGGAATGGAAAAAAATAATATTGTCTAGACAAAGGCTACCAGAAATTACGATAAATTTTGGAGTGAGGAAATTTTCACTGAACTTGGAACTAAATGGTTTTACCCCCATTTCATGAGGCGGTGATCAGTTTTTCTCACCACCCTAGGCATCTATTTTCTCCAGTCCTGCTGAAATCTTATAGGTTTCAATCAAATTATTCTAAACTCTAGTAAATGTAGAATTCAGATGAATGGACTGGAGTCCACTGTCCATGCCCACTGTTCATTAGGTCAACAACCATTTTCCAACTACCCATCCCTGCCTGTACCTAATTCTTACTGTTCTGCATCTTTAGTTCAGGTAATGGTACCATTATCTTCCAATGCTGCACTTGCATTGCCTTCAGTCATGTTTTTACCTACACATGTGGCCACAACGTCCGCATCAAGGACTTCTTTCCCCATCTTTCTACCATTGCTACCTATACTTATCCTTGGTCCTTCCCTCTCCCTTCTCTGGCTGCTGCTTAGTCTCATGTACTGCTTCCCTTTTACTGATATGGTTGGCAAATAGATCTATTCAATGCATGCAAAGTCAGTAATGTCAATTTGGCAAGCAAACTTAACTGTGCTCCTTATCTGCCCCACGAAGTATGACATTATTCACTTACTCTTTAGTTTTTGTAATAAGGTCAGCTTTTTGCATTACATTCATCACTTTTGAGAGTTGTTCTCAGGCCATCCTTTATATTAGAAATAATTTCCCTGTTATATATTTTCCTATTCATCAGGTTAAGTCTGGAAGAACACAGCGTTCCATTCTGAACCAGTAAAAAAAATCTGCATAGGTTAAGAGGATCATTGTCATTACATTATCTGTTCTTTGCAGAGAAAAGTTCCAATGATCTACATCATGTCTACAAGTATTTTCAATTCTCTTAAAATATTAAATTTTAGACAAAATGTCTCTCGGCCAAGTCAATTTGCAGGAATACCATCCCAATTTATGTTTCAAAGCGTGAAATACTGCTGAAATTTGAAATCTGAAATCATACACAAAATCCTGGAAATACTCAATTGGTCAGACAGCTTTTGTGGGGAGAGAAATTATTAATATTTCAATTGGAAACATGAAAAGTTAAAAGTAAACATGCCCTCAGTTGCAAAGAAAGAAGTGAATTGGAGAAGAGAAAAAAATTATCGGTGACTATGTGAAAGACAGGAGAAAACGAAAAGCGATGATATTTCCCTACCATATGATAAGTGCATTAAATATCAGACATTTTATTATTGGCCCTCATATATTCTTCAACCCCCTGAAATGAATTGCCCTCAAAGAAAGATACGTTAAGGAACCTTATAGAAGATATGTTAATCATTATGTTTATATTTCTACAGGCACTGACATTTTTAACAACAATGGAAATACAGTGGTAAGAATATTTATGTAAACATTGCTTTATATTTTCAGTAAGTGAGAATCAACTGAAAATACTCAGCAGGTCAGGCTGCATCTGTGGGAAGAGAAATAGAGCTAATGTTTAAAATCAAAAACATCTGACAGAGTACAACTTGAAATGTTGTCTCTCTCTTGCACAATGTGGCATGGACTACTGAGTATTTCCAGCATTTTCCATTTTTATTTCCTGCTACTTGTTTCTTTTGTTGAATTTACCATCAGAGGTCTGTGATAAATGATGTCAAATGATGACCTAAAAATCGGCACAGGTGCACTGGTACAAAACATGTATGTTTTGGGGACATTTACTTGTAATAGAGCTGCTGTTTAGATGGATGTTTTTGACTGATTGAGTAATCAGGTAATTCCAAAATAGTGTTACTCTATCATCCTGTGGCGAGTTGATTTGAGAATGCAGATGAATGGGCTGCTCTTCTGGATTATGTATGGTACTAGACTCTCAAATGTACCTAAATTACAAGCCAGCATGATCATTTTTTGAATGAGGCATTCCATTCGACCCAATTTGAATCACGTCCCGATTTTGTCCTGCCCGTCAGAATGTGGGGGTTAAAATTGAAGCTAAAAATATTTGTCTGTCAGTGGACTGTTATGTTTTCTATTTATTTTCCTTTCTTCTGGATGTACCTAACGGTACATATTATATGATCTTACATGATCACTCGCTTGGTACCAAGCAAATGCCAATTTAATGCAATTATTGTGAACAAGAATAGAATGCAAAACATCAGTGAGAAGATGCAGTGAAGAGTGGAACTGAGATTACTTGAAGATTTAGCTTTTATAGGTACCATTGTGAAAGCATACACAGAATCTCAACTGTACATATGTGATGGGCTTTATCGGAGTACACTATAAATGTAGAAGTCACTTATCTATATTCGTGTTGTTCAGACAATTGACTTCACTACACTACAGTCTACCTTTGAAAGATTTGGTAAGATCTAAGGTGGAGACTATCATGACATCGTACTTAAGATAATTCTTTTTTATTCCACAATTGCTGCCATTTTCCTGAAAGTACCTTCTTGAAAGGAGGCGTATCTTTTAGCTTCAGATAACTGGTTAAATCGCAGATATGTGTTTCTTCAGGCTTCAGTAATCTCTACAGTATTACTATGTTTAGGATGAGGTATCAATAGAAAGGCCGGTATTAATTGCCCATCCCTAATTGCCCAGGAAGATGATGCTGAATTACCTTTTTGAAGGATTACTGTTGAGACTCTTGCTTGTTGAAGATTGTGCATTGCCTGGCACTTTTGTGGCACAGATGCAACTTGAAATTTGTCAGGCCTTGCCTGAACATTTTTCACGTTTAGCAGCATGCAGCGAGGATTACTACATTTGTTGACGAATTTTGAATAGATGAGCAGCAAACATCCTCTCTTCTGACGTGATGGAAGGACAGATACTGATGAAGCTGTTGATGGATCACTGGGCCAAGGTCATTGTCCTGAGAAACTCTGCAAGGAAGTCCCATGGCTGGTATAATTGTCTTCCAACAACCACAGCATTGGTCCTTTGTACAAGGTATGACCCCAAATGGAATTGTTTCCTCTTGATGCACATGATGACCTTCCTGTATTGGCTCTCAATGTATATACTTTTTAATCTAGATACATCCTTTAACAATGTCCACCCTTTAACAATGAGCATGCACTATGCGGTTTCCCAGGACACTGATACTCTCACACCAGCTACCTCTAGAATACAGGTAGTTGAAAGGGCTCTGATCATGAAGCAAGATAAGAAACACATTTTGTATGATAACCTTAGTCATAGGGTCATACAGCATGGAATCAGGCCCTTCAGCCCAACTTGCCCATGCCGACCAAGGTGCTCTATGTGTTTGGCCCACATCCCTCTAAACCTTATGTATCCATGTTCCTGTCCAATAGTATTTTAAATGTTGTTAATAGTACCTGCCTCAACTACCTCTTTTGGCAGCTTGTTCCATTTACCTATCATCCCCGTGTGAAAATGTTATCTCTCAGGTTCCTATTAGAGGCGGCAAAGTGGCGCAGTGATAGAGCTGCCGCCTCACAGCGCCAGAGACGCGGGTTCGATCCTGACTGTGGGTGCTGTCTGTGTGGAGTTTGCCTGTTTCCACACGAGACTAAACCGCACTAAACTATCTCAACTAAACTAGTCTAAACAAAATCTTAGCTCTCTCACCATAAACCTATGGTTCACGATTCCCCTATTCTGGGTAAAAGACTGTGCATTCAACCTATCTATTTCCCAGATGATTTTATACACCTCTATAAGAAGATCATTACTATAATAACCATACGGTTTTGAAGAATAATCAGGGTCTCAACTAATCGGGTCGTTGTATTTATGTAAGTTGGCATAGTAAATCAAGGTATAAACATGGAAATGCCAAGTCTTTCTCAGCAGTACATTTGGGTTGAGGCGGCAGCAGTAATTTAAACAGGAAACCATTTTTGATGGATGAAAACAGGCTGCATTAGATCCCCTCTCCTGCAAAACTTTCCTAAAATATACTTTGCCTAATGCCTCTCCATCTTGTCTGCTGATGGCTGCTTTGTGAGCCATCATGCATGTTCTACGTAATTAGGGATGATGAGACCTAGTGCTTGAAATGTTGTGGGTTCCAGCTGCCACTTCTGAGCTGGAAGTAATTCATGGGAGCAATTTCCCAGTGGTTTCATGGCATAATGCTCAAGTTAAAGTCATGCATGCATCAATCACAAAAAAACAGAATTTAAATTAATGAAGGGGGATTAAAAGGAATTATGAGTATTAATTACCATTTAAAGGATTGTTCAGTGGTTGCATTTTTTTTGATGCAGCAAGATACACATATCCAATAGTAAAGAAAATCTACATTAGATTGGGTGACCAAATGATATCTACATCAACAATATGTACAGCCATCGCAGAGTAAAATGAATCTGATCCATCTTTCCCAGTACAAACCGTCTTCCAGGCCTGAGATCCATATAGCTATTTATACAATATTGTAAACTGCCATCTCCCACCATACAATCCCTAGTCATGAACTAAGAGAATTAAGAATTGGTGATCTCTGATAGTGGTTATTCCTTTAGCATTAGTTTTGTGAAGGAAAAGTTGTCTTCTCCTATGGAAAATTAATATATCTTTGCCCTGTCAAATCTTTCAAACTCTTTTCCAGTTTGCCTCGTGCACAAGGCGTCAGGTTCACTCATCACTTGGAACATGCATGATGGATTCATGGAGCAGCTATCAGTAGTTTAGTTTAGTTTAAAGATACAGTGTGGAAACAGGCCCTTAGGCCAACCACTCCACGCCAACCAATAATCACCTGTACACTAATTGTATCCTCTTAATAGGGTCAATTTACAGCTAATTAACCTATAAACCTTTTGATGGACTTTGGAATGTAGGAGGAAATGGGAGCACCTGGAGAAAACCCACGTGATCACAGGGAGAACATACAAACTCCGTACAGACAGCACCTGTAGTCAGGATCGAACCTGAGTCTCTTCACAGTAAGTCTAGATTTGTTTTTAAGTGCAAAGGCTGCAACTAGGTAGATTAGGAGATTAGGAAATAATCCATAGGATATGAGAGGATCATTCAAGAGCCTGACCACAGCAGGAAAGAAGTTATTCTCAAAATGGTGGTGTGTGTTTTCAAGCTTTTGTATCTTCTACCTAATTGGAGAGGGAAGAATGATCGTTACCCGGACGTGGCGTCGAAGGACGAGAAGCCGAAGCGAAGAAGTGGAAGCCAAATAACCGAACGGAAACAAAGCTGAAAAGCCAAATAACCTAAAGCGTACGAAGCCGAAAAGCCAAATAACCGAAAGTGTACGAAGCCGAAAAGCCAACTAACCGAAAGGGCGGGATGCCTAAAAGCAAACTCACCGAAAGGCCGGAATGCCGAAAAGCCAACTCACCGAAAGGCTGCAATGCCTCGAAGCCAACTCACTGAAAGGCCGCAATACCGAAAAGCCAAATAACGGACATGATGTCGCCGAGGGGCGGGACTTGTCAGCGATTGGTCCAGACCCCCGCATCCATCACATCACTGGCCGGGGGAGACGGGGAAGGTGGGGGTCATTTTCCCACACAAGATCGCCCAGGGCTGGAGGGTGACTGGGCACTCTGAACCCGAGCACCAAGGTGTAAGCGGCCAAAGTAGCACATCCCTCGGGACAGCCCCCACTCTCCCACGGCCACGGCCGCTCTTCAATTCGTCGCCCCCATGCGGCCGCACTGTGACGGGCTGTGGGTCGGCAGCGCATAGACACACACGGGGCCGGGTGGAGCAGAGTTGGGGACCATCTGGTCCCTCCGCCCACCCAGAGTCACTGACCGCGATGCACCATCACCGGACCCTGACCCCCACACCAGAGTGATTCACCCCCCCACCCCCAGAACCCGACCCACACACGGGGTGATTCACCCCCCGACAACCACACCGGGTAATTCGCCCTCGCCCCCCCCCCCACCGGTCGCGGGTACAGACGGCCTGGGGCATTGGCAGCCAAAGTAAATTGCTTTTAAAACATGGGGGACACACGAATTCCCTGGCGGGCCGATGACAAGTGTACATGACAACAAATAATTTTATCTCCTCCCACTTCCCCCCTCCCCCCTTGACAACAAGAAGCACATTTGATTTATTGTTTTAACACAGTAATACCGTCTGGTTGCCTGCGTAACGCACACAACAAGCTCCCACGCACAAAACACCAGATAATCTGTAATCTGTTTTAACCGAATATGGACACAAATAGATGGAGTAACTCAGCGGAACAAGCAGCATCTCTGGAGAGAAGGAATGGGTGACGCCACCCATTCCTTCTCTCCAGAGATGCTGCCTGTCCCACTGAGTCATTCCAGCATTTTGTGTCTATCTTTGGTGTGACAGTTGTCTCATCGGCTTCATGTATTGCATGCATGGAAGAGACGCTAGGCGTTTACATGCCGCTTGCATCTATTCATCCAAGTGTGTTCTTAATGAAATCTCACATCTTTGCGAGGGAGGGATGGAATAGATGTAACCACCGGCTAAAGCAAAGGCATAGTTAGGACAGGGAAATAATCCCACCATTTAATTAACCAGGTTCCTGAATGTAAGAACTATTTATACATGTAACATTTTTGTTTTTAAATCAATGTAACTCTATTTTGATTATTAATGCCGAGCTAAAACCCCGTCCCGTGGGAATGGCATGTGGCAGCTGATTTCATAGTGGCTTCATTGTTGGTAGGTGCTGATCTTTCACATGGAGTCAGTGCCAGTTTTGCCAACCTCCATAGCCGCTCTGCATTAGTGGAGTCACGTGAAAGTATCTCTTGATACTGGCGCTGGAGATTTTCAGCATGGAGGCAGCCGTGCTTATAAACATAGCAGGTCATAGAGTGATACACTGTGGACCCTTCGACCCAACTTGCCCAGAAGACCGCCCGGGGTTTAATTAAAAAAAAAAATTCATATAATATCCCGAAATGTTGGCCGGTGTAACAATGAAGGCACTACGAGGGGGGAGAGCGGGAGGAGATACAATTGTTCGCTGTCATGCACACTTGTCATCGGCCCGCCAGGGAATTTGTGCCCCCCCCCCCCCACCACGTTTTAAAAGTGATTTACTATGGCTGCCAATGCCCCGGGCCGTCTGTCTCCGCGGCTGGGGGGGAGGGGGGGGGACACCCTGTGAGGGTGTCGGGGGTGAATCACCCTGTGTGTGGGTTGGGGTCAGGGGTGAATCACCCTGGTGTGGAGGTAGGGATCCAGTGGCGGTGCATTGCGGTCAGTGACTCTGGGTGGGCAGAGGGACCAGACTGTCCCCAGCTCTGCTCCACCCGGCCCCGTGCGTGTCCTTGCGCTGCCGACCCACAGCCCCTCACAGTGCGGCCGCACGGGGCAGACTAGGCGGAGAACGGCCGTGGCCGTGGGAGAGTGGGGGCTGTCACCTTGGTGGCCAGTCACCCTTCAGCTCCGGGCGGTCTTGTGTGCGAAAATGACCCCCACCCTCCCGTCTCCCCAGGCCAGTAATCTGATGGACGCGGGGGTCTGGACCAATTGCTGACAAGTCCTGCCCCCCGGCGACATCATGTCCGCTATTTGGCTTTTCGGCATTGGGGCCTATCGGTGAGTTGGCTTCTAGGCGTCCTGCCCTTTCGGTTAGTTGGCTTTTCGGCTTTGTTTCCGATCGGTTATTTGGCTTCCACCTCTTCTCTTCGGCTTCTCGTCCTTCAACGCCACATCCGCACACGGAATGATCGGCGTCTAAATGGTTCTTAATTATATTGGCTGCTTTTCTGAGGAAGCATGGTGTAGATGGAATCAATGGTAGAGAGGCTGATTTCTGTTATGGACTGGGTGTGTTCACAAGTTGACACATTTCCACAAGTTTCCATATTCTAAGAACAGTTTTATATATTTTCAAACACTCTGCTTTTTCATTGACTTGCTATTTATTATTGTCGATAATCTTCCAAATTAATATATACAGGTGCACAACCTTTTATCCGAAAGCCTTGGGACCAGACACGTAATTTTCGTAATTCGGAATTTGTCGGCCTTCGGAATGGAAATTTTTTAGCGTAGATTTTAATGGCTGGCTCAGTGGTAGAGTGCTCGGCTCATATCCGCAAGGTCGCGAGTTTGCGCCTTGATCCCGGCAGTTCCTCGGTCGTGAGTTTGAGTCTTCAATGTAGTTTTTTCTTGCAGAATAAATGTCTGTATGAAATGCAGTGTGTTGAATGAATTCCTGAATTTGTAAATGTGACCGCAGCATTGAATCACCTCTCGCACTCATGTCACCCTAGCGGGGCTACATGCCCTTAGGCGGCCTAAGGTGACATTTTCACACTCTTATATCCGTGTGCAGCAGAGGCGACGTGCGTTTGGCGGCAAACGTGAGCTTTGGCGTGCCATGTTTAGCGCCAAACGTGAGCTTTAGTGAGCTTTGGTGTGCAGACGACATCCTGGAAAAAATGTCCGGTTTCTTCCAGGTAGGCGATATACCCTCCTGGGCAATATACCCTCCACTTCTCTTTTATGAAGGGGATTTAGTTCCCCTTTCTTCCAGGACCGACCGGAGGTTCCGCTGTCACCTCTGCGGGCCACCCTCGGTGAACGCTCACTCAACTTTGTCTTGGGATTCCTACTCTCCCGCGCAATGTACCCTCACCTCTTTTATGAATGGGGATTTAGTTCCCCTTTCTTCGAGGACCGACCGGAGGTTCCGCTGTCACCTCTGCGGGCCGCCCTCGGTGAACGTCCTGTCTCCCTGTCCCTGGGATAGTAGGGGGCGATCAAACAGCACAATACCCCCCTCCAACTCCAGAGGAATCCGCTCCCCGATGGGCCGCTACGGCGACAAGTGGCAGTTCGCCCACAGACCGAGCTGCGCGACCCCAAGAACAAGACGTCCCTTGCACACCATCAGCTTCTGCCCATACGGGGAGCGTGTTCCTCTGGAGTTGGAACGGGGCTGGGCTGGAGTTGCTGATCTGGGATCTCCGTGCTTGCAGTGGGCCTGGGGGTCGGTGTCCCGATGAGGGGGCGCAGCTCGGGCTGTGGGCGAACTGCCACTTGTCGCCGTAGCGGCCCATCGGGGAACGGTTTCTGGTGGTCCTGACATCTCCGGCCAGTTTGCAGTTTTCCTCTGGAGTTGGAACGGGGCTGGGCTGCTGCTGGCTGTGGGTCTCTGGGATCTCCGTGCTTGCAGTGGGCCTGGGGGTCGGTGTCCCGTTGGTCCTGACGTCTCCGGTGACTGGCACTGACCTGCTGGCATCGCCGACGTGAAGACAGTGCAAAGCCCCCGCGCCGGTGCAATGGGCGGGGAGCTGGAGAGGGGAGGGAAGGGGTCACACACATGGCCGGGAAGCAGAGGGGTGTAGGTGGGGTGAAACTGAAGGGAGCGACAATCTGCTGCTGCCTGCCCGCTGAGTTAAAAAGTTCCCACGCAAGACTCACGATACACTGTGTATCGTGAGTCTACCGTGGGAACGTTTTAACTCAGCGGGCAGGCAGCAGCATATTGTTAATTATTAACCCTCGCGCTCAATATACCCTCACCTTCTCTTTTATGAATGGGGATTTAGTTGCCCTTTCTTCGAGGACCGACCGGAGGTTCCGCTGTCACCTCTGCGGGCCGCCCTCGGTGAACGTTTTCAAGGGCCTTTCTTCAAGGACCGAAAAAATGTCCGCTATTCTGAGGTTTTCGTTATTTGGATCTTCGGATAAAAGGTTGTGCACCTGTATTCAAAGCTTCCATATCCTATCATATCATTTTTTAAACTGTTTCCCAGTTTGGCTTGTCTACTTCACATAAATCTCTATTTCTATTTTCCATCATTCTTGGTTTCCAAGACTTGCCTGCCCCCCAGTGGTGCATATTTTACAGAATTCCATTGTAATTTGTAAGTTTACCACCACAGGGATCTACCAAACCATTTTTTTCAGAGTGTGTTTGCATCCTGTGGGTGGGCTGTGGGATGTTAAAAATATATTGCTGTCTCTGCTCCACTAATTAAATATTGTTCCGCGATTAGAACCTCGTACAAGGTATTTTGCAATATTTCAATAATAGAGGGACTACCTGTTCCCAATATTGATGCACAGTGTATAACTAAGTGGTTAAGTGTGCTAAATAACAAGTAAGATTTCAATGAAAATAAGTCACAACTAATATCATGTTCACAATGAGGATAAATATAAAGGTTTTTTTAATTCCTGTTACCATCACACGCCACAATTACGTAACACTTTGATTTTTTTCCCAGTGTCAATTCCTTTTTAGCTTGTATCATAGTTAAACTAGGAAAACCAGTTTATTTCAATAACAACACACTTAGAGGATCACATCTAGCATTTTATTTTGCTGCAAACAAGTACCTGACTTAGATACATAACCTTACAGACCCTTATCACTGTGCTTACTCAGTGAATGTTACGTTAAATCACACTGAAGCAGATGCAAGTGTAATAATCCCAATAGACTGAAATAGTCGTTTGAAGATTTTGCTAATTGCCTTTATATATATCTTCTAATGGGTTTGCCTAAGAGCTTGTTTTCAGAACCAAAAGGAAACGTGCAGCTGCAACAGTTAAGAATGTTGAGGTGCATAAAAGGATATATCACTATAGAAATGACATATTTCTCTAAATATATTAACGTCATGTGATAGAAATGCAACAATAATGTTCAGCTCTTTGATAGTCCACATCTTCTTGACCCGAAACATAGCCAGTCCATTCCCCCCCACAGATGCTTCCTAATGTACTGATTTCTTCAACCACTTTGTGTTTTAATTAACTATCTGCTATCTGTTAACTATCTTTAATTGACATCTGTTATCCATTCCAACAGCCAGAATGTACCCTTTTAATGAGGTATAATAAAGCATTTTGATAAATATAGGGATTAAGAAAAGTGTGAATGATACAAGCTAGTTATTTGGTTGATCGTAAGGAAGAAACCTCTGGGACTGCAAGAAGATCTTAATGAAGTTGTAGCGGCCTGGACGAGGTCAGGAAAAGGCCAGACGCCAGGCAGGTTCAAACAGTAATCATTATCCACACAGCGAGAGCACACCATACACAGCAAGAGCACACACCCAGGGAGGTCGGGAAATCCCGTGGCAGACCAACGCCCCTGTCCCTCAATCGGCGAGGGGGATGATCCAAGGAGTGGCCTACCTCCCAGGGACTGCCACAGGCTGACCCGCCCCCCAAGTACCCGAGGCACGAAACGGACAGGAGGGCGTACACGGCGGCCAGCCCGGGTGCAGACCATGCCTGGCACAGGAACAGGCAATTGACCAACAGGTGCAGGGGACGGAGTAGCCAGAGAAGAAGGTACCCTAGACAGAAGGCACCCTCGCTTACTGGGGCGCGCTATCAGCACCGGCTGATCAATATCAATATGTGCTGGCTTCAGCCGCGCAACCGAAACACTCATGCCGACCCCCCATGTCTAGGACGAATGTGGAAGAGCCATGCTCTAGGACTTGGAAGGGACCCTTGTACGGCCGCTGGAAAGGTGTCCGATGAGCACCCCTTTGCAGGAAGATGAACTGGCAGTCCTCCAGAGCAGAGAGTATGTGCGGACGGAAGAACCCATGACGAGACCGGCGCCAACTTGCCCACCGTCTGCCAAAGACGTTGCAGAGCGTCCGAAGGCTGCTCCACCTGGCCCTGTGCCGGCGGGATGAACTCCCCGGGCACCGTCAACAGGGAGCCATAGACCAACTCGGCGGAGGAGGAGGCCAAGTCCTCTTTCGGTGCAGTGCGGATCCCCAGCAAAACCCACGGCAGAGCGTCCACCCAGTCTGGATCATTGAGCCGTGCCTTCAGGGCATCCTTGAGTTGACGGTGAAACCGCTCCACCAGGCCGTTCGCCTGCGGATGATACACCATCGTGTGGTGTAGACGAACACCCAGGAGGCGTGCCATGGCCGACCACAGTTCCGACGTGAACTGAGGCCCCTGGTCGAATGTTATGTCCAGTGGCACCCCGAACCGGGCGATCCAGTGCGCCACCAAGGCTCGAGCACAAGTGGCCGTTGAAGAATCAGGTAGCGGAATGGCTTCAGGCCACTGCGTGAAGCGGTCCACGACGGTGAATAGATAGGTCATGCCCTGGCATGGCGGCAGCGGCCCCACGATGTCCATGTGAATGTGGTCGAACCACTGCCGAGGGATGGTGAACTCCTGCAACGGCGCACGCACGTGTCGTTGCACCTTGGCGGACTGGCACAGGATGCAAGTGCGCCCCAATGTCCAACCTCCTTCTGCAGCCCGTGCCACATGAAGCGCGAGGCTACCAGGGCCGTTGTCGCCCTGATGGAGGGATGCGCAAGCCCACGGAACACCTCAAACACCCTGCGCCGCCAGGCGATGGGGACGATGCAATGCGGAACTCCAGTGGAGACATCGCACAGCAACGTTGCGCCCACAGGACCACAGTCAACGTCCTCCAACTGCAGGCCCAAAACTGCCGTACGATAGGCGGCCATCTCCTCATCGACCAGCTGAGCGGCTGCCAGGGCAGAATAATTAATACCCTCAGCGACTTGGAGAACCGCGTGGACTGCAGGTCACGATAAGGCGTCGGCCACCCTGTTGAATTTGCCCACAACAGAACGGATGGAGGTGGTGTACTCAGACACATTATCCAACTGCCTCTGGTGCCGGGCAGATCACGGGTCTGAAACCTTGGCGAACGCGAAGGTTAGCGGCTTGTGATCCGTAAATGCAGTAAAACGCCTCCCCTCCAGGAAGTAGCGAAAATGGCATACGGCGAGATACAGGGCAAGGAGCTCGCGGTCGAAAGCGCTGTAACGGCGCTGAGCACCACAGAGATGCCTGCTGAAGAAGGCGAGTGGCTGCCAGCATCCATCAACGAGCTGCTCCAACACTGCCCCAACCGCAACCTCAGAAGCGTCCACCGTCAGGGCGGTTGGGGCATCATCTCGTGGGTGGACAAGCATCGTGACCTCAGCCAGTGCCTCCTTAGCCCTCTCGCATGCCTCTGTTGCTTCCACGGACCACTCAACCTCCCTGGGATGACCAGCAATCAGGTGGAAAAGCGGTCGCATGACTGCGGCCGCTGCCGGCAGGAAGCGGTGATAAAAGGTGACCATCCCCACAAATGCCTGTTGGCCCCTAACTGGTCGGACGGGGGAACCTGCGGACAGCGTCTACCCTGGCCGGCAGAGGCACCACCCCCTGTGGAGTTACGCTGTGGCCGAGGAAGTCGACAACCGTCACCCTGAAACGGCACTTGGATGAGATGATGGACAAACCAAAATCGCTGAGGCGCTGACACAGCCGACGGAGATGAATGCAGTGCTCCTGCTGTGAGCGACTGGCCACGAGTATGTCATCCAAGTATACAAAGCCGAAGTCCAGGCCGTGGCACACACAGTCCATAAGCCGCTGCAAGGCCTGCGCAGCGTTCTTCAACCCAAACGGCATCCGTACAAATTCGAATATTCCAAATGGCGCTATAATGGCCGTCTTCGGGATATCGTCGGGGTGGACCGGAATTTGGTTGTACCCTCGCACGAGGTCCACCTTGGAGAATACCGATGCTCCGGCCAGATGGGCATTGAGGTCCTGAATGTGCGGGACTGGGTACCTGTCGGCGACGGTCACATCATTCAGGCGACGGTAATCCCCACATGGGCGCCAGCCCCCGCCCGCCTTGGGGACCATGTGGAGCGGTGACGCCCATGGGCTATCGGAGGGACACACAATGCCAATCGCCTCTATCAGGCGGAACTCCTCGCGAGCCAGACGAAGCATGTCTGGCGCGAGACGACGCGCCCGGGCGTGCACAGGCAGGCCGGTAGTAGGGATATGGTGCTTCACCCTGTGCTTGGGGGTGGAGAAGCGGAAGTGGGGTTCAAGGATGCCCGGAAAATCCGGCAGGATGCGTGCGAAAGTCGCATCCACGGACGACAGGGGGCCATCAGGGCGTGATACGGGATCACCAATGCGGAGGAAGACTGGCTCCAGCGTGACGGAGTGCACCAGGCGCCGCCGCTTGACATCCACGAACAGTGAATGGGCTCGAAGGAAGTCGGCGCCCAGCAGCGGCTGGGAAAGGTCGGCAATGACGAACTCCTGCGAAAAGGAGCTGCGGCCAAAGTAGAGGGAGATGGTGCGAAACCTGTAGGTGCGAATAGCACTCCCGTTCGCCGTGGTGAGGAGGGGGCCCCGTTTGCCCGCACGGATGTCAGCGATGGAGGGAGGCAGAACACTCACTTCCGCACCAATGTCCACGAGGAATCGCCCTCCAGTGCGGCGATCCCTGGCGAAGACGCGATTAATTTTGCCGGCCGCCGAAGGAATCACTGACAACCGGCCCCTTAGTGTCCCAGGAATGAACAGGGTGAGCGACATTGCCTGGCTGCAGCTCCCCAGCGACGATGGTAATAGCACCAACCCCTTCTGCTGGCGTCTGATGGAACTGCAAGCCAATTTGGCTGGTTTGAACGCCAGCGACCTTTGCTGCCGTTGGATGGAACTGCAGGCATGCCGTGCTGGAAGGACGTGCCTGCAGTGGAATGCCCAATGGCGGCCGGATTTTGCCGCGGGGGGCCGACTGTGAGTAGCGGAGACTGCTGTGAGCTTCCAAATGCCGCGGGAAGGACGGTCAGAGCTTCCAGGTCCCGCTGGCGAGACATCCAGAGCTCGTCGGCCTGCTCGACCAGCGCCTGCATGTTGGTAAAGGGATCCCTGGCGAGCTGCAGGAGGATGTCGGGCAGGAGCTGCTGCAGGTAAGCGAATTTAAATAGAAAAAAAGGATCGTGGTCCCCCATTAGGGTGAGCATTTCTTCTAGGAGGGCAGACGGCTGGCGGTCGCCCAAGCCGTCCATTCGGAGAATCCGAGCTGCCCGCTCAGATTCACCAAGGCCAAACCTCCTGATAAGGAATTCCTTAAGGCCCCTATATTTGTTAGTTAACGGGGGGGGGGGGGGCTCTGAGGAAAGGCTTAACTCGCCTCGCAGTCGCTTGGTCAAGCGCGCTGACCACGTAATAGTATTTTGTTTCATCCGCTGTAATACCTCGCACAGCAAATTGTGCCTCTGCCTGCTGGAACCAGATGTCAGGCTCTTCGGTCCACAGAGTAGGGAGCTTAAGTGCAACGGCGTTGCTATCCATCACGACGCGTGATGAATGGCGGGGTCAACAGTGTAGCAGCCTGGATGAGGTCAGGAAAAGGCCAGACACCAGGCAGGTTCAAACAGTAGTCTTTAATCCACACAGCGAGAGCACACCACCCACAGCGAGAGCACACACCCAGGGAGGTCTGGAAACCCCGTGGCAGACCAACGCCCCTGTACCTCAATCGGCGAGGGGGATGATCCAAGGAGTGGACAGAGCGACTTTGCAGTGGTTATCCACAGATTCCTACAATTGGAATAGGTAGTGAAATGAACCAACAATGCTTTATGTTTTAGGCATGAAATAACAGAGCTGCGAATTGTATAAATAAAGTAATACAGCCATACTTGGAATCGCTATACTGTTCTGGTTGTCACTTTACAGAATGGATATAATATCTACCAAAAAGGGTTCACAGAAAGTTTACAAAGATGTTAGAAGGGATAGAGCTAAGAGAACAGATTGGTTAACCTGGAATTATTTTCTTTAGAACAGATAAAACTGCAGGCAGTTCTAATTGAGGAATATATAGTGCAGATACGAGATTGATCCCAGGAATGATTGGGATAACATATGATGAGCGTAGGCATTGGGCCTGTACTCGCTGGAGTTTAGAAGGTGAGGGAGTTTGAGGGACATTGAAAATTACCGAATAATGAAAGGCCTGGATAGAGTGAGTGTGGTAAGGATGTTTCCACTAGTGGGAGAGTCTAGGACCAGAGGTCATAGCAAGGATGTACCTTTAAAAAGGAGATAAGAATGAATTTCTTTAGTTAGAGGGTGGCGAATCTGTGGAATTCATTGCCACAGATGGCTGTGGAGGCCGTAAATAGAGAATAGAATAGAATAGAAATAATTTTTTTGCCACACAACCAAGGTCGGTGGTATTTGGGTTGCCAGCAGCGGTACAATAATAAAGAACACAACCACATTAAAATTTGACACAAACATCCACCACAGCATTCATCACTGTGGTGGAAGGCACAGAGCTTGGCCAGTCCTCCTCCATTTTCCCCCGTGGTCGGGACCACCACCCTCCACAGCCGTTGCTGCGGGCGTCCAGATGGTAAGGGACAAAGTCAAAGTCAAGGTGAGTCCAGGATCGGCTCTTCCCAACCAGAGACCGCGGCTTCAGGCTGGTGTAGGCCGCAGGCCGGCGGTCAAAGTTTTAAAGTACCTGCCGTGCCGCAGCCGGAAGCACCACAGTCTGCAGGGCCGGCGGTCGAAGCTCCCCTCCTGGGGTGATGTTAAGTCCATACCGCGCCCGCGGTAGAAGATGGCCGCGGGCCGGTGGTGGAAGCTTCCACCCGGGTCCCCAACGTGAGATCCCGGGCTGTAGACGCCGCACCAGCTGGAGTCTGCAGACCGCTGCTTCAGGCTGCCGGCTGCCGCGGGCCAGCGTAACGGAGCGCTCCCCTCCAGCGAGGTCTCACCCGCTCCGCGCCGACAGTCCATGCTGCGCCCGCCGCTGAAGCTCCGGGCGCGTCTCCGGGAAAGTCGGCGCCGATCCATGCTGTTAGGCCACGGGGGAGGCGGCCTGAAAAAGTGACATATTTTTAATTTGTAATGGAGTCCATATACAGTCCATATAATAGTCCACTGGGTGGCGCCGCGCAGCTGTTCTTCTTTTCGACTTTCTTTTGTTTTTACTGTGTCTAAAAGTGTGTTTTAGTGTGGGGGAAATAGGAGGAAACTGTTTGTCAGTCACTTACCTTGGTGGAATGTTACTTTTCTCCTTGTCGCATTTTCGCCCTCCCTCGCGGCCTGACAGCTTGGATTGGTGCGACCTTTCCCAGAGTCGGGCCCAAAGCTTCAGCAGCGGGTGCAGAGCGGACTTTCCATCGCGGAGCCGGGTGATCCCTTGCCGGGGATCACCAGAAGAAGTGCTCCGTTCGCTGGCCCGCGGACTATTAACATCCTGAAGCCGCGGTCTGCGGAACTTCTAGCCGCAGGTGCGGCGTGGACTTTCCATCGCGGAGTCTGGGATCCCTCGCCGGGGATCGCCAAAGAAGAGCGACCGCCGGCCTGCAGCCTATAACATCGTGAAGCAGCGGTCTCTGTTAGGAAGCGGCCGATCCGGGACCTCCAAGCCGCGGAGTGTCCGTCTGTCCCAACGTCAAAGTTTCGAGCATCCCGACGAGAGGACCTGTACATCGGGCCGTCCGTAGCAGCAACTGCGGAAGGTTCATGGCCCCGACCACGGATGAACAAAGGAGGAGGACTGACTGAACATTATTGCCTTCCACCACAGTGAAGAATGTTGATTCCACTGTGATGGATGTTCATGTTATATTCTATTGTGTATTGTGGTCTTTTTGATTGTGTGACTGCATGGTAAATCAAATTTCACTGTACCTGAATTGGTGCATGCGGCAATAAATGTGAACTTGAACTTGAACCTGTCAGGGATTATGGGGCGAAGGCAGGAGAATGGGGTTGAGAGGGAATGATAGATCAGCCATGATTGATTGGCGGAGTAGTCTTGATGGGTTGACTGGCCTTATTCTGCTCCTAGATTTTATGAACATAATGTTATTAATATGGATGGATTTCCTTTGGAACAAAAATCATTAATAAATGGACATGACTTTAAAATAATAGATATTAAGATTAGAAAGGGAGTTGAAGGAAAATAAACTACACTTAAATGGTAGTGAGAACCTGTAATCATTTACCATAAACGTGGTGGATGCTGACACTCACAACACATTCTCCATTCCTGGTCGTTTGAAATTACATTCACAACCATGAGACAACTTAGATCCTTTTGAGAATTCCTTCAGGGTTCTCAAGGCGAAATTCAACTATTTGGCTGCTTAGGAAGAAGCTTGAAGTGTTCACAGAGGGCCTGATGCTTTATCGTTGTTGCTCGCTACATAACCATGACTAACATAAAATGTGCAACCTCCATCAGCTACATCAACAACAGAAGAAGGAGGTTGAGGACAGATGTATGGAAATGTAGTGAGGTCTTCTCTAGCTATGCTGTCAGAATGAGATTTATAGCATTAAGATTCTCTTCATATTCCTACTTCCCCAGTTTTGGCAGTCCAGACTCTAGCCAGAACAACTGTCCACTACACAGGCAGATTTTTGTATAACAAGTTAGAATTACTATGTCTGGCAATCGCCGTCGACAAACACATAATTTTTCCTTGGCATTCATTCGTGTCATCATTGTTCATTTCCCACAAAACAAATATTTTTGCAAAAACCATAAATCTGGTAAATATCCCTCAACTGGCTACTTTTGTACTGGGGCTGCAATGGCAAATGAAGTACAGTGAATGCAAAACTTTGAACTCCATTCCCTCCAAATCGATGGCACAATATTTGAGATGGGCGATCTTTTAGAATGCTGAAGAAATTACTATGATTGCCTCCATGAGTGTAGCCTCAACTCACTGAAAACGCTACCTACCCACCTCTGAATATTGCACCAACTGTGCTTATGATTAAAAAAGATGATGCAGATGATCAAAATCTGAAATAGAAAATGCTGGGAATGCTCAGCAGGTATGGCATCAGCAGAAAGAGGAACAGTGGATTCTTCAAATTCAAAAATCTTCCTCATAATTGAGAAAATGAGAGGATGTAGAACACGCCCACCAGGCCAAACTACAAAAATGGCGAAACTCAGCCAAAATTATGATACAAAAAATGGTCGACAACATTTTTTTTCCAGCATCTGCAGTTCTTTCTTAAACATACAAAAAATGGTCAGTCTTGATACAAACTGAAAAAGTAACAAGTTATTTGGAGATTTCAACATTGAGTTCTGCAGCTTGCCACATATCCCAGGATAGATGAGGGTGTGTGCAGTGCAGTGGCGTCTAGTGAAGTGTAGTGTGGTGTTTAGTTTAATTTAGAGATACAGCATGGAAACAGGCCCTTTGGCCCAACGAGTCTGTGCTGAATAACGATCATCCATTGGGGCAGCATAGTGATGCAGCAGTAGAGTTGCTGCCTTGCTGCACCAGAGTTGCAGGTTCGATCTTGACTATGGGTGGTGTCTGTATGGAGTTTGTACATTCTTCCTGTAACCGTTTGGATATTCTCCGGGTGCTCTGGTTTCTTCCCACATCCAAAGACATGCAGGTTTGTAAGTTAAGTGGTTTCTGTAAATTGTCCCTAGAGTTTCCACGCTGTATCTCTAAACTAAACTAAACCTGTTCTATTCTACACACTAGGGACAATTTATAGACGCCAATTAACCTACAAACCTGCCCATGGTCAGAATGTGGGCGGAAACTGGAACACCTGGAGAAAACCCACGTGGTCACAGGAGAATGTACAAACTCTCTTTAGACAGAACCCGTAGTCAGGATCGAACACGGATCTCTGGTGCTGTAAGGCAGCAACTCAACTACTGCACCACTGTGCCACCCCAGTGTGGTGTAGTGGAGTGTTGTGTATGTGAGTATCTTTGTGCTGTGTTGGTCGATATGAGATTTGTTGCAATCTCCAGTGATCTTGATCAGGTGTGTTAAACCTGGGGTCTCCGTTGCACAAACCCAGGCCCCATCTGAGGGCTCCGCCAATCCAGGCTCTGTCAGTCGCGAATTCCGCTGACCCAAGCTCCGTCGGCCACTGGCTCCGATCCGCGAGGCTCTGGCCTGGACTGACCCGTGATGCTCCGGCTTCTCCGCGGCCATCTGGGAGACATCGAGACCACGGCGCCTTGATAAAGGCATCCGGCCACGTTCGCAGTCCGCGGCCCGGCGAGAAGCCTCATCCCTATATTACACTGTTTAATGACAAAACAATTATTAATCCACCAACTACTATTGTAATATGATATAAGCATCAGAAGATCTAGTTTGATTCAGGATCTGTGAGTTAACTAAACCCAGGATACCACTTAAGGGCCTGTCCCACTTGGCCGTCATTTACGTGACAGGCCGGTAGTGACTGACGCGCGACGGTGGCGCGCGTCATCATGCGTCTGCACAGCCGTCTGGAGCATGTGACGTCATTTGAAGATAGACACAAAAAGCTGGAGTAACTCAGCGGGACCGGCAGCATCTCTGGAGAAAAGGAATGGGTGATGTTTCGGGTTGAGACTCTTCAGTCTGAATCCAGATCCGCAACGGCCGTGAGCCCCAGGCCGAGCTCGGCGATCACTTGCCTGCTTCTGCTGCTGTTGGAGGTGAGACGTTGCACCACGCCAGGGTGTCCCACTTGGCCGTCATTTACGCGACAGACCGGTGGTGCGCGAAGATCTCGCTCAGAATGAAATCCTGGAGTGCTGCACGATACCGCTCGCAACACCACACTCCTCCACGCCACTCCATGCGCCCGTCCCGCGCTAACCACACGCTACCTACACGCTACCAGGTCGCGTAAATGGCGCACAAATGACGGCCAAGTGGAACAGGCCCGTTAGATTCTATAATTAACCTCAGGCCTCTAGGCTAGGAAAGGGAAATCAGGCTATCGATCAATGTCTCCTAATTTCCTATTGAAAATTGCCTCCGTCTGGAGGTCAATTGAGGATAGGATGAGATGGAGTAATGATACTTAGTCATCAAGTAATTCAGTAATAGGCAAAGTTATGTTACTGAGTCGTTTTTCTTGGCGCTGCTTGCTGACTTGCT